>NW_026692486.1:3860000-5060000 GCF_021218885.2 Marmota monax | reverse complement strand
TTCCTGGTTTTCTTCTTATACAGTAGGTGGGATCCTTTGTTGTTAGCTGGTATCTCTGCCCTCAGAATGGTGAAGAAGTGGGGTGTGGGATGTGCCAATTCCCAAAGGGAGACTGCATCTCAAGGATCTCTGTAGGGCTCACATGTGTGATGTGAGTGCCTGGTCTTATCTCCTTATCTCTCCTGAAGATCTCCCATTTCCTGATCTCTGTGTTAGTTTCTAAACTGCTTTAACACACACTTTCTCCCTTACTACTTCCTAATAAGGGACCTTTCTTTCTGGGGCTCTTGAGTGTGGCACTCTGGGCACACTGTGCACCTGCCCCACTGAGAGCTGTTTTGTGCTGGGCAGCCACCATGCTGGGTTAGCAGCTGCTAGGGAGGAGGGTAGTTAGAAACTGGGTACCTGGCCAGGCAGAATTCCCCACTGGGAGTTGCCCCCACTAAAGATGGTGATGAAGGTGACTCAAAGTTGAGGTGGTTGATTTCAGTGATGGGGTGTCTGGTCGGGTGGGTTGAGCCTGGTGATGGCATTGGACTGTGAGTTCATAAAGGAGCTCTGAGGAATGCAGTGTGTGGCTTTTCAGCTGACTCCAGAGCCTGTGTGAAGTTCTTGGATGCAGGCAGGCTACTGTACGTAGGGGACTATCTCAGTTGCTGCATTGTCCCAAGATGAAGGTGACCTGAGGAGCCCCATGTTGGTAGATGGGGGTCCACATGGGAGTGGCAGACAGAGTTCCTGTGCATGAGAAGCTTCCAGGTGCACTGTGTGGGAGCGGCATTTGGGATTTCTGCTCGGGTGGGTGGCCGAAAGTTCTGTGTGGGTGCTGATGCTGATGGTCTCACTCAGGCACCTGGTAGTCCTGTATGGGCGAGAAGTTGGTAGACCTACTCTGATGCTAATGCCTAGATCCCTGCACAGCGATGGTGGCAGTAATTCCTGTATGGGACCAGGAATATCGCTCACAGAGACACAGTATTCTTACTACTTGAGTCCCAGGGCACAGAGTGACACAGAATGCTGCCTCCCTCTGGCCATCTTGGATCTCCTTTCAATATGTACTTTTATCTTGCAAGTTTAATTTTGACATACTTAGGTGTGGCTTTATTTTACTAAGCCCATACTTTGAATATTTGCTTTGTTTTCATAATCATAAACTTTTTCGTGCCCAGCCAGACTGCGGCAAATAATATTTGTATTAGGCTACTTATCTCACACATCTACGATAGTCTTCATTTTTTCCAATATTTCTCTTTGATATTAAATTAGATATGATTTTACTGATGCCTTCGAATTTACTCATCCTTTATTTTGTAGTGTCTGATATTCTATTTAGCATTTCTAGGAAATTTATTTTGCATTGTGGTGCTTGGAATCAAATCCTGGGCTTTGTATTCTACCACTGAGCCACACACTTAGGCCCCTCATACACTTACAATGGCATGTATGATTTTGTAGTTTTAGAATGTTTAAATATGGTTTATACTTTCTCCAGAGGTTTCCCATGCATTTACTTATTAAATACATTATTTTCTTTCAGTCATTGACCTTATTTTTATTTCTGTTATAAAGTCTTTATAAGTGAATGCTAACAGGTGATGTCACCTAAACCTACGTTTTGTGAATTCTTAAATATATAATGTCACATTTTCCTGCTTCTATACGCATTAAGTATTTTATGTTTGACATTACTGATTATACTTGATAGAATGTTGGAATTATGTTATCATTTTTCAAGAAATATTATTTATTTTTTTAAATACATTCTTTTTTTAATTGTTTTATTGGTTGTTCAAAACATTACAAAGCTCATGACATATCATCTTCCATACATTTGATTCAAGTGGGTTATGAACTCCCATTTTTTACCCCAAATACAAGTTGCAGAATCACATCGGTTACACATCCACATTTTTACATAATACCATATTAATGACTGTTGTATTCTGCTACCTTTCCTATCCCCTACTATCCCCCCTCCCCTTCCCTCTCATCTTCCCTCTCTACCCCACCTGCTGTTGTTTAATTCTCTCCCTTGTTTTTTTTTCCCCTTTCCCCTCACAAACTCTTAAATGTAATTTTGTGTAACAATGAGGGTCTCCTTCCATTTCCATACTTTCCCTTCTCTCTCCCTTTCTCTCCCCCCACTCGTCTCTGTTTAATGTTAATCTTTTCCTCATGCTCTTCTTCCCTGTTCTGATCTTAGTTGCTCTCTTTATATCAAAGAAGACATTTGGCATTTGTTTTTTAGGGATTGGCTAGCTTCACTTAGCATAATCTGCTCTAATGCCATCCATTTCCCTGCAAAATCCATGATTTTGTCATTTTCGAGTGCTGCGTAATACTCCATTGTGTATAAATGCCACAGTTTTTTAATCCATTCATCTATTGAAGGGCATCTAGGTTGATTCCAAAGTCTAGCTATTGTGAATTGTGCTGCCATGTTCATTGATGTGGCAGTATCCCTACAGTATGCTCTTTTAAGGTCCTCAGGGAATAGACCGAGAAGGGTGATAGCTGGGTCAAATGGTGGTTCCATTCCCAGCTTTCCTAGGAATCTCCATACTGCTTTCCATATTGGCCGCACCAGTTTGCAGTTCCACCAGCAAGGTACAAGTGTACCCTTTTCCCCACATCCTCGCCAGCACTTATTGTTGCTCGACTTCATAATGGCTGCCAATCTTACTGGAGTGAGATGGTATCTTAGGGTGGTTTTGATTTGCATTTCTCTGACTGCTAGAGATGGTGAGCATTTTTTCATGTACTTATTGATAGATTGTATGTCCTCCTCTGAGAAGTGTCTGTTCAGGTCCTTGGCCCATTTGTTGATAGGGTTGTTTGTTATCTTGTTGTTTAATTTTTTGAGTTCTTTGTATATTCTGGATATTAGGGCTCTATCTGAAGTGTGAGGAGTAAAAAATTGTTCCCAGGATGTAGGTTCCCTATTTACCTCTCTTATTGTTTCTCTTGCTGAGAAAAAACTTTTTAGTTTGAGTAAGTCCCATTTTTTGATTCTAGTTATTAACTTTTGTGCTATGGGCGTCCTATTAAGGAATTTGGAGTCCGACCCCACAATGTGTAGATCGGAGCCAACTTTTTCTTCTATCAGGTGCAGAGTCTCTGATTTGATATCTAGCTCCTTGATCCATTTTGAATTAACTTTTGTGCATGGCGAGAGAAAGGCGTTCAGCTTCATTTTGTTGCATATGGATTTCCAGTTTTCCCAGCACCATTTGTTGAAGATGCTATCCTTTCTCCATTGCATGCTTTTAGCCCCTTTATCAAATATAAGAAAGTTATAATTTTGTGGATATGTCTCTGTGTCCTCTATTCTGTACCATTGGTCCACCTGCCTGTTTTGGTACCAGTACCATGCTGTTTTCGTTACTATTGCTCTGTACTACAGTTTGAAATCTGGTATCGCTATACCTCCCGATTCACACTTCCTGCTTAGAATTGCTTTTGCTATTCTGGGTCTTTTGTTTTTTACATATAAATTTCATGATAGCTTTATCTATTTCTACCAGAAATGCCGTTGGGATTTTGATTGGCATTGCATTGAACCTGTAGAGAACTTTGGGTAATATCGCCATTTTGATGATGTTGGTTCTGCCTATCCATGAACAGGGTACATTTTTCCATCTTCTAAGATCTTCTTCTATCTCTCTCTTTAGGGTTCTGTAGTTTTCATTGTATAAATCTTTCACCTCTTTTGTTAGGTTGATTCCCAAGTATTTTATTTTCTTTTGAGGATATTGTGAATGGGGTGGTTTTCCTCATTCCCATTTCAGAAGTTTTGTTGCTGATATACAGGATTCTTGATAGGTTAAATTTAATGATTGTTTAAGAATGCCAGTTTATTCATTTACTTTTTGCTCTGTGCAGCATCTTTAATCATGGTAGTATATTAGGGTTCTCTAGATGAACAGAATCAACAATATGAACGATTATTAAAAGGTGATTTATTAGAGAGGCTTACCTAGCTAGCAGCTGGGTAGTCTCACAATGGCCACTGTAGATTGGAAAGCTGGAGGAAGCAGTAGCTGCTCAGTTCAAGAAGCTATAGGCTCGGAACAAAGGGATAAATGATCCTACCCTACTCCAAGATGAGAGGCCTGAAAACTCTCTAGAGAGTCCCTGGGCAGAGTTTTATTTGGAAGAGCAAAGGAGCTGTCCTCAAGTGATCAGAGTAGCCATCAAGAACTCAGTGAAGAATAGAGTTCATATCTGAAGCTGCTTCCTTGTTTTTCCAAATTGTCTTCCATCCATGCCCCCAAACAACTGGACTGTGCTGCCTACACTTAGGATGGGTCTCTACCTCAGTCCCTCAATCCTTCATACCAATCATTCCTAGAAATACCCTCATTGAGAATCACAGAAACCTCTTAATCTTAGGTATTTCTTAATCCAATCTAGTTAGCAACTTAGAATAATGTAGAATTGTCATCTTTCAATAAATCCTGATCTCTTGCATTTCTGCTCATTTCTCAGTCCTCTAGTAGCTACTCTGTGTTATATTTCAATGGAATTTTTCTACACATGAGTACCCTATCTGAGGCAAAGAACCCCAAGAATCTCATTGCATATTTCCTTGGCTTCCTTGTATTGACTTTCTCACCTAAATAACATGGTTTTGGTTTTGTTTTTTTTTTTTTTTTTTTTTTTTTTTTTTTTTTACTAATCTTAACCAGTTCACCAGCCTGACTTGGCCTCCTCAGCTCAGCAAGACTTTCATCTAATTAAGTCATAATTCAAAAATATCCTCAGCCAGAAAGTTTAGATCAATATGGGGTTCACAGGATTTACTCTTTTTTCTTATGTATCACCCTCTGTGATGCTTTTGTCCTGAAAAATGATGGTACATGTATTGTCCATTTCTATGTAATTGATGTTAGTAGGATAAGTCTGATATCATGTCAATTAGTCTACCATTAAAGAAATGCATAGTTTGCCTCTCCCAAGACAACTGAACTTATATTAGGCTTCACCAGTAACTTGAATTTCTTATCATCTCTAACAAGTGTAACCGTTCTCTTTACAGTTCATGACAACACTATTTCCAGTTGCTAAGAAGAAAATCTCAGAGTCATTCTTAATTCTCTTTTATGCTCTGCATTCAATCCATCAGTAAATCCTGTTAGATTTACCTTTAAATATACCCATAATATTTCCTACTTTCTAGCAAGAAATTACTACAATAGCCTCTAAACTGGGTTCTAGGTCATCACTATCCTTCATAGCATTTTTGTACTTGCTAGAAAAGGATGCCACTTGCAATCATAGCCCTTCGCTAGTTTTTCTTCTTACTCAGAGGAAAAAAACCAACATACTTGAAACAGTTTATAGCAATATGGAATTCTAGACATTGTTCCTTCATTTTCTATAATTTATTTCTATATATATGTATGTATTTTAAAACAATGTCCTCTTTATTTTACTTTCAGTATACCAAGTTTATTCTTATTCCAAGGTTTCTACACAGGATGTTTACTTGAAAAAAAATTACTAACCTCCAGATATGCACATCATATCTCTTAAATATTGCTTTTAGATTAAGACTATCTCTGCCTTCCTCAACTAAAATGTTATTTTGTTGTAATCTTACCTCAAACCATAACTACCACCTAGGAGTCATTATTTCCCTTCAACAATTACATTAGAGCAAAGTCACAAAACAATTTAAATAGAGATAGATTTTTGTCCCTTTAGTCATGCAGCATTTATTTTCTTCTTTTAGAACAGGAAGTGCATTATTGTTTGGAGAGAACACTTTCCAAATGGAATATTTTCAGCTCTAGAACCCAGCCTGGAGTTCTAGATTGTTTAATAGATGATATACTTTAATTAGATTATCCTTGAATCTGTTCTAAGGCTATCATTTTCTTATTTTTGATGATTCTTAAGTAACTAAATTTAATAACCAGAAACTATAAATTTAACTGTCTAGTTTTAAGAAAATACTTACTGCTCTACCTTTATGAAATTACTCTTGTATGAATGAACTAGAGTAGGCTTCCTCTTCTAATATTTTATTTTAATAAGGGTTGCCAAGTATTTAGAATCTATATCAACATTAATATATTAGTCAGCTTTTTATTACTGTGACCAAATACCAGATAAGAACAACTTAGAGGTGAAAATGTTTATTTGGAAACCACTGTTTCAGGGGTTCAATCTACACTCAGCTAATTGCATTCCTGTGGGTGCAAGGTGAGGCAAAAAATGTAATAGAGAAAAACTGCTTAACTTATTACAACAAGGAAGCAAAGAGAATGTCAGGAGCCAGAAACAGGCTACATAATCCACAAGGCATACACCAAGTGACCCACTTTTTTCAGCCAAACCCAACTGTCCACATTTACCAACCTGCAATTTATTGAAATTATCAATCCATCAAATGGATTAATCCACTTATTAGGTCGAAACTCCCGTAATATAATCATTTCAATTACTGCTTTAACACTGGAAATTTGGGAGTCATCCCAAATCCAAACCAAAACAGTTAGTAATACAAAATCATGCAGAAGCATTAAATTAAGAATTTACTGAATTGAAATACTAACTTTCATTATTAAACCTTTTAAACATTATACATCTTTGTGTAAACTTGTCCTGGACACTTCTCTTTTCCCACATATACTTTATTTTTCTTCAAGGTTACATCCATTCCAGATACACTGTCTGGTACATAGTGTATGTTGCCTGCTAAAAATATACTGGGATACCTATAGAAAGATCTGGGTCTGATTGTTAAGAATAAAGAAGATGATAGATTGAGGAATTTAAGAGTATATTTTTGCATGACATGGACTACATAAAATGATTCCAGAAAAATATACTGCTGTTTGATAGAGAATAAATTTAAAAAGTTTGTCGTAGTTTGATAGTGTTTTAATAACAAATAATATATATGTTAAAAACTATAGCATAGTATAAGCACAGTGAGAAAATATTAATAACAGCTATTGTCACCAACATATAATGAAAATGAAACATGTAATCCCTTGATTTTTAAAATATATGATAATGAAAGAAAATAGTTACAAGAAATTGATATATGCTTAGAATGGGTATAAGACCTTGTAAGAATTCCTTAGTGGACAAAGAAAGAGAATATGTGAAGAAGAATAAAGAAGGGAATTTTGATTTTATATAAACAAGGAAAATAAACTAAGAGTTTCTTAAGTATCAAGCATATAATTTTGCCTTCTGGTAAGCCCACCAACAGCATAAATGAATTAGAAATTTAGCATTTTCTTTTATTTCTAAATATTGGTTTCATATAGCTAAACCACTTTGATAAGTCCCAGGAAAGTATATAACACAAGTTATCCCCTGGTGTCCTCTTGGTATCAATTACCTGGTTGGGGATTTTAAACTGTAAGTCTATTTCCTCAGCTAATCTTTCTTGAGCCTTACTATTGGCAAGATGAGTTGAGAGCAAACTAATTAAAAATAGATAAAGTCTGTGGACCTGAAGCCTTTAGAATAAAAGTTGAAAGTCTATAGTGTAAAATTATAGAAATCTACAATGTAGAATGATAACTTACAAAGTGTGGTCTTCAGATCTCTGAGTATCCCTAAGATACAGGGAAGCTATCAGATCAAAATGATTATTTGCTTACTTCACTATGTTGACAGCTGCATGACAGCACAAACACAGTCTTGGATAAAACTTTGGGTACAACCACACAAATTAAGTCAGCAACAATAAATTATCCTGATTGACTTTGTATTCTTTATTGTGATGATTTTGAAGTAAATACCAGGTTCAATTACCAATGTTTTCATAAAATTCTTAAAATATGATTTTATAAAATCTTGTTCCTTAGACAAATATCATTTATTATATTATGTGTTATGAAATGTGATGCACCCAAAAACCACTTTGGTACATTCCAAAGAATGATGTTTTTCATTATGAAAATCGTTCATGTGATCTGTGTGACTGGTAAGCTGATGGAGCCATTTTTTTTTATTGAACCCCATCTTTTCTTGCAGCAATTACTGTTACATAAACTATGGTTCAACAACTTTGCACTTAGTAAACAATAATGAAGTGTCCAATCATTTTAAAGAAAATAATTGACAACAATGAAACAAATATGAAGCTTCAAGTTTAATTTTTTTTTTGAATTTGAGGAAACTTGCCTCCACATCTTTGAGCTTGAGAGGTTCCATTTTTAGAGATATTTTTTTCTGACAAGATCCATAGTAACAAATATGATTTTTTGGTTTTATATAGTAAAATGTGAAAAAATTTGGAAGATCTGCATAACGCAAGGAACCAAGAATTTTCCAAATGACCAATATATAATATTATAAAATCATGTACAACTAAAACATATTTCCAAGCATAATTTAAACAGAATTCAATGCACTGCATGAAATGAGCCTCACTTTCTTTTGTTCCTCACCTGTAGACTCTTCCAAGTTTAGATCAGTCTTTTCAAGACAATTTAAGCTCTTTCACGCTGTTTGAAAATCTTCTCAGTTCCTGCTCACCGCCCAGTTTCAAAGCCACTATGCCTTTATGTATGTTTGCAGCAATTCACTTTCAGGTATGGCAATTAGTATTAGTTTTCTACTGTAAGGAACACATTTTTATAAATTTAGAAGCTTAAAACCACACATACAAGTCTGACATCCATTCATCTGTAAGTCTGATATCCATGCTGCCTTAGGAGGATCTCTGTGTTTAGTTGTCTCACAAAGTTTCCATCAAGGAGTCTACAAGGGCTAAGGTTACATCCAAAGGTTCTTTGGGAGAAGGACCCATATTCAAGCTCTTTTGGTGGTTGAAAAGATCAAAATTCTTAAAAGTCCTTGGAATGAGGGCCTTAATCCCTTACAGCCTTTGCCATGGGCAAACCTCAGTCTTTTACAATCTGGACCTATCTAACATGGTTGCTTGCTTTATGAAATCATATAGTTGAGTGGAGCTCAACTATAGGAAGACAGAATTTACAATCTCAGGTAACCTAATAACTAAAGTGAAATCTCATTACCACTGCAATATATTCTTTGGTTAAAAGCAATTGACAGGTTCTTCCACACTGAAGATTAAGTGAACTCAGGATGTGGAGAACATTGAGAAATACCCTATAGTCAGCTTGTCACCACTACTAATGGAGAATTTGCTGGTTGTTAAATTATCTGTGCATTCCTATTTTGTTGTTATCAACTTTATGCACTAAAGTATTTCTTTTGTAAGCATGAATGGTTTATTTCTGGTTTCATATAGCTAAACCATATTGGTAAGTGTTAAAATAAGCTATCTATCTATCTATCTATCTGTCTATCTAAATATATTTAATTAATCTTAGTTGGATATGAGTATTTAAAAGTATTTTTTCCATTAAATTTATTCAAAACTTAAAACTTGGTATATTACATTTTGTCCTTGATCCTGAGAGACAGTGGGTCCATGTGAAATTTAATTATGGTATCTGTCTTAATCTTGATATGCAGAAAACTTGATTTTCCCCCTCTCTTCCCATTCACTGGGCTCAAGTCATTCTCCTGACTACGTGACCCCAGCAGTTGGACTATAAGAGCACCAACACACTAATCTATTTACTAGCAAATTATAAAGTGTATCTTTAAATATATAACATTTATGTTATTTATAATAATTTTTCATTGAGGACATATTTGTATATACCTGTTTGTGTACATATATAATAATACCTTTCTGTATCATTCTAGATATAAAAAATAAATTCACTATTTTCAATAGCTAGCTTTTATTTAAAATTTCCACCAGTTTTTAAGAATTTTTATAAATGTCCTTTGCTCTCAGAGCCATAGAATATAGCTATTCTATACTTGGTTTTCTATAAAAACAATGGGAATGTTCCTCTATATTATTTTTATAATTTTCAATAATAAACATATGATAGAAATAGCATCATATTTCTGAAAGATTGTGGTAAAAGCAAATCTGAGATTTCTAAGTCAATAAAAATTCAGTAAGCCTAAGTCTTAAAATTCAAGATAAAATTTCATCTGTCATAAAATTTCTTTTGATTCTAAATTTGAATGCATGGGTTCCAAAGCTTTATCTTTTTTTCTCTATTCCAAATTAATGTGGGAGTTCCAAAGGGCTTTGTTATGGTTTGGTTATGAGGTTTCCCTCAAAGTTTCATGTTTGAGATAATGGAGGAATTGTTCCGAGATGAAATGATTCAATGATGAAAGCTACATCCTAATCAGTGGATTAATCCATTTGATGGATTAATTATTTGAAAGAACTACTGTACTGGATAGTGCCTATAAGCAGGTAGGTTGTGGCTGGAGAAAGTAGATCACAGGGAATGTGCCTTTGTGTTTTTTTGTCTCTAGTGAGTGGAACACACTCTCTCTCTTTTTCTGTCTCTGCTTTCTGTCCATCATGAACTGTGCAGATTTCCTCTGCCATGCCCTTCCACCAGGATGTTTTTCTTTGCCATGAAGTGACCTTCTCAAATTGTGAGCCCAAATAAATTTTCCTCCTCAGTGTTGTTCTTGTCAGATCTTTTGTAACAGTCATGACAAAGGAATTTCTAAAGAAGATTGGATGCATACTCAGTCTGGCAGTGGTCCTTGGTTCTATTCTAACTACTAATAAAAGTGAACAACTGATATCTGGCAAGTCTGAAATTTGCAGGGAAGATTGGCCAGGTAGAAACTCAGGCAAGGGTTGATATTACATTAAAAATCTCACATTAAAAATTTGTAAATCAGGCCATCAGGCCAAAAACACAGAAAAAAATGATCTTGTCTTCTTTTCTGATGGGTGGCAATGGGTTTGAACCCAAAGGTGTTTTACCACTGAACTACATACCAATTTCTTTTTAGGTTTAATTTATTCGTTTTATTTTATTTTAATTTTAAGACAGAGTCTCACTAAGTTGCTGAGCTGGACCTGGAATTTGTAATCCCTGCCTCAGCCTCCTAATTTGCTGGCATTATAGGCAATGCCATTGCACCTGGCTTGATGTTGTAGTTTTGCAGCAGAATTTCTTCTCCATTAGGGAATCAACATTTTATTCTTAAGGACTTCAGCAGATTGGATATGACTCATTTGTATTATCAAGAGTGATCTCCTTAAACTTCAGATGTTAATCACCTCTAGGAAACATTCTCACAGTAATACCTATACCAATATTTTATCAAAAGAAATTGGATACCACAGGTTGGCGAAGTAGACATTAAAAAAATGTAACTGTTACACTGAAAAGCAATTTTGAAATTGATTCTGCACATTCCAGCAGAAACTGAATTTTTCACTGATGATGTACTTGGGTTTTTGTTTTGGTTTCGTTTGATTTGATTTTTCAGAGACATGTACTGGCTATGTTGCACAGCTTGACCATGAACTCTTGGGCTCAAGTCATCCTCCTGACTAAGTCACCCCAGCAGCTGGACTATAAGAACACCAACACACTAATCTATATTTTTTTGTTTTATTCTTCTTCTGGGTTTGTTTTGTTTTTTGGTTTGTTTGGGATTGTTGTTTGTTTTTATGGTACTGAGGATAGAAGAATCCATGGCCTTGCACATACTGGACAAGTACTCTACCACTGAACCACACCCTACACCTAACATGCCAGCTTCTTGATTCTTGTCAGCTGTATGATTTTGCTGCCTTACCCTAGAGTTCTGACATAATTGTCAATGATTCCTTTTTCAAAGCATAATTAGAGTGCTAATGTGGCAGGATCTCTGGGCACTTCTAGTAAGTGTTTTTGCTTTTAGGTAAGATGTATTGGGCATCTGTCCTCTGTGCCCAGGACCGCCTTTAGATTGTTGAAGAGTGGTTGCTGGACTGGATTTGTGCTGTAGGGGGCACCACTCTTATCATCCTGTGTTAATTTCTCTTACCACAGTTCACAGAGTCAATGGGATCAAGCACAATGCCTTCAGTTCACCATTTTCTTGTCCTCTGTACCTGTCAACTTTCCTGGTACCTAGCACACTGGGATTTTCTGCTCAAATGGCAATGAGTTGTCTTCTCCTGAGGACCCCTAGGTACAGATAGAGGTCAGAAATATGGTTTGTTACATTCATATATGTGCAACCAAGAAATGTTGTAGTATGGGACTGATTGGGAGTTTGTATGTAGGTGAGGGGTTGAGAAATTGTGTGTAGGAAGCTAAGAGCTGGGGACTGACTCAATTTGTTCTAGACTACATTCTGGGGTGGAACTCTGAGGAATCACACTATAATTCCAGACTCAAATATGATCGATTTCTTATTATAAAGATGTACTTGCCAAAGAAAAATGATAGAACATATTTCACTGAACAATGATTTATGATTTCTAAATGTTTGAAACATGGTACTTGGGCCTTATCTATGGTGATTTGCATATTTAACAACAGAATGAAGCCTCTCAACAATGCTTGCTGCATTATCCCTCAATCACTGCACATGTTATATAGTACATATTCATCTAAGTTTTAAAGAAATAAATTTTTTTTAAAAACCCAACAACTATGTTAGAAGTTTGGAAGTCCATATTTCTGTTGGTAGGCTGCCTAAACCTTTATTTGCTTCTTGGTTTTCAATTGTAAAGGGTAAGAACTTGAATTTGATAATAAGTTATGTTCCTTAAAATTTAATTATAAGATGTTCTTATTAATATCCACTGAAATATATTTAACAACAAAAAATAAGGTGGGAAAAGAGGTAAAAAATTATATCTAATCGTAAAAGTGATCAAATTCAACACCAGAGCATCAGTCTGTCTAGTAACAGCTGTTTAATCCTTTAAGAACCCAAGAAAGAAATGTTTATTTCTCTCATTTTGCAGATAAAGATACAAAGTAAGAGAAGACAAACTGACTCACAGAATCCTTACTGGAAGAGTAAAGGTCAGTTTTTCCATCATAACTTGGTTCTTCTGGGGACTCACATTGTGCATGCTTTTTGCAAAATTCTTGGTACTGGAGGTTGTCCTGATTTGGGATTTTTCCAAAGGATGGGAGCAAGTCTAACCATAAAATTAATTTATATCTTATACAAGTAACCTAATGGTAATTTTTGCACATTTTTAATGCATCTGCATTTTGATAGTGATCCCACGTAAGATTAGACATAGATCAATGTATGGGTAAAGGAAATTAACAGGCACTTCACAAAAGAAAAAAACTTGAATGGTCAAAAAATATATGAAAAATTGTTCAACGTCTCTAGCAATTACAGAAATGCACATTAGAACTATACTGAAATTCCATTTCACTACACTCAGAATGGCAATTATCAAGAATGCAATTAAGCTTGACTGGCATGCATGAGGCACTGGGTTTGATTCTCAGCACCATACAAATATAAATAAGCAAATAAATAAAGTTATAAAAATACAATAACATTAAAAAAGAATACAAGTAACAATAAATGTTGGCAAGGATATGGAGAAAAAGGTTCACTTATACATTGCTAGTGGGACTACAAATTAGTGAAATGGAACCACCATTTGACCTGGTTATCCCATTCTCCAGTTTATATCCAAAGGACTTTAAATCAACATACTACAGGGACACAGCCACATCAATGTTTATAGCAGCTCAATTCACAATATCCAAGTGTGGAACCAACCTAGGTGCCCTTTAAAAGTTGAATGGGTAAAGAAAATGTAGAATTTACACACAATGGAATATTACTGAGCCATAAAGAAGAATGAAATAATGACATTAGCAAGTAAATGGATGGAACTGGATAATATCATGCTAAGTGAAATAATCCAGTCCTAAAAAATTAAAAACTGAATTTTCTCTCTGACATGTGAATGCTAACCTACAAGGGAGGGTAGGGAAGGGAAGAATAGAATTTCATTGGATTAGATAAAAGGGAATGAAGGGAAGGGGGTATGAGAATAGGAAAGACAGTAAAATGAACCATACATAATCATTTTTTATCCTTATATGTGAATACATGACCAGTGTAAGTTCACATCATGTACAATCACAAGAATGGGATTGTAATTCGAATAAGTTATACTCTATGTACGTATGTCAAATACACTCTATACACTCTACTGTCATGTATATCTAAAAAGAACAAATAAATAAATGTGAACCAAAAAACAAATACATGTTTATTGTTTATTTAAAAGAAGATCAGATATAGAATTTTCTACTTGTACTTTCATATTCATGTTTAAAAATTCAAATTTTAGAATATTTTAGATTTTTAGATTTTCAGGTTTAGGGATGTTCAACCCTTATTAGATATCTATAATCATCATCTTATGTTTTTCTGCAATGCAATGTCTATTTTTTCAAGATAGTTTTGTATTTAATAGTTTAAGAAAGATTTTACAATCTACAAAGTAACGTCTAGTTTTATCAAAGTACTCAGGTTTAATTTTCCTAGATCTTACCTTTTCTTTATCTTTTTAGATTTTTCATTTTTTTGCTAAAATTATCAAAATATGATTGAGTTCTAGCAATGCTTAATGTCACTAATTGCATACATTGTAATACATAGTAATTATGAACACTTCTGAATTATTAATTCATTTTAATTTCTCAGAAAACTTTGTATATGCATCTAAAATATTGTTATACTGATGAATTTGTAACATAAAGTTCCCAAACCAGGTGTACACTTGATTTTTAGCAGAGTAAAAGAATAGTACATGTATGTAAATATAAATGAAAATTTCAAGTTCAAAGTACCTCTAAGTAAAATGAATAGATATTTCAGTCAAATACTAAGTACAGTCATTTGCTGCATGATGACATTTCAGTCAATGGGGAGCCACATATTTGAAGGAGGTCCCATGAGATTTTTTTGACTCATACTGTCATCACCATCTCAGTGTTAAAAATACTCTCTCTAATTCTTGTACTAAGATGAAATCACCTAAAGACACATTTCTCAGAACATATTCATATCTTTAAGCAACACATTACTGTACTAAATTTTTACTATAAACCTTGTTCTTAAAATGAAAATATGCACAAAATAACATCAAGTTTATGGAATTTCAATAGAAAATATTTCAGTTTTCTGGAATAGTTTGAATAATCAATAAAAATAAGGCTCTTGAATTGATAAGTAAACATGTTTTGATATTTATAGCTTTTGATATTTTTCAGGTAAATACCATTGCAAGTTATTTTATACCAGATAACATCCCGTTTTGTTGTCATCTGTTATGGTTTGTTTATGAGATATTCCTACAAATCTCCTGTGTTAATGCAGAAATATATAGAGATGAAATGAGTGGATTTTCCAGGGCTGTATACAATCAGTCCATCCTACTCTGAACAGGTGGCCTGGGTGGTAACTGTAGGCAGGTGGGGCATGGCAGAGGAGGTGGGTCACTGGGAGTGTGTCCTGGAAAGGTGCATGTTCCATGTGACACCTTACCCCCTCTCTTTCTGCTTCCTGACACCCCATGAGCTAAGCAGTTCTCCTCTTTTGGGCTCTTCTTCCATGATGCCCTACTTCTCCTTGGGCCCAGACCAAAGTAGTTGATCATCTATGGACAGAGATTTCTGATACCATGAGTTCTAAATTGCGTTTTCTCCTCTAAGTTGTTCCTTTTAGGAATTTTGGTCACAGCGGTGAAACACTGGCTCTCACAACTCCCCGATTTTCTTCCCAGAGCTTTCTCATTTTATGTATGTCTGCTATACATTATAAAACTTTCTCCTGTCTATGATTTAGACTTAATTGAACACTTTGTTACATGTTTCATTAGGAGTGTGTGTGTGTGTACTTGTGTGTATGCAAAAATCATATCCCAGATAATGTATTTCAGTTTATAGTCAAAGTACTGATGTAAAAAAAACATAATTCAAAGGAAAGAATATTCAATAGTGAACAGAAGCTGCTAAGAAAATTTTCTTCAAGCTATCAATATCTCTTAGCAGAGCTTTATTTCAATTAGTTAATTGGGTGAATAGATTATCTGAATATTTTCTAAATAAGACATTTTACTTTAAAAAAATTGATACTTAGAGGCTTTTCCTCATTCTCTCTTTGAATTTTTTCAATGTCAAAATCAAACTATGGGACCAAATTTTATTATCAGTTTTACTCCTTTATGTAATTCCATGATATTCTGGTAGCAATAAAAGGCACTTGATACATACTTCTGATCCTTTCAATCTCTTCTCTTATTCAGTTTACCAGTTTCTCAGTAGGTTGCTTCTGCTGCATTATTTACCTTAAAATAAAATAGATATGGTCGTGATTATGGCTGGAATGGACAGTGAATGTGGAAATTTGTAAGAAGTTCACAATAATCCTTTGTTGTGTTGGGACTCTAAACTTATTTTTGTGACATATTGACTTCTTTGCCAAATTAAATAGAACAATGATAAATAGAATGACATATTGCTATAGACACATACACTGAAATATTATTACTTTTTTGGTAAAAGTAATTTCACATGAGTGAAAAAGGCATGTTTCTTCAATAAACTTAAAGTAACTTAGTTAGTAACTCATAATAATTTTATTTAAAGTAACCCTTAGGAAACTATGAATAAACTCAGGTAATATTATCAGGTTTTTCACTTTTTACCATGGAAATGTTATCTGCTTTGAAACTTGATTCTCTATTTCATATCCTAAAGCAGCATTGCTTCCCCCACCACACAACTTTGCTTCTTGGTATATACAAAAATCTCTCCCAGGACCTCCCAATGGCCTTCCCAAAGTTTTCCATTATATACACCTTTTATACATTTACAGATTTTTTCTTGTCTGTTTATAACTTAGAATAAATTGAATGCCTAGTTAGATATTGCATTAAAAGTATAAAACTTTAAAACTTTAAAGTTAAGGTTTAGTTGCCTGATCAAAATCTCTATTTACTACAGTTAGAAATCAGTGAAGTCTTTAAGATCATTGGCCAAAACAACTATACATATGAATCTTACTCTAGTTGGTAAATCTTTTTTTTTTCTCCATATGGACTAACAATTTTAAAACCATTCTACTCAGATTCTGGAATTGATTGAATTAATATATGGTGGGTAATGAGAACTGGGTTTTATCATTATTGAAGTTAGAGATTATAGATAAACAAGGAAGGGAAGTCTAGAACCTTCCATATGTTAATAGTTTAACAGTTGGTTTAACAGTGTGGGCTAATGTTTAACTTGATATAGACACAGATGGAAGTAGATAACTTGATATAGACACAGATGGAAGTATTTTTACCTATTTGTAAATATATGTATACGTACAAGTTAGTATATTCACATGTATATCTTTTTTCTGGAACTGGAAAGTTCCTACCGTACTCTTGCTACATAAACATGTCTATTACCTGATAATTGTTTCTAATATCATTCTTTAATAAAAAAAAACAAAAGGAACTAAGATTCCTGAAGAAATGTCTGATTCTAAGATTGAAGTAGGAAGTATATGAGACTAGCACATCTTCTAAATCCTGAAAGAAGAAAGCACATAAATGTTCAACAAAACATATAATGGTGGCTGGGTGGAGTAGTGTATGCCTATAATACCTGTGGCTTGGGAGGATGAGACAAAAGGATGGAAAGTTCAAGACCAGCCTCAGAGACTTAGCAAGGTCCTAAGCAACGTAGTGAGAGCCTGTCTCAAAAAAAAAAAAATGCTGAGGATGGAGCCCAGTGGTAAAGCATCCCTTAGTTAAATCTCTAGTACCATATATACATGCATATAGGTGTATGTGTGTGTGTGTCTGTGTGTGTATCTATGTGTATGTGTGTGTAGATAATGTTGGCCTGTCAGAGGCATAAGAGCCAGCAATAAAGCTAGAATGACTTGAGATTTGTTTTGTAATCCAAGCATAAAATGAATAACATGAGATAATATTGATCAAAGTACATAATTATAAATTAAAAAGAAATTGAAAATAAGTAAATCTAATCTGCAGAGAAACTCCAAATAATATATGTAAATACTATGTCCTCAAAGAGATGAAGAATAAATCTCCACTCCTTATGTGTGTGCTCAAACAGTGATTTCATTTCAGTGTAGTATAAAGAAAGGAGGAAAAAATGAAAATTCTACCATGGTGAAACCTGGCCTATGCAATCTCAGCTCAGTGATGAAGTTTGACATCAACAGTGATAAATTGTGTTAATCATTTGAACCCTCAATATGAATTGATAAGAATGGTATTTTATGACCTTCTTCAAAAACCCAATCTCAGTCTCCTCTCAAAAAAAGCATCAAATAAATTTTAATAGAGGGTCATCCTACAAAATACCAAAACTCAAAACTATCAGGGTTTTTTAAAAAACAGGAAGATTTGAGAAACTGTTACAGCCAAGTGGAGCCTAAGGAAGCATGACAACTTAATGTAATATGGAATCCTAGAACAGACAAAGGATATTAGGTAAAAATTCTCTTAGACCATTTTGTGCTACAGTGAAAGAAAACTGAGCCTGGGTCATTTATAAAAAATAAAACTTTATTTCTGCTAGATGACATGTTGTTGCTGGGTCTTCAGGGGTTGAGTTGGTGGGGTGATGCTGTGTCCTTAGATGGCAGAAAGCAGAGAAGTAAGAGAGCTGAACATTGTGTAAAGGTCCTTTTCTTTGGGACTTGCTCTCATTCATCTTAAATACTTTTCAAGAGTCTCACCTCTTTTTGTTTGGAGGGACGGGGTAACAGGGATTGAACTCAGGGGCATTCAACCACTAAGTCACATCCCCAATCCTATTTTGTATTTTATTTAGAGACAGCGTTTCACTGAATCGCTCAGCACCTCACTGTTGCTGAGGCTGGCTTTGAACTCCTGATACTTCCTAGCTGCTGGGATTACAGGTCTGTGCCACAGAGCCAAGCTGGGTCTTACCTCTTAATTCCATCACACCTGAATTTAGAGCAGTACTAAGGACATGTAATTCTTCATAAAGTATTACTTTAAAATAAAGTGGCAATATTAATCCACTGATTATGACAACTGGACCAGACTAAAGTAAGAAATGTATAACTAAGGATACAGAATGTAGATATATAGGAATTTTCTGTACTACATTTGTAGATTTTTCATAAATCTAAATATATTCTAAAATTAAGTTTATTTTTTTAAAAAATATATATACATAAAAAAAGGAAAATAATCTTAGTTCCTTATATAGGATTAGTTCCAAAGGCAAATAGGTTTTGAATTAGAACTCCTATTTAAGCTACTTTCCAACCTAACATTTGTATGGTATAGAGAACTGCTACTTCTGGAACTTTTAACAAACTATAAATTCTTAAATCAAAGCTTATACTCACCTTCATAAGGAGAAAAATATGAGGGACAAATTTGTGATTATATTTTTAATCATAAAATTATGATCACATTATTAGAAATCTAATTTTTCATTAATGTTCTGCTCATTTATGAAAGCACATTTTAGCTTATTAGTAATATAATGGCTAGGCATAATGTCAAGTAATATGCATTTCATTCATATTTAATGGAAAAATCATTTTATTTCAAAATATATAAAGAATGGTATATGCTGCTATATATATTTTAAATAATAGTAATAATAATAATAATAATAATAATAATAATAATATGTTTTTATCTTACCATTAGGATATAATCCTAAAGAGCCATTACTTTTTAAGCATTCCCTTGTGACACTTTTTCTATTCAAATGTAATATTGAACATTCCCTTTGACTTTCTTTTAATTTATATCTATCATGAAACATATTTCAAATCAAATATTGTTTATTTTTAGAAAGGAAAGTATTAAATGTGTCTCTCCCTATTCAAAGAAAGTTTAATATCGTTAATATATACCAAAGCCTCCCAGGAAACATAAGTTAAAGATAATCTCCAACTGTATTTTTTAAATTTCAAGTTCCTACAAGTTTATAAACCTCTGGATAATTCAGTGGGAAAAACCATGAGCTCTCAAAGCGATGGGGCTCACCATGGCTGGGCCATGGACTCACACTAGCATATTCCAACAAGAATATGGTCACTGGGAATTGGCTTTGCTCTATTTTCTGTTTCTAAATTCCCTATAACCCACCCCCAGCTCTCAGGAGTAAGCCAAGATACAATTTTTTTCTGGTCTGATCCTCAGTTTGTCATAGGCAGAAGGACATAATGGAGAAAGGAGAAACTTAATCAATCATGACAATGACAGACCAAGTACAGAGAAGAGTTGGTGGTTGGTGTTTCTCAAGGGAGACCCTTTGTTCTAAAGTTCATAGATAACAGTTCAGACTGTGAATGAAAGAACAGGGAGTGGAGACATTGCCCAGTGCCATGATGGTAGCAAAGCTCTATGAAGATCTACCACTTTTTCAAGCAATTACTTGAAAATGATGAAGACACAATAACAAAGTGTGTAATGTGATCAACCAGACGTCCTGTTAGAACTGCTTGAATAAATAACATTCGTTTAGTGATATTGTTTTCTCCCACTCTCCCTGGAGATACCTTAAATATAGAACAAAATTCTGCACACAGATACATGCTAATTTAGGGTAATGAAGTATCAGTAGTAAACTTTTAATAATTAAATGTTAAATAATCAGTTTTCCAATAGTTTCTATTTCCCAGTGAACAACTATCATTGATTCATTATAATCATAAACTGGGAAATCAAGGAGATCATATTGATCTCTATACATGATTCTGAAAAATAGAAAAGCACTTTTGTCTTTTCAAATGACTATATCATCAATAGTTGGTATTCAAACTTAACCATTCATAGACTGACAATGAATCGAAACTTGACAAGTTTGTGGCATTAACACTACAGTTATGTTACTTAAAATCTAAGAGACAATTTAGAGAAAGCTATATCTGTTAGAATGCATATTCTTTAGGGAAAATTACCTGGCCACTGTCACTTGGTTATAGGCCACATTACACAATGTCACAGATTAGGTAATGCATACTGAACAGATATGTGTTGGCTTATGGTCCTGGAGGCTGGGAAGTCCAAGATTGAGGGGCTAGCATCTGGAGAGGGCTTTCTTGGATGTCATCATACTGCAGAGAGGTGAAGACAGAGAGAAAAATGTGGGAAAATCTATGCTTTTATGAGGAATTAACTTTCACAATGATGGACTTGATCCATGAGGATGGAGTCTCATGGCCTCGTCACTTATGTCTGTATCATCTTTAACATTGCTTCAGGGATTAACTTTCCAATTCATGAACTCTGTTGGTATGGGGCACACCTACATTTTCATACGTTTTTTTTTTTATTATTTCTTGTACAAATAAGAGGAACTGGCAAGTGAGCACATAATTTTAATACCCTGTGATAGGTACTATGGTGGAGGTGTGCATGGAATGCTTTCCACATGCAAGAGGAGGGGCAGGTTGGTGGGTACTGGTGTCAGAGAAGCTTCAAAGAGGAAGAAAAGTATGAATTGAGACATGGAGACATTGATTGAAATTAGAAAGATGAAGCAGAAAAAAAAATATTTAAGTAAAAGCAAAGGGATAACCCTCATCTGTTAGGCTACCTAGATCAAGAATTAAATACAAAATAAATAAATAAGAATGGAAACAGATAAGGCTGCACAAGTATGTCAGGGTCTGATTAAAGAAGAACATAGGTACCATTTTTTGGAGAGCAGCCTTATCCCAAATACACCAAAGATTAAAGTTTTAAGGAGAGTTATAATGGTTAAAATTATAAATTAGTTGTGTCAGTGTGAAGTCAGAATAAAGATGGCTTTGTGCATCTTCTAAATATACAATTTTGAATCATTTGCATGTCACAACAAATGAACACATGTAAAATTTCATTGCTCAGTAATCCTTTTCATGAAATATATTTTTCCTCCAAATATCTCTTCTAGTTTATTTCAATGAACTAAAATTAATTGAACTGGAATGATAATCTGTGACATTTATATATTCTGAAAGCATCCATTGTTAACAGAAATCTTACTTTAAATTAAAATAGGAGGCTGATTAGTGAAATCCAGGAGTAGGCAAAGGTTAATATACAAAGAGTATGTTAACCATTCAAAATTAATACAGGGAGTGGTGTTGGAAAGATAGAGATTGGGAATAATTTAGTAAAGTGGAAATCTTCAAGGCAATTTAACTTCAAAATATTAGCAACTGACATAAGAATGCATGTATTTCCTGTCTTTTACATTTTTAAACAAGAAATTGCTGTTTTCAGTTATGTGTAGTTTTATAGCAAATCATCCCCAAATTAATGGCATAAAGAGATGAGATATTCCTCAGAACTCTGCAGGTTGGTAAACTCCATTCCACATGGTGTTGTGGGGATCATGGGTACAACTTCCTTCACTGGGAATGCAGCTGAACAAAGCAGATGAGTTCATTCATGGTGGGTGGGCCGAAGTGGGTACCTCTCCAAAGGATTCAATTTGAAGCATTCTCTTTCCATACATATGAGCCTGGGAATAATCTTCAGTAGTCTTTGCATGGAAGTCATTTTCCAAAGAATGAAAGCTTCTGTGGCCTGGAATTATATAGTACCATGTTTACTTCATTCTGTTTTTCCAAGAAAATCACAGGGTAAACCAAAATTCAGTGAGAAGAAACATATTTGATCTCTTAGAGGGATTGAAAGCATTGATAGATATACAAATAATCTACAATATTGCTCTTTCAAAATTATGAGAAAATAGAAAAAAAACGTTGGATAGATACTGATGAAGTCAACCTGAAAAACTAAAGAATATGAGGTTTCAAAAAGAAAATGCCTCTATCACTTTTTCCAAAATTTATAAATGTTACTAATTGGATATTTTCTGAGAAAGTTTATTTAAATATGATCCAGAACAGAGAGTCTCACAGATTTCTGAAGTTCTTTTGTGGTAATGCTAATTGATACAGGTGTAAAAACAGGGGTTCATTAAATACATAAGCATCAAATACATGACTTAAACAGCAAATATACACATTTCTAGCATTCATACATATCTCCCCCTTTTTTAAAATCAGGAATGTCACCCATAAGAGACAAAGAAGACACATTAAAAGAGGTTAATGCCAATTATAAATTTACAGCTTATTACACACACTGCTGAAACTAATACAGATACAACATCATTTAAGGTTGGAAAGTGTGGCTAAAGAAATTAATCTGCTCTGCATGAAACTGGGTTTATTTAATCAATGTTGCTTCCACTAGAAAAGTGGATTAGTTTTTCTTCAAGACAGAGTTAAAAGTTTTGCAGCTAATTTATTTTAATAAGCATTCTTACTGACGGCTCCAAAAAAAGTGAGGGTGGGGGTGCTAAACTGTAATGAAGCACCAAGAAGGAAAGCATGACTTAATTATTTTTCTAGGGTGGATAATGAATAAATTAGCCACACTGCGGGCTTGCCATTTGTATAAAATTTATGACTTTTTCTTTAAGAACCATATCATGACAAAGTCAATTTTTCTCCTGACTGCAAGCTGATTGATGGGGCTATGTCTGGTAGTAAAAGACTTCCTCTTCATCATTGCTTTGGCAATGTTGATACTGTAAAGTGAGTTTGAAGTTTTCCTGAGTTCATTCTCTCCCACATAATTACAAATGACAATTTCGTTAACTCTTTTTCACAAGCTGTCTAATCACGTGAACTCCAAAATGAATAACTTGTATGTGACTAAATATATTAGATACATATGATTTTGAGACTAATTCTTCTTACATTTCTTGGGAGATGACAGCGCCATGTTGGAAATCTGGTACCCACTGGGCTTGGGTAAGTGCCCCTTGTAGGGAGTTACTTTTTTTATGTGACATATAACAAGTCAAGTATCCAGGTTGCAGATATAGATTTATCTCTTTTTACTTATTTACACGTTCCTGTCTCATAAATTAAAAAATACATATGCAATAAAGATATATAATATATTCATATATATATATATATATGTGTGTGTGTGTGTGTGTATGTGTATATGCATATATATAAGTGTGTGTGTATGTGTGTATAGTGGTTTTCTTTAAGAGACTTAACTTTGCTTTCTGCTTCTACTTAAGAAATCAGCGTCTAAATTGTGTGGAAGGTAAGTACAGCATAACATTGAAATAGCAAGACAAACACGAAAACAATCAGTACTCCAAACTCAGCTTTACAAAATACAGCACCAAACCTTTTTCTTTTTTAAGTATTAAAATGTCTTGATTGATGTTTTAGCTATTTTGCTGCTGTGGCTAAGAGACCCAACTGGAACAATTATAGAGGAGGAGAAGTTTATTGTGTGGTTCAGGATTTCAGAGGTTTCAATTCATTGACGGTAGACTCCATTCCTCAGGGCTTGTGGTGAGGCAGGACATCATGGCAGAACAGTGTGGCAGAGGGAAGCACTCACATGGTGATCAGAAACAGAGAGAGAGAGACTCCACTTTCCACACACAAAATATATACCCCAAAGCCCCACCCTCAAATCTGACCTCCTCCAGCCACACCCTACCACTTCAGTTACAACTCAGTTAATCCCAGTCAGGGGATTAATTCACTGATTGGGTTAAGACTCTCACAAACCAATCATTTCTCCTCTGAACTTTCTTGTATTGTCTCACACATGGGGGACACCTCACATCCAAACCATAACAGTTGTTAACTATCAGGAAAGTCTAGGGGAGAAGATACTCAGTTACCCTTGTCATTCTTGCTGTTTTGTTTGTTTTGGTATTGGGGATTGAAACAAGGGGCATTTTACTATGGAGCTATACCCTTAATCTTTTCTTTTTTTCTTTCTTTTTTTTTTAGAGACTAGTTCTTGCTATCTTTCTGAGGTTGGCCTCCAAAATCTTTCCTTCCTCAGCCTCCAGATATTGCTGTAATTACAGGTGTGCACCACCATGCCAGACTCATTTCTGTTATTTGAAAACAGGCTTCTAAGTATCCATTGTTAGTTTAATACTTTTAATCTTTTGGAGAGGACCTCAATACTTATCCCTTTAGAAAGGGGGACACTAAATGCTTATCTCTTTAGAAAGGAATCTTCCTAAACTCATATTTTCTCCCAAAGTCACACCAATTGTGATTGTGAATCAGGCATTAACTCTTATTAAAACTCTTTACATGATATTCTTTTGGTTAAATTTAACAAATATCCTTTAAAACTAAAAACATCCTTTAAAAATAAAAAAATGACATCTGAACAGATTTCTTATGAGAAAAATTACAAACTAATATGCATAAAATTTTCATTTAGAGGTCAATATATTTAATCTATATTTTGCATGCATAATCTATAATTATCTTGTTACACACATCCATAAAATATAAACCATTTGTAGGCTTTTAGAATGCTAACAGAAATTGTGTATATAGAGAGATAATTTAAAATATGTATATATATATACACACAGAGACCAACTACATACAGTCACACAAAAAATACATCTGCGTTTTGAAAATATATCTGTGTTCTTCATTTACATCGATTTTCATTTTAAGTTTTAGATTAATAGTAAAAGCCAATATCCCTGCTTTCCTTGAATAATATTAACAAAGAGGACTACATTTACCTGATAATTTTGCCTTACCTGTAATATTTTTTCAAGTCTCATAGAAATGTAATATCCCTCTAACAATAGTCATCTACAATGGTAGAGGAAGTTTACATTAAAAAGGACTATGATAATTCAGACAAAGTGGCCACTTTTATAAAGACCTGGATTTACTATTGAGAACTAGACTAAACTTGATAATGTCACCAGTTTCTCAAACGAACTCAAGACTTTGATTTCAGTCTTTATGAACAGCCCCATATGAACATTTGTGCCATGTTATACTATTTGCTATGTCTTTATCTTGAGAGAGATAAAGGAATATTTCCTAATTCTCTAATAGCAACCTGCCCAATTCATCCCAGGGATGTGAAATGCTATTAAGTTTCAGGTTGGCTCAGTGTTGTTTTATTGGATTAGACAGTTCCTGTGGTAGACATTTTCCTCTCTGAATTTTCTCTCAGACATGATTCCTTCTTTAAAGCAAATTGCTCCAACTGTTAGGGTCACACTTGGTTTCCTTGCTCTTAGATTATTTGTTGTCTGTTTATTTTCTAAGGAAGCTACTTTTCTATCCTGAGAAAACAAAAAAAAAAAGGACGAAGAAGAGGAGGAGGAGGAGAAGGAGGAGGAGGAAGAGGAGGAGGAAGAGGAGGAGGAGGAGGAAGGAAGATAAGAAAAGAAAAAGAAACAGAAAAAAAAAAACATACTTATATTTAAAAAAGGTTGATTTAAAAATGTTTAGGGGCAAGTTTATTGAATGAAGAAAATTAACCATTTAATATAGGCAAATAATCTTCTATTTGATAATAAACTAAATCTGTACATGCAAATAAGATTGAAAATATTAGGGAAAACTGATGACCTGATGGATAGATAAAAGGATACGAGTTTGAATGTACTATATGATCTGTGCAACAGAGTGCAACATGAAAATGCAATATGCAAATATTAAGAAGTTCAAAACAGTGAGATTAGAGTACAAAGCCAAGCATGGGGCCCATCTCAGTGCAGTGTCCTCTGACATGGCAGAAGTTGCATTCTCTGAGACAGGCTCTGAAAAAAACCTATATTTTAACATTTTATTAGTTAATTAGAAAAACTATATGTAAAAGAACATTAACACAGTGGCTAAAGTATTATTATGCAGACCTTAATTCTAGTAGATAATAGCATGCAAAAAATAGTAAGTATGATTGTTTTCTATCCCAAAACCTCTCATGGAGACCATTTTGTTCTATTTAGCACTGGGTTTTCTTTTTCCCCACAAGCTTTCTCCATAGCCTCAGTCTATTTCTGCCTTTTCTTTCATGGGATGGATACCTTTTCTTATCTATATTCTTTCACATGGAGAAAGTCCTTTGGCTTCAGTGATGAGTATAAAAAGACTTAAATAACTTTGGCTACGTCTAGGAAAATGAGAGTCCTTTTAGTGCTTAAATTAGAAAGCTATGCTTTTTATATCTCAAGATCACCCACAAAAAATTGATTTTTTTTAAAGCTTCTTGCATTGAAATTAAAAGTATAAGTCATTTTTTTACTCTTGTAGGAAAAAAAGTTCTTCTAATTTATAATAGAGAACTAGTTCATAAAATGTTTAAAATTTACACATTTGAAATTCCAACTTGTTTTCTTGAAAGAAGGAAAAATCCAATAATAAATAAGATTCATACTTCAAGAACAAAGAATACAATTTTTATTTTAAATTTCTACAAACTGTTAGAAAAATGCTATGGGGTTGCTTTTATGAATATACTTATCTTTAAAACTCAAATTTATAAACTTGAAGTATTATGCTTTCTATTCACATTTGAAATATTTCATTTAATAAAATTACACATTTTCTAGAATATTTATTTTGAAAGGGGCCACATCTTAGTCATTAAAATGTGTTCTTTTCTGAGACTTGCCTTTTTAAAACCATCAACTAAATCTTAAGAATTAAGAGAAAAAAATTATCTTTTTTAAAACTGTGGTGGTGGATTTTAAGAACAATATCTATACAATATATTTCCAATTTAAAATAAAATATTTTCCAATAAAATAATTTTAAAGTTTAACAATCATTTTTCTTAAAATATATATTCATAAAATGCCACCTTGGTATAATTTTTATTTTATTACAATATCTACTTGCAGAAAAATTGTAAGAATTTTTTTAAAAATCTTGTAAATTTTTAGTTATTTTACATAACATAATGATTATAATCAGGAAATATAACAGTGATAAAATATATTTATCTGTTTCACAGCTCATATTTTACTTTTTAATTGTCTTTTTTATAGTTTTACATTTATTTTTATTTTTTAATTTGCCCTAACTAGTTATGTCTGACAGTAGAATGCATTTTGACATATTGTACACAAATGGAGCACAACTTCTCATTCCTCTGGCAGTACATGCTACAGAGTTATACTAGTAATGTAATCATTCCTACATATAGAGTAACAATGTCTCATTCTGCCATGCTTCCCACCCCCACATCCCATCCCCTCCTTGCATTCCCCTCTGCCCAATTCAAAGTTCCTTCATTCTACCCTACCCCCTTCCATTATGGATCAGCATCCACTTATCTGAGAAAACATCTGGCTTTTGGATTTTCCAATTTTGCTTATTTCACTTAGCATGATATTCTCCAGCTTCATCCATTTACTGGCAAATGCCACAATTTCATTC
Source organism: Marmota monax (assembly GCF_021218885.2). Classification (NCBI taxonomy): domain Eukaryota; kingdom Metazoa; phylum Chordata; class Mammalia; order Rodentia; family Sciuridae; genus Marmota; species Marmota monax. Next base: position 5,031,923 of record NW_026692486.1, on the reverse strand, counting down.
TTCTTTAAAGCTAAGTAATATTCAATTGTGTATATATACCACATTTTCTTTATCCATTCATCTGTTGAAGGGCACCTAGGTTGGTTCCATAGTTAACCTATTGTGAATTGAACTCCTATAAACATTGATGAGTCTGCTTCACTGTAGTATGCTGATTTTAAGTCCTTTGGGTATAAACCAAGGAGTGGGTTAACTGGGTCCAAATGGTGGTTCCATTTCAAGTTTTCTGAGGAATCTCCATATTCTTTCCAGAATGGTTGGACCAATTTGCAGTCCCACTAGCAATGATGAGTATATCTTTTTCTGCACATCCTCACCAACAGTATTACTGTTTATATTCTTGATAACTGCCATTCTGACTGGAATGAGATGAAATCTTGGAGTAGTTTTGATTTGCATTTCTCTAATTGGTAGAGATAATGAACATTTTTTTTTCATATATTTGCTGATAGATTGTCTTTCTTTTTCTGTGAAATGTCTGTTTGGTTCCTTAGACCATTAATTGATTGGGATATTTGGTTTTTTGGTTTTAAGTTTTTTGAGTTATTTATATATCCTAGAGATTAATGCTCTATCTGATGTGAGTGTGGTAAAGATTTTCTCCCATTCTGTAGGTTGTCTCTTCACGTTATTGATCGTATCTTCTGCAGAGAAGAAACTTTTTAATTTAAGTCCATCCCATTTATTGATTCTTGATTTTATTTCTTTGTGACTTAGGAGTCTTGTTAAAGAATTTAGGCCCTAAACCAACATGATGAAGATATGGGTTGTCCTAATAATGTAATTTTAAAGATTTTGTTTGTTTATAGGATTCAATCCAGGATCAGATGTTGCATTTGGTTTTCACATTCCTTTTTTTTTCTCTAAAACAATTCCCTGCCTTTTGTTTTTTTAATCTTCCTTGAACTTGACTTTTTAAAATGGTGCAAGCTCTTTATTTACAGAATGCCATTATTCTGAGTTTGGGTGATACTTCCTCATGAATGGATTCAGGTTATATATTTTTGGCAGGAATACTCTAGATGTGAATATCACACTAGGGATGATGTTACATTGATTTATATCAATGTTGGTGATAGTAACTTTGATCATGGAGTTAAGGTGGAAATGATTAGACTTCTGTACTATAGAATTAACATTATTTTCCTTTGTAATTAAGAGGAAATACTGTAGGCTTCATAAATAACCTGTTCTTGCTCTCTCACTCAATTACTAGTTTAAGCTTCCATTAATGAGTTGCAAATTATAACATTCACTAAATATTTTCATTTGATTTTTTTCATAAGAAAGAAGTTTTATGTGTTTCATTCATGTAACCTGTTGGAACTGTGCCTTCTTTGGCCTGCATATAAAAAGTACTCTAGAAAGATTCAGGGAGTGGGGCTGGTGCTGTCTCCAGAAAAAAAAAAAAGCATGTCTATTATCCAGCACCCCCTCCAGATCCCCCTCCCCCCAAAAAGAAGTTTTTATTTTCTTTTATTTAAAAAATATGCATACATCAGTTTTATATACCACTAATCCAAAAAGAGAACATTTATATGATAATTAAATAATGAGGGTCCTTTACCAAGCATTTGCTTAAAATTTTACCATCTTAATTTAATCAATAATATTTTTAAAAAACTATTTTTAAGTATAAAATTCCAGTGTATTAAGAAGTTTATAGCCAATTGCAACTGTGAAAAAAAAGGAGGAAGAAGAAAAAGGAGAAGTAAAGGAGGAGGGAGGAGGAATGAGATGAAGGAGAGGCAGAAAAGGGCAAAGGCCAAGGAAAAGAGAAGACAACCAAACCAAGAGGATGAGAAAGGAGGCAAGGGAGAGAAAGGCAAGGAAGCAGGATAAAAATGGTCAGAGATGCCCACTAGTTTTAATGTGGTTAAAATTAAAGCTAACATTAAATTATATCACTACAATGTCTTGTCCAATTAGTAATTTTTAACATTTTTCTAGGGAGAGCTATAAAAAGAAAATGATTTTTTTTTTTTTTTTTGCTCATCTCTGAGAAGGCTGCCTCCATCTCCCGTTACCATGTCAAGACACAGAGGGTAAATCAGGGTTGGGTCAAGATGGTCATGCAATTTCTTTTTCTTTCTTTTCTTTTTTTTCTTTCTTTTTTTTTTCTTTTTTTGGTCACGTTGAAAACTCTTTGTCAATTTTTTGCAATGATTGACAATTATTTTTAAGAACACAAAAATTAAGAGCATGTTGGGTAAAGAATCAAGCTGAGTTTGTCAGCATTTTAGTGTAAGATTAAGGGTTATGTGAAATGTGAATTATTAAATAAATTATGCATTCTTTTACTGTCTGTGCTCAATTGAAGTGACTTTTCAAAAGGGAATAAGTCAGGGAGTAGTTTCACACAGTCCAAACTACTGAGCATGACGATAGGTCATCTGTTGAGCCTTCTATTTTCTTTATTTAAAATAATTCCACTTACAATCTTTTAAACTAGAACAGGGAATTGAGTAACATTAAAATAAGAGTTTCTATGTATGACCCCAAACTTGGGATTCTCCTGTTTCAGCCTCCAAACAAGCTGGAATTACAGGTTTGTGTCACTGAGCCAGCATTAATTGTGTATTCCAAGAGCCAAAGTGAAAGCCACTGAATTTTTATGCCTCTTTTTTATTTAGGAACCATTTCCTCAATTTATTCTTCTCTGTTTTCTACCCTTGATGGTTAATTGAGATACTATGTTACTGATAGTGAAATGGGAGCAAATTGACCATAGACAATTACATACATGAATTAATTCCAGACACAGAAAAGCCTGGAAGAAGAGGGACAATGAAGAGAATGAGGAACAGAACTGTTTGCCTTCCTTGATCTTCTACCCCATCCTCACCTCCTCTAATGCCACCACTCTTGTCTGGGGGGTGAATTCTTCTTTTTGTAGGATAGTCAGAGGTACTAAGACAAGCCTCTAAGGCAGGAATGAGTATGGGATGGAAGCATTGAATAGAACAATTTCTATGATTGATATATAATATTATTTAGTTGTTGTTATTTTTGTTGTTGCTTTTGTTTGTTTGTTTTGTTTTGCTTTTTTGATACTGAGGATTGAACACAGTGGTGCTTTACCACTGAACCACAAGTCCACATGCCCAGTCCTTTTTACTTTTTTATTTAGAGACCCTAAATTGCTGAGGCTATTCTTGAATTTGTGATCCTCCTGCCTCAGTCTCCAGTTGCTGGGATTACAGGCTTGTGCTGTTGTGCTCCACTCTATTTGTTCTTAGTCATATTCTAGGGAATACTTTTAGGTCTAATCTAGAAAAAAATATTTTAAATAAGAATTATGTGAGTATTTGAATTAGTTTAAAAATTATAAACTTTTCATTTAATAACAATTTTAATCATTACACTTGCATTAATAAATACGGTCATATTTATTAAAAATTTCCTGGTATTCACTTTTTTTCCCAATCATTCACAGCTTAAAATTCTGTTGTCAAAATAAAGATTGTACTCTAATTATGTAAATAGTCTATCACTTCTCAAAAATAATCTGAAATATCCTACTTCCCAAACTCTTGAAAATACTCCCTCATTAATGGTTCATAACTAATCTTATCGTTACGTGCATGTGTGTATGTGTGTGTTGTGTGTGTGTGTGTGTATGTATTGAGCCTGAAAACACTATTTCATAAAACTTTCTTATACAGCTTCCAAATTTTTATTTCACTCCATTGACTATGGCCTGGGAATGATTGACAGGTATGAGTTGTGTGGTACTGTCCTCTATGCCCCCAGGCAGAGCTGAAGGGAACTTCAGGTGCCTTTGGGACATGCAGAATAAGTTTGGGGAATCTCCTAATCTATTCTCTGTCTTTACTAGCACTACTATTGCGGTTGTTTCAGGAATGCCAATCAGTCTAGCAACCGCATTGTTCTGTTATCCCTTGCAGTCATACTTTCCTCACAACATGAGAACTCGTAATCTGTGTTCTAACTATAACATTTTTTATTTATTCAAAATGTTATATGGAATGATATTTTATATAGATTTATTTAACTGGCATTTTCACTTAGCATATTACTTTCAAAAATGGTCTTATGTCTTATTTGACCTGGATCTACTGACTTCTTAAGTAAGATATTTGGGAGTATTGCAGCCAACTAGATGAGCATTTTGGCAACAGATTTCAAAGTAATTAGACTTTTGATATATTGCTTCCTTTTTTGACCCATGCTCTAATTGAGCAGTAATTTACAAAAACTTTTCTTTACTCTAGGAGAATAAACCATGGAGTCTGACTGTCTCTGATTGATTCCTGACTCTAATGCCTGCAGTACTCTGACATAAGAGAAATTGCTTAATGTCACTTTGGATCTTAGTTCCTTCCTTAAAAAAAAATGAGGATAATAATTTCCTCACATTCATAGATTTATTTTCTATTTTAAATTAGCATATGGCAAATAGTGCTTCTTTTTGTTTATAATCATAGGAAACCAGAATACCAATCACTCTAGCAACCCCATTGTTCTGTTATCCCTTTGCAATCGTACTTTCCTCACAACAAACTACTCAACTGTGTTCTAACTATAAAATTTTGTATTTTTTCACAATATTATGTGGAATAATACTTTATTTACTTGACTGGCATTTTTTACTTAACATATTACTTTCAAATTTCAAACAGGTCCCTCTGAATCTGTATTCCTTTTAAAAATAAATTTGTGTATTCCATTGTATGGATATACCACAATTTTTTATGCATTAACTTATTGAAGCACATTTTAATGGTTTCAGGTAATTATAAGTGAATGTACTTACATAGATTTTTGTGGGAATACAAGTTTTCATTTGTCCAGAGTAAATATCTGGAGTGGGTTAATTGGTCATATGATATATTCATATTTATTAGAACTGCCAAGCTGTTTTCTCATGAAACTATGCTATTTTCATTCATCTCAACAAGGAATGCTTTTCCTTCTTGCCTTTCATTCTGGCTGGCACTGCATATTGTTAATACCTTTTTAAAAAGCTTTTCTATTAGGTAGAGTGAAATCTCATAATTGCTTCAACTTTTATTGATCATGTGGTTAATGAGGCTGATTATCTTTTTATGCAGTTATTCACTATCCACATGTTCTATTTGAAATATCTGTTCAAGTTTATAGTTTATTTTTAGATTGTTTAATTTTTGTGATTTCGTTTTTTTAAATGAAAAAACTTTATTTTTAAATGTTCTTCTTAGATATACATGACAGAAGAGTATATTTTGACATATTATACATACATGGTATATAACTTATTCTAATTAGGATTCCATTTTTGTAATTGTATATGATGTGGAGTTTCACTCACAGTGTATTCAGATATGAATATAGGAAAATTATGTTCAATTTATTCCACTGTCTTTCCAATATTTATCGCTTCTACCTTCCTTTCATTTCCATTTGTCTAAGCCACTAACTTCTGTTTTCCTATCTGCCCCCTTGTTGTGTGCTAGCTAACCTTTGTTTGGGGGGTTGGTTTATTTTACTTAACATGAGAGTCTCCAGATCTATCTATTTACTGGCAAAAGTCATAAAGTCATTCTTCCTTTATGGCTGAGTAATATTCCATTGTGTATCTATACCACATTTTCTTTATCCATTCATCCATTGAAGGGCACCCAGGTTGTTTCTATAGCTCAGCTATTGTGAATTGAGCTGCTATAAACATTGATGTGGTTGTGTCACTGTAATATGCTGATTTTAACTCCTTTGGATATATACTGAAGAGTGGGATAACTGGGTCAAATGGTGATTCCATGTTGGGAGCCCTGTGTGAACTATGGGCAATGTTCAAGCCACTAAGGCTAGGAAGCTGCTCCTCTGGAAACGCCTGAGTGAAATTTCTCTGTTCAAGAAAGGCCAGATCATGTTGGTCCCCTGATCTAGCTCACAGCTCCAAGTTCAAACACAGATGCTGTAGATGGCCGTAACCTGCCAAGCACAAACAACCTGTATATCTCCACTTTCATCCTGTGCCCCCAAGAATATCCCTATAGATCTCCTTTGGTCTGTACAGATATAAATAAAGATAGTGAGGGCTTTTTCTTTGTTAGAAGTAGGACCCATCGAGTTGGCTCAATCTGTCATGACCCTGCTTCTAAAATAATTCTGGCTTTCTGCGTGTATTTCACACTACTACCTCCATTGTTTTTATTTTGCAGCCAGCCCACATCTCCAATGATTACCCACTCCCTCATCCACTCGGAATGTGGGTGACCATTCCATTTCTAATATTTTGAGGAATCTCCATACTGCTTCCCATACTGGTTGTACCAATTTGCAGTCCCATCAGCAATGTATGAGTGGATCTTTTTCCCCACATCTTCACCACCATTTACTGTTACTTGTATTCTTGATAATAGACACTCTGATTAGAGTGAGATGGAATCTCAGTGTAGTATTTTTTTCTGGGGGGGGGTAGATGTAGATGGACAGAATGCCTTTATTTCATTTATTTATTTTTTATTTTTATGTGGTGCTGATGATTGAATTTAGTGCCTCATGCATGCTAGCTAAGTGATCTGCCACTGAGTTACAGCTCCAGCCCTCAATGCAATTTTAATTTGCGTTTCTCTAATTGCTAGATATGTTGAACATTTTTTTCATATATTTTTTGAGGATTTGTATTTCTTCTTCTGTGAAGAATCTGTTCAGTTCTTTTGCCCATGTATTGATTGGGTTATTTGTTTTTATTGTTTTTTTTTTTAATTCTTTATATATCCTGAAGATCAGTGCTCTGAAGTGCAAAAATTTTCTCCCATTCTGTAAGCTCACTCACTCTTGATTGATTTTTTTTTTTTTGAGCAGTTTAAGGCTTAGAGCAAAAGAAAAAGAATTCTTTCATCTTTCCTATCTCAGCCCCTTCATTCACATCCCACCTCCTCATGGACAGCCCCGATCATAATGGAATAGTTATTATAACCCATGAACCTACATTGACATATCATTCTCACATCCAACAGTTGCATTAAGGTTCATTATTTATGTTATACATTCCATGAGGTTTTGTTGTTGTTGTTGTTGTTATGGTAATTATTTCTCCCTTGAGGGTTTTCTTTTTAATTTTAAATTTATTTATTCTAATTCATTCCATGAGTTTTAAACATTATATTTTTAACACATAATGATGAGTATCCACTGTTTTGTATCTTACTGAAGAAGTTTTACTACTCTAAAAATCATGTGTTTTCCCTATCCATCCATTTTTTCATACTAACTTCTGATACACAGTAATCTTTTTCTGACTATACAGTTTTGCCTTTTCCAGAACATCATAAAGTTGGAAACATACAATATATAGCTTTTAAAGATTGAACTTTTTTTTTATTGGTTGTTCAAAACATTACAAAGCTCATGACATATAATCTTTCATACATTTGATTCAAGTGGGTTATGAACTCCCATTTTTACCCCAAATACAATTTGCAGAATCACATTGGTTACACATCCACATTTTTACATAATGCCATATTAGTTACTGTTGTATTCTGCTACCTTTCCTATCCCCTACTATCCCCCTCCCCTCCCCTCCCATATTCCCTCTCTACCCCATCTGCTGTTGTTCAATTCTCTCCCTTGTTTCCCCCCCCCCTTTCCCCTCACAACCTCTTAAATGTAATCTTGTGTAACATTGAGGGTCTCCTTCCATTTCCATACAATTTCCCTTCTCTCTCCCTTTCCCTCCCACCACTCATCTCTGTTTAATGTTAATCTTTTCCTCATTCTCTTCCTCACTGCTCTGTTCTTAGTTGCTCTCCTTATATCAAAGAAGACATTTGGCATTTGTTTTTTAAGGATTGGCTAGATTCACTTAGCATAATCTGCTCTAATGCCATTCATTTCCTTGCAAATTCCATGATTTTGTCATTTTTTAGTGCTGGGTAATACTCCATTGTGTATATATGCCACTTTTTTTATCCATTCATCTATTGAAGGGCATCTAGGTTGGTTCCACAGTCTATCTATTGAGAATTGTGCTGCTATGATCATTGATGTGGCAGTATCCCTATAGTATGCTCTTTTAAGGTCCTCAGGATACAGTCCAAGAAGGGCGATAGCTGGGTCAAATGGTGGTTCCATTCCCAGCTTTCCCAGGAATCTCCATACTGCTTTCCAAATTGGCCACACCAATTTGCAGTCCCACCAGCAATGTACAAGTGTACTCTTTGCCCCACATCCTCGCCAGCACTTGTTGTTGTTTGACTTCATAATGGCTGCCAATCTTACTGGAGTGAGATGGTATCTTAGGGTGGTTTTGATTTGCATTTCTCTGACTGCTAGAGATGGTGAGCATTTTTTCATGTACTTGTTGATTGATTGTATGTTCTCCTCTGAGAAGTGTCTGTTCAGGTCCTTGGCCCATTTGTTGATTGGGTTATTTGTTATCTTATTGTTTAATTTTTTGAGTTCTTTGTATATTCTGGATATTAGGGCTCTATCTGAAGTGTGAGGAGTAAAGATTTGTTCCCAGGATGTAGGTTCCCTATTTACCTCTCTTATTGTTTCTCTTGCTGAGAAAAAACTTTTTAGTTTAAGTAAGTCCCATTTGTTGATTCTTGTTATTAACTCTTGTGCTATGGGCATCCTATTAAGGAATTTGGAGCCCGACCCCACAATATGTAGATCGGAGCCAACTTTTTCTTCTATCAGATGCAGAGTCTCTGATTTGATATCAAGATCTTTGATCCATTTTGAGTTAACTTTTGTGCATGGTGAGAGAAAGGGGTTCAGCTTCATTTTGTTGCATATGGATTTCCAGTTTTCCCAGCACCATTTATTGAAGATGCTATCCTTCCTCCATTGCATGCTTTTAGCCCCTTTATCAAATATAAGAAAGTTATAATTTTGTGGATTGGTCTCTGTGTCCTCTATTCTATACCATTGGTCCACCTGCCTGTTTTGGTACCAGTACCATGCTGTTTTTGTTACTATTGCTCTGTAGTACAGTTTGAAATCTGGTATCGCTATACCTCCCGATTCACACTTCCTGCTTAGAATTGCTTTTGCTATTCTGGGTCTTTTGTTTTTCCATATGAATTTCATGATTGCTTTATCTATTTCTACAAGAAATGCTATTGGGATTTTGATTGGCACTGCATTAAACCTGTAGAGAACTTTTGGTAATATCGCCATTTTGATGATGTTAGTTCTGCCTATCCATGAACAGGGTATATTTTTCCATCTTCTAAGATCTTCTTCTATTTCTCTCTTTAGGGTTCTGTAGTTTTCATTGTATAAGTCTTTCACCTCTTTTGTTAGGTTGATTCCCAAGTATTTTATTTTTTTGAGGATATTGTGAATGTATTGGTTTTCCTCATTTCCATTTCAGAGGATTTGTCGCTGATATACAGGAATGCCTTTGATTTATGCGTGTTGATTTTATATCCTGCCACTTTGCTGAATTCATTTATTAGTTCTAGTAGTTTCTTTGTAGACCCTTTTGGATCTTCTAGGTATAGAATCATATCACCTGCAAATAGTGATAATTTAAGTTCTTCTTTTCCTATTTTTATGCCTTTAATTTCTTTTGTCTATCTAATTGCTCTGGCTAGTATTTCAAGAACTAAATTGAATAGAAGTGGTGAGAGAGGGCATCCCTGTCTTGTTCCAGATTTTAGAGGGAATGCCTTCACTTTTTCTCCATTTAGAATGATGCTAGCCTGAGGCTTAGCATACATAGCTTTTACAATGTTCAGGTAAGTTCCTGTTGTCCCTAGTTTTTCTAGTGTTTTGAACATAAAGGGATGCTGTACTTTGTGGAATGCTTTTTCTGCATCTATCGAGATGATCATATGGTTCTTATCTTTAAGTCTATTGATGTGGTGAATAACATTTATTGATTTCCATATATTGAACCAGCCTTGCATCCCAGGTATGAATCCTACTTGATCATGGTGCACAATTTTTTTGATATGCTTTTGTATTCAATTCGCCAGAATTTTATTGAGAATTTTTGCATCTAAGTTCATTAGAGATATTGGTCTGTAGTTTTTTTCTTTGAAGTGTCTTTGTCTGGTTTCAGGATCAGGGTGATATTGGCCTCACAGAATGAATTTGGAAGAGCTCCTTCTTTTTCTATTTCTTGAAATAGCTTGAAAAGTATTGGTATTAATTCTTCTTTGAAGGTTTTGTAACACTCCGCTGTATACCCATCCGGTCCAGGGCTTTTCTTGGTTGGTAGTCTTTTGATGGCTTCTTCTATTTCTTCCTTTGTTATTGGTCTGTTTAAATTGTGTGTGTCTTCCTGAGTCAATCTGGGCAGATCATATGACTTAAGAAATTTATGGATATCTTCACTATCTTCTATTTTATTGGAATATAGAGTTCCAAAATACTTTCTAATTATCTTCTGTATTTCTGTAGTGTCTGTTGTGATATTGCCTTTTTCATCCTGTATGCTAGTAATTTGAGTTCTCTCTCTTCTTCTCTTCCTTAGCATGGCTAAGGGTCTGTCGATTGTATTTATTTTTTATTTTTTCAAAGAACCAACTTTTAGTTTTATCAATTTTTTCAATGTTTTTTTTGTTTCAATTTTGTTGATTTCTGCTCTGATTTTAATTATTTCTTGTCTTCTACTACATCTGCTGTTGTTTTGCTCTTCCTTTTCTAGGGTTTTAAGATGTAGTGTGCCTTCATTTATTTGTTTTTTTTTTTTCTTTTTTTGAGGAATGAACTCCAGGAAATGAATTTCCCTCTTAAAATTGCTTTCATTGTGTCCCATAGATTCCGGTATGTTGTGTCTGTATTGTCGTTTATCTCTAAGAATTTTTTTGATTTCCTCCTTTATGTCTTCTGTAACCCATAGATCATTTAGTAACATATTGTTCATTTTCCAGGTGATGCAGGATTTTTCCTTCCTTCTTTTATCATTGATTTCCAGTTTCATTCCATTATGATCAGATAAAATGCATTGTATATTCTCCACCCATGTATATTTACTAAGAGTTGCCCTATTGCATAATATATGTTCTATCTTTGAGTAAGATCCATGTGCTGCTGAGAAGAACGTATATCTACTTGATGATGGTTGATATATTCTATATATGTCGGTTAAGTCTAGGTTATTGATTGTGTTATTGAGTTCTATAATTTCTTTATTCAGCTTTTGTCTGGAGGATCTGTCTAATGGAGAGAGCAGTGTTTGTGAAGTCACCCGTAATTATTGTGTTGTGGTCTATTTAACTCTTGAACTTGAGGAGAGTTTGTTTTATGAATGTTGCAGCACCATTGTTTGGTGCATACAAATTGATAATTGTTATGTCTTGTTGGTGGATGGTTCCTTTTAACAGTATATAGTGTCTTTCTTTATCCCTTTTGATTAACTTAGGTTTGAAGTTGATTTTATTCGATATGAGTATGGCCACTCCTGCTTGCTTCCGAGGGCCATGTGAGTGGTATGATTTTTCCCAACCTTTCACCTTCAGTCTGTGTATGTCTTTTCCTATCATATGAGTCTCCTGAAGGCAGCATATTGATTGATTTGTTTTTTTAATCCAGGTTACTAGCCTATGTCTCTTGATTGGTGAATTTAAGCCATTAATATTTAAGGTTACGAATGAAATATGGTTTGTACTTCCAGTCATGTTTATTTTTTTATTTATTTTAGTTTGGCTAGTTTTTCCTCTTTGGTTATTTTTCTCCCCCTTTACTGAGATACCTCCCACTGTTAGTTTTGGTTGCTATTTTTCAATTCCTCTTCTTGTAGTATTTTGCTCAAAATTCTTTGTAGTGCTGGTTTTCTGGCTGTGAATTCTTTTAACTTTTGTTTATCATGAAATATTTTAATTTCATTGTTAAATCTGAAGCTTAATTTTGCTGGATACAGTATTCTTGGTTGGAATCCATTATTTTTCAGCATTTGAAATAAGTTGTTCCAGGATCTTCTCGCTTTCAAAGTCTGTGATGAAAAATTAACCGTTAACCTAATTGGTTTACCCCTGAATGTAATCTGCCTCCTTTCTCTCATAGCTTTTAATATTCTCTCCTTGTTCTGTATGTTGGATATCTTCATAATTATGTGTCTTGGAGTTGTTCTATTACGGTTTTGTATGTTTGGGGTCCTGTAGGCTTCCAGGATTTGGCAATCCATTCCATCTTTCACATCTGGGAAGTTTTCTAAGATTATTTCATGCAACAGATTGTTCATTCCTTTGGTTTGAAGCTCTATACCTTCTTCTATCCCAATGACTCTCAAGTTTGGTTTTTTTTTATGATATCCCATATCTCTTGCATGGATTGCTCGTAATTTTTAACATCTTTTCTGCGTTGACTATTTTCTTTTCGAGTTGATAAACTTTGTCTTCATTATCTGATGTTCTGACTTCTATTTGATCTAGTCTATTTGTAATATTCTCGTTTGAGTTTTTAATTTGGTTTATGGTTTCCTGCATTTCTAGGATTACTGTTTGAATTTTTTTTAGGATCTCTATCTTCTGGTAGAGTTCCTTCTTTGCAATTTGAATTTGCTTATGCAATTCGTTTTCAAAGTATTCTTTCATTGTTTCGACTTGCTGTCTCATGACTTCTCTAAGATTCCATTCCATCTGAGTCAGGTATGCCTTGAGTTCTTTCTCTGTCCATTTTTCTGATGCCTCTAGGTTCTCCTGTAGATTTAGGTTGTCCTGCATCATTTGTAATCCTTTTTTCCCTTGTTTTTTTCATGTTGTTCGTGTTACTTTCCAACTCTGTTTAACTGCTGTGTTTCTGTTTTCTCCTATAAATTTGTTTTGGTTTTGTATATCTCTATGGTCTCTCCTTTGTGGTGGGAGACTATGCCTAGAAATGTTGGGCTTTATTGTACTTTAAAGCTGATTCATTCAATTCATAAAAGGCTTCTGGATTCTGTATGCATATAGTGATTTGTTGTTTGTTCTTAGGACTTTATATTTAGGTTAGTTGCTATGATGGTATGAGTGTTAGTATGTCTTGGCTACTTTGGAATATTGCTCTATTGAAGGGGGATATTAACAGGCTATTGGATCAAGGTGTTTTGTAGTAGCTAGGTATTTAGGAGCCCTATAGACAGCCTCGAAACATTCACCTATTTGCATTTAGACAATTACACTTAACGGAAGACATATTGCTTGGGATGAAAGTTGGGGGGTAGGGGAAAGAAGGTGCTTTTAAAAAGAAAGATGGAGAGAGAGATAGATAGATTAGAGGAGAATGGAAAGAACAATAAAACTTGAAACGGGAAAGAAAGAAAGAAAGAAAGAAAGAAAGAAAGAAAGAAAGAAAGAAAGAAAGAAAAGGGGAGAAAAGAAAAAAAGAGAAAAAAAATTGAAGTCTTAGAGATGTATTTTCTTATCTTCCAGTAGGCAGAGCTGTGCCCTCCAAGCCGAGCTTCTGCTCTCTATGTGCCGACACCAATCCCTGAAAGGCGGCTCCTGGGAGTCTCTCAATCCTGTTAGTCCAGCGCCCTTTCACTTCTCTGGCCCCTCCCCCCCTTCCTCCTGCCAGCAGGCCAGGTCCTGTTCCCCAGAGGCTGTTCCCCAAGGTTCTGGTTACACTTGCAGCCCCACCGCGTGTCCTATTTCCCAAACGACTGAGCACTCTCTCTGTCATTCATCTAAGCCCCAGTGCTGTGGTGCGGTGATCTGGGAACCAACAGTTTAATTTTTCCAGACCCCTTTGGTGGGCACGCCCCCAGAAACTGGCGGCTAAGACCTTGGGTGTCCCCACTGGTGGTAAGGGGATTTGGGGATCAGGAATCCCCTCTGCTTCCCTACAGACACGCCCCCGGAGAGATTCCCGAGGTTTCCCGGCTGCTTGTATCTGGTGGGGGTGGGAGTCACACACCTGCTAAAGTGGATTCTGCTGGGAAGGAATTCTGTTGGCCGAACTCCGGTGACGTCACCTCTCTGCTATGGTGGGCCCCAGGCTCCTTGCCGGAGTGTCTGAAGGGAGGGGTGGGACTGGTCTGTCTCTGGTCTGACACAATCTCGGTTGGTTTCAGGTCCTGGTTCGCTATTTCATGAAGGCTTGGCTAGAGACCTCTTCCTAGAGTCCCTGCGCCGCTCCTGCTGAGCTGCGCCTTGGAGGTTGGTCGCCGAGTCGCGCGGGCGGCGGCTCTCGGGTCTGGACCTCAATGCCGCGTGGTGGAGATTCACTCATCTGGGGCAAACAGTCACCTCCAAAAATCCTACTAATTCACAGCCAGTCTCTCTTCAGTGGAATTTTGCTAGGAGTTTCTCAGCAGGTAGAATTTAAGCGTATCAATGCGTCTCTCTGATCCCGTTATTGAGGAGGTACTGAAAGCGCTGCCTCCCCGCCCGCCGCAATGTTGGATCCCAAGTTTGAACTTTTTTTATTTAGTAATATCTATTTAAGTTTCCTCAATGTCTTTTCATGGTTTGGTTATTGTTTATTCTTATATTTAAATAATATTCCACTGAGAAAAATCAATTTCTTTTGTGAACAATTCTTTTAGTGTTCAGATTTCTCTCCTATGTTGATTAATAACTTTTAGAGTTTAAAATTTTGCAGTTAATCCTATAATTTATTTAGACTTTTTTTTTAAGATTGTAACAATTAGGTTCATCTTTGTTGTTTTGCATATCAATTTAGTTGTATCCACATTATTCATTGAAAACTATCCTTACATTTTTGTCAAAAGATTATTTGGCCATATTTTTGTGGGTCTATTTCTGTACTATTAGTTCAGCTTCATTGATCTATTTATCATTCTTTAATAAATATTTAACTGTCTTGATAAATGCTGTTTCATTATACATCTTAGAAATCAACAAAAAGAAAATATAAAATTTTATATATGCTAGATCTTTTCCTTTTCCAAATAAATTTAGAATATACTTCACACTACAAAAGTCCTGCTAGGTATTTTGTTCAAATTAAATAAAATTTATACATCAATAGGAATTCAATTAACAGTTTTATTGTGTTGAGCCTTACAATTCATGAATATTGAATATTGTCTATTTATTCCATTCTTTTAAAAATTATGTTATTGCTTTTTTAACTTTCTAGAATTCACTTTTTACATGTTTTTAAAATTTATATCTAATCATTTAATTTTTGGATATATTGTGATTACTATTATTTATCATTACAAGTTTCCAATAGTTTATTGCCAGAATATAAAAACAAAATTGATTTTTGTATGTTGAATCTGATATTAAAACATGACTAACCAACTTATAAGTTCTGAAAGTGTGCTTTTTTTTCTTTTTGATTATTTGGAAATTTTTAGGTACACAATCATATCATCTGTATATAGGAACACTTATTTTTTCTAAGTTATATAACTTTTGTTTCTTTTTCTTGCCTTACTGCACATATTAGGACTTTCAGTATGTTAAATAAAATTGATAAAAGTAAAAATCCTTATATTATTCTAGATTTTCTACAGAAATTACTCATTCTTTGTTGAGAATGGCATTATTTGTTAAGTTATTGTGTAGCTACCCTTTATTAAATTGACAAAGTTCTCCTGTGTTTCTAGTTTACTGAGTTTACTTGTTTTTATCATGAATACATATCAAATATATCAAATGCTTTTTGTCCATCAACTGATATGGTCTTGTGATTTTTTTTTTCTTTTCTAGTGTGTTAGGTTCTTTAATTTTTTTAAATTATGAATTGCACTGAGTTTTTGATATTGAAATACCTTGCCAATCCTTGGTTAAATCTCACTTGTCTATGGTATGTTTTTACTTTTATATGTTGCTGGATTCAGCTTTGTGATATCTTGTTAAAACTTTCATGTCTAAATTTTCTTCTGTTCTATAGTTTGTATGCATGCATGTGTATCTCTATGTATGTTATTTTTGTCTGTTTTATATAGTAGGGTACAACTGACTTCATAAAACAGGTTAAAAATACTGTTTCCTCTTTCTTTTTCTGGAATATATTAAATAAAATGGTTATTGCACTTTTTAACACGTTTGAGAGAATTCACCAGTAAATATTGGACCATCAAATTTATCTTTCTTTTTTGGAAGATTCTTAGGAATTCAGTCTTCATAGAGATACTCCATATATTCTGTTTAGGTTTTAGTCACATTTAGTGAAACAGACAGCATGGAGTATGCTTTCTCCCATAGATCTGGAATCAAACTCAGCACATTAAAGAATAAAATGCTAATACATGAAAATCGCTTAGAATAGTTCCTGAAATGTAGTACTAAAATTAACAGTAATCATGAGCAATTATTACCATTATCCACCACTGAATTAAAGACTAAAATAGAGCTCTCTGCCTTCATGGTGCTTATAGGTTAAAGAAAAACGTAGACATTTTTTAAAGATAAAAAACGTAGACATTTTTTAAAGATAAAAATATTTAGTTATTGGGGCTGGGGATGTGGCTCAATCCATAGAAGGCTCGCCCGGCATGCGCGGGGCACTGGGTTCGATCCTCAGCACCACATAAAAATAAAATAAAGATGTTGTGTCCACCAAAAACTAAAAAATAAATATTAAAAATTTCTCTCTTTAAAAAAATTTAGTTATTATTAGAATTATTACAAATGAAGAGGAGAAAATGATTGGCTAGTCAGAATATTATTTTTGAAGAAATATTTTTCATGTATATGCATTTATTCATGTGAATACATTCACATGCCTAGGGCATTTGCTGAGGATCATAATATTATGTATTTTGATTATTCAAAGGACTATCTCCTAAGTTTGTCATGCCTGCATTTTGAAATTGTAAAGTAAGTTACAATTCAATTGTATTTTATGACTCACTACTGTTTTATCATATACAAACTAAATAAATGGTTTTATGTTAATGTCCACTGTTTGCCAATATACTACTTTTTCATTCTGCCTCTTAGCACTTTTTTTGGGGGGAGCGGGGTTACAGGGATTAAACTGATGGGCACTTGATTACTAAGTCACATCCCCAGCCCTATTTTTGTATTTTATTTAGAGATAAGATCTCACTGAGTTGCTTAGCACCTCATCATTGCTGAGGCTGTCTTTGAACTCATGATCCTCCTGTCTCAGCCTCCAGAGCTGCTGGGATTACACATGTGCACTACTGTGTCTGGCTGAGTCTCATCTTTTGTCATTCTTTTGATCAATGGCAAGGCAAGTCTCTGGATTGCAGCCAGTCCACTGATGTTACACAATGACTACTGCTTCTCAGAGTGTTGAATTGGACCTATGTGGAGGAAGGCTACCAGTGAGGTATCAGAAGAGCTGCTCTGTGGTGACCTGAGAAGGAAGGGCTCCATGTAGGTTGAACAAAAGGAATGCTGCTAGAACAATATAAGAGAAACTCCAGATCATATCTTGATAACTGGACAGGCACAGCAGTGGGCAGGTGGCCTATTAGGTGTCAGTGAACCTATAGCACTCTATTAACATGTGCCTTTTGAAATAGTAATATGCTAAGAGTCCAAAGAGAAGACACACATATATTCATGGTACAAACTAATACAGCTTTTCAGTGTGCAAAAGCACAGGACAGAGGCTTTATGTAGAGTTAATGTATTCTAATGCTCATTTATAAAGATGGATTAAAAAAATGACTAACTTTGTTGAAGTCACATTTCCTCAAGGAAATCTCATTTCCATTCACTCAAGACCTTTGATCATTTTCCCGTAAGTTATACATACCTGAATTTTACATAAAATTAATTTTGCAACTCAAAATTCACTACTCAAGGAAGACTTTCATGAATGACTAAGAGTCATACATTTTGTTTTCATAATTTTCTTTACTTTTTATTGACTTGTATACCATATCTATTTTGATAAGCTTATATAGATCCCATGCCTTACAATGTCTAACATGTAGTAGTTGTTTATCAAACACTTAATGAATAAATATTATAATTAATCATAATTTTTGATTGAGCATTTTGGGAACATTGAACAACCAACACAAGGATTAATGTTACTTCCTCTAACCTGGACTTGGAATCAACTTATAGTGTACTAAGAAATAAAATGCTAACATGAAAATAGCTTAGAATAATGACTGAAAATAGATTATGACTTGTGCTCTAAAGTTGTTTATAGTCTAATATGAAAGGACATGCATGTAAGGAAATAACTAAGCACACTTGCGTTCTGCCTTTGCTATCATCTAAATGCATGAATTGTCTGTGAAAAGGTTGCTAACAGGGCAGTGGACACCCATCTGTGTTGTGTGAATGAAATAGAATGACAAGAAAGGCATCACAAAAAAAAATGTTGTTGAATTGAGGCATGAAGGATGATTTCCCATATGGTCTGCTCGTAAATATGCTTTTCTGTGTATTTGGTATGTATGTGTATACACACACACACACACACACACACACATATATATACACATATATACATACATATGATTCATAAATATAAAATTGCATATATGTTATATGATTATATATGCACAACAGCATGTATAGTAATGAGTATCTATAGGTATATTAATGTAAACTATATATATGTATACACACACACATAATTTTAACCTACTCCTGCTACACACACATTAGTGTCACAAATCAACTATAACATTCGTAAGTTATATAATGAAAGATATCATGATAAAATAAATGTCCAATGTGTCATTCTCAAGCACAAAAGTTGTATTTTTAATATTGAACTGATTGGATGGATAGATAGAACTGGAAGTAATATAAAACATGATTTTAATTTTGATGTCAAATTTCCTCTTTTCTAGTAGGACTATATTGTTCTTTCTGATCATTATGTTTCATTCCCCTGATACTGTTGTGTGTGACAGAACCACTTTCGTTACTTGTGTTTCTACATTTTTTTTTCTTCTAAGGCTTTTATTAATATTTTCACAAAGTTTCCTGTCTTTAATATAATTATTTAAATGCCATTTTAAAAACTTTAATTAAATTTTAATTAAATTTGGGTTTGAATCCTAATTTAGCTATAATAAACAATTATTTTTACTTCTTTTTTTAAATTTTTTATTGCTGGTTGTTCAAAACATTACATAGTTCTTGATATATCATATTTCACACTTTGATTCAAGTGGGTTATGAACTCCCATTTTTACCCCATATACAGATTGCAGAATCACATCAGTTACACATCCATTGATTTACATATTGCCATGCTAGTGTCTGTTGTGTTCTGCTGCCTTTCCTATCCTCTACTATCCCCCCTCCCCTCCCCTCACCTCCCCTCTTCTCTCTCTACCCCCTCTACTGTCATTCATTTCTCCCCCTTGTATTATTTTTCCCTTTCCCCACACTTCCTCTTGTATGTACTTTTGTATAACCCTGAGGGTCTCCTTCCATTTCCATGCATTTTCCCTTCTCTCTCCCTTTCCCTCCCACCTCTCATCCCTGTTTAATGTTAATCTTCTTCTCATGCTCTTCGTCCCTACTCTGTTCTTGGTTACTCTCCTTATATCAGAGAAGACATTTGGCATTTGTTTTATAGGGATTGGCTATCTTCACTTAGCCTAATCTGCTCTAATGCCATTCATTTCCCTGCAAATTCTATGATTTTGTCATTTTTTAATGCAGAGTAATACTCCATTGTGTATAAATGCCACATTTTTTTTTATCCATTCGTCTATTGGGGGCATCTAGGTTGGTTCCACAGTGTTGCTATTGTGAATTGTGCTGCTATGAACATCGATGTAGCAGTGTCCCTGTAGCATGCTCTTTTTAGGTCTTTAGGGAATAGACCAAGAAGGGGAATAGCTGGGTCAAATGGTGGTTCCATTCCCAGCTTTCCAAGAAATCTCCATACTGCTTTCCAAAATGGCCGCACCAATTTGCAGTCCCACCAGCAATGTACAAGTGTACTCTTTGCCCCACATCCTCGCCAGCACTTGTTGTTGTTTGACTTCATAATGGCTGCCAATCTTACTGGAGTGAGATGGTATCTTAGGGTGGTTTTGATTTGCATTTCTCTGACTGCTAGAGATGGTGAGCATTTTTTCATGTACTTGTTGATTGATTGTATGTCCTCTTCTGAGAAGTGTCTGTTCAGGTCCTTGGCCCATTTGTTGATTGGGTTGTTTGTTATTTTATTGTCTAATTTTTTGAGTTCTTTGTATACTCTGGATATTAGGGCTCTATCTGAAGTGTGAGGAGTAAAGATTTGTTCCCAGGATGTAGGCTCCCTATTTACCTCTCTTATTGTTTCTTTTGCTGAGAAAAAACTTTTTAGTTTGAGTAAGTCCCATTTGTTGATTCTATTTATTAATTTTTGTGCTATGGGTGTCCTATTGAGGAATTTGGAGCCCGACCCCACAGCATGTAAATCGTAGCCAACTTTTTCTTCTATCAGACGGCATGTCTCTGATTTGATACCAAGCTCCTTGATCCATTTTGAATTAACTTTTGTGCATGGCGAGAGAAAGGGATTCAGTTTCATTTTGTTGCATATGGATTTCCAGTTTTCCCAGCACCATTTGTTGAAGATGCTATCCTTCCTCCATTGCATGCCTTTAGACCCTTTATCAAATATAAGATAGTTGTAGTTTTGTAGATTGGTTTCTGTGTCCTCTATTCTGTACCATTGGTCCACCCGCCTGTTTTGGTACCAATACCATGCTGTTTTTGTTACTATTGCTCTCTAGTGTAGTTTGAAGTCTGGTATCGCTATACCGCCTGATTCACACTTCCTGCTTAGAGTTGTTTTTGCTATTCTGCGTCTTTTATTTTTCCATATGAATTTCATGATAACTTTCTCTATTTCTACAAGAAATGCCGTTGGGATTTTGATTGGCATTGCATTAAGCCTATAGAGAACTTTTGGTAATATTGCCATTTTGATGATGTTAGTTCTACCTATCCATGAACAGGGTATATTTTTCCATCTTCTAAGATCTTCTATTTCTCTCTTTAGGGTTCTGTAGTTTTAATTGTATAAGTCTTTCATCTCTTTTGTTAGGTTGATTCCCAAGTATTTTATTTTTTTTGAGGATATTGTGAATGGAGTGGTTTTCCTCATTTCCATTTCAGAAGATTTGTCGCTTATATACAGGAATACCTTTGATTTATGCGTGTTGATTTTATATCCTGCCACTTTGCTGAATTCATTTATTAGCTCTAATAGTTTCTTTGTAGAACCCTTTGTATCTGCTAGGTATAGAATCATGTCATCAGCAAATAGTGATAATTTAAGTTCTTCTTTTCCTATTTTGATGCCTTTAATTTCTTTCGTCTGTCTAATTGCTCTGGCCAGTGTTTCGAGAACTATGTTGAACAGAAGTGGTGAGAGAGGGCATCCCTGACTTGTTCCAGATTTTAGAGGGAATGCCTTCAATTTTTCTCCATTCAGAATGATGCTAGCCTGAGGCTTAGCATAGATTGCTTTTATAATATTGAGGTATGTTCCTGTTATCCCTAGTTTTTCTAGAGTTTTGAACATAAAGGGATGCTGTACTTTGTCGAATGCTTTTTCCGCATCTATCGAGATGATCATATGGTTCTTATTTTTAAGTCTATTGATGTGGTGAATAACATTTATTGATTTTTGTATATTGAACCAGCCTTGCATCCCAGGGATGAATCCTACTTGATCATGGTGCACAATTTTTTTGATATGATTTTGTATCCGATTCGCCAGAATTTTATTGAGGATTTTTGCATCTAAGTTCATTAGAGATATTGGTCTGTAGTTTTCTTTCTTTGAAGTGTCTTTGTCTGGTTTAGGTATCAGGGTGATGTTGGCCTCGTAGAATGAATTTGGAAGTTCTCCCTCTTTTTCTATTTCCTGAAGTAGCTTGAAAAGTATTGGTATTAGTTCCTCTTTAAAGGTTTTGTAAAACTCTGCTGTATACCCATCCGGTCCTGGGCTTTTCTTAGTTGGTAGTCTTTTGATGGTTTCTTCTATTTCCTCAATTGATATTGGTCTGTTTAGGTTGTCTATATCCTCCTGACTCAATCTGGACAGATCATATGACTTAAGAAATTTATCGATGCCTTCACTATCTTCTAACGTATTGGAGTATAAGGATTCAAAATAATTTTTGATTATCTTCTGTATTTCTGAAGTGTCTGTTGTGATATTGCCTTTTTCATCCCGTATGCTAGTAATTTGAGTTCTCTCTCTTCTTCTCTTGGCTAGCTTGGCTAAGGGTCTGTCTATTTTGTTTATTTTTTCAAAGAACCAACTTTTAGTTTTGTCAATTTTTTCAATTGTTTCTTTTGTTTCGATTTCATTAATTTCAGCTCTGATTTTCGTTATTTCTTTCATTATTTCTACTTCTTTTGCTGTTGTTTTGCTCTTCTTTTTCTAGGATTTTGAGATGAAGTATGAGATCATTTATGTGTTTTTTTTTTCTTTTTTTAAGGAATGAACTCCAAGCAATGAATTTTCCTCTTAGAACTGCTTTCAATGTGTCCCATAGATTCCGATATGTTGCGTCTGTGTTTTCATTTATCTCTAAGAATTTTTTAATTTCCTCCTTGATGTCTTCTATAACCCATTGATCATTCAGTAACCCATTGTTCATTCTCCAAGTGATGTATGCTTTTTCCTTCCTTCTTTTATCGTTGATTTTCAGTTTCATTCCATTATGATCAGATAACATGCATGGTATTATCTCTACTCCTTTATATTGTCTAAGCGTTGCCCTGTGACATAATATATGATCTATTTTTGAGAAGGATCCATGTGCTGCTGATAAAAAAGTATAACTGCTTGATGTTGGGTGGTATATTCTATATATATGTCAATTAAGTCTAGGTTATTAATTGTGTTATTGAGTTCTATAGTTTCCTTATTCAACTTTTGTTTGGAAGATCTGTCCAGTGGCGAGAGAGGTGTGTTGAAGTCTCCCATGATTATTGTATGGTGGTCTATTAGACTCTTGAACTTGAGAAGAGTTTGTTTGATGAACATAGCTGCACCATTGTTTGGGGCATATATATTTATGATTGTTATGTCTTGTTGGTGTATGGTTCCCTTAAGCAGTATGTAGTGTCCCTCTTTATCCCTTTTGATTAACTTGGGCTTGAAATCTATGTTATTTGATGTGAGTATGGACACTCCTGCTTGTTTCCGAAGTCCATGTGAGTGATATGATTTTTCCCAACCTTTCACCTTCAGCCTATGTATGTCTTTTCCTATCAAATGTGTCTCCTGTAGGCAGCATATTGTTGGGTCTTGTTTTGTGTTCCATTCTACTAGCCTGTGTCTCTTAATTGGTGAGTTTAAGCCATTAACATTTAGGGTTATTATTGAGATATGGGTTGTTCTTCCAGCCATATTTGTTTATTTCTGTTACTAAACATGGTTTGTTTTCCTCTTTGATTATTTCCCCCCCCCTTTACTGTCCTACCTCCCACTGTTGGTTTTCATTGTTATTTTCCATTTCCTCTTCCTGTAATGTTTTGCCGAGGATGTTTTGAAGAGATGGTTTTCTAGCTGCAAATTCTTTTAACTTTTGTTTATCGTGGAAGGTTTTAATTTCATCTTCCATCCTGAAGCTTAATTTCGCTGGATACACAATTCTTGGTTGGAACCCATTTTCTTTCAGTGTTTGAAATATGTTATTCCAGGATCTTCTAGCTTTCAGAGTCTGTGTTGAAAGATTAGCTGTTATCCTGATTGGCTTACCCCTAAATGTAATCTGCTTCCTTTCTCTTGTAGCTTTTAAAATCCTCTCCTTATTCTGTATGTTGGGCATCTTCATTATAATGTGTCTAGGTGTGGATCTCTTATGTTTGCACATTTGGTGTCCTGTAGGCTTCTAGGATTTGGGATTCTGTCTCATTCTTGAAGTCTGGGAAGTTTTCTCGTATTATTTCATTGAATAGATTGTTCATTCCTTTGGTTTGGACCTCTATACCTTCCTGTATCCCAATGACTCTTAAGTTTGGTCTCTTTATGTTATCCCATATTTCTTGGATGTTCTGCTCATGGTTTCTTAACAGTCTTGCTGAGCTGTCTATGTTCTTTTCAAGTTGAAATACTTTGTCTTCATTGTCTGATGTTCTATCTTCTAAGTGTTCTACTCTGCTGGTAGTATTCTCCATTGAGTTTTTAAGTTGGTTTATTGCTTCCTGCATTTCTAGGATTTCTGTTTGTTTGTTTTTTATAACCTCTATTTCCCTGTATAGTTGATCTTTTGCTTCCTGGATTTGTTTGTGTAATTCATTGTCGAAGTGATCTTTCATTGTCTGATTTTGCTGTCTAATGTCTTCCTTGATACTCCAGATCATCTGAAGCATGTATATCCTGAATTCTTTATCTGACATTCCATCTGCTGCAGCTGTCACCTCTTCTAAAGTTGAGTTGACCTGCATTGCTTGTGATCCTTTCTTTCCTTGTCTTTTCATACTGCTTGAGTTCCTTTCTGCTTGGTGAAACTGTTGTGTTTTTGAAAAATTTTCCCCCTATATATTTATATTGCTCTTGTATAGTTGAAAAGTCTCCCTTGCAGGGTCGGGCGGCGGTCTGCCTACCTTGCAGGTGCGGGCGGCCGCTCTGCTCTGCCCTTACTCCAATTGGGGTGATGTGACTACCGTGCCGGCGGGCCGCTGGGCCTGTCCCGGGCGCGGGCGAAAGCTCTCCTCTGCCTCTACTCCAATTGGGGTGACATGTGTACCACGCTGGCAGGCCACCGGGCCTGATCCGCGGGTCAGTTGCAGGTCTGCCAACCTTGCAGGCGCGGGCGGCAGCTCTGCTCTGCCCCTCCTCCAATTGGTGTGACTTGTCTACCACACCTGCGTACCACTGGGCCTGTTCCGGGCACGGGCAAAGGCTCTGCTCTGCTCCTACTCCAACTGGGGTGACTTGCCTACCACCCCAGCCCGCCGCTGGGCCTGTTCCACCGGTCAGTCGCAGGTCTGCCTACCTTGCGGGCATGGGCAGCGGCTCTGCTCTGCCCCTACTCCAAATGGGGTGATGTGTCTGTTGCGCTGACAGGCCTCTGGGCCTGTTCCGCTGGTTGGTCGCAGGTCTGCCTACCTTTCGGCCGCGGGTGGCGGCTCTGCTCTGCCCCTACTCCAATTGGGGTTACTTGTGTACCACGCCAGCAGGCCACTGGGCCTGATCCGCTGATTGGTTGCAGGTCTGCCTACCCTGCAGGCGTGGGCGGCCCCTCTGCTCTGCCCCTCCTCCAATTAGTGTGACTTGTCTACCACACCCGTGGTCCCCTGGGCCTGTTCCGGGCATGGGCAAAGGCTCTGCTCTGCTCCTACTGCAGTTGGGGTGTTGTGACTACCACGCCGGCAGGTCGCAGGTCTGCCCACCTTTCGGGCACGGGTGGCGGCTCTGCTCTGCCCCTACTGCAATTGGGGTGTCGTGACTACCACGCCGGCAGGTCGCTGGGCCTGTTCTGGGCGCTGGCGGAGGCTCTGCTCTGCCCCTAGTCCAATTGGGGTGACATGTGTACCACGCCAGCAGGCCACTGGGCCTGATCTGCCTGTCTGTCGCAGGTCTGCCTACCTTGCAGGCACGGGTGGCGGCTCTGCCCTGCCCATCCTACCACGCCCGCGGACCACTGGGCCCGTTCTGCCGGTCGGTCGCAGGACTGCCCACCTTGTGGGCGCGGGTGGCGGCTCCGCTCCTCCCCCACTCCAATTGGGGTCACACAACCACCACAGCAGCAAGCCGCTGGGCCTGCTCCAGGCGCGGGCGGCGGCCCCGCTCCTCCCCTCTGGCTCGACGACAAAGCGAGAAAGACTCGGGTGTCTGTGACTCACCCTCCCTACCAGGAGACCAACTGTTTCTGTCGCCACTGGTATTGATCTATTTTTACTTCTTACAACAGAGATCTATTACAGTGAAGTCTATAACTGAGAAAGTTCAGGTAAAAGCAATCTATGATACTGTGAATAATATTATTGTATTATCTTTAATGTTTGTAAATCCCCTTTGTAAGATAACAGGGATCTAAACTTTTAATCCTCTCCCAGAGGAAACAAAGTATCACAGTATATTATTTGTAGTGCTTATTTAGAGAAATAACCTTGGTATTAACAGAATCTATTTTATATTAGGCTTATATTGTTGATCAGTGCCTCATGACCTTTTTCACTATTTTGGTGTCATAGTTTCTCAACTATAATCTGTCAATTCTTTTACTCTATTTCCATACTCTTGCATAATAATTAAATTTATTCAACCACTTTTCAAGCAAAGCATTCTGCACACCAACTGAGAATTTTTTTTTTTCATATGTGTCTCACAGAAATGGAGTGACGAGCACTGTGATTGAAACACAATAGATCTTCAATCGATTTAACCACTGTTCATTCTGTGCAAGAAACTCAGTCATTATTATAGGTAAATAAGAGAAACCTGAGTCCCAAAATTTCAATATTTCTTTTTATACTGCTAACAGAAGAATTTAATCTTTGAGGTTAAAAAAAAAAAGTCTAGTTTTTAGGAGCAGACATTCCCGAGGCATTCCTCTTTTACCTCATTAAGTCTGAATAAATTGCAATGTCTTCAAGTACAACTGTGGGAAGGCATTTTTGCTACTGGCCTGATGGCACCCACAGGTGCAGGATACTGCAGACACATTTAGATGTGCTGTAGCACTGCACCTGTGCTGACAGAAAGAGAATTGGCAGAGCCTTGAAGAGACAGTGAAAGTTCTGTCCCACTATGTGGACTTGCTACTTTTCCCTTTCTTCCTGCTCCAGTTGATGATTTATGTAAGTTCTGTATGATTAACACCTCTTTTCTTCTATTTTACTGCAAAAGTGTTTTGTTTTGCTTTGTTTTGTTTTTTAAATAAGCCTTTTAACTCTCTTTGGGACTTAGATTATAAAAGTAGTATGCTAAATGTGCTCTTTTACACTGGAAAGTAATCTTAGATTTCATTTCAAAAATCTTCCTTTTTTTTTTCCTTAGTCAGTGATGGTGTCCCAGTGGTTTCTTAACCAAATCTTACAAATAATACAGAAAAAATCTAATATGGCACATGCATACTTCAACATATATTCTCTTTAAACCCTTGATATTCAAATAAATTATCATCACATTGACATTTACTTTATAATAATCTATCAGTTGTTAAGTATTGGAAATACAGCCAGAGAGAAGACTATTTCTCGTTTTCTCTGAAAAGCCTAGAAATTCTCCTAGTTGAAATCCTGGCATGATTTGATTGTTCAAAATAGTTTCCTTAGTTTGAAAACACTGGTGTCTTTTTATAGATTATCACTTCAAACCATTTGTAGGCTCTTAAATCAACTTTTAGTGGGCAAGATATAAACAACTTAAATATAACATGAAAAATAGCTTTGAATAAAGAGATGTTTTTATATGCTTGTCTATACAAATCACATTTCCTTGGTACTGTCCTATCTAAAACATCTTTGTCAAAATAAAAAATAATAAATTTGCACTATTTTGTAAAGGAATTTTCTCTATATTGATTTGAAGTCCCATTGTTCTAGATGTCTATTTAATATTATGCCTAAACTATTCTTTCAGTTCTAACTTTTTAAAGAAAACATAGATAATCAAGAGGCATATGTATACATAATAAGGGGTTAATATATGTATCACTGAAATTCAAAACGTATAAAAATTTTAATAATTAGTTCAAGTACTACTATATATATGAGATAAGCACATATATGGGATTTTTTTTTTTTTGAGGTACTGGGCTTGATCCCGGGAGCACTCAATCACTAAGCCACATTCCCAGCCCTTTTCTGTACTTTATTTAGAGACAGGCTCTTGCTAAGTTGCTTAGGGTCTTGCTAAATTGATGAGGCTGGTTTTGAACTCATGATCCTCCTACCTCAGCCTGCGGAGCTGCTGGTATTACAGGCATGCATCACTGCTCTGTGCCTATATGGAATTTTGGTATTAGGTTCCAAATCCACTTAAAAGAAACTCAGTAAAAACTTTATTCATATGAATTATGTATCTCCTTATCCTGGCCTGTTGTATTTCTTTGTATTGCACTGCCTACTATCCTACTTATTCTATTCTATACCCCATGTTTTGCTCTTTTTACCCTCTTTTTTATTAGAGGGAACTGTATGCAGTAGCAAAGAAGGCCTAGTTTATTAACAATAGTCATTGAAGGTTCATATCACACAGAAGACCATGCCTTTTTATGTTTTTATATTTTCACTTAAGGCTATATCATGTCTTCAGTCACACCCTATATAAAACACATACATATTAAATTATACATACTCAGTGATACTGATTTTGGCAAATATTTTGAAAAGCATTTAATTATCTTGAAGAGTCAATGGTAATCATAAAAGGAACTTTCTTTTTATTGTACAAGACATTTAATCTATGGAGAATAGAAATACTAAGACTCACAACTACCTTGCATTCACAACTAGACATTAAATGATATATCCTTTTAAAGCTATACAATTGGATCTGCTTTATACAAACTGCCAATATTCAATAATATTCAGGATATCAGCTTGCTGTATCACATGGTGTTTTAATCATAGGCTCCCTGCTGACAATTCTACATGACAGAGACCTGTGTCACCTTTCTTATTTCAATATAGGAGCTTTTCCAAATACATGTAAATTCTGGCAGTTGTGATGAATTATCCAAATTTGAGATGACATGAGGAAAGTCATAAAAAGCCTCTTGGTTCCTGATTTGTTCAAACTGTTAGCACAGATATATATTTGTGTGTATGCACAGACACATATTAACTTTACATATATATGTATATGTGTGTATATATATATATATATATGAAAATATAAATATGTGCATATATGTATGATTTTGCTCTTATAATTAAGTATATTATTGTATTTTAGAGTATATTTAGAATGTTTCTAAAGAAGTCAGTTTAGTTTTGTTACCTGGTCTTAGAAGTTATATACCATTTTCAATATTTTTCACATTCATTTAAGAATTCCTAAATTTCAAAATCCCTAGATGCATTTATAAACTCTCTTCTCTGATGAGGGTCCTCACTTTATCGATCTTTGAGAATTGCTGATTGTTTTGTTATTATCATATCTGCTTTCCACCCAGTCTGATTCTCAAGTTTTCATATGCTTAAGAATCACTTTAGACTTACTTGCCTCAGATTCCCAGGCTACATCTTCAAGAAATTCAGCCTCGGTACATCTTAGTTGGAGATCAGACCATGAAGCCTGAGGATTAGACTGTAGGCTCCTTAAGGGAAGGAACAAGCCTTATCAGTTTGTGTGTTCTTAGTCCTTGGCATACACCATGCTTAGCATATAATAGACACAATAACCACTTGTTGAAATGAATTAAGAAAATTAATTAGAAAATGTAGCTCTAGGTTATTTGTTAATCTTACCTGCTGGCAATCTTTATTATCCCAGTTTTAATTATCAAATTTTTGAGACTAGGAATGGATTAAAATATGATATCAGAAAATACACACTTTTTGTGTATGCATATGAATTCACCAGACCTCTTTCTCACATCTTTCTAAACTCTAGGCTCTGTGCTAGATGTTGTATCAAATTGGGAGAGGTTAGAATTCGTTAATTAGTGGAAAAGTATACCAGTAGCTGAAAAGTGAACTAATGGTACATAACAGACATGTAAGCAAGATTTACAAAGCCTTGATAAATAAAGGCTGAGTGTGGCAAAAGGATCACTTAAAATTTAAACCTCAAGAATCAGTATTCCCTTATATTGTCAATAATACTACAAACCATTCTCAATCTCTATTCTTCTAAAGAGTCAAAGAGTCGATGGTATTAGAAATTCTCAGTGTACTATGTTTCCTTATTTAATTTGAAAGCAACAAAAGAGACTCTATACCACTGTCTCATCTTCATAACTTTCTCTTCTACTTATTGTCAGAGAGCAAATGTATCCTACAAATCGTGCATCTGATTTTATCTTCCCCTAACTTTTCCTGTCAGAATTCATGCTTTCTGCTTTTACCTAAGTTGACATCAGCTTGTCTATCCTTAACACCAGGCTTCATTTGATTAACTTCTCAGCAGCAAATTCCTGTCCCCCCACCACTAAGACTTCCCCCCTTTAAAATCACATTAATGTCTGTTTTTGTTAAAATTGAATTATTTTTCCTACTAATTATTGCTGCTCCCCCATGTCCCTTCTCTCCCCAGTGCTATAGTAGTCTTTGCAACATCTTAACAATCCTCATCTTTCTAAAGGTCTTTCTGGCTGACATTTACAACCCTAATTCCTACTTTCCAGTTTTCACTGTGGCTAGTTTTGTGGAAGCTCGTCATCTGCCTCCCAGGGTGGAAGTAAAAAAGAGTAAATCCTCTATTCTCATCTTCTGACAGTTAAGGGACAGGCTTGTGACCTCTGCCCAGTCACCTGCACTTCTCTTCCACTGGAGACTTTAAGTCTTGATTGATTGATACAAAGATAAAAAAGAGAATAAGGTACCTGTCAATGCCACAGCCTGCTGGCCAGATTATGTGCTGAGCAGGAACAACCGGTAGATTTTCTTTTGTTCCTGTTTATTTAACTTTTGTGAGAACTGCTCCAAAAGTTTTAGCTTTGAACAGCTAATAATAGTGTCTTCTGTTATCTGCAACCAAGACCTAGACTAAGTTGATTTCTAATTAGTGGGAATAAGAACCAAATCTTCTAGAATGTTAGGTATTTCTTAATAAAGTACATAATCTCATGGAAATTTAGCAACATATTTTTATTATGGAACAAACGCAGACATTGTTTTAGTGGTAAGTTGTTTTTTTAATGATTACATATTATATGTAAACCATGGCATAAATAGTTAAAAATATAAACATATATTGATACTGTAGGTCTAAATATACACACAAACTCAGCATTTGCTTAGACCAAATAATCTATATTTTAAAAACTTGCATCATCAGTTTAAATGGTATTTTATTTTGATTACCATACAGTTGCTTGGCCTATTTTGCTGCATTCAGTATTAACATTTCCCATTGCTTTAAGTTGTGTTTTTGTGTGCCCTCAGACCAATCCATCCATTTAAATGATAATGTTAATGTCTAGGTTATATTCAGAGACCAATTTTCCCATAAAAAGTTATTGCATTTGACAAGGCTGGTTTGGGGTCCAATGAAATAATTATCCATAATCTTTAGAAATTTCATAAGCTATTAAATACTAACCAGTCCATTCAGGAATATAGTTTATTTCCTTAAAGTAGTACAGTGCAATAATTTCTTACCATTGGGTCTCCTCATATTGTTGCACTCTGAGCATCATGCATAGATTTTTGTGGAACATAACTTAGTAGAATTTAGTCAGCTTTAAAACTTTATCTAAGTTTCCAGGAGTCCACTTGCATTTGCATTATAAGTTCTTTTATCTTCTTATCTGAGATAATTATACCAAAGACAGAGGGTAAATTTTATAGGCCCTCTCTTAATAACTTCTGTGAGATGATCACTTGTATGCTTTTCGTTTTTCTTTTTTTTTTTTTTCTATTGATACTTTACTTTCTGATTCCACATACTAGCCATGGAGATTCTTAATTTTTGTAGTCTTTTAAACTGCTTTTAAGGAGCAAAGTACATTGTGGGGCCTAAAATTATTGCACATGCTGAAAAGAGAAAATTATAGCAGTTATTCTCCTATTCTCTTATCTAACACAATGTAAACTTTGAAAGAATAGTATTTATAGTGTTTCTGGCAGAAAACTTGATACATAGTAGCTTCTCATCAAAGGTTTATCCCTTTTTCTAGGTTATATTAAGGAAAGCAAAAACAAAAAAATAATAATAAAATGTGTTTGTGATTTGAAACTATTCACAAATAATAACATTAAAATTAAAATATCTGAGTTAAAATCAAATAATCACATGTACACTACATGAGACAGTTCTTTTGGGGGGGGGCAAAATTTATATATTCATCTTTATTCTTCTTTGCTACTTCAATATTCTAAGATTTTTGAAGAATACAGGTATATTTTCTGTATGAGTAGAGTAGAATTGAGTCTCTAAGGAGTGCCTATTTACAGCTGATAATTTAAGGAATAAGATTAAACAAGCATTTTCTACTCCTTTATATCATTCTTGTCAAGACTGACAAAATTATCTGTATCTATAATGCTTGAATGATATACTTATTGAATCAAATAATTGTATGAAAATTTTAAAAAATGCCTAAAAATATTTCAAATATTATTTTCAAAAAGAACTAAATTAAAGGAAGATGAATTTTTTTCCTAATATTTTCTGGCAAGAATTTAGAAATATAAGATAATTAAGTATCTGAAGAATTGCACATTATGTAGTGATGTGCAGCCTGAATAAGGCACTCTGAATAATGTTTACTTGCTAATGATAGAATAGTAGGCTTCCATTTACCATCTCTGTTTTAAATAAACAAGAGCATTTCAGAGTATATAATGTGGAATAATCTCTCTTTTTTTTCAGTTTGCATATTATGAGTATCATTTTTTAACATAACCTTGGGCTAGGTTCTATGGATCTAAAGACAAGTGGGACTTGATCCCTGTTCTCAAGAACTTAAGGATACACTGGGACAAGAAAATAAATTAGCCAGAACAAATAAAATGGAATATCCAAGAGCTACATGACTTATGTGTACAACAGTGAAGAGATTGGAGGAAAGTCTAAGTGATCGAGCAAGGAAGTTTTCATTTCCAGACAGCCATACCTGACAAAACCTTTAATAAAAGAGTAGAGAAGGAAATAAAGTTTATTTGAGCATGATGAAAAATCAGGAGTGGAGTCCCAGAGCTGGGAGACACTCCTGAGAGAAAAGGGAGAGGACAGAATGAAGAGCAATGGAGTGAGGGAGAAGGAACTCTCATTTAGAAACGAAGCCTGTGGGACTGCAGTGTATTCCAAGGAGTCACTTGTCTTGTGTGGGAGATGGAGCCTTCTTGGATATAGAGGAAGGGGTACTATGATAAAGTCTATATTTTAGGAGGTAACTTTGAGGTGAGTGATTTTTTAAAATGCCAGATAATTTTAAAGAATTGGCATTTTGAGATTAAAAGTCAAATGAAGAGAAACTATTTGGTCACTAGAGAAAATTACTTTTATATGCTGAATGGCTATTGTGAATGAAATGATATCTGTCTAGCAAAAAACACATGAGAGATCCCTTATCTTGATTAATATGATGGTAAACTATGAATAATACTCTTACCAAGATGGTACTAAATTTAAATGATGTAATTCTATAACATTATTTTGCATTTATCAGTGGTTACCTTCCTTAGGGGTTGCACACATTTAGAATAGTCATAACATCATTCTGATTTAGAAAATAAATATGAGAAGATGAAAATATTGTATCCTTAGAAGCAAATGCTGTCATTATGGGGAAGATAGAAAAGTGGGTTTAAGAATAATTATTAGTGAGTAGCAAAAGTATAGCAAATTTTCTCCTTGCCCTATGTGTCTTGTGCCACCTTTTATACACATAGCTCTCTAAGTCACTTTCCAGACAGCAGAGCACATTAAACGCATTCACGATTTGTAATTTAAAACTACAGTTGTGCGAAATTGCAGTTTAAGCTTGTATGGATCCATACCCATTGAGTTTGAATTAAGATTTACAAATATGTATTAGGTTTGATAGGACAGTCATTGAATAAAATATACAATTTGTGGTGCTGAAATGCAGCAAAAATATGAGAATTTAAAATATGTATGAAATATTTCTCAACAATATGCTGATTAGATCTTAGGCACTGCATATGACACATTTTAGTAATCAGTTGGGGTATATATTCTGAATACCATGATTATACATTTTTTAATTTAAAAATAAATTGGAGAAACTTATTCGAGAAGTCATTATTTCAGAAAAACATCATGTCCTATAAAACTCATTCATAGTCAAGAGACAAGTAAAACAAATAACCTTTTAAGTTCTTGGTTTTAAGCAGATATATCTAAAAATCTAAGGTTAAAGCAACACATCTTTGCCATAGCTCTGTGTCTCTTCAGGCAAAATATGCCTCTGGAATTATTCTAACAGTCATATATAAATAATGTGATCAAAGAGCAAGGTTAAGCAAAGTCACACCATCTATTGTTGTGTCCAACAATGCCAGAATCAAATTATTGTATCATGGGAAGATTAAATATAAACGAATCCAACTGCACAGTGTGGGAATTTACTTAGCAACATTACTTCTCAATCCTGGTTGCCATTAGCAGAGACACACGTACACCATCATCCCAAGACCATCTCACTTAGCAGGTGGATTTTATAATTATCCTCAGTGTTAGAGAAAAGATCATGTGTGAGACAATAAAAGAAGGTATAGAGGAGAAATAATTGGGTTATGAGAGTTTTAACAAGTCAGTGAATTAATCACCTGATAGGGACAAACCGAGTGGTAACTAAAGTGGTAGGGGTGTGGCTAGTATAGGTGGAATTTGGGGATGTGCCTTTGGGGTATATGTTTTGTATCTAGCAAGTCGGTCTCTCTCGATTTCCAAATCATCATGGCGCTGCTTTCCTCTGCCACATTCTTCAGCCATGATGTTCAAACACAGAGAAATGGAGCCAGCTTTCTATGGACTGAGACCTCTGAAATCATGAATTCTCAAATAAACTTTTTCTCCCCTAAAATTTTCCTGGTGAAATCTTTTAGTAACCATAGCAATAAAGTTTACTAAGAGATCTAGATCAGTGTAATGTACGTATGTCATGATTGAGAATCACTGTTCCTCCACAAAATATTAAACAAGATGAAGCATGTTGTTTCCCAGTTTGGGGATATTTCTGATTCTGGTAAGCATTTTAATATTAAGATATGATCTGAGGGGCTGGGGTTGTGGCTCAGTGGTAGATTGCCCACCTAGCACATGCAGGACCCTCAGTTTGATCCTCTGCACCACATAAAAATAAAAAGAGGTATTGTATCCAACTAGAACTAAAAAATAAATATTAAAAAAAGATATGATCTGCATCCCTAACTTTTATTTATTGAAATAACATCAGCACTTTACACTTCTGAAAAAGTACCTCCCGATTTTTTTATATCCTGATAAAGTGTAGTTTATATAGCAGAAGGGCTATTTAAATGAGCTTTTATCCCCATCAATAATAGCTAATATTTATCATTGATTTGTTGTGAAGCTGACAATAATTTAGCAATCACTCATCTGCTTGAAACAATAATTTTTAATCTTTTCCTAAATTCTAGAAGGTAGATATTATTAATATTGCCCCCATTTTAAATCTAAGAAAATTGAAATAGGGCAGAATTTAAAACATGCTTCAAATTACATGATGGGAAAGTGCTAAAAGTGGGGTTCCACATAAGTATTTATGTTCTCAGCTATTAAACCCTAAAAGTCAGGTGTTCAATACAGATCAGCTGAGTTAGCCAAATTGCACCTACCCATCATTTTGATATTTATAGAAAGCTGTTATTTCTTTCCAACATTTCAACATGCTGAGCACTTTTATTTATTTATTATACATAACCCTATTATTCACTAGGGTTTACTTGTCACTAGAAAATCTAGACAAGCTTGGCCTAAGTACTGATTTTGACTGGCCAATAGCATTGCATATGAAAATTAAAATCATATCTAATAAACTTGAATAATTATTGGGGTCTTATGCTTTCTAGTTCCAATTCTTTCCCACACCCAAATTATAATTAAGAGTTTATTTTGCCCTGAATGTAAAACTTCTCTATTTTGTAGGTTTTAGCACATATAGCAAGACACAGATCCATTCATCCACTCATGAGACTTATGAATTCTGTATAGATTATTAAGGATTCTTGAATGAAAGTTGTTTACCCCAACTAGAACAAAGCCTAGTGAATCTTACAGGACCTTCTTTCTTGCCTCCTCTTTTCATTTCCAAAGAGAGTCTCAAAACCTAAGCTCCTATATCCATCAAACAACTTAACAGGAACAAACAAATGGTCTATGATAAACAGGGTCTCCTTGTTAAGAATACAAATGGAGTTATAAATATTACCTTCTTTTTCTGTTAATTAGATATCAAATTATTTTTGTATCTCTCACTGTTCTAATCATAATTTTCTGAATATCTTTCAATTAACTGTCTAATTTGTTCTTTAATCAGCCTTCTAGTCTTTCATTAATATATGCTTCTCAAAAACTTCCAAATGAGAAATTCATTGGATCTTTTTTTTTTTTTTTTTTTTTAATCTCCTGTGACTGTTTCAATGACTAAAGCAAAAGAGGAAAACCCATTGGCCCTGTTGGTGGTTGATGGAAAAGAAATAAGGGTTTTCTATGTTCCTTATTACAATGTTTATACCTTCAATCCATTCCAAATGCTCTTAAGTGTTCAGTCTAGCACAGATTTTAGCAAAATACAAGCCAAAGTAACACAATAGATATAGTGATCAGAACATATGATCCAACCACCTCTGTTAAATCTAGCCTTTGAGTGATTTAGGGCTCAGTCTGTAGCAGCTCCTCTTTTTTACCAACACTTTTGTCCCAAATAATTCTTATTCAAACCTGTAACATTAAATCTGCTTACATTTTTATACTATGAATGATAGTATAGCCCTTTCATTTGAGTTCCAGACTATTGCATCCAAATACCTGTATCAGCATTTTTTAGATGGAATATTAAAATTAGGTAATGAGAAAAGTTTAAACAAGGAACAATGTGAAAGTTCTGAGTAGGGGAATAAGGACACCACAAGGAATGGAGCAAGACATTAGAATAGGCTTGAAGTAGAAAGGGTGGGGGCTTACTGGAATCTGGAGACAGTCTGCACAGAGAGGACCACTGCACAGGAGCCGGGGCCTTAATTCAAGGTAGGTCAAGGGGAGCAGTCCACCTGTAGGAAGCTGCAGAAAGGGAACTGAAGGAAAACACACTGTGATTTCACTGTCCACCTTCCAACCTTTCCTGCATTACCTGAACTCTACTAGAAGTGGGGAAAGAAGAAAATTTGAAGAGATTATCCTCAAAATCAGCCTCCCTGGGAGCTCAAAGCAGAATGGAGAAGGGTGAGTATGAATTGGTTTCATATATATGAAATGTGGGTGTTCCAGGGAACAAATATGGAACAGCCACAAGAAGAAAGCAATGAGACTACTAAGCAATTCAACATATCTGCAACAAAAAACTCAGAATTCAACATATATGAAGAGAAGTAGAAGTCAGTTCACAAATTTTTTTAAACCAAATTAAGAGAATTGGTTTTAAAATTTTAAAACAGAGTAGTTTCACACTAATATTTATGCCACAGACTGCATGCTAGCTGTTAATTGGAGACTGAGTTAGAAAGAAGGCAGGACTTAAGGCTGAAATACCTGTTGATAAGTTGGCAGGGAGGTCTCCAGGACACATATCAGAGTGGTAAGAGAATAGAAATAAAAGATTGGTGGAGATTTAAAAGATAAATTAATAAGATACTGTTTAGATGCTGGATGTGAATGAAAGGGAGAAGACAGGATGATGTAGAGATTTCTGAAATGTTTTTCCATAGAGGAGGGCAATCTCAGTCCCAGTGGCCAAAAAGAGACTAGGAAAGATTAGGGAAGAAAATGAATGAAATTTTGCATATACTTTATGAAAATAAGTTGAAGTTTCCTGTCAAGTATTTTTGTTTATTTGTTTTGTTTTGTTAATTAGAAATGCTTACAAGACAGACAGATATGTGGATCAGGAACTCAGAAGAGAGAACAATAATATAGATGTATCTTGTGAACTTATTGGCATATTAACAATTATTAAAGATAGGGCATGAGTGAGGAAATAGTTGACATAGCAGAGAATTGAATTTAGATATGATTGGGCTGATGCATACCTTCTTTCAATACAACCAGCTAAGAGCAAGGCTAAGAATTAATTGAAAAAACAACAACATAAAAACACATTTGAGGTCAAGAGCAAAAGATTGTTTCTGAAATCCATCCCTGTCATTTTAATCTTAACTCTCTCCCATGGATACTCCCCTATTGTTGTTTCTTCTTGTAATGCTTGATGGAGTAAAAGTATATTGAACATATTGTAGACAAAATATTATTGCAATAATATTGAAACAAAAATTTAGAAGCTCAACTGAATTTTGAGTTTTAAAATTGGGAGTTTTTGAGGTCACTTAGTAGTCCCAGAAGTTTCTCATTTTAGATAAGGTAGCAAAGAATCATATAGGCATGCCAAGGTGTGAATTACTCAGAAATACATTAGGAAAAATGAGGAATGATTAATGTACACATGGCTTAATCAAGCATCTTCAAATAAAACAATATAGAAGAGTGTCATATAAATAAAGGCTAATGAGGATCAGGGGAGAAGGAAGAAATTAAACAATAGAAAAGATATACAACAGACTAGTTTCTAATTAATATCACATGGATGATACCAGTCCTAAGGATCAACTTCTAATGCTCCCAGGAAACTCCATGAAATAGAAACATGTTTCTATTTAAAACCGAAATATAGGAAGCTGTGAAAAACATGGATGCTGAAATCACTAACATTTCATAAAAGACAGAAAAACAAAACAAAAAAACCTCATTGCCTTAATGCAAACTGAACCAAACCCTTAGAGAAGCAGATGTTTCCCTTTAGCAAACTTTCAAAGCAGCAGGAACTCGCATTCAGTCAGGAAACTGGCAGAGCGGCTGGAGCCCTTTCTAAGTGGCTATGAGAGTTGAGAGGACGTCCTTGAAGACCTGCGCTCTGGTGAAAATGGAAGTGGAGGCTTTGGCAGACTGTGCTTTCGGCGGCCTGCCAGCGATTTTGAAAAGTATGACAGCTAATACGGCTGCCCAGATAGTTCTTTGGCTGCACCTCTGGTTGGAAGCCATGATTCTGAAAGAACTCCACACAGGAATTCCATTTGGCAAGGCCTTGCTTTTTGGCAAGGATATGGAAAGTCTTTTTGAATAAGCATTGAAGAATAAATTATGTCTGCCTCAGGATAAAACTTCTGGGGGATAGGGAAAGAATTAGGAAGCAGATTATACAGAGGCAGAAAGTTTGTAGACTGGCAAGTGACACTAGAAATTTGCAATGAGTAAAAATGACCCCACTGCAAGGGAAAAAAAAATCAACTGGAAAGTTTTTCAAAAGGTCCAGAAGAAAAAAGGAGCTGGTAGACTGGCTACTCAATCATTGCTGTGGAGGAGGGAACCAAATAATTAAGATCATATGTGAGCCAGATATGAAAATATGCACACTTAATTCAGGAAAGCATTTATCTAGAATATTAAAAATGCTTTGAATTTTGTGAAATGTATTTAAATTGTGGAGACCTGGCACCACTCAATTTATCATGAGTTCATAGAATGCTGACCTAAATGTGCAGGCCTGGGCTTCTCTGTTACCTGCTATCTCAGAACTCTTAGGGGGACTGATTATATTTGTCTCATTAATATCAAGTCTGACAGGTGACACACAGTGTAGGGCTGTGGGCGCTGATGTCCACACGGCTCCTAGCAATGTCCCTGTGCATCCCCAGCATGTGAAATGCCATTAGGTCTTCAGTTGCATCAGTTCACATGAGGCCTCTGACGTAAAAAAGCAGCTAGTGTTCGCCATTTACCACTGATTGATAACAAAAGGTCATATTGACCCTTTATTTCTTTCCTCTTTTAAAATTTGCAGTCATGATCACTTGAGTCTTGTGGAAAAGGTTATTTCCCCTAGGGGACCAAGTAAAATATAGGATGTTCATTTTAATTTGCATTTCAGATTGAGGATGATTTTTACTTATATATTAAGTATTATTTAGTTGTATATTTTATATTTTGTTTGCTAAACTAGGCAGCAAATTTTAGGGATGGTTTTTATGATGGAGGAAGATATCTTGTTGACTTTCTTTTGCAATACCAGTGATTTTGCTCTCTAACAACAAATTTTGCTTTCTAAAATATTGAGAGTGAAATTCATGTGTAAACCTTTATCTGGCCTGTGGTCTTATTTGTTTTTGAAAAAAAAAATGTGTTTTTACAACTTGACTTCCAGTCAGGATGCTAAAGAGATGGCCAAAAGAGATGCTTAATAGAGATGAGAAGAAAAAGAAGAGAGGGAAGGGCAGAAGAAGGAGGGAGCATACATTTCTGATTATTATATTTATGAGTTTGAATTATTATATTATATTTATGAGTTTGAATATCAGCTCTGCCAATTACATACTCATGTAACCTTGGCTAATTATGTATTAAATAAAATAAAACATGACATTTAATGAGGATGGTGTTTGACAGATAATGGGTGTAAAAAAAATGTGTCCTATTGATAATTTTACAGTGATGGATTCTGGAAAGTTGAGGCTTAAATCCAAACCTTCTTGCTGCAAGAGCAATGCTCAAAATACTAATGCTTTTAACTGGTGTCAGGAAAGAAACATTTGATTGTAATGCAATGAAAGAATCAAGGAACAAAATGTAATTATAATTTAAAAATTAAATAGACTACTGCTGTTCTGCCTTTTTAGAAAATGCTTAATCAAAAGGCAATTTTACCCAGTTACTTGAGGATATTTGACTTTCATGGATAATTGCCTAATGTAAACTCAGAGGACACATATTTACAGTCAGCAGTTTTGAGAAACACTACCAGAGTGTATTAAAGTCTTATTTGTGAAATCCATCCTCTTCAAGTTTAGTGTAGAGTGTGTGAAGATTACTTGTCTCAGAAGATTAAGTGTATGAGGTTATTGATTAGAATATTTGACCATAACAGTGTAACAAAGCATTTTCGGATGTGGTTATTATGAGTTGCTGAAAAATGTATTTTAAGCATTTAAAATATATTTTGGTTGTATCTAAAAATATTTTCTGAGTAAATGTATCTATTTTGCACATTATTCCTACTAGTTTAGGGACACCTTAAACACAGGCTCTATAGTTATTTGAGGTATAGGTGTAAGGCCTTTACAAATGTGTAATGGACCCATTACAGTCCTAACAAATTGAGAAAAACATAAGGCTTGGGGATGTAGTCCAAGGGTTAAGTGTTTGCCTAGCACGTGTGCAGAAGGCACTGGGTACAATCCCCAGTTCAGCAAATAAATAAATAAATACATTGACGAAAATATAACTTAATGAGATAAATCATTAAAAGAGCAATATAACAACATTAGTTTTCAACAACCAGAGTGAAAATACATAGTAGTAAAAATACATAGTAAAGATATTCACTAACTATGCTAACATTATGGGAGTGTCCCTTCATTTCCTCAAAAATTTAGACATATTTCCAAAACCTCTAAAGAAATAAACAATAATTTATACTATTACTTCCCTGACAAAAATTTATAATATAAATAAGAGACTAAATATATTGAATAGTTAAATTAGAGGAAAAGTAGGCAGAGTCATTGATTTGTATTTGTATGTCCATTTTGATAAGTATCAACTTTTCTCAAGGAGTCATCTTGTGATAGCTAAAATAGACAGTTGTAAGAGTGAAGAGCATTGAATTTGCTCTGTGGTGCTGTAACAAAATGATTGAGATATTCTTTTTTTAAGGAGGAAAGATTTGTTTTGAGTCATTTTCACTTGTTTCAGTCTGTGGTTGCCTTGGTTTGTGGCAGGACAACATACCTCATGTCTGGAAGCACTTAGTAGAGCAAAGCTATTCACCTCATGGTGGTGGGAAACTCGACAGAGGAAAAGGAAGAGTGGGGTTACTATCTCCCCTTCAAGGACAAACCCAATGACCTAACTCCTTTCCACTAGATCCTGCTTCCTAAAGGCTCTACCACCTCCCATAATGCCACAGGCTGGCAACTGAGCCATGAGCACACAGCCCTTGGGGTATTAAAGATCCAAATATAACAAGCTTACATTTCTTGCATAGTTAACATATTTTTTTCTAAAATATAAAATTGGGGATAAAAGTTATATATATATATACATACACACACACTATTGTCTAGTCTGTGTAATAAGCATAATATCCACTCCATAGGATGAAAGAGATTTGTATACAGTGTTCTTGGAATAGGTCTGCTCTGTCCATTCAGACTTGTTGGATTGACTTTGTGTGTGTGTGTGTGTGTGTGTGTGTGTGAGAGAGAGAGAGAGAGAGAGAGAGAGAGAGAGAGAGAGAGAGAGAGAAAGGGAGAGAGAGAGAGAGAGAGAGAGAGAGAGAGAGAGAGAGAGAGAGAGAGAGAGAGATCCTGGGGATCAGACCCAGGGCCTCATACATGCTAGACTAGCACTCTGCCACTGAGTTGTATCCCCAGCCCTGGCTTGGGTTTTATTATCATGTTAAACAAGTCAGCTTCCTAGACTGAATATATGTGAAGAAGGATTAGTGTTGTTATAAAAAAAAGAAAGAAAAGAAAAGAAAATCAGAAAAGGTAGATGATAGTCATAAGTGAAAATTATTATTGAGTTTCATACTAATTATTTACTTAATGAATTTGTTTCAAACCAAACATTTATTTAGGAAAGCCAAGTTTAAAACAAACAAACAAACAAAACAAAACAAAACCACATAAATGGGGGAATTTATTAATTGAAACAGCCTAATGTTTTGGGAAGGTTGTGGAATACCAAGGAAATGCCATTAGAGCTTACTAGGCTGCATTCTGTCTCTCTGAGACAGGATTTATCAGAAGCTTACTAAAC
Organism: Marmota monax; assembly: GCF_021218885.2. Taxonomy (NCBI): domain Eukaryota; kingdom Metazoa; phylum Chordata; class Mammalia; order Rodentia; family Sciuridae; genus Marmota; species Marmota monax. Next base: position 4,989,530 of record NW_026692486.1, on the reverse strand, counting down.
CTATGTGAGTTACATTAGCCTAAGCCTTCCTACATATAGTCATGTTTTGTGTGAACTCAAAATCAGAAATTAGTGTCCAAGCTACAAGACAGGGTCCATTCTTCCCAATTCAACCTCCTAAAAATATGGGCCTTGAAGTTACGTACTGCTACTCTAGACTTTGCTAAGCCAATGCCTCTATATGTTATTTTGGTACAGTCCAATACACTAACTCCTAGGCACTTTGGTTATTGAAATTTACATACGATGAAATTAAATACAATGGAAAAATTACATCTTCATTTGCAATAACAACATTTTCAGGACTCAAAGGTTAAATATTCTATTTGACAGCACAGAGAATCTTTAAGGGGCCTGAGATCAGGTTCCTTTATATTCTCCTTTTAGTAGGAAAAAAAGGCTCCATGACTGAGGCGTGACACTCCTCTATTCTGGGTCACTCTCACTTTCCTAAAGAGTGAACTCTGGGTAAAACTGATACAATTTAAAAAGCAAAACAACAACAACAAAATTAACTTTTTTACATTGCCTGAATCAAAACTCAGAGAGCAAATGACTTTAGAGAGATAAGAGTAGATATGCATGTTATGAGGGCAGTAGAATGTTCTGTTGATTTATTAACTTAGTCTATTTATTTAGATTATTTTCTTTGTAATTCACCAAAAAATAATGGAGTGGAATTTGATACTAGTGGTGTTTGAGAAGAAATAAGGTTTATTACAAAGAGAGAAGGAAGTTAAAAAACACTAGGATATAAAATGGTAGTTGGAAAAGAGAAACAGCAACTACTTTACAGTTTTGAAAAAGGCAGGCTGTTTGGTTAATAATAACAAGTAGGAGAAAAGCAGATTTTCAACAAAAGTGCTTTATGTGGATAAAATCTACTGAGCTAAGTGCACCTCAAATCCCCTCAGCATAAAAGCTCAAAGAGCAAACATTTTAATGCTAACTCTTCAAGTGTGTACAATACTTTCCTTCATGCACAAGCCAAGCACAATTGTAATAATTTAGCTCCTGTCAATCTCCTTCACCTATTGCATCATTATGCATAGGATAGCAAGGTGAGATCCAGGAAAATTGGGTTGGGAACAGGGAGCTGATTCTGTAAAAATGTACACTGAAATGCAGATGCTTGATGAATATTATCTCAAGGTCAAACTCTGCCAAAAAGTGTGGTTTTGCAGGATTATTTTTCTTCTTTCTTTTGAGATCGGGAAGCAGAAGTATAGGAAAAATGAAATGATTGAATGGGGATACCAGGATGTGGTCATTATATATATCAATACTTTCAGATGTATGGAATTACTTAAAGCTTGTAAATTTCAAAATGACACGATGTTTTGGAAATTGGATTTGGTTTCAACAGTGATTTACAAAAACAAATCATCATAGCATGAGGAACACCACATCATAAAATTAATAAATAAATATATTTTAAGTAGTGATTTTGAGTACTATGTTAATGAGTGAAAATGGAATGAGGGATTAAGAATGATGGTAATTGGTATTTTTGAGAGGATGGAAAGGGAATATTTCTCTATATGAGATCTGAAAGGATCTGAAGAGAACAAGAAGAGCAAGTTGTGAGGCTCACCTTGGAGACCCATGTTCCAGAGAACAAAGTTCAACTTTAGCAGAATTGAAACAGCCTAATGTTTTGGGAACTTTGTGAAGTACCAAGGTAACCAGAATGGATGATTCAAATCACGTATGGAAAAGAGTTCAAGAAAGTAACATCACGGGAAGGCACACAAGAAAGTGACACAAGAGTCTTCATAGTAGAGTGTATTTTAAAAGTACATAATTAGAAACTGATCATTTCTCAGTATCGTCACTGTTCCCACACTAGGTCAAGACATTGTCCTCAGTTGCTAAATTATTTCAACAACCATTTAACTGCTTAGAATTTCCTGCTTTAAAGTATCTTCATCTAAATTTGCATTCATCTACCAGATTGATCATTTACCCCCCCTCCCCCGCAAAAAAAAAGTTCTAATCAAGGCACAATAGTGCTTAAGGCCTAAATTCAGAATAACAAAGTTATTATGCTGGTATTCTCATCTTAGTCAGCATGTCTGTGGCTACCTCCCCCCCCTCCTTCCTCATTGTTGAGTTCCTCTGTTGTCACTCTGGCCCAAGTCCATTAACTTTTTTGGCTGCTGCTCTCCAAAAATTCCAAGTGTGGGCCCTTTTCAAGGTCATGGTGCTCAGCATTGGAAAGCATTTCTCAGATATCCCAAATGGCAGTCTCCCAGTTCATTCATTTCTTTGCTCTCATTTTACTTCTTAGAGAGAATTACTCTTACTGAACTACTACCCTTCCTGTCAGTTTCTAGACACTTGCCCCACTGTACTTTTCTTTACAGAATTTATTAACACACATTACAGTTAATAAGAATTTTGTTTTGTTTTATTTTATTAATTTATTTATCTTCCTGTACCAGAAGAGAATTTCTCTGGGAGTAAGGCTTTTAAAATTATTTTCTGCCTACCTGTACAACTTAGAACTGCTGTCTAGAATGTCAAAATTACCCAGTATTTTTTTTTCCCTTTTTTAGTAAATGAATGAGGAAATGGAAAGAGTAGCAACACAACTTGCTGATGAATTGGCAATCCATTGTGAAAAAGCAGGCATCAAGGATGACCCAGAGGTTTTATCCATAAAAATGGTTTCAGAGTGGTTATGTAAGTCAAGATGGAGAGCATGAGAAAGGAGAAGTTTGGAGGAAAAATCAGGTATAGTGTTTGGAAATGTTGATTTTCATTGAGTAGTTTAACCTACCAAGGGCAACTAAAGCAGAGGAGTTAATGATAAGAACTTTATCTTGAAGGTGGTTTGAAGTAGGTTTTGTAGTACAACACCTAACTGTGTAACTGTTTTGACAAAACATATTTGATCACAGAACATTATAACAGGGGAAATTTTAGTAATGTGGGGTACACTGGAACATTCAAAGGAGTACATGGTTACAAGCATATGAAAAGCAACACTTAGACCCCTCCACATTCTACATTTGCTAGAGAAGTTCAACTTTACTGAGACAAAGTATTTAGAAATTGTAAGTAATAAGTTTTGCATGCTTCAAGGTTTTTTAAAGCCAGAAACTTCAACCTCCTTATTTAACATAAAGTTGAGCAAGAAAAGTGACATCATTCATCCTGATCACAATGTTGGCTGGTGGTGGAACCAGGTTCAAGTTACTTGCTTAGTTTATAATCTAGGTTATGCTTTTCTCTGTCATGCTCTAGCAATGTATATCTATGCTGAAACAACTATCATGGCATGAAAGAAGTTCCAGGTCTCTAAACAAGTATGTGATGGTGCATGCCAATAGTTCCATGCATTGGGAAGCTGAGATCAGAGGATTATTTGAGCCTGGGTGATTGAGAACAGATTGGGCAATGTAGGAAGACTGTGTCTCACAAAATGAGCGGAGGGAGTGCAGCACAAGGCATATTGGTGATCTGGAGCCAGCTTACACCAGTTCATAGAGTTAATTGTTAAACTTTCAGGAGTTTGGTAGTTGGTTGTTGAACACACACATAATTTAAACTTAAACCATGTAAACTTAAAACTACATAAACAACATATATTAAGAGACCAATGTAGCAAGTACTCAAAAAAAAGTCCTCATTATTTTTAAGTTTTCTAGCACTTTACTGTTTTCTACATTTTGATGTCTTTTGTACCTTTCTGGTAATAATATTATAGGGTGATACTGTATCATTCTTCCCAACTCATTATTAAATGACATGTATGTAAATGGCCTGATATCCAACAAAATGAAAGTATTTACACTATAAAAATGATGAAATGCTACAGATTGACTATCCTCTCCCATGGCTCCTACTACTGATGATTAGAGTTGTTTATTAAACATACCAGTATACCCTTGCCTGAAAATGAATTATAAATTCTACCTTTTCTGACATCTTAGGTAAATTATTTAATTCCTCTGTAAATATAACCTAAAATTAGATATAATAATAACACCCTCATTCTGTAATTGTAGTGATTGAATGAAATAATATATATGAATATTCACAAAAGAGTATTCTACACAAAGAACTGCCACTAGCCCACACAGCATATTTGTGCAAGTTAGAAAGAACTGAAGTGTTCTCAAGATATTTCTGTTTGTCATATTATTATAATATTTTGATTCTTATTAAAGTAAAATACAATTTTCATTTACCCCATAATTATCATAATATTCACATAGTGCTCTTTGGGAAAATAATGCAGACACTGTATGTTTAAGCCAGTTATGAAGTAATTTTCCTTAACATATGAAGTCTCAGTGTAAATGTTCAGTCACTTGTGCTGTGTTTTCAAGGTCTATTTTGTTATCTTCTTTTCCATTTGTTTTCGTTTCTTTGTTTTGAGATTGGAAGATATCAAAGACATACAAGTATAGCAAGGAGTGCTTCGTGTGTGTTTGATGGTGGGGAAGCTGTTTTCTGTAGAGCAATTTCTATGAAAACTCCAGGAAAATCCTGTACCTGGGACCTACAGCTTCCTAAAAATAGTCGATTAATGATTGTTCTTCTAGAAAACATATGAAGTGGATAGAGTATGCCTATTGTTCTTGCATCAAACGTGTTACATTTCTGAGAGCCTTGCACAAAATTGGCTGCACCTCGTTCACGTGAGGAGTAAAAGAATATTTCAGCTCTTATGGATCTCATGGTGAAAGTCAATTTTGCTAACATATCTTAATAAGTTTTCTGTGGTATGATGTTTGTAAGGGAAATCAGGCAATAACTAGTACATCAGTGTGCCAAATAAGGTAAATAAAAGTTAACGTTCAGTGGCATTTATTAGCTTTAAAGTGGATTATAATGGTTCTCTATCTCTGAGTATTCTTTCATGTTTGTAAGTTCTTCCCTGCATAAGGCGGGCAAATGCTTTGTGGACCATTCTGCTACAAAGAGAGTGCTACCCTACAAGGGTGATCAGATTCCTATATACCAACAATCCTGTTCTTTCAATATTATTCACAATAACCAAGATATGGGAACAATCTAAATGTACACTGATAAGTCAATAGACACAGAAAATGTGGTGTTTACTTATATGTATATGTATATACACACACAAGTTGAACATTTCTTATTCAAAATCTTTGGACCAGAGTGTTTTAGATTTCATGTATTTTCATATTTTGTAATATTTGCATATACATAATGAGATATCTAGGGGATAGTGTCCAAGTCTAAACACAGAATTCTTTTATGTTTTATATATATCTTATACACATAGCCTAAAGGTAATTTTATACAGTATTTTTCATAGATTGTGCATGCAACAAATTTTCTGGTATAAAAACTTGCATTTGTGGTGTCATCTTGGCACTCTAAAAATTTGGGATTTTGGAGAATGTTGGATTTCAGATTATGGATACATACACACACACAAACATACACTGAAAATATTTTTAAGCCTTAAAAGGAAGAATATTCTGCCATTTACTACAAGATGGATGAACCTAGAGTATTACATTAAGGGAGATAACTCAGATGCAAAAATACAAATGCTTATATGTAGAATCTAGGATTGTTAAATTCTTAGAAACAAAGTTAAATGGCAATTACTAGGGGTTTGGAGAGATATGGAAGTTAGTGGTTAGAGGGTTCAAAGCTTTAGTTAAAGAAGATGAATTTCTGAATATCTAGTGTATAACAATGTGAATTATAGTAAACTCTTGTATTGTGTACTTAAAATTTTCAAAAATGTTGATCTTCAGCATTCTTACCACAAAAGATTGAAAGAAAAAGAATAACTACACAGTGATGAATATGTTAGTGAATATTTTACCGTGTATAAATTTATCAACTAATCAAATTGAATATCTTAAATATATATATATATATATATATATATATATATATAAGTTTTAATTGGAAAGTAATTAAAAATAAAATAAACAAAAGCAACAATGACTTTTAAAAAGAGAAAATAAAGATTTTAAAATGTGGAAAAAATGTTTCCTGAAATAGTTTGTGCATGAAAGCAGAAAGAACAAAATTAATTCTGATTTTTAAGGAAAATCTAATGCAAAATTGCTATAATGAAAGTGGAGAGGAGAATATAAGTAGTAATTTTCTCATCATTCATGAAGCAAAAATAAAGGTACTCTGATAGTAAAATGTTCACTTTAACAAGCATTACTACAACTTTAATACTATTTATAATTTTTATTTCTATCATAGATCATGTAGTAACCCCTCTTGTCTATAACAGATTTTGTCTAATGTTTTGCCATTTCCTATGTTTTTTGTCAGTTCATTTTATTATTTACATGCCATATGTAATGTTAATATATTTTACTTAAAATTACTCATTTAAGATTTTTATTTTTTGTTAGTCTATCTTGCAATATTTAAAGACAGAAATATTAAAATTATGTTTAACATAAATTAGTGATTGTTACTTCTTTGTAGTGAACTTTATGGTTATTTTTTTCATTATTTTTCTGTTATTTTTTTTTTCATTTTTTATTCTTTTTATCTGTTTAATTTAAATCCAATAAAAATTTGTGAGAGAATTCAAAAAAGAATTTTACTGTATACATATTATGTATACCTAATATATGCATATATCTATCTTTCAACAAAGATACATATATGTATACTTGGAAATAGTGTCACTTGTGTCAAACATCAAAATCAAAAGGAGCCTGGCATCCTGGCACAGGTCTATAATCCTAGCAGCTTGGGAGGCTGAGGCAGGAGGATGGAAAGATCAAAGCCAGCCTCAGCCAAAGCGCTAAGCAACTCAGACGCTGTCTCTAAATAAAATACAAAAGGGGGCTGGGGATGTGGCTCAGTATTTGAGTGACCCTGAGTTCAATCCCCAGTATGCCACTCCCCCCACCAAAGGGGAGAAAAAATCAAAAGAAATACAGGGAAAGTGAATCATTTGATTCAATTAAGTTTCTTATTTGAATTTCATCTTAGTGCTCTCAGAAGTAATGTGGGATATAAGCGTAAGTTTCAGAATGGAGGCTTTTCTGAAACAGCAGAATTTAGGTGATTGTAAAAATGTGGTAATGCTCTAATTGACATGAGTGGTGGTTTGTTGTATTTTATAGCCTATGTACTTATATTCATAATCTGCATACATAGAGTGTTTATAATAATAAAGAAGATGAAAAGACTCAAGTGATAATCATGGATTCTAAAGGCTGTAAAGTCAGGACACTTTCACAGCCTATATATAGCTAACTTGAACCCTCACACACTTGGCAGATGCTGTCTTTTGCTCTGGGTTAAGCTGGGGATGTAATCCCTTGGGGCTAGAAATTTATTGTAAAGAAGCATCTTTAGACTCCTTTTGCAGTGAAAAAAAAAATCTATCTGCCAGTTGTTGGAACTAAATGAAAAGAATATTATAATAACTGTGAATAAATAATCATATAATTTACATCTTTTCCAAAAAAGCAAAATTAAAGCATTTGAAAACATGGTTTCTGTTAAATAATAATGGCTTTTTGAAATTAGTGTATTCAGTTTCAGTAGTACATGTTATTTCTTCCTTCTTTGAGAAGTGTCCTTGGGCATAAAGTATCCATAAACTGTTGCACATATGGGGTGAATTTTTAGAGAGAAAATCACTAGCACCTGGATTGAAGTAACATTCAAAATGTCTTTTGTGTGTTTCCAGCTGGCAACACAAAATTCTCTATCTGCTCATAGAGAATTTATGCTAAGTTAAAGTGCTTTTTCTTTATTCAGACTGTCCTATCTCCCTATCTCTTTTCTCACCTTTTTTTAAAATACTTCTTTAATCATACTAATATTGATTTTACTCCAAGATGTACAATGAGTTCCGCTGGCATATTGTTTTAATTTTCTGTTTTAATTTACAATATTTACTAAGCCTCATGCTATATACTGGAAAGCCTTCCTAATATTCTTTCCAAGTGATATGTTGAATGACACTACACTGTTATACGTAAAAAGTAATGAACAAAGCTGAGTTTCTTTTAACATTTTATAATCTAAATGATAAATGTCTTCTAGAAGCCACTTTTCAAAATTTGAATCCCAAAATATTCTGGGTTCTCTTTATAAATTCCATGGAAAATAATTAATTCAATGTTTTTTTTTTACTTTTTCATCCAGAATTTATTTTCAGAAAAGTAAAAGAAAGTGGTGAATTTTTAGAACCCAGCATAGATAAGAATAAAATCTAAGTTTCCAAAGCCATAAACACATTTCCATTCTTAGGATTCCTAGTATTGATCACATTTATTTAAAATTTTCTTCCTCGGGCTCTAAAAATGTAGCATTTTTGTTTCTTTCTTTCTTTTTTTTTTTTTTTTGTGTGTGTCTTCCAAAAGAGAAAAAGAATGGTTTTATGTTTAGACAGATTTTCCTCTTAATTCTAATTCATAATTGTTTAATTATTTTACCACCATCATTACTGCCAACATTCTAAAACATGTTCCAACATCTTAGGTTTAATAGGCACATTAAGGATTTGTGTTTTCATAATTATTAAAAATAGTTGCATGAGGATACATTTGATAGACATAATTTCTTCAATAGCTTGAATAAATTAAGAAAAATGAAATCCCCTTCTGGTTGTGCGATCACCTAAATTAAATGGAACTTAAAGAGCCAGAGGGAATAGCAACAGGGAAGGGCAGGAAATAAGGAACTGATTCTCTTGTCCCTTCTCAAAAGTTCACATTAATAAAAACTTGCATGTAGACAAAGGATGGCACCAAGTCATCAGCATTCCAACTGTAAAAGGCCACATAATTTCAACATGTGATTCTAAAACACAGGCAGAAGGAGAAAATCACAGCACATCCTCAGAGTGTGTCTTTTTTGTCTGCAAAAACCCATGAGCTCCCCTGATCTCTATCCTCATTTACTACCACCTTGTCTTACAAACACTGCAACCATCTGGTTAAAGTCAAAGAGTGGTCAGGCAGAAACTTTCTTCTTCAGACGCAGCACTGAAAACTGCTTTTCTCCTTGTTTAAAACTTTGAAGGGCTTTCTTCCCTTTGCTTGTCTTTCCTGGTCTTTCTAGCTGTCAGAAGATGATATTTTATAATTTAGGAGGAGTTGTAAGGTACATAACGTCTTAGGTTAGGCAGTATATATTCCAAGCACGTGATATTCAATTTATGGCAATTATTCCAATCACTTAACATATAAATTATCCAGTAATTACAAACTTAATGCAGATTTGTTTCAGCATAACTCATCATATAACATTTGGAACTCATTGTAAAGAAACATCTTTAGACTCCTTTGCAAGGAAAAATATCTATCTACCATTTGTTGGGGGGGAAAAAGAAGAAAGAAAGTAAAGAAAAGGAAAAAAAAATTTGATAGCATTCTTTTCTGTCTCTACATAGAAGAGAACTTTCTTTGCCCCATAGTGATTCTTGCCCATTAGAAGTGTTTGCCAGATGACATAAGATCTTCTCCACTGGCAGATCCAGTGGCTATTTGGAAAGCTTCAACACCACCTGCAGCTGCACCTGCTGTGAGATTTCACTTGTAGATTCCTTAGTGAGTACAAAATCTATTGCTTAGATTAGTAAAATGAGCCTAATCCTAGAAGCAATTTTCTAACATAGTTAAGGATTTTCCCTGGGTAGGAATGGACTATACAGATATGCTTTCTCTTGTAAATTTATATGAACTAATGGCTGCATAAACTACAAATAAATTGCGCATTGGATATAATTTTCTTCATTAACTAACATTATTATACTAAAACTGCCTAGGTCGGAATTCACTATAGAGTTAGTCCTTGGATAAGTAGCAAGTTTAAAAAAAAAAAAAAGAAAGAAAGAGAGAGAAGAAAGGAAAGTATCTCTGAAATTCTCTGCTTTTTCTATCTAGTAATTCCATTTGCTATTTGCAGGAACTTTTAAATGTATTTTGCCTTGTGTTTTCTAATTTTGTTAGAAATTTCTTTTATCAGAAATTTCATTTTTAGTTTTATTTTTCTCAAAACAGGTAACCTGTGGCTTTTCAATCTAGAAGATTTGTGAAGTTGATTTGTGCCATGTCCTTGAAGACACTGCTCCAGTTAATCCCCAAATAGCTTCTGATCCCAACTACTACCACTCTTCCTTATTTACAACTGCCTCAGATCATGCTGGCTTAAGCATCCTGACATCTAGAGGATCTCCAAATATACTAAGTAAGCCCCTGACCCTTGGGCAAATGCTCTTCCCTAGGTCTGCAGATTCATTCCCCAGGTATTTGCATAGCTGGCTCATTCACTTCACTTAAATGTGCATTCTAATGTCATCTAAGTGGAGCCTACCCTAAACACCCTACCAGATACAAAAGCACCTCCCTCCTTATAATCCTTCTCTGTTTTATTAGCTTTGTCCATTATTCCTGTTTCTCGCCACCAAAAATTATTACAAATTTATTTGCATACCTGTCATCTCTCTCGTCCTGAATAGTTAAAGTTCCACAAAGACCAGGACTCTGAATATTATGTCACACAGTAAAACACCTTGTACATAGTAGATGTTCCATAAATATCTATTTGGATGAATCATACATAAGATGCTGGTATAGCTTTGAAGACCATTTTTGTTGTTGTTGTTGTTGTTGTTATCAAAAAGTCTCCATTAGTGATGGTTTACTTTTAAAAAAAAAATCAATTCATTGATTTGTTCTACTTTGTTATACATGGCAGCAAAATGCATTTCAATTCACAGTACACAAATGCAGCACAGTTTTTCATTTCTCTGATATAGAGTCACACCATTCTTGTTCTTCATACATGTATTTAGGGTAATGATGTCCATCTCATTTCCTACTGCCATGCCCCCTTCCCTTACCCTCCCTCCCCTTTGCCCTATCTAAAGTTCTTCCATTCCTTCCATGTTCCTAACCCCCATCCCCATTATGGATCAGCATCTACTTATCAGATAAAACATTTAGCCCTTGGTTTGGGAGGATTGGCTTATTTCACTTAGTATAATATTCTCCAACTCCATCCAGTTACCTGCAAATGTCAGGATTTTATTCTCTTTTAATGCTGAGTAATATTCCATTGTGTATATACACCCAGTTTCTTAATCCATTCATCTATTAAGGGCATCTAGGTTGATTTCAGAATTTAGCTATTGTGAATTGTGGTGCTATAAACATTGTTGTGGCTGCATCACTGTAGTATGCTGATTTTAAGTCCTTTGGATATAAAGTGCAGAGTGGGATAACCAGGTAAAATGGTGGTTCCATTCCAAGTTTTCTAAGGAATCTCCATACTGCTTTCCAGATTGGTTGCACCAATTTGCAGTCCCACCACCACAGAGTATGCCTTTTTCCCCACATCGTCAACAACACTTATTGTTGTTTATATTCTTAATATCTGCCATTCTGACTGAAGTGAGATGAAATCTTAGAGTAGTTTTGATTTGCACTTTTCTAATTGCTAGAGATGATGAACATGTTTTCATGTATTTGTTAAATCGATTGTATATCATCTTCTGAGAAGTGTCTGTTCAGTTCCTTAGCCCATTTGTTCATTGAATAATTTGTTTTTAGGGTGTTAAGTTTTTTGAGTTCTTTATATATCCTGGAGATTAGTGCTCTATCTGATGTGCGTGTGGTAAAAATTTGCTCCCATTCTATAGGCTCTCTATTTACTTCACTGTTTCTTTTGCTTAGAAAAAGCTTTGCAGTTTGATTCCATCCCATTTATTGATTCTTGGTTTTGTTTCTTGAGCTTTAGGAGCCTTGTTAAGGAAGTAGGGGCCTAGTTCGACATGATAAGGATTCGAGTCTGCTTTTTCTTGTGTTAGGTGCATATTCTTTGGTCTAATTCCTAGGTCCTTGATCCACTTTGAGTTGAGTTTTGTGCATAGTGAAAGACAGAAACTTAGTTTCATTTTGTTGCATATGGATTTCCAGTTTTCACGGCACCATTTGTTGAAGAGGCTATCTTTTCTCTAAGTTATGTTTTGTCAACTTTGTCTAGTGTCATATAACTATATTCATATGGGTTTGTTTCTGTGTCCTCTATTCTGTATCATAGGTCAACAAGTCTATTTTGGTGCCAATACCATGTGTTCTTTTTGTTACTGTAGCTTTGTAGTATAGTTTAAGGTCTGGTATTGTGATGCCACCTGCTTCACTCTCCTTGTTAAGGATTGCTTTGGCTATTCTGGGTCCAGATGAATTTCACGACTGCTTGTTCTATTTCTATGAGGAATGCCATTGGATTTTGATTGGAATTGCATTAAATCTATATAATGCTTTTGGTAGTATGGTCATTTTGACAATATTAATTTTGCCTATCCAAGAGCAGGGAAGAACTTTCCATCTTCTAAGGTCTTTTTAAATTTGTTTCTTTAGCATTCTATAGTTTTAATTGTAGAGGTCTTTCACCTCTTTTGTTTATTCCCATGTATTTTATTTTATAGAGGTTATTGTGAATGGGGTAGTTTTTCTAATTTCTCTTTCAGAGGATTACAGAAATGCATTTGATTTATCGGTGTTGATTTTATATTCTACTACTTTGCTGAATTCATTTATTAGTTCTAGAAGTATTCTGGTGGAACTTTTTGGATCTTTTAGGTATAGAATCATATCATCAGCAAATATGGCTAATTTGAGTTATTTTTTTCCTATGTGTATTCCGTTAATTTCTTTTGTCTGTCTAATTGCTCTGTCTAGTGTTTCAAGGACTGTTAAATAGAAGTGGAGGAAGAGGACATCACTGTCTTGTTCCAGTTTTTAGAGGGAATACTTTCAACTTTTCTCCATTTAGAATGGTGTCAGCCTGTGGATTAGCATAGATAGCTTTTACAATGTTGAGATATGTTCCTGTTATCCCTAGTTTTTTTAGTGTTTTAAACATGCAGGGGTCCTGTGTTATGTCAAATGCCTTTTCTGCATCTATTGAGATGATCAAATGATTCTTATCTTTAGGTCTATTGATATGATGAATTATATTTATTGATTTCTATATGATGAACCAACCTTGCATCCGTGAGATGAACACTAATTAATCGTGGTGCACTAGCTTTTTGATATGTTTTTGTATTCAATTTGCCAGAATTTTATTGAGAAATTTTGTTCATTAGAGATATTGGTTGAAGTTTTCTTTCATTGATGAGACTTTTTTTGGTCTAATAGAATGAGTTTGGAAGTGTTCGCTTTTATTCTATTTTCATGGAATAATTTAAAAAGTGTTGGTATTAGTTCTTCTTTGATGTTCTTGTAGAACTCAGCTGTGAATCCATGTGGTCCTGAACTTTCCTTGGTTGGTAGGCTTTTGATGCTGTCTTCAATTTCATTGCTTGAAATTGATCTGTTTAGCTTGTGTATATTGACCTGATTCAGTTTGGGTACATCACGTGACTCTAGAAATTTGTTGACGTCTTTGATATTTTCTATTTTATTGGAGTACAAATTTCCAAAATAGTTTCTAATTATCTTTTGTATTTCTGTAGTGTCAGTCATAATATTTCCTTTTTCATCACAGATTTTAGTAATTTGAGTTTTCTCTTTCTTTCTCTTTGTTAACATGGCTAAGGGTATATCAATTTATTTATTTTTTTCAAATATATCAATTTTATTATTTTTTCATTGTCAATTTTTTTTTCAATTTTTTTTTCTTTTGCTTCAATTTCTTGGATTTCAGCTCTTATTTTAATTATTTTCTGTCTTCTACTACTTTTGGTATTGATTTGTTCTTCTTTTTCTAGGGCTTTGAGATATAATGTTAGGTCATTTATTTGTTGACTTTTTCTTCTTTTAAGAAATGAATTTCACGCAATGAGCTTTTCTCTTAGTACTGCTTTCATAGTGTCCCAGAAATTTTGATATGTTATATCCTTGTTCTTATTTACCTCTGCCAATTTTTCAATCTCCTTTCTATGTCTTCTATAATTCTTTGTTCATTCAATAGCATATTATTTAGTCTCCAGGTGTTGGAGTATATTCTATTATTTATTTTGTCATTGATTTCTAATTATATTCCATTATGATTTGATAGAATGCAGGGTAGCATCTCTGATAATGATGATGATGATGATGATGATGATGATGATGATTGTTATTATTATTTTGTATTTGCTAAGAGTTGTTTTGTGGCATAATATATGGTTTATTTTAGAGAAGGATCTATGTGCTGCTGAGAAGAAAGTGTATTCACTCATGGAAGGATGAAGTATTCTATATATATATCTGTTATGTCTAAAATATTGATTGCATTATTGAGTTCTATAGTTTCTTTGTTTAGCTTTTGTTTGGAAGATCTATTCAGTAGTGAAGGAGGTGTGTTAAAGTCATCCAGTGTTATTTTGTTGTGGTCTATTTGACTCTTGAAATTGAGCAGAGTTTTTTTGAAGAATGTATATGTTCCATTGTTTAGGGCATATATATTTATAATTATTATGTCTTGTTGATATATGGTTCCCTTAAGCAGAACGAAATGACCTTCTTTATCCCATTTTACGAACTTTGGCTTGAAGTCTGCCTTATTTGATATGAGTATGGAAGCCCCTGCTTGTTTATGCATTCCAAATGAATGGTGTGTTTTTTTACAACCTTCTTCAGTCATGATGTCTTTTCCTATGAGTCTCTTGTAAGTAGCATATTGTTGGGTCTTTTTTTAATCCAATCTGCCAGTCTATGTTTTTAGATTGATGAGTTTAGGCCATTAACATTCAGGATAATTATTGAGACATAGTTTGTATTCCCATTCATTTTTTTTTTAATTTGACTTGATTTCCCCTTTGGTTGGTTGGTTTTTCATTTGACATAATACCTCCTTTTGCTGATTTTCATTGTTATTTTTCATTTCCTTCTAATGGAATATTTTGACAAGGATGTTCTGTACTGCATGGGTTCTCGTTTTATATTCTTTTCACTTTTGCTTATCATGAAAGGTTTTTAGTTCATCATCAAATCTGAAGTTTTATTTTGTTGGATATAAGATTCTTGGTTGGCATCCATTTTCTTTCAGAGTTTGGTATGTTGTTCCAAGATCTTCTAGCTTTGGGGGTCTTTGATAAATCTGAAGAGATCCTAATTCTTTTCCCCCTGTAGGTAATTTGATTCCCTTCTCTTATGGCTTTTAAAATTCTCTCCTTATTCTGTATATTAGGCATTCTCATTATAATATGTCTTGGTGTAGAGATGTTGTGATTTTGTATATTTGGTGTTCCCTAGCCTCTTGTACTTGATTTTCCAATTCCTTCTTTAGGTTTGGAAATTTTTCTGATATAATTTTATTGAATAGATTGTTCATTCCTTTGGTTTGTAACTCTATGGCTTCCTGTATCCCAATAATTCTTAAATTTGGTCTTTTCATACTATTCCCTAATTCTTGGATAATCTGGTAATGGCTTCATACCATCTTCACTGTGTAGTCAACTTTATTTTCAAGATTATGCATTGTGGGGCTGGGGATGTGGCTCAAGTGGTAGCTCACTCGTCTGGCATGCGCCGGGCACTAGATTCAATCCTCAGCACCACATAAAAATAAAAAATAAAGATGTTGTGTCCATCGAAAACTAAAAAATAAATATTAAAAAATTCTCTTTCTCTCTCTCTCTAAAAAAAAAAACAAAGATTATGCATTTTGTCTTCACTGTCTGAGGTTCTGTCTTCTAAGTGATCTAAGATGTTGGTGATACTTTCTCTAGAGTTTTTAATTTGGTTTATTGTTTCCTTAATTTCAAGGATTTCTCTGTGTGTGTGTGTGTGTGTGTGTATGTGTTTTAAAAGAACTTCTACTTCTTATTGAAGTGATCTTTGCTCCTGTAGCTCTTTATTGATATGATCTTTTGCTGCTTGTGTTTTCTCTCTTATATCATCCTTTAATTCCCAAAAAAATTTGATTAGGTAAATCCTGAACTCTTTTTTTTTTTTTTTTACATTTCTTTTTCTATTCTGGCCATAGATTCTAATCATGTAGTATCTTAGTTTGTTTGGGGCACTTTCTTCTCTTGTTTTTTCATGTTGTTTGTGTGTCTTTCCTTTTGGCAGTGCAGATCTCAGGTGTTACAGTTTTTACTCTATGGACTTTCAGTGTCCCTGCAGGGTTCCAATAACTCTCCTTTAGGAGGAGATCAATATTAACAGATCTCAATACAAACCATTTACAGCCTTAAACCAAATAGCTCCTATTAAGATGTTTACAGTTTTTTCACAATAGTCAGAAATGGTGAGATCAATTATTATCTACAATATAAACAGTAAGTTTACAAAAGTGTATACAGTTTCTAATGGTGGACAGAGAATGGGGGCGTTGTAGGAGGAGATGTTATGGATGTAGGTGAGGATATACAATTATTAGATCTTAGGAAGCATAAAAGAGAAATCAAAAGAAATTCGCTAGTAGCAGGATGAAAGAGAGCAAGATTTGCGGGAGACAAGTAATTGGAAATACAACAGAGAAAGTACAAAAAACAAACAAAAAAAATAAAAATTCAGAAAAAATGTAAAAATAAAAGAATATACAACACAACTGTAATATACCATTCAGACATCCCAGTATTCACTGTCCTAATGCATGAAAAGTACTTAGTTTCCCAAATATTGGGGATATGAGGGCAGAGAGAGAGAGAGAGAAAAGAAGAAGAAGAAGAAGAAGAAGGAGGAGGAGGAGGAGGAGGAGGAGGAGGAGGAGGAGGAGGAGGAGGAGGAGGAGGAGGAGAAAGAAAAGAAAGAAAAATCCAGAAGGAAAATTCAAGGATTGTTTTTGTTGAAGTTCAGTATCTTTCCTGCTTTCCTTCTCATCCAGTAGTGGGGTTGTCTGCTGTTTGCTGGTATCCCCACCCTAATGATGGTGAAGGTTATTAGGGTGGGAGGTTGGTCTTAGAGGCAGAACTACTAAAGATGAGATATAGCACATGCCAGTCCCAATGGGAGACTGCTCCCCAAGGATCTCCTTTGGGGCCTGCTTTTGTGATGTGGGTACCGGGACTTATCTCCTTATATCATCTGTAGACCTCACAATTCCTGGTCTCTAATTTAGTCTCTAAACTGTATCTCACTCACACACATTCTCCCGCTTTCTACTTCCCAATCCAGACCTCTCTCTTTGGAGATCTTGTGGGCTGCACTCTGAGGCCTGTGCACCTGTCATGGAGAGCTGTTTTGTATTACGTAGGTCATAACCAGGCTTTGAGAGCTACATACCAGCTATGAGCTGCAAGCACTGTGCCAGGTTAATGGCTGTCGGGGAGAGGGGAAAGTTGAGGTTGTACATGTCCCTTGATATTTCTTCTAGGCTCCAGCCAGTGTCCACGCTATGAGGTGCCTCAAATAAATACAGCAATAGTGGTAACAAGGATAACCCAAGATGGTGACAGAGGTGTCCCAAGATCAAGATGGCCTCTTTCAGGGATAGGGCAACAGGGTGCACCAGGTGATGGCATTGAGTGGTGTGTTTGGAGATGCAGATCAGTGGCATGCAGTGCTGTGTCAAGCAGCTGGCTCCAGACCATCTGATGTCCACAGGTGCAGGCTACCACATGTAAGGGACTATGGTAGTTGTTGCAGTGTCCCAAAATGGAGGCGACCACAGAAACCCCATGTTGATAGATGGAGTCCATATGGGAGTGGCAGCAGGGGATCCATCAGGTGAGGGGCTGGGGGTCCAGTGGGGGGATTGATGCAGTGGGTCCTGTGTAGAGGCTGAAGCAGGGCAACCTTTGCAGGCACAGCAGCCGGGATTAATACACAGGAGCAGCTGTCAGGGGTCCTCTAATAACTCACAGAGAAACAGTATTTCCACTGCTTGAATCCCAGGTCACAGCATGACAAGGAATACAGCCTCACTCTAGCTAACCATCTTGGATCCCCCTGTGATGGTTTTCAAAGATTAAAAGACTAATTTTGAATTTTCTTTCATATTGGTATTGATATTTTCAAGACCTATCTAAAGTAGAAAACTAAACTTTTACTTGAGGACAGTGTAATAGTTTGAAATTATGGTAGAACCAGAAGACATGTTTGATAAGGTGCACAGTCACTTTATTGTTCATGGTTATATATATCCAATATAAGGTGGGTCTTTGCCGCTAGTATTAGGAACTTCTTGAGAATATCAGATGGGTCCCAAAATGAGAAGTTTTAAGAGAGATAAGGAAATCTCAGAGTCACTTAAACTCAACTGAATGCATTTCCCTCTCTTTTAAATGAGCATTGCTCTATGTGATTTAAGAATGCTTTCAAGTTAAGGTGACAATTGTGCTATAATTGTCAACTAACTGGAAGAGTCTGCTACTACACATGATATCAGAAAACTTTGTTTCTGAATAACAAATCAAATTTCTGTCAACAAAACCCTCATCATTTGTTTTTCTTAAAAACAAATAGGAAGGGATCCTCTGAAGAATTAAATGATGGTGTTCTTTATAGAGATTGCATCAAGCTTAAAACCAGGGATGTTATTTTTGGTGGGATTTTCAGAGCATAATTTGCGAATAGCATTTTTATTTATTTGGTAATCTCAGATGAACTTTTACAAGAGTTTTTTCTAATACAATATTCTTTGTCAGAAGAGTTGACTTACTAAAATAATTTGGTATCCTATATCATTTTTAATTGCTATCCTATAGTTTTCAGAAAAAAATACCACCATATGAAAAACTACAATACTATAATCCTAATATTTTTGTTGTAGTTCCCAGAAAACAAAGTATAAAGTCAATAGTGTAGCCAAATTTAATATTTTATACCTTATTAACAGAAAAAAATTTCCATCAATATACTATGACACAGGATCAAAAAAGACACGTATGAAACAAATGGGATGTAATAAAATGTCTTTGTGATATTGAATACATATATATGCTCATGCATAATTTTCTGGTCTGAGTGTATAGGTTAAACAATTGTCCTTATTTTCAAATTCAATAAAACTAGATAAAGCACGGTTTTAATGTATTTTTGGTGCCATTTTTATGTTCTGATTTCCTCACAGAATATGCAAATTGCTTTCTCTAAACAGTATTATATGTAGGATTTTTTTAAAAATTAGCAACAGTTTTATTCATAGTTCAGCTACACTATATATCTTTTTAAGTCTTATGCAGAATTACTATAAACTTCACCTGCCTGTGTCATAATATAAGTTGCTTCCAGAATTTTATTCTTTCTTGAAAAGAAAATAATTTATAAGAATGAGTAGCAAGGTAACAGGAAATAATCTGATAAACAGTTGTTTAATGGATTGGCAAAAAAATTAAAATAGATAAGAACGTAAATCCAAATTAGGAAGTAGAATCAAGTTGAAATAAATGTACAAATCTAGTTTTTGGAAGTAGAATCAAGTTAACATTTTATTCAAAATTCTGTTATCATCATCAAAGAAAAAGTCATTTCCCTGGCCGGGCACAGTGATACACACCTGTAATCCCAGTGGCTTGGGAGGCTGAGGCAAGAGGATCTCAAGTTCAAAGCCAGCCTCAGCAAAAGCAAGGGGCTAACCATCTCAGTGATACCCTGTCTCTAAATAAAATATACATTAGGGCTGTGCATGTGGCTCAGTGTTTGAGTGACCCTGAGTTCAATCCGTGGTACCCGCCTCCTCTCAAAAAAGAATAATTTCCCTAAATGAACACTATAAATACTATAGACCGAGTATAACATTCTATATTCATTTATTTATTCATTCAAAAGCATTGTTATGTATTCCCTCAGTGCTACTCATAAGGATGCTATCTGTTAAGAAATTGTTCTTTAGGAACAAAAATATGTTAGGCATGATTAAGGTACTGCATTGACTGCAAAGAGAGCATTTAATGTTTTAGCTGAAAGTAACCTAAGATTAAGCTTATAAGATATCAGCAATCCATTTTTCTCACATAATAAGCTTAATTGATATAGGCAAATGTTAGTGCAAGTTTAGTGACCTAATAATACCATGATCAGAAAAAAAAAATCTGGTATTTTTCTAAACTTTTCTTCATGGTAGCAAGAGTACTGAGAACTTTTGGCAACTTTTCCTTTTTCATGGCAGGATAAATAATGGAAGAGTAGAAATCAGTAGGAAATCAAAACTTACTCAGCCACCCCAGTAAATCATCCATTTATGTCATGCGTGAATGTCAATAGACCCTAGATGTAGGTAGGCTGGAAAAGTACATCACTTTTCCATTGTTCTAAGTGTTGGTAGCAAAGGAAAAAGCAAATCACAAGGGGAGTTATAGGAATGTCCATGGGGGACAATTTGTGAGTTAGTTCTGAAGGAAGAGTAGGAATTAACTTCTTGTGTAAAGTGTAAAAATAACTTGGAAAAAATAATTTTCCTGCAAAGACATAAAAGCACCTATCACAGAGATCAGATTTGTTATTAGAATTAGAATAATTTGATTTGACTGCCAAAAAATCACATAAGGAGCAGCATAACAAGGGTCAACAGAGGAAAATTCTTAAGAGCTAAAATAAAAATTTAGACTCATTCTGAAAGTTGCAAGAATCCTTTCAAGATTTTGGTAAGAGACTGAACTTGATCAGTTTGCATGTACAGTGGTCTTCATGGCAGTGATTTGAAGAATGGTTTGAATATTAGAAAAACAAACCAGAAAAAGAAAAGCCAATCAAGAGTCAATGCAAAAATCACAGCAAGAAATACACTGTACACCAAGAAAATGGTAATAGAAATAGAGAGAAAGCAAAAATCTCCAAAAAATTCTAAAAACTGAGAAATTCAATTTTTATTACATTTAAGTTCTAAGACCTATCCCCACAATCACTTAGTCTTCAATGAACCTAATGAATTACTTCTATCAAATTTTTCTCCTCAATCTCATTAAATATTTTCGGTTTTGCCCTCTATTTTTTCATTTGCTTTAATTTCTGTGACATGTAATTTGCCAATATCCTCATATACCATTTTCTGTTTTCTGTTTTTTTCCCCCCAAAGTTCATGACTGGTAAGATCCCTACACAAAGCCAGCAAATTTCCTTCTTAATGCTCAAATTTGGTTTCTATAAACTAGTTTAAAACACAAAATTATACAAATGTATTTCTATGAATCCCAATTGTTCCTTCAACACTGTCTTAAATCATGATTATTCATATTAGATTCTTGGTTACTATGCTTTCTGGTCTTCAGGGTAGTTTTTGTTGTTGTTGTTGTTGTTGTTGAAATCTCTCCATGTTTTTAAACATTTCCCCTCTCCCTCAGCCCTCTAGTCATTCTTAGTAAATAACTTCAACTTTTCTATCCTATACAAAATGGAAGCCAGGAAGCAGGCACAGAGGAACTCATTTTTTTTTCCTACTGAATCATTACAACTACTAGTATTTGAATATGTGGTCTCTTCCTTAACTGTCACCATGAAAGAAATAAACTTTCTCTTAAGATTTCACTTTCCCCTTGTCTTGAATTTCAATTTTTTCTAGTATGCACAGATACTTTGAATGCATTGTTTATGTTTTTCTCTCTTAGATTTATACACCATTAAACCTGTGATTCTACCCATGCATCAGTTTATGAAATCAGAGACCCATTTCAAAAGTAATTTCATGCTGTTCCATGTTTCCAGTCTTTTCCAGTTCTATCATATTTGCCAGAACTTTCTCTGTTATCTTGCTCCCTTTCTCTTTTTTCTCCCTCTCTTGCCTCTCATCTTTCCATCCTCTAAGACGACCTTTTACCAATACAAGAGCAATAGAGATTCAAAATAAATAAATAAATAAATATAGACAAGTAACATAAAGAAATAAAAACATCATGTCTCTATTCCCCGGAGATTACCAAGATAAAATCTTCAAATTACTGCCTTCTGGATCTTGTCTATATGAATCTTTACTGTATACATATGAATGTACTATAATGATATCTATATTTGGCAATACAGATAGTTCCAAAATTAAACCTTATTTATACATCTATTCACAACTTCCTTCCTGTAAATAATCACCACCGATTTAGTTCAGTCCATTTACAAATAACATAATATCTAGATTACATTTAAATTCCTTTATTTATTAAAAATGTTATTTATAGCTGGTTTGCCCAAACTAGTATTTAATCAACAATCATGTGTTGCATCTTACAATTATGTTTATTAATTTCTTTTTCATAGTTATTTCTGTAAATCTATTTTTTTTTTTAGTAGTGACACATTGACAACATTGGGTCCATTATCCTGCAGAGAGTAATAGATTGCCTCCTGGTTGCTCTCTTTTGTTGCCATCTCATGCATTCCTTTATTATTAGATGGCTAGACAGATAAAAGGTCATCTGAAATGTATATCTAAAAGGACCAATGAATATAAAATAAACTTTTTTGGCTAGAATACAAGACAGATAATGCAAACTACAAGCACATCAAATTAGAAGTTGTATAATATCAGATTAACCCATCACACATTATACTAATATTAAGCACTTTTTTCAAGGGATGGTAGCTTATCCTTTACATTTTAGTCACACTCTTTTTTCACCACAAACAGAAAGTAATCTTCCTGATTTTTCATATAAAACAAATACCAAATCCCTTTATCCACTAACCTAATGGATATACAAATGATTGCTAGGATTCATCATTGTATTGGGGTTTGGGTTTGTAAAATCTGCAAACGTTTTCAGACTCTTTAGTTTCTTCTGCATTTATTAACATGCTCTGTTAACTGTCACTTACTATAATCAGTTGAAATTATTAGTTTAGTCAAAATGGGTTCCTCTTAAAATGCTACATCACACTTAGCATGTTATGTGTGTGTATGTGTGCGTGTGTAGTAATCATACTATTATGCAAACAAAATAAGGAATTAGTTTATTCTTAATCCAACTATTGAAAATGTAGCATGAAGCAGGTTCATTGTGTACTCATTATCACTTGTCTGCTTTTGGTCAGAAAGAACATCCATATATACAAGTTTCATGAAGCAGGTCTCTTACTTTAGATAGAGGGCAAGGGAAAACAGAAGGCTAAGATTCATTGTAAACTGGTCCCCTAAGGCTCAGAAAAGCTGCCTGGGTGAATAGAATCATGACTCCATATGCCCCACTTGTACCACAATTGAGTGACCCCAGAAAGCAGCTTGCATTGGGGTTCTGTTGTATGCTGGGCTAAAGCACTGAGAGACTTCTTTCTGAGAGGAACAAAGTTTGTTGGCAGCTCCCTTTTCTCTGAAGAAGGTGAATTTTCAGCATTTATAGCACATTCTATAGTTATTCCTTAATAATTATAAGCAAGATGGATGGTAGAAATGGTTTCGTCCAAAGCTACTTGGAGAACTATTCTGTAAGTAGACTGCTGGTGTTTTGTTTGTTTGTTTACACTTCACCTTCATTGTTAACTAAACTTTTGTGAATTTTATGTACATGTACATCAGTACTCTATTTTTGTTTATAATTCTCAGTTGTCACACTGTGAGTGTGTGAATCCATTCTTACAATATATTTGTTACAACTGCTTTACTCTGAAAGGTTTCTTGGCTTTCTGAATTTAAAACAACAACAACAACAAAACATGTCTTTGGCTTATCAAGTAACTTCCTTGGCACAAAACAGAGTTAGCAAGATCTACAAGATATTCTAATTTTTTTTTTTTAAATAGGTAGCAAAAGTAGAGAACACACTATTTGCCAGCAATGTTCATTACTATTGGGGGATAAAACTTCCAATTAATTTTACTAAAATAGTAAGACTTATATTAAATGAAGTCATAAGTTTACATTTTTAAATTTTTTACTTTTTATTATTGGTGAGCTATGGTTGTACCTAATGGTGGAATTTGGTGTTACATATTCATACATGTGTACCATGAATATATAGTTTGGTCAATATCACTCAATTTTAACATTGCATAGTTTTTAGTTAATATCTTTGATTTTATAATGCTACTTTTTGTTTTCATTTAAAAGATAAAGTTTGAATCATTCATTTTTATAGGTAGTTAATTTACTTAGAATGAATTACATTAATAATCTCATTCTACATATATATTTTACCCTATTATCCCTTGAAATATATCTTTTATTTGACTTTATTATTGATTTGATATTCAGATTTGTCTTTTTATTTTATGTTTTATTTATGAAATTTTAAAAATTATTTTATATATTTGGTTAAAAGTTCAAATACTTCAGTAAGGATTATGCAAGGAAGTCTTTTATGATTGTTGTTTCTCTGACACACAATCCTTTTTCTTTCTTTATATTTTTGGATTATTGATTATCCTTATGGATGTGTGTACATGTGTGTATTGCTAATCTAAACAAAACAGTATATGCATGATATTTCCTATTATTACAAAGTTAGTATATGATTCACGTTATCATCATCTTAAGTTTGCAACATATACTGGAGCTCTCTTCATATTAGTTCTTTATTTATTAAGGTAGTATAGTAGACGATTATGGAGATGTGTTATCATAAACTTACAGTCTTCATTGCTGGATATTTGTTTCCAATATTTTGCTAGTATAAACAATGCCACAATACATAAACTTGTGTATATATCATTTCATATTTCTGTGGATATATGTGTGTGTGTGTGTATGCATATATATATACATATATGAGTGTATATATATATTCCTCAAATTGAGAATGCTCTTCAAAGTGTATATATATAATTCTGATAGATATCCATATACATTTCCATGATTTAAAGTGACTTATTTCTTATCAATTAAAACAATGTATTGAAGTATATCCTGACAGCTTTGGAAAAAATATTTAAATTTAGTCAGTTTCATATATGAGAAGTGATTTTTCATTTCTAATTTGTACTTCTTTTATATAAAGTAGATGGAGCATCTTTTCATGTGTTGAAGGGCACTTTATGTGTTTTTTTCCTTTGAAATGTTTATGTGGATTTTTTGTTTTTGTTTTTGTTTTCGTATCTTGTTCTGAGCAATTAGTCGGAGATACTTTTTTTTATTAAGAATATATTAACCTTTTGTGATTTAGGTGGCAAATATCTCACCTAAATTATTTTCATTTTATTTTATTTTTTAATCTGTTTTGCTGATGGGGATTGAATCCACAATCTTACCCATGCCAAGCACATGCTCTATGAAATCCTACATTTTACTTATCAAGGTTTTGATTTAAAATATAGTCATTTTAATTTTTAATTTACTCAAATTTGACACACTTTATTTTTTGCATCAAAACAATCTGAATTAAAAATCCACTGTGATGAATTTACGAATATGCCATAGCAAAAATATTTAAGTAACTCTAGGTTAGAGAATGTAAGAGGCACTTTAGTCATGACTTGGTTTTGTTCTGCAGCATCACACCTCCTGACAGACATGTTCATTTTGTCATAATTCTCAGTAACCTTTACCCACTACCACAGCAACTGTGCCTGTAGATTTTAACATCTTTTCTAGCTATGAATTCTCACTCAAGTATCTCTTCAAGTGATAAGCAACTGTGATTTTAAAATTGTCTTTTTTGTTTATTTTGCTAAGTATTATTTGGATTTTTATTTGATTATAACAAAATATTTAATGGGGTTTATTTACATTATAGCTTATGTGCATTGCTGTGTGGAAATGGAACATAATTTGTTTTAAGTCCCATGAAATATCATTGCATAATAAACACAAACATACCAACTAATGAGTTCATTAAGTGTTAAATTATTAGGTAATTGATATTTTAAATGCTTTATGTTATGCAAAAGTCCTTGGAGGATTGTTTTATTGCTGTATTAGAGTGCTTATTGACATTTGGGGAAATTAGCTAGAGGTTTTGCATAGGCCAATTGTATTATTATTTTTTTTCCATTTAATGTAATGGAATATAGGCCTCATCTCTCTGAAAATTTTCCAAATAGCATGTTTTCAAGCAGAGATTACATCACAAGCTTAATTGTATAGTTTCTTTTATTTTCATCATATTATCATTAATACTTAAATCTTTGATATATTAAGAATTTATTCTGGTATTTGATGTGATCTTTAGTTTCAGATTTTTCTTTTTTCTGTGTGCCTACTCAGCTTTTACAACTCCACTTATTAAATGGAGCCCATCTTTATACAACTGCTTTGAGATGGACTCTCATAAGCTCTATTCACCTATGAACTTGTTTCTATTCCTTCCCTAAATATTATCCTTCCTTAGGGCTCTGCCAGGATCTTATTTCCTCATTCTATATACTAAAATAATCTTAATTATCTTTTATTTTCTATATGCTGATGACTCTTAGATATAAACTTCTAGCCAAGTTTTCTTCCTTGAGCATTATATCTTTTTTTTTTAATTCTTTCTTTCTTTCTTTCTTTCTTTCTTTCTTTCTTTCTTTCTTTCTTTCTTTCTTTTTAGTCATACATGACAGCAGAATGAATTTTGACATATAATACATACATGGAATGTACATATGTCAATCATATTGTCAATTCTATTCTGCTGCCCTTCCTATCCTCCTTACTCCTCCCCTCCTCTCCCATCCTTTCTCTCTATCCAATCTAATGTGACACATTTTTTTCTTTTTCTCATGACAACATCATATATGTATTCTGTATAATAATGAGGTTCTCCTTCCATCTTCCGTGCAACTCCCCTTCTTAACATGACTGATTGACTTCTTTCCAGTTCAAGAGAAATATCAGGCTCAAAACATCCATTACTTAGCCAAATTTATTCCCCAATATGTCCAAAATCTAATGTACTATATGTTAGCTGATGATATCACCTACCATGGAGTTCTTTGAATATTTACTTGCTCACATTTTCAAAACCACTCCCAAACACTAATTACAATTTTTTTTTTTAATTTTTAAAATAACAACCCAAACATTTAATTATTTTCTTCATGATTGTTACTACTGTTTGCAAATAAATTATGAATCTTTCTCTTCCTTCTACTTATTTTACACTGGCAAAAATGATTCTATTGACAAAATATAAAAATAATCTAGCTATTGTCCTGAACTTCCAGGTACCTTTTGTGTCTTGCCTAACCTGTTCCCTTAGCCAGGACTTCTAGACCATCTAATAAGCTGACAATTAATGTTTGGAATAGTTGTAGTTTTCCTTCTCTGCATTTTATGTTTATTTTGGATGGATAGTACTAGAGCTGTTCAAGTATCTAAGGGGCTCAAGTCCCAAGTACTTCTACCCAGTGGCTCTAGAGGTTGAGACAAAAGGATCGTGAGTTCAAAGCCAGCCTCAGCAAAAGTGGGGCGCTGAGCAACTCAGTGAGACCCTGTCTGTAAATAAAATACAAAATAGGGCTGTGGATGTGGTTCAGTGGTTGAGTGCCCCTGAGTTCAATCCCTGGTACAAAACAAACAAACAAAAAACACTTCTAATCCCCTAAGGACTTTGAAAATTTCACCTCTGTGCAAGCTATATACCTAGGCCTCTGGAAAACCACACTTAAGAACTAATAAAAAAGAGTTCCAACCAGGTGCAGTGATGCACACCTGTAATTCCAGAAGCTGGGGAGGCAGAGACAGGAGAATCGCTAACCTCAGCAATGGTGAAGCCCTAAGCAACTCAGCGAGAACCTGTCCTTAAATAAAATACAAAATAGGGCTGGGAATGTGGCTCAGTGGTCGAATGCCCCTGAGTTCAATCCTTGGTACCTAGCCCCACAGCAAAAAAAAAAAAAAAAAAAAAAAAAGTGTTCCTACCTCCCAACACACCAAGGCTTCACCTCTATCTCTTAGCACTCCAGAAGTTCAATAGGAGTGAAGATTTCCCCTTGAACAGACAGCACTGGCACACTAGTAAGCAAATGTCTGGTACCCTTCCCCACATAAGGTTGTGACCACCAGCCAGCAAATACTATCTCAGAGTACCCTTTTTATGAAAAGATCCAGTAGAGACAGAATTCTCAGTGATTAAAAAGAAATCTAAAAATTGCTGGAGAGATTTTTTTTTTTTGAGAGTGTTTCAGGGAAAGGGATTTAATACACAAATATAGGATCTTGTCTGAAATATAACTGTAAGTGGTTCATACACAGTAGCAAGAAAGTCCTGGGATATAATACTCATTTTAGATTACATGCTTAGCATGCACAAAACTCTAGGTTAAATCCCAGCACCAAAACTGAACAAACAAACAAGCAAAAAGAGCAAAGTATCAAGAGGAAGAGAGGGAATATGTGTGTAGATGAAGGTAATGAGTAGATGTGAATATGGAAGTCCTGATTTTTCCCCCACTTTCCATTAAAATAAGAAGTATATTAGAAGTAAGAGTAAAACTGCAAAAGAGACAGTGAAGACTCCTTAGTTCACACTAAATGTGCTTGCTACATATTCCCTTTTACCCCTTATGTCCTATTTCCTAAATATCTTATTTGTCATTTCTTATAAAACCTAAATTATAAGTTTAGTCTAAATTATAAGTTCTACCATCTTGTTTCTGCCTATCTGGTACAGTATTTACTCAACCTATAAATATTGACCTCCAGTGGTAACTGTAAGCAGAAAATAAACATTGGTTAAATAGAACTGAAATAAATCATAAGGTATGGAATTAAAAGGAACATATTGGCATGGAACAAAGGGGCATTATGAAATTATTTCCAGTTTGGATAATTTTGTGACTTTTAACTAAAAAACAGAACACCAGATTCAGTAAGAGAAGAATTTTCATGAAATGATGAGGAAAGGAATCTGTTTTTGGATAAGATGATGTTCATGAGGCTGAATGCATCCAAATGGAGGGGAGACTATACAGGTGAAGAGCTTAGAGTGAGATTCAGGTCATACTCATATGTTATCATTAGGCTTTAAGGGTATAAATAGTAGCTGAAACTGTATGTTTTTTGCATGTATTGTCATCTAAGAAAGCTTTTTACTTAGAAACCATGGAGATAAGCACAAATCCTGGGATAACACTAATATTCAGGTGGAAATTTTAATTGCTGTATATTTAATGAGAAATAAAAGGATGTATTGTCCTAGAGACTAATGCTTTATTGGAGGTACATGTGGTAGAGATTTTCTCCCAATCTGTAGGCTCTGTCCTCATGTTATTAATTGTTTCCTTTGCTGACAAGAAGCTTTTTAATTTGAATCCATCCCATTTATTGATTCTTGATTTTACTTCTTGCATTTTAGGAGTCTTGTTGAGGAAGTCAGATCCTAGGCCAATGTGGTGAAGATTTGGGCCTATTTTTTCTTCTATTAGGCACAGGCTCTCTGTTCTAGTGCCTAAGTGTTTTATATACTCTGAGTTGATTTTTGTGCATGGTGAGAGATAGAATTTTAATTTCATTTTGCTACATATGGATTTACAGTTTTGCCAGCACCATTTGTTGAATAGGACATCTTTTCTTCGGTGGATGTTTTTGGCATCCTTGTCTAGTATGAAATAGTCATATTAATGTCGGTTTGTCTCTGTGTCCTCTATTCTGTACCTCTGGTCTTCAAGTCCATTTTGGTGCCAATACCATGCCATTTTTTTTTTTACTATAGCTCTGCAGTGCAGTTTAAGGTCTGGTATTGTGATGCCTCCTGCTTCAGTTTTCTTGCTAAGGATTGCTTTAGCTATTCTGGGTCTCTTATCTTTTCAAATAAATTTCATGATTGCCTTTTCTATTTCTATGAAGAATGTCATTGGGTTTATAATAGGAACTGTATTAAATTTGTATAACGCTTTTGGTAGCATGGCCATTTTGAAAATATTAATTCTGTCTACATAGGAGCATGGGAGATCTTTCCATCTTCTGAGGTTTTCTTCAATTTCTTTCTTTAGTGTTCTGTAGTTTTCATTGTAGAGATCTTTCATCTCTTTTGGTAGATTGATTCCCAGTTTTTTTTGTTGTTGTTGTTTTGTTTTGTTTTTGAGGCTATTGTGAATGTAGTAGTTTTCCTAATTTCTCTTTCGGTGGGTTCATTACTGATGTATAGAAATGTGTTTGATTTATGGGTGTAGATTTTATATCCTGCTACTTTGTTGAATTCATTTAAAATAAAAGTTATAAAAATGGTCACATGACTTTAAAAAATCTTTTTAAAATAAGAAAATAAAAGGATGCATTATGTTGTTTGAATGCTAATATCTAACTTACTGACCCTGGAAGATAATGCTTTCAAAGGTCTAGGTGAATTTTTATTTTCCTTCTTAATAGTCATAAACATCCCCAGTATCACTAAAGGAAGGAGCCATTCTGATAATCTTTATACCTTCCTCGTTGTTGTTGCTCCATCTCTTCTTCTTTCTGACTTTCCACCAATGAACTCCTACTATACCAAGGACAAAGGACAGCAAATCTCTATTGCTGGGACCCAGAGAAAGAGCAAGACTTCCATTGGCAACAATAAACAGGAGATATCTTTGAAACCCAACCATCTCAAAATGCATGCAAATGTTGTCAGCGCTACTGTTTGTCATCTCTCCAAGCCCTGCTCGAATGCCAACTTGTCCATAAATGTTTTCCACTGTGTAGATCTCATTAATCTGCCCCAGCTTAATAAATTTCAATTTTTGCACTTTAATTTTATTTTCTTGATTGTTATCAAATAACTTTTTGTTTGTGCATTTTTCCTGTTTTATTCCTCCCTGGATAGATTTTAAGCTCCTTAAAGACACTCTTTGAAGCTTTTGTTTTATAAACCCAAAGTACCAATCACACTGAATTTGATAACTATTTGTCACTGTTCTATCAACTTGATATTGATAAAGGGCAATTATATTACATTAAAGTCTAAACTTAGGAAACTCTTTGGAAAGCTGACTCAGAAAACACTAAGTAGTGGAAAACAAGGAAATTTTAAAAATCTTTTAAATGGTAAGTAGGTATTAACAGCTAAATCATTTTTTTAACATTTTAGGTTATTAAATAAGCTTACATTTCTCTTATCTACTTTTGACCCTGATCTTTATTTGTTCAAGTCTCATTGTCTAACAACACATTTCATTTTCCCTTGGAAAATGTTAGTCCAGTTTGAGACATAGGGAATGCTTAGAGCACAATAGCTTCTTTTCCATGACAAGTGTCAAAGCCAGGAGAAGACTAATACTGCTAACATGCAGAGACACTGAATTCCACTGAAGATTTTTTCAATGAAAACAATCAAATACACGTGTGATGCTACAAGGTGTGAAGGGTAGTAGCTGATGATGACTTAGCAAAGCAATAAGGAGTTTTCAATAAAGCTACATATGATTGATGAGGCTAGAATTCTGGTTGGTCTATTCATCAGATGCTTGGAAACATCATAGGTATTGGGGAAGAGGGAGATGCTAGTAAACTCAGAAATCAGTTCTATGTCTTTTCTTCTTTAAAAAAAATGTTGTGATGAAATTATACTAAAAATAATATAATTAATTTTTCTTATACCAGCAAGAATTTTAGTGTACACAATATTGAATTCTTATCATTTTTCTCACATATTAATTCAAAGATCCTAGATATTATTTGGAAGTTCCAGATTGTTAGGATTCATTTTCAAACTAAGTGTGTGTGTGTGTGTGTGTGTGTGTGTTTTAAAGCATGTCCGTAAATAAACTCTACATACTCCAATCTTTTTCTGGTTTTTGCCCTGCCCTTCTAGCCATTACTGTCCTGTGTTTCTCCTTTTATATAAGATCCATTTCCTGTCAGTGTTCCAGAGCTGACTCACTTTATCCACTGTCTCTTGGTAGACAGTCAGTATGTGTCCTTCACTGTGCACTGTATTAACCTACTGATGTGGAAGTGATAGAGTAGGTAGGCACAATGACTACTTGGGAGAAAACAGTCCTCACAAATATAAGAGAAAATATTGCAATGCAAATTAATGATCAGAACAATAATGTTGTGAATAATGCACCCACAGAGTGAAAAATATATATACTCTGCAATTGCTACACTCCTTACTATTGATGTTACACGCTGTTTGGCTACCTTTCAACATTATGAGGGACAAAACTAAGAACAAAAGATTTAGAACACTCTAACATGCGAATCCTTGCCTGGCTTGTCAAATTGTACATACTTACTTTACAATTTATCACAGCTGGTATTCCTGACCTGACTCCAGGCTAAGAGATTCAAGAGCAGCATGTTCTTATACCTTAGCATACTCACCTATAGAGATATTTTGATAGCTTCTTTAGAAAAGTGTATCGTGCTCAAAGACAAAATAACTAGGAGGTTTTAACCTCATAAGTGCTGAAATATATCTTATTTATTTTTTTACGTTTTTATTTTGATCATTAGTTATGTTCCACCTGTGGTTTGATATTTTGTTCAGTTAGATTATGAACTTCTGTAGGATATAGACTTAATTTACACTAGCTAACACAAGAGCTGCTCTATGCAACTATAAAATGCTAAAGATATGAAGAGTGGGACCTGTTCATTTATGGATAAGCTCAACAGAAGGGGTTCTCCACCCTATGCTAGACATTATGTGATATCCTATCTTGGAGAGACAAGTGTGATGAAAGGACCTCTAGTTCAGAGGAATTTATTTTTCTATTCTCTACAGATCTTATCTGTGCAAGGACCTAGAGGTTCAGTGGAGAAAAAGACTGACATTATCTTTCCTACCCATGAAGCTTCTTTCTATATAGATTTTTTACTGTAATTACAAGATGATCACATTACAAACAAATATATAGGACACAATGAGTGCATATTAATGGACTAAGACCTAGTTTGGAAGATTGTGTTATAATATTTTATTGAGAAAGTGACATCCAAGATTGGATGTCATTTAAAGATTTAAAGAATGACTAAGTTGCAGGAAAAGGAAGATTCCAAACAGAAGCAACAGTAAATGCAAAGATCCTAAAGAAGAAAGAAAATAAAAAACAAAAACCTAAAATAAAAGATCTCAGGAGGCTTAGAGCTCCATGAGGTCAATGTTGATAACATCATTGCCACTGAACAATGCCTGAAAAGATTTTTTTAAAAATCTATAATTTAAGCCAATGTCCTAATTGTCTTTTTGGAGGAATGGGTGCTGGGGTTTGAACTCAGGGGCACTCATCTACTGAGCCACATCCCCAGCCCTATTTTGTATTTTATTTAGAGACAGGATCTCAATGAGTTATTTAGTGCCTCACCATTGCTGAGGCTGGCTTTGAACTTACTCCTGTTTCAGCTTCCAGAGCCTCTGGGATTACAGGCATGTGCCACCAAGCCTGGCTATAATTGTCTGTTAATTATGCTTCTAATATGATTATGAGCCAGGACTATTACCTATTCCTGCATACTAACTGTTGGCATTCTGCCATTGTTAGGAAATTATTCATATTTGAATCGAACAAGAACAGACTTTCACAAAGTGGGTAGGACGTCTTCAGATTTGCCTTGTAAATTCTCCCATATTAGACTAGGTCAGCTTCACAGAAACATTTATGCCTCATTTACCAGCACTGAGTTTTGCACTGTGTCTTCCTCAGGCCCACTGTGGATTCCTTTGCTCTGGCCCTGAACCATACTATCTCCTTAAGACCCTTCCTATCCCTCTCTATTGATGCTGACTCAGGCCTTTCTTTCCCTACATTTAGCCAAATACAGGTAGCTGGATTTTACCTTGATTCTCTTTTCTTTTCCATGTGTGCTCTTCAT
The DNA here is from genome assembly GCF_021218885.2 of Marmota monax. Lineage (NCBI taxonomy): Eukaryota > Metazoa > Chordata > Mammalia > Rodentia > Sciuridae > Marmota > Marmota monax. Next base: position 4,956,089 of record NW_026692486.1, on the reverse strand, counting down.
TAAAAATATTATAAAATCTTGGGAAAACATAGCAGTCAAGATCATCTGTAATAAAATTTTTGTTCAAATGATTAGCAGATATTATGAAGGGATTTTATCTATTTCTTAAAACATTTTAATACAACTTATTGTTTCAATTAGTTCTTAAAACAACTCATGGATTTTTCTGCTCCCTCCTCTTCCTTGGTATGTAGTCAAATTCATAGATGACTCCATAGGGGAGTGTTGTTAGTATTTCTATTTCATGGACCAATATTATAAACTTGAGGAGAGTTAAGCAACTTGCCCAAGATCACACAGTCAATCACAGCAGATCCAGTACTGAAAATGGACAGGCTGATCTAAAAATTGATCACAGCCTCACTGAGGACTGACCCAGTAGGCAGAATTGACCCCACCACAGATGGGTGCGATATTGGTAAAATTGTAGAATTTTGAAGTCATATTTTAGAATCCTCCCTTCTTCAGTTATTAGCGTTTTGACTCTGTGTAAATTTCTAAACATCTCTGAGCTTTATTTTCCACCACTAAAATAAGGATTTGACTTTTCGCAGCTATAGTTTATTTTTGAAGGTCTTATGAGTGCAGACCCTTAGTATTCTGCCTGGCATAGACTCAGCATTCAACACCGTTATTTCTCTATGGCAGTCTTCGAAGTAGATTTCACTCTTCAGCTTGCAATACATTAATTATTGAATATTCGTTTTTCTTTTCAAAAGTAATTATAAGTATTAAACTTTCCTTCTAAGATATAGATGAATTTTTAAATAGATATCTCTTGATTTTAAATTGATATTCTGCAGAAAATATAACACCCATTTATGACTGCTCTTTCTGCTGCCCTGTTGCAACAATAATTTTGGTCACTTTAGACAATCTTTTCTTCAAGTGATTGAGCTATAAATTTTAGTCATAAATTTTAGTTTCAGCATAAATATTAAAACTCAATCTGTTTTTCTTAGTCTACTTATTTTAGATGTATTAACCTTATTCTACTTACATACATTCATCGACATATGTTAGAACTTTATTTCTTTTAACTTAAAATAACTTCACATTTTTAAAATTTTCTATTCTTTTAACTAAATAATTTAATGAAAGTGCTTTATAAAATTGTTCTATGACAGATTTATTTTAAATACCAATTGTTCCAAATAATTATTCAATATACATATATTTGTTATGATTTATATGAGACAATCGTTATTTAGGAATTCTAACAAAGTCATAAATGAATATGGCTTTGCCCTTTGTGTCTTAACACATAACTGAGAGAAGATAAAGATGTCTTCCAAACAAAGTTGTCTTAATCCATTAGTCAGCTAAAATGGGTGGGCTTGACTAAACAACCTCTTTTTTCACCAAGATCAATCATATTCCTTTACTGGACATAAGATTATGTTTGCAAAATGTCTGCATATTCATGATATTAGATTTTCACGGGAATTTTCTGAAGGGAAATCTTTCTTTCAAAGACTGAGAAATTTAGCTTCCTTGGGCTTTAGTAACTTAATCACATATTAAATTGGCGTCAGCCTCCAAAGGAAGAAAGATCTCAAGATGTTTCTTTGCCCTTTCCTCTTGACTCTGAAAAACAGGAAGAATTGTTAATGAAATGATCATGATCAAGAACATGAATCTAAAAGGACATAGGAAATTAATTCTCTGTCATTTTTCTCTTTGGGAGGACAAAGGACATTGTCTCTTCTTTGAAGGCATGATTTTTATCTCATCGTCTCCCTTCCTTTTGCCTTCCCCATGTATACACAGCATGGATATTATCTTTTGAAGTAAAATACAGTTTTCCTCTCTTTGCCTCATTCATGTCTACATCAACAATGCAGCATTTCAAGTCAGTATCTTAGGTTAGAGGAGGCCTGCAGGGAAAAATGATCTTCTGGTTTCAGAATCTTGGGAGTAATACTTCAAATATAGGGAGGTGTTTTGAAAATGACCCTTTACATATACAAATAATGTAGGAGTTGGCCAGTGATTTTTAGTTCAATACAATATCATTTTTCACCCGAACTTATGAATATTCACATTGTCAGTTTTTGACAGCATAGGAGGTTGTCACACAATTTGGAAAATGTATGTGGGTACTAACCTATTTTTGGTCTTTGAATTATTGAGGAACTGTGGTTTTGTAGTATATTAGCCTGGAATTAAGGCAGAGAGAGTCTGGAATAGACAAAGACTTCCTGTGATCTTAAAGCCTAACCTGGCAGAAAGCAACAGTCCCCTGGCAAACAATCCAGTCCCCTGGTCCCCCGCCCTGGAGACCATCCATATTCTGCAGTATATTGTTATTTTCAATTCCTCAGCTTTAAATCTTTCATATGGAGATAGGAGGCAAGAGTCTGGAAATCTGGGAGGGATTTCCTCTTTTCTAGTTTCCACTGAATAAAATGTCATGAAGTAGGTTTTCCTAAAAAGCAATTACTTTGCCATTTTGACGACCCAGAAAGAGAATCCAAGTTTCCCATCTCTTGGTTTAAACTTGCTTCTACTCTAATGTAGCTACAAATAAAGATTGTAGAGTTTTCCTCATTATCTATATTTAGTGAATTGTTTTTATTGTGTGCTTGGATAAATTGATTTCGTTTTTGATATGATCTAGTAAGTACCTACCCCCCCCCCACTTGCCATGATTTTATTTTTAACCTTATTCAGCAAAACTTGACCCTTTTGACTAACTCATTCATAATTAATTTACATTCTTTCCTATTACTGTATATTCTGAGCTCTTCTATTGATTTTTTTGGAAACATTTACTTGTAGCTAGAATACATTTTATCACTCCATCCTATACCCATTCACTGCACCCTATACTTGCTCCCTTTCTCTTCCTCCTCCTCCTCCTCCTGTTCCTCCTCCAGCATCTTCTTTTTCTTCTTCTTTTTCTTTTCACCCAGTTTATTTGTAAATTCTTCTTTGTAAATAAGTGGCTTTTTAAAATTTGTGCAACATAAGCCAATGCTCTCATGTTGATATTCTCAGTACTAAAGTAGCTGGTTTCTGGAATATAATATACATGCAACAAATACCTAATAATTCAGTAGACTTACACTTACTGAGAACCAACTATATGCAAAACTCTTTCCCATGTACTTTATATATTATTTATTTTTCAGAAGAATTCAGATCCCATCATGTATTCTCTAAAATGTGCATTATTTGTTGAAAATCCAGTTTTGTTTGGGTTTTATTTGAATATTAATATGTTTGAACCTAGTTTCTTTTATGGAAATAATTGGAGATAAGGAAAATTTTTCACCTTTGTCTCCTCAACCCTGAGCATCTAAAAAATGTGTCTAAAAATAATTTATAGTTATATTTGATTGGGCAACGACTGTATACCAATTACTCAATAATTTCCAAGTTGAGGCTTTATCTTGCATCACAGGAATTAAATTGCTTAAAATAATAAAAAAAAGTTTACGTGTCATTTTCATAACAAACATGAAGAGCATTTAATATTTGATATTTTTTTGTATTTTTTTTCCTAAACAAAGAATGAAAGTCAAAGAAAAAGAGCACACACTGAAAAAGGTAGCTAGTTGCCTCAGTCTGCATGTTGATTTTTCAACTGTTGTTTTGCTGTTTTGTTGAAGAAAAACAAATTTTAACTATTTGTAACTATTGCAAAGCTGAGGCCTTCCAAAAAACTGAGGCAGTGAGAAAACCCCTATCAAACCCTGATTCTTGCCACCAAATCAGAAAATTTCAGATATGTCTTTCAGAGTAACAGGAGTGAGTTTATGGAAGAGATAAGAAAAAGGAAAGGGGACACTGTCAAGGGAGAGAGTGGATCCTCTCAGAGAGAAGAGGGACAGCATGCTTCTCTTGCACCCCAGTTTTATTGGGGATCCCAGAAAAGTTTCTAAAGAGTCCCGTTCAGACACACTTTTAACTGACACTAAGATGACATCAGAGTTTCATGCACTCATTGCCATGACAATTCTAGGTCTCCTTGGCCCAAGCTGAGCAATTCTACTTGGTTTCTGAACCATAGAGTCTTACATATTTAGGAATAATAAAAAGGGTTGCAAAAGTCTTTCCCTTCAAATTAACTTGTGTTCCTCTTATCAACATTAATTCCTGTCTGCATTTCCTTGCAGATAATAGGTAGTTTGCTGAAGAATGTGACATATCCTGTCCACTTAGGCTAGGAAGGCTGCAGATGAATTGTTTTTTTGGCAAAGAATACATGTGAGGGTCATCACAGTGAACCCATTTTATAGACTTATTCTCTTAATCTCTTTTTTCCATTAACTTTGTCCCCTAATATAATCAGCTATTTATCATGTCTTAGGCATCTAAAATCAAAAATATATATACATCAAAAATATATATAATAACTGAAATTCATAGAGTCTCTCACCATGTGTCACCAAAAATGTCAAAATCAATGATGCCTTACTTTGTCAATGACAGAACCAGGATTACATCCAAGTTGTGTGGCCTCAGTACCAGAAAATATAATCTGATATTTTCTATTCTACATAAATACAAAGTTCCTAAGGTTGCAAATTCTGATTTGTTTATTGGTATCTTATGGAATTACTACAGTTCTTGTTCCATATGAAGCACTCAATCAATATTATGTCATTCATACCTTACATATCAAATGACATTCTGGATCTGACATCCTTCTTGGCACCTTAATGTGTGGCAACTAGTCACAAGAAAAACACTGGCTCCTTCCCATTTGGAGCTCAAAAATCTAGTAAATGAGACAATATTAACAAAAATTCAATCATAACCTATTTAATTTAAAAATGTGATAAAGGGAGAAAATTAGAAGTTATTTAGAAGTATAATAGAAATATTTGATTATATCATAGGTTCAGCTGAAGTAGTTTTTTTGTTGTTTGTTTGTTTTTCTTTTTTGAAAATAGTAATGCCTACAAGCATGAGTGGGTGTTAAATATGGAGGCTTCAGGACAGAGGAGATGAGAAAAATGCATTCCTATTGTAAGGAATAAACAGGAAGTTCAGTGTTATTACAAGGAGAATGTGAGCAAATGTTGGAGGAATTTGAGGAACTTGAGAAGTAAACCAAAGCTTGGACTTGGCAAGCTTTTATAGATTATGTGAATAGTTCTGTTTATTCTAACAATAATATGCCACCATCAAAAACATGTATGAGAGCATGGGAGGTGACTAGAAATATGAAGGGTCTGAACTCTGATTCCTTTTGCAACATAACATGTACTCTGAATGCAGGCAGAAACCAAAGACTTCGGAGTCACAGAGAAAGGACTTTATTATTCATAATAGCACCAGCAATGTGTCAACATTTGTGCCAGTTCTCAGAAATCCAATTCCCACAGGGTGATGTAAAAGGGACCAGATGACACCTACTCTCATGGCAATTTTCTTATGAAATCTAATCTTCTATAATGAACAATAAGCCTGCTTGACTTCAATACACAGGCATTACATTTGTTATATTGGACAGTAAACTAACCTACCAATTTCTCAGTATGGGTGCTGGAGTGAAGGGAGGTACTAATTATAACAAGAACTGCTATAATTACATGGAGTACAACTCTGGAAACCCATTTGCTCCAAAAGGATCTGTGACATGTCTAGAACAAGGAACTCAAGTGGTTCATCTCCCAAAATGTGCAGAACTATGATAGATCCATGGAAAAACCCTTATTAATGTCATGATAAGATCACATTTGTTACAAAACCAAATATGTAGACTTTGTGAAAAAAATTTTTGTATTTTATAGTCTTCTTATATGTATTTTTCTTCACTAGATTATCACATATAATTGAGAGTGAAATGATTCAGTTCTGGTTCCTAAGTACATCAACTTGCAAACATTTAAAGCTACTTATGTAGCTTTGCAGTTGTGAATGTAACTGCATAATCACATTAAGTAGTTTTAGGGGTCCACTGTCATTCTGAAATTTAGTGAAGAGGATTACTGTATCACTCATTGAAAGTATTATTATAACTCATTTATCTCAAATTAAGGGCTTGTAAAAGTTTTAAATACTCTTTCCCTTTTAAAAATATTCATAATATTTTATAGGGTTGGGAATTCTCTAATGATAAAAGATAACAATGAAATTTATATTGGTCATTTGAAAAGCATAAAGAATTATTTAATCCAATATAGTTGTACCTGAAATCGATTATAGGAAGTGATTTGCTATATGAAAAGATTCAGCAAGTTTTATTTTTTAAAATATATTTGTTTTAAGCCATTTGTGTATACAGCAGGCATATTTAAAGAAAATATATCCACTAATCCACTACCACTTTTGGCCTTTAGATAATTTGAAGTCAGAGATCACTGAAGATTTGTATTTCATTTACAAGTGTAATACGTTTGAAAATATAACAGATTTCCTTTCTTGAAATGGTTTGTGTTAGTTAGAAAAGGAAATAAATGCTAATAGAATCACAGATGGAGGCTACTGTACTGGGGAAATCAACTCTGAATACACTCATTGACAAGAACATATAAGGTGTGACTTTTAGTGTACTCTCAAAATTTAAGGAGAAAAAAAGAAATTTGGAGGGGGTGAGCAATATAGCAAAGCAAAAGCTTTATTTAAAAATATAAATATTTTAGAATGCTTTTTTATGTCTATGTATATATATGTTTGTATGTATGGTTTTATTTCATGGGAGATTTGAGCTAGATAAATCAAAACTCTCTTGGAAAATAGCCTATTGAAGTAAGTAAAACAACTATTAAAATTCAGTTTTTAATTTCAATTGTACCAAATTAGTTTTTGAAAACAAAAATAATAAAAGTAATTGTATACCAATCAGTTATAATCGTGTGTGTGTTTGTGTGTGTGTGTGTGTGTGTAATGTCATCAGGTAATGGAAATGCAATATTGGAGATTACAATAGATTTTCAATGAGAGTGATATAGACTTTAAAGGTGAAAATTGGCCTGGGAGTTAAGGAATAGAAGTAAAATAAAAAGAAAAAAACAACTTTCATATTTCAATGGCTTGGGAACCCCAAAGCTCAAACCTGCAGATAAACTCTTTTTCCCTAGTGTTTAATATCTCTTGCTAGTGCCTCTCATTTCTTCTCAAGGACAATGATGAGAAAAGATTGAGAAACACTGTAGTAGAGTATGCTAAAGATTTTCAAAATCTATAAAAAAGCATCGAAGACAAACTATTCATGTAAAATTGTTATATGTATAGATTTATTAATTGCCATTTGAAATTTAATCACTGCCAAATTTTTTGTGAAACTGTTCTGTGAATTATTGTAGAATAGGTAATTATTTAGAAGTATTGCTTCTCTTCTTGCCTGGTTTCAGTGTTTCCTAGTATGTGATGTAAAATATTGGATTTATTTTAAAATCCTATTAATTTATTTTTAAAATCGTATTAATATTTTGAGCCTAGGATAGATTAAACAAAAGTAATTTTATTAAGATAAAAAAGAAAACTAAGTAAAATCAGAATACCAGATAAAATTTTTTTATTGAGTCTTCATTTTATTTTTTCTATAAATGCAGTGTTTTAATATAATCATTTTTTGAGAAATTTTGGACTCATCAATATTTTCTTCAGATTTTTTATAGTGGAGCAATACTGACATCCAGTAGATAGGTAAGTGAATCTCAGCAGCATTTTTCTGGTATTGATAGAAATACACACACACATACACACACACACTCACACACACACACACACACATTCCATATTGCTTTCACTGAATAGTACTTCCAGAATATTCTTTCATATTTTTTTGGTCCTGTGCTGAATCATTGTAGAATATAGATGGAGGCAAAAGTTAATGATGTTATTATAATGTTATTATACCTCACAGATGATATTCTAAACTCCAGTGAACAGCCCATCATTAGTTCAATGCCAGTCTATTCCCTAAAGTTGTGCTTCCAAAGTTCAACATTATAGTGCAAACACATCACTCTTGATTTTTCAGCCCTACTCCCAGGAGAGGGCAGTGAGGCAATAGATTAGTAAAAAAAAAAAAAAAAAAATTATGAAATAAAGACTAATGGCATCAGGGTATTACATATCTATGTCTGTGTCTCTTCTTAGTTTTTGTAATAATATTTTTAATCAAACTATTTTCTTTTTATATCAAAATAGGTACATGTTTTTTCAGCTTCCAAAGGCATTTATCTACATTTGAAGGTCATGTGAGATGTAAAAACTAACAGCCTAAAGTTATGCATTAATGCTGAAGTGTAAATGGCAATTAAAACTCATGACCTGGAAAAAGAATAAGTAACCCTGTGAATGTGTCTGATAGGTAAATATGAAATGGAAGTAAATAAATCACCCTGACAAATAGTTTGATTGTAGAAAGTACTTTTGCCTTTATAGTTTGTTCTTGTTGGTAACTACAATAAATATTTCTCTAATCTAAGTGCTTGAGAGCAGATAAGGCTTGGTCCTTAAGCAAACCTAATATGCTGGTCTTCTTGTGTAATACAATACATTGAAAAAAAAATCATCTCTCCATAACCCTCACCTTTTAAGGTTGCCTTTCCATCAGTGCATAGCTAAGAGATGGCCACTTGGGGCCAGGAAAGGAGGAGAAAGAGAAAACTTAATGAATCAGAAAAATTCTTTTCAAGAGAAGTGCAGAAAAGTTCTGTGTAAATGATGCATGCTTTCTTTGCTTTATAAATTTTGTCTTTAACTATAATTCAGAAACAAAGTTCTGATTATACCTCTATCTCAAGCTAATGTTCTGTGTATAACTAGAAAAATGTTTCATTCCTCTCTGAAACTCAAGTTTTCACATTTAGCCATCCCTTTGAATAAATGGTTATTAGAATATCATATATTTTAGAGTGGGCCATATTGAACTTTCCAAAGAGAATCACAGGCAGCTAAATTTGTCGTTTTGGAATCACGTTAGGGTATAAACTCTTCAAAGGTATCTACTTGCTTTGGAAATCTTTTTTCCTCTCTACATGCACTCACATGCCTTAGAATAAGCTCTTCACGAAGCTGGCTGCATCCAGGAACTTGCTGTGCTTCCAATAATTACTCACCTTGCTGCTGTTCAGCTTCAGAAGAGAAAACTACTATGGAAAAATAGCTCTGGTAGTCTGGCATAGAGAATAAAGTACATATTTCAGACAACAGTCTCTCCTGCATTGTAAATTTTCAGCTGACTTCTGTGAAGTTTAACATGAAAAAATAAAATAAAAATTTTATATACATAATACATTTTTTTCTTTAAAAATATTATTGAATGAGACCAATAGACTTTTCCAGGTTGGTGCAGGAGCTACCCAGTGTATCACTCGTCTGAGTTGGCCTAAAATCATTCAAGTTGGCACTAACACTGGATAGGACAGCTGTTCCCATTCCTTCCCCTGAAGGGTCCTATGCCTTTCCTGGCAAAGAATGGAAACTTGGCTGGAGGAAAAAAAAAAATACTTGCAAGTATAAAATGCCAAAATAACTAGAGAATTATGTCAAAAACAAAATCAATTCACAATAGAAAATTGGCACTGTAAAATAATATACTTTAAATGAAATAGTTCTGTGACACAATTCTACTTGTAAATCAATAATAATAAATATATATTTGAAAATCTTAACATGTATTAGACTTTATCATATTATTCTGCCAACTCAGTTGTGAAGATGCACATTGAGAACATTTGATTTTCTCTTCCAATTGTACTTTTTAGGAATTAATATGAAATTAATCAATTATTTTATTTACTCAGTAATAGTTGATCTGGTGCTTACTCTATACCAGAACTTTGATAAAAGGAAAGAACTTATATATGAAAAAGAGCAAATCTTGACCTAAAAGGCTTATAATTGACTATCATAAGATGCTTATGGGTACATTTTATCCTACTTCTATGCCTTTCTATAAGAACTTAAATTGCATATTAAATAAACTAATTTATTTAAAATTTTAGGCAAGAAATTCAAAATAAAAGTCAAATTCTTTTTGAGTACATAAACTGACATTTTCTATCATTTGAAAAATCAATTGTTTTTACACAAATAATTGCTTTAAGGTAGAACTTCATCTGAACAAATCTGAACAGTGTAATCTAGTAGAAAACCTCCTGGTTGATGAGGCTTAACATGGTCTGTCTACGAGAGCAGAAATTAAATACTATAGAATGTTAATTAAAACATTATAAAATTCAATTTCAAAAGAATAGAAATGAGCATACACACACATATATTTAATTATACCTTTTAACATGGTATATTCAGGAGTTTCATTAAATTATAAGCATGATATTATCAATATAAATGTATTCAGAAGATGCTATATGTATAGCATTATATTAATTTTAGAATTACAGTTTTGACTCAATAGCAAAATGATTTAGGTACAAAATCACATAATCATTAATTTAAAGTAGATGTAGCAAATAAAATGTCAATTTTCTTCAACAAAATATTACAAGTATTTTTATGTGCTTATCATTGTCAAAGCATGTGTCAATGAAGTTAAAGGAAAGATGGTCTCAAAATGTACTCTGAAAGAGAGATTTACATGTTAACAAAAAAATCTGAGATACATTAAACCTTAATTCATGAAAATGTTCCAATGTTGCTGGAGATGAGAATATCTGGTTGATTAATGTCATCTGTCAACTGCAGTATTCACAAGCACACAAAGGAACTGAGAGATGTTTACAGTTTTATTTTCAAGTATGATAGTTTTGTTGTACTTGTTCTTTATTTTTGTTTACTAATTTATTTCCTAATATCATTCTTAATGATATTTAATATGCCAATAATATGGTTTTATTATAAGAAGCTAGTATTCTACAATCAGTTCCATTCCTATGTCACATATATTAAAAGTTTTAAGAGATCTTAGTTTACAAATAAATATAGCTTTAAGCATTCCCGAATCACTGCAATACCTTTAATAAGTAGTTGTACCATGTTTATCACATGTCAGAAACTGTTCTAGGTTCTAGTGATACAGCATTGAATAAAATTGATAATAAATTCTGATCTCATAGATCACATATTCTTCCTTTTAAGGAAATTAATAAACTTCCTTAGGAATATCTTACATTTTCTGCACCAAAATTCATTTTTACCTATTAATATAGTTGTATTAATTTCTGATAGTATTTCTTGAAATTGTAACTGGTGGCAATTAATTGGTAAGAAAGATTATTATTATTCATTTTACTAACCAACTATTGACTTGTTCTGACATATGTGGTCCCATAAACTTCTCTATATATGAAGCACACTTTCTGGGAAACTTTCAAAATGAAAGGCTTTGAGAAAAGGTTAGAAGCTGGAAAACAGGAAGGAGACAGGATATTTTTCATTATTTTCAATTTGTGGCATCTCTTCAAAGACCATTTGCCATATATCTTCTCTTTCTACTGGCCTCCTCTGCATTCCGGTGCTGCTACATATGGATATATATATACCATATATATATTTATACACACATATGTATCACAATAATATATATATATATGTAGATATATATGCCAGATATATATACCATATATATAAATATATATATATATATATATATATATATATAAACACATATCATAATATATATATCACAGTAATATATGGCACAATTATATATATATATATATATATATATATATATATATATATATCACAATAATATATGACACATGCTTTATCAAAACACTAAGAGCAAAAATTTTAAAAAAGCATGATAAATTTGATTACATAAATGGTAAAAAAATGTGTACTGGGGATATGTGTGGATAAGTGCTTTAAAAAATGCATTTCTACTTAGCAACAGCTTAAGTTATTCTCTTTTTTCCAAAATCTAGAGTCCTATAAATATTTCCATGATTCCGCTGCTGCTGACATGTTTACGGAGTTAGAGCAGGGAAACACCTTTAGCACTTGTGAAACTGCATCATAACAAACCAAAACAGTATTGTAGAGTTATATTAGAGTTTGGGTCTGATGTGGCTCACAAAGAATTTTGTGTTAAATGCTTGTTTGCCAGCTTGTGGCCCTGTGGGAGGTGATAGACTAGAAAGTCAGGCCCACTGGAAGAAACTCAGATATGAGCAGAAAGAAAATATCTGAATCAAGCTCCATGTCTTCCCTGGGTCTTTGACAAGTCCAGTTTCATACAGTGAAGTGTTGGAAACCAAGACAAGCATGGCAATCTTGTTGAGCTGTGGGGTGAGTTTAGGACTTCCAAAGCAGCTGTGTTTATATTCAGATACCAAAGAAAAGGGCATTGTAGAGACAGAAAATGTGCAGAAGTCTAACTTGCGGCTGCCTATGAGCTATAGACTGAGGGATCAGCTACAAATGCACAGGGTAATATTCTAAGAGCATATAAATATTAATCAAGACTGGCTGAGATTTTATTAAAGACCCTAGAGGTTTCATGAATGCAAGGCATGGAAGCTCCTACCTAGCCAGAGTAAAATAGCAGAAAGACCAATCTTTAGTATAAGTACCACCTCCTCAGGTATGGATAATGGCCTGGGACAAATAGCAATAAAATGAAACAGACCTGCCTTACCAACAAATAAAATTAAACCTGAAAGATCATCTGCCAACAATAGATTATGCCTAACTGAACACAATTCAGTTTCCTTTATGAGAGCCTTACGCAAAAGCATTGAGGAACACCGTACCTGCATCTATCCAGTCAATTTTTAATCAGCCTGTCAGATTATAGTTGCTACTTTTATTATTAAAGTTAATTTTTAAGTTTATTTTATTATAATCAGTAAATATATTCTGCATAATATCAAATTTGGGGTAGTCTGAGTTAAGGATTATAAGTGTTCTCTGATTTCATGAGAATATCTGCCTATCTATATACTTTGTTTGTTGAATGTAAAATTATACATATAATTTTGTTCTTCATTCTTAAAGGAAATGATATCACATGAAATATTTGTATTTACAGGTTTGAATGAAGAGCACTGGAAATGGTAAATATAAATATTTTTTTAACTTATTGTTAAATATTTCATTTTAAGGCAAAAACAATAAAATACCCAAAAATAGCACAAAATTGAGAGGGTATATCTAAAAAATACATTAGAGAAAATAAAACAAAGTATTAAGAATATTTACTTAATCAACAAGAAGCCAGGAGGTGAAATCAGGAAGAATACAAAATACCTTGTCACTCACAGTTCCCAAGAGGAGGAGCATGCCACTCTGCCCAGGGCCATATAGGGAAGAACCTGGGTCAAAAGAAGGCAGAGAAAGTAGGGAAAAATGTGGACCAGTCCTTCATTGTAGATTTCATGGTGAGGAATAGGTAAATCAGAACATAGGATTGATTAGTTTGAATAATTTCAGTGGGCATAAGAACATAGGAGCTTTTTCTAGTTGCTGATATCCCACCTTTGGGTAATTTGGACAGGGAAAAAGGCCTGGCATCTCTAGGTCCAATATAAGTGTTTGGCAGAGGCTCTGGATTGAATTATTTGCATGAGAAAGGCACACTCCAAGCAAGGCATTGAGTATATGGAGAAACTGGTTAGCTCTGGGAGGGACAGAACCTCCTGGGACAGCAAGACCTCAGATGTCAAAACATGAATAAAACATAATTAACACAACTGTAAAAACCCAAGTTTCTCCAAAGCACCATTCCTAGAGAAGTGTTATTATTTGCCTTATTTGTATTTTCAAACAAACAAAAAAAAAGAAAAAAAAAAAAAAACCCAAAACACTGGTAGGACTTTTAATCACTTGTCCCAACTCAGAATTTATTGTGCACAAACAGCCTATTTCCAGTGGACCTTTGTCAAAAAGTGACAATTGTTCATCATCACACCTGCCTGAAGCAGCAATATCAGTTGGTGCAAAATGGAACTGAACACAAAACCTTAAAATTTTTTAAAGGATAAGTTTGGGAATGAAATATCCATAGGAATGTTTGCATTTTCTTTGGAATCCTGAAGGCCACACGTCTACACTCTTAAAGCTATATGCGAGCTGTTCTGGTTTGGATCTAGACTGTCCCCCAAAGACTTATGTGTTAAAGGTGTGGTGCTTCATACAGAAATGTTCAGAGATGGAGATTTAGGAAAGAGATTGCATCCTCAGGTTCATTCATCAGTTGATCAATACATTAATGGTGTCTTAATTTGAATGGACTTGGGAGGAGCTGAACACTGCAGAAAGTGGAGCCTAGTTGAAGACAGTCTTGGATGGGGGATGCCTTGGAAGGGTCTATTTTGTCCCTGCTCCCTTCCTCTCTTATCTTTCTTTTTCTGCTTTCCAGCTGCCATGAGGAGAATACTTTTGCTCTGCCATGACCTTCTGTCATAACATTTTGCAATGGAGTCAGCTGACCTTGGGTTGAGACCTCTGAAACTATGAGCCAAAATAAATTATTTGTCCTTTAAATTGCTTTTCTCAGGTATCTAGTCACAGTGACTAAAGACTAACACACATGGTTACAAAATATCCTGAAGAACTTGAGTTCTTACTTCTGGCTGACCTTGAAGATCTGCGCAAAGCATTGAATAAGTAAGGAAGGTCATAAACTGACAGCATTGAAGACATGCCCTAACACCAGACAGAGCCTCTCAGTTAAGGGTGGGAAAATTTGTTTCATTTGAGGAAATTTTTTCACCAATAGTTTATCTGACTCCATAAGTTAATAGAACAAAGACTTCAGTAGCAACAAAGAACAAAGAATTAATGCTGGCATAATTAATTCAGGAAAAGTCATTAAATTAAATTTCAGCTGTAGCAATAACAACAATCAGGAAACAGTAATACATAGGGCGAGGGGTGGATATGATTTCTAGACATGAAAATTTAGTTTGTTCAAAATGTCCATATGTCAAAAAAGATTATGAAACATACAAAGAAACAAGAAAGTATGTTGTATATCTGAAGACAGGGGAAACAGACAATAGAAATTGTTCATGAGGAAGTCCAGAGGTTCAATTATTAAGTAAAATCTGACTTCAAAATAACTATTGTTAATACATTCAAATAATTAAAACTTGAATAAAGAATGAAATTATGAAAACAATTCCTCTTCATGTGGAGAAAATCCACATGATAAAGAGATAAATCACATTTTAAAAATCTGAATTATAATATTGGAGATTAAAAGTACAATAACGGAAGTGAAAAATGCCTAAGAGTTTCAACTGCACATCTGAACTGTCAGGAGAAAGAGACAGAAACCTGAATATAGGTCCATTGATATTGTCTATTTCAAGCAACAGAAAGGAAAGTAGAAAGAAGAAAAATGGACAGAGCTTTGAGACACATTAAGCACACCAACATTTGCATAATTGAAGTATCAAATCTCATAATTGAGATTTTGTTCAGGGTACTATGGCATTAGATACATAATTGAAGTGTCAGAATGGGAGGAGAAAAAGAAAGGTTTAAAGAAATATTGAGGTAAGAATGACCTAAAATTTCCCAAGTTTGATGAAAAATATTGTTCTACATGTCTGAGGTCAATGAATTTCATGTAAAGTAAATTCAAAGATTCATGCATACACACATCAAAATCAAACTGTAGATAGATAAAGAAATAATCCAGAAAGTATCAATAGAGTAGTGACTCATTGTGTGCATAGAATCCTCAATAAGATTTTAAAGCTGCTTACTCATGGACAAAAACATGGAAGCCAGAATATGGAATGACAACAACATATTCAAGATGCTGAAAGAAAAAAGCCATTGGTTAATATGGTGTTGTGGCTATATTATTTTTCACATTGCAAAAACAATATTGTTAGTAGAATCAGGTAATCTTCTTCATTAACTTTTGTATAAATCAATTTCTGGTCACTGGAGATAAAAGCAAAATACAAAAGTAATTTGTATCTTACATATCTTACATTCTAGAAAGAAAACAGTTATTAAACAACTAATGGCTCAATTATTTAATTATAAATTGAATTTTATATGTGCATATCTGGATTAGGCATAACAGGAGCCTATAAGCTGGTTTGGTGAATTCTATATGTCTTCCTTTTTAAAATGATATTTGAACAAAATTGTTAAGAGTGAGTTAAGAATTTTAGTTATTTCCCCATGTTCAACACTTACTTACTTATTTCTAAAGTCCAAATGGCTGACGGATTTATCTATCTTGTTTACTCATAAACTTACAATGTCTGACCCATAATTTCTGCCTAATCAGTATCTGTTGAACAAATGAATGAAACTTCATTTCAATTACCAGTAATATATGGAAGAATTTTCCTAGATCAGTATAAAAAGCAGAATTAGCTATTAAGGAACTATAAAGGAATGATTCTGAGATTTACATTTCGCATGGAACTGATAACTTATAAGACATAATAAATATGCAAATATTTTTAAGTAACCAATAAAAAAAGCAACCTTAACACCATCTTCATGTTAATAGAGATTAAAGCCTATAAGTTATTCCTTTATCAAAATTGTCATCTTTCTTGTCTTTTTATTATTATCAAAGAATATTATTTCTGATATTTATGTAAGTGGATTATATCCCAATAGGTAAAATATATATTCATTTTCCACCATTTTAAGGACATTTTTAACATATTTTTAATGTTCCCTAAAAGGCTTTTCTTTAAGATTTATTTTTTAGTTATAGATGGACACGATACCTTTATTTTATTTTTATGTGGTGCTGAGGATGAAACCCACTGCCTCAGGCATAGTAGGCAGGTGCTCTACCCCTGAGCCACAACCCCATCCCTAAAAGCATTTTTTAAAAATTTCTTATTTGGCTTTATATTTAGGCAAGCTTATCACTGGTAATTACAGCTAGAAATGACCAAGCTGTTATATTTATAGCAACGTGTACATTATTGCTAATATGACATAACTTTGGCTTCAAATTAGTCTGGCAAATTTTACTAGCAAATATGGCAAGCATACCCTTTCATTATCACATAAGGTTCATTAATATAATTATTTTGTTAAACATCTTGATTGACAAGTTAAATATTACAGGCACACACTCATGTGATTTGTAAGAACACAACAGTATAAGAAAGCTCTTGCTTTGGCTCTTAATTAACCAGGATATCATCTTATTATTGTTTTCAAGGTGCCACATCATTTTTAACATCAACGAAACAAATATGCCATTGAAAATAACATGCTCTCTGTTTAAGCTTTATGTACAGAGATGGTTATTTTCTCGGTGTATGTGGCATCTCTTTAGTCACAGACAAGTTTTATTTTATCAAATGGTAAAAGAATCTAAACCTAAAGTCTTATAAAAAATAAACACTGGTTTTGTATGACAGTTAGCAATATAGTTTCAATGAAAGAGAAATTTCACTTTGATCTGTATGGATCAAACATGTCCCATATAAAAACACAATATTATGTAGCGTACACTAAAGGACCACTTTGAGGAATGACAAATTCTTTCATAATCAATATAGTAATGCATCTCATAGCATAGATTTTTTTATTTGGGAAATATAAGAAAATGTGGGATATTTAATTAGTTTCTTTGTTAAATATAAAATTTTCAACTTAATAAAACCGTGATGATTAGTATAAGTTGAATTTATGATTAGGATATATATATATATATATATATATATATATATATATATATATATATATATATATATATATATATGACTACATAATTTTAGCTTAAAGGGTAGAACAGGTCTTAGAGACAATATATTTCTGCCATTTTGTAGTGGGGAAATTGAAGCTAATGGGACCAAATAATGTATCACTATCACCTAAAATATTATTCTAAGAATTGTGGCTGAATTTTATTTCTCTATGCCTTTCCTCACCATTTCTCTTTCCATTTTAGCAACAAAATAATAGTTATAAATTATTATAAAATATAAAATGTTTTCATTTCAAAGCATAAACATGCAAAATATAACATAAACAAAGATATGTTTAAAGTTATACTATGGGTGCTAGTAGATGTTTTCAGGGCCTTTAAACTTCTATAAATATCAGTTGTCTTCAGATTCCATGAAATCAAGTTTTTGTTTCTTGTGCAAAGAATGTTTAAAACAAGTCACCTAGTGATTCCTTGGGCCTGCCACCCATTCATTCCAAATACACCTTGCAACATAAAAATTCTGAGACTGTAATTGTTGCTAATTTGAGGAAATAAGCTGTCAAATGAGACTGTTGGGAAAGAGGCAGTTAATTTTATTGGACCTCAGAAAAAATCCTACAGAACATTTTTTATTTACTGACCCCCCAAAAAACAACAACAACAAAAAAAACTGCCTCTTTAATTGCAGCATTTCTTTATATATTTGACATAGATAAAGTAGTCTTTGGTTGAAAATTAGAATCCTCTTGATTTTTTGCCCTTATTGTAACTAGTTAACTCAATTTTGTCACTCCCCTCAAAATTCACCTAAATTTATATTTCTCCAACTTAGAGAATGACCTAGAGTACTAAAATAAATCTAAAGCAAATACCACAAAAGAATTCGTTTGCATGCAGATCTATTATGTAATTCATAACCATGGTGTTTATCACATAAGACTACTGTAATAATAATTAATATTTACTGTCTGGCAGTACTAGCCTAAGCATTTTATGCTGATAGTATTATTAAATCCCTTCACAATCACATTGAGCATCTGTCCAAGGTTACTTTTAGTTAGCAATAATAAGAGCTAACTTTTAATGTTCTTAGAAGGACCTTTTTGTACATTAAATGCACGTATACTAACTAATCAACAGAGCATCAATATGAGGTAAATGCTATCCCTATTTATAATTGAGAAATCTAAAGCACATAAATATTAAGTGGTTTGTCCAGATAACCTATCAAGAATGAGATAGAGCCAACTTTGACTTAAGCTTCAAATTTCTATGTTACAGTTACTGAGGAACTTTATCTTAGTAAAGCACTCTGCAGGACTATGGTCAGTCATAGTCTGCAACCCAATTGTAATTCAGTCAAAGAGTAGAAAACCTGCAAACACAAGTGCTGATAAGCCTCTGTCTTGTATACATTGTGATGAAATCATTTTGGATTATTCACTTTCCTCAAACAAATCATGGAGATAGTTTTGATGAATGAATGAGATTTTCTTTTATGTAAAAAATTCCAGCAGAATGTTAAAAACATAATAGTTGCTTCAATAGCAATTCTTTATATTAATAAATAATATACACATTTGTACAGAAAGAAATTAAACTATCTGAACGGGCCTACCAACTGTTTAGGAGATAAAATGTTGAAGTAAGAGAGGTCCAATACAAAAGAAATACAAACAATTAGATGTCATGCTTTCTTACAAAAAGTTGAATGTTCAAGTCATGCTTTATTCCCTTTATCTTTCTATGTGAAACATATCTAACATATCAGGAGGTATTTAGTAAATAATCATTGAAGTAAACAGAAATCTCACTCTCACGCAGCTAAATTTTGTTAGTGTAAAACCTAGTTATTTAAACAAACAAAACACCTACCACATTGATTTGGTACATATTAGAAAACGTTGTCCTTCAAACAGGCTTAAATATACCTAAAGCAAATTAGATTTGAATTACTCTCATTAAAGCAGTCAGAAAACATTCCTTAATCTTCACAGAATCTGAAATCTTCAGAGAGAAAGGAAGAATTAAAGTACAGGCCACTGGGGCAATGGGAAGTGGGAGGTGGTCTTGGGCTCACTGCTAATCTTCAGGGTTGGATGCTAGTTTCTCCGGGTATCCTTGGGATAATTTACAGCTCCTTAAGCAATTTCTACAGATGTCAGGCAGAATTCATATATTCATACTCTGTCAGAGAGAAAATAGAAAGAAGGATCTCCCTTTTTGGGCAGCCTATTTTTCTTTATCTATATAATATTTCACTTCACAGAACTAGAAAAGAATAAATGAGCAAATGAATTTTAAATTACTAGTTACATTTTCCTTACACTTAACCTTTACATAGTTCTATAAAACCAGTTAATTAACCCGATTTGTGATTGAAATCGTCATGCTGAGCTTCCATGTAAGTACTTTTTTAATCTATGTTTCTCTCACCAAGTTGTTCTTGTCTACTAACTTGGAAATTAAATATGTGTATGTGTAGTAGGATTTATTTAAATACCTTCAGTTTTTCTTTTATTGTTTCTCTTTCATCTATTTTTCTTTATATTTTAATTTTAAAAAGTCAACCTTCCACATAAGACAAATAAGCTTTTATTACATCTTGTGCTTTAGTATTTTTTCTGAATTTTTTATAAGCTTTTGTTATTATCAATTACCCAAACTATCAGCCATTCCTAGTCTTCCATTTTACAGCTGAGGATACTCATGACCATGAAGTTTCAGTGATAAACCTATGCTCAGAAAGTCAGTTGGTTAGTTGGTTACTTAGATGGATAATGGCAGAACTCAGAAGTTATTTATACTAACCCTAATTTTTTTTTCTTCAATAAAATTTATTATTACTAAAATTTATTAAATGATGGAATGTGTTTTATTCATTTAAAATATGAATGGACCATTTCTTTCATTCTAAAATTTGTGTCAAGAGGCATTTTGGAATTTTATGTGTTAATTATCTTAAAAAATAGCAAATTTTAATTATCAATATTTCTAAGAGTAAAGTGTGCCTTTACAACTAACTATACACATCACTATATTTGGTTTTACTGAACACTTCTAGGAAAATGTATTCCATGCTGACTTTATGTTGAACCACATATACACAGTCTGGGAATACAAAGAAATCAGTTGTTTGATAATATTCTATTAACATGATTACACAGGGTGTGTGTGTATGTGTGTGTGTGTGTGTGTGTGTGTCTTACAATATTAAATAAATTAGAATTGACAAAAATGTTTTGAGTGATCTTGTTCAAAATATGTACAATATTCACTTTGACCTTAAGACTAAATTAACTTTTCAGAAAATTATTTGGAATTTCTTAGATGTCCTTATTCAACCTCTCAACTGAAATAAATAATTTTTAGGGAAAATAGAAGTGAAGTTGTATTAGAAGAATAAAAAATTGTTAATTATAAATTTGTATTGAAGGCTGTTAAGCAATTTTTTTCCTTATCTGAGGAAATTTTATGTCTAATGGGATTAACATCTAAGGATGTTTGCTGACACCTGTGGTAGAGGTAGTTCAAATCTCTCCAGTAGGGTGATTTTAGTTCAGAGAAGATAATCAGGGGGACGATTAACCAATTCTGTGGTCAGAAAACTGTAAGAAAAAATCTACCAGCAAATCACATTATTGGGTATTTCAGTACTTAAAAAAGCATACTTTTCACTTGAGCTGAATGTTGTAGAGAATTGGACATCTGCTCATATGGAGACCTGAGGGATGTTTAAATTGGCTTTTAAATAATCTGAAAATGGCTACCCTGTACTTGTTTTGTGAAAAAGATGCTATAGAACACCTGTGATCAGCACTTAAGTTCAGCCACAGCTATACAATTGAAAATCACCCAAAATGGAAAAAAAATAAAAGCAATACAATTTATTTAGTTTTGGGACTTCAAAAGCCATATTCTATATTTGTCATCTTATACTGTGTTTAAACTGAACGGGTAGAGATAAGTTCACAATTGCAATTTTATAGCATGAAATGCTTCAGGTGATTACTACATTTGTTATAGGAACACAAAGTTATTTTCCCTAACACACTTTACTGCACACTGTAGATGTCAACTAGAGAAAGTGAGAATAAAAAGTTCAGCCAAGAAGTAGCTAAAGCACCTCAAAACCATGAGTATTTATGTAATAACTTCAAAATTTGTAAAACAAACATTAATGAAAGTGAAAGGAGATACGAGTGCACAAACATAATTGTCCATTTTAAGCAGAAAGTATACTAGTTAGGATATTGGAGATTTGAAAAGTACAATTAAGTATCTCTGCCTGATTGACCTACGAAGAAATCTACAACAAATAACTGTAAAATGTACTTTGTTTTCAAGCACTCATGGATGTTTACCAAAATAAACCAATATCTATGGTCATAGTGTCATGATAGTGGTTACTTTGTAAGACCTGAAAGGGGGTGAGTACAAGAGTTCCCCTGAAGTGTTAAAAATGTTTCATATTTTATATGAGTAGTGCTTATATAATAATATACACATGGAGAAATTAACGAATTTATGTAACTATGATTTATGTGATTGTAAGACTCATATCACAATAAAATATAAATAAGCAATTGTATCTATTTGACATGAATCTAGGGTTTAAATCTAGGATTTACCAACATGGTATATTGGACCCTCAAGCTTCTTCATCTGTCCTCCATTCTTGGATACTTAGGAAATAATGAAATGATATAAGGTATTTTATTAATGTATAATCAAACCTTGATTGGGTTAATTTATGATTTGTTTTTAGATACACCATCTGTTATCTGTTATGGGGCTGTCTGTGACACTGGTTGTTCCAAATGAACCACGTTTTTAGGTAATTTCCGTTTGAGTTGGGTTAGGCCATTGACTAAGTTTATCCAACAGAATGTGGTAGAAGGGACATTGACCTTATGTAAGGGTTTTGGCTTATGCCTTAAGAAGGCCTAGCAACTTCCAGTGGTATATGCATGGAAACTCTGATTAAACTGTTTAGCTTTATGTGTATGACCACTTAAAGCAAGAACAGAAAGAGGCCATGTAAAGGGAAAGAGGCCCAAGACAACATGGAGAGAAAGTCCACTGCCCCTAAGTGCAAAGTAAGCTAGATCACAGCTAACCCACTACCAGAATACCTGCATGCAATCAGTCAGCAAAGCAGTCACTCAGAATTTAGCCCAGAGTGTGGGACTGTGAGGAAATAAAATAGTTAGACTTTTGAAATACTAAGTTTTGGGGTAGTTTACTATCCAGGAATAGATAACTGAAATACTGTATCATTAACTTTGGTTGGGGTTTGATGTTAAGTATGGTAATTAGGCAGAGCTGTTATGGAATGGACACTGAGGTTGTCACAAGAGTGACTTTTATGTTCACCTCAAGTAAGAGTGAATGAAGCATATAATGGATTGCCAGTCTTTGAAAATCTAGCCTGAATTTCTGTCAAAAGAATTCTTTTTATCTTAATTAGAGTTGAGTTAGTATTATGTTTGTAAAATAATCACAGAAAGGCCTACTGACCTGGCTTTTGTATAGAAAATCAAAGTGTGATTCTTAATTTCACAAGCATTGAAGAAGTGTCTTGCTTGTGTGTATAAATCCAGAGGTTAGCATATTTAAGGATTTTTATATTGTCTTATTAGTGTAATTTAAAAAATAAAGTACAACAATGTATATCTCATAAAGGCAAATGTTTCTTTCAATTGATTAGATAATTAAAGGGAAAATAATTTCACATTGCATAAACAGAAAATAATAGAATATTGCCAGATAAAATATAGAGTGCCTACTTAAATTTTAATTGCAGATAAAAAATGAATAGTTTTTTTTTTACTATAAGTATGTCCCATGCAATATTTGTAATATACTTACATTAAAATTCATTCCTTGTTTTATATAAAACTCAAATTGAACAGGATATATATGTGACTATATCTGGTAACCTAGCAGTATCACAAACATTTATTGAGTAAGGCAGAAAGAAGAATTGGGTATAGAGTTGGGTATGATAGTAGCAGAGTAAGAATTAGGTAGTCAGGGAAATAATATATTAGAAGAGAGGTAGTAGTATAGAATCGTTGTGGTAGAAGTAGGAAAATAAACATGCTAGGGATGCAGAATAACATTCCATGAAAATATAAAATTTGTGGCCAGGGATGCATGTAAATGCTGCTTCACTATTTTCCATAATAGATCTAAAGTTCCTCTTGTATTCCCCAGGAAATGGAGAACAGATTCTGGACAAAAGTATCTCATTTTTTTTCTACCAGTTTAACCTGCCATTTCAGATAACAGTCTATTCTGAGAAAATGCTAATCTTTCAGACTCTAACTCTTCCCCTTGTGCTCCCTGAGATTGGTGCTTATATAGGTATCAGGGGGAGGGGCATACCCATGAGCGATTTAACCCAAAGGTTAAATCAACTGGCTTCACTTGAATCTGTGTCTGCATGCTGGCAAAGTAAGGAGCCCTGCCATGAAAAGTCCACGGTTACCCCCTGCACATGATGGACGGCTCTGCTATGTCTCCCTATCACCTCCTGTTTACACAGTCACAAGGCAGCTTTTCTAAGATACTTGCACCCAAAAAGACACAGGCTGGACCCAGTAATTTTATGTTCCCACATTTTAAAGGAAAAGTTTGGGCAAGAAAATTCTGAAAAATAATTTATAGTTAGGTTTACTTTTATAAAATGTCTACCATATAGACTTTGAGTGGAATTACTTTGTATTCTTTATTCAAAGAATGTAATGGTTCTATGAAGTAGCAATAATCAAATATTTATAAAAATGCAGGTAATTTTTTAATATCTACTGACAGATGGCCTCTGTAGATTCCGTATTTACTATCTGTGTGTTGCTCCCACCAATCTTCCTCATTCCATATAAGCCTACTGTTTACCTGAGGGTATATCAATAGTTCATGAGTTTGATTTTAAATAAGAATCCTTGTGTTACAAGTTAGTGAGAGTTGTTTTTTTCTGCTTTTCAAAATGTAATCAGTACCCAAAATCAATATCACTATTCTTTTTAAGACCAAGTTTTAATCTTCAGAGAAAGTTGGTGTTTAATAAATCCAGGGAAAAAAAGGAGTTGTCCCTTTAGAAACATTAAAAAAACGACAAACATCTTAATATTCACTAGATGAGGAGAGATCTAATACTGAGGGAGATCTTATGGTTATAACGTTTCCATAGTATGATTTTTTTTTTCTTTTTTGATAGTTGAAGTTAATTTCTAAGTGACAAAATTTTAAAAAATGGTGGAGTGTTTATTTTGAATTTATTTTGTGAATCTGCACAAAATATTGCAGAATTTTAAGTTCAAAAGCTCCATACCTATTTTTCCAGGCCTTAAGACATGAAAATGTGTTTTCTTATTTGATAGTGAACTTGTATTCCTGCCAAACAGCTGCATCTCTGGGCTGCCAGTGCTAACCTTTACACTTTCTGGGTATTTGACTGAGTTACAATATACATAACATTATTTTCCACAGACAGATTATAAAATTGTGAGAATTAAGTGTGTAATTCTTAGAGGAGACATTGCACGGACAAAATACCTTTTGTGAAAATTTTAATATACCGTTATTTTGGCAACTTTTGGTATAAGAAACAAAATTAAATCAGTCATAATAAAAATAGACCATTTCAGAATGCCATTAATTCTAATTGAACTAGATTCTAATTGAACTAAAAAAACTTATATTAATTATATCTTCTGATCTTCACAGCAGCCCTATACTATAAAAGATGCAAGTGTTTTCTAACCACTTTCATCTTCGTGTGATTAAAACTCAGAGAATTCAACTTTCTAAATAAATGCTAATAAATATATGGTACATGAAAGTAGTAAAACAAGTGTTGGTTTTATCCTGCTTTTAACTCAGCACTCGATAAGCTACTTTCATTTTCCTAATTGTTGTGGATTTAAAGTATCTAATGTAGGTTAGATCTAAAATGTCCCCCAAAGATCTGTGAGTTAAAGGCTGAGTCTTGTGCTTGATGCTATGGGGAGATGGTTAAAAAGCTTTAAAACTTGGGACCAAGTGGGAAGCCTTTGGATCATTGTAGCATGACCTTGAAGGGGAGAGTGGGACTCCAGCTCTTTCCTTTTGCTCTTTTCTTCTCTCCCTGGATTGTTGTAAAGCTTGGTTTTGCTCCACTGCACACTCCTACCATGATGTCCCATCTCACAACAGGCCCTATAACAATGGTGCCAACAGATAATAAACCTCCCAAACTGTGAGCCAAAATAAACCTTCTCTCTCTGTAAGTTGACTACCTTAGGTATTTGTTAGGTTGATAGAAACCTGACTAACACAGTGTCTAAAGTTATATCCTTGATTTTCTAAAAGTTCCAACTCTAATGGTTTCTTTTTTGAGAAAAGGACCTAACCTAAGTCCTCATTCCTCCTAGTCTCCACAAATACATGTTTGGTGAATCTGAGCTTCAACTGTAAGGCCAAGGTTGGTCTCATTATTGAGACTAAAAATGAAAATTAGAGACTTTCTTCTGTTTTATGAACAATTAGGGTGAAAAATCCTAGCTTTATAATCATAGTGCTCTTCTTTTTGAATACCACACAATAATTACATATCACATACAAAATCTTAGCAAGTAAAGAATAAATAGCCAGAAGTAATACCTGCCAATGGTGGTGAAATTGTGATCCTCTTTGAAATCAAGACTAACCACTATAGGGGAAAATTTATTTGTGATAAACAGAGTCCTAAACTATTAGACAATTGGCAAAATTTACTATGCATTTATGGTATTATGGGTTTACTGTATTTGGGTTTGTTCAAATAATTTCACATATCTAGTAGAAATTGTATCTTGTGTGATGATTTAATCTAACCACAGCTGCAGCAATATAAATTACACTTAAGACTATGCTGATTGATTATAATCAGTTGTAATCATGTCTTATAATTACATTGCAGTTTAGAGGCAGAGGCTGTTTAAGCCTACTCAGCACCAAGCTATATAAAGAAGATTATTTGTTACTTCTGACAGTCTCAGTCAACATTCAAAATTGCCTACAAACAATAAGTTTTATTAAATTTATTGTCCAGGCATCAAATAAGTTTCTTGATTTATCCACAGAAGTTGAAATGGAATTTCAAACGGGTATAAAGCTTATTAACTGTATTTAAACCAAAAATATGCTTTTGAAAACATTCATAATTCTGGGTATGGGTCACATAGATGTATAAATTTTTCAGGCACATTGTGTTTCAATTTATGTAAAGTAATCAAGTGAGAAGTTCAGAAGTAAAGAAAGACACAAAATTGTCAGGATGTTGATGATTTACTAAACAGTGTAAACTAGAAGTTTAGTATATTATTTTTTTCACCATGCACATGTTAAAATTTTCTATAACAAAAAAAGTATGTATGTATATATATATATAAAGTAAAAAAGTATATAAAAGTATGTATGTATATATATATATATATATACATATATATATATATAGATATATATATATATATAGACAAACATATATATATACACACACACTTATATACACACACACACACATATATATATATATATATATATATATATATATATATATATATTTTTTTTTTTTTTACCTAAATCTATATACAAATTTTTCCACAATAAATAAAATCTAAACAATATTGTATATAAGCCTGTTATATGTATATAAAATGATGAAAGTATTAAAATTTAAATATCTAAGTTATTTTGTTTATTTGTTCATGAATCTATCTGATTCACTACTTTGCAACAGGCTTCAGAGTACGTTGTCTAGATCCAAAGCCTCTATACTCTGCTTTTGCCTAACCTCCTCCATTTTCTCCTTTTATGTTGCCTACTTTTCACTTACACTGTCTCTGAACCACAGTAAGTAGACAGGCAACAAACCCTGTGCCATTCTATCACCAATGCCTTATCATAAAAGAAGATTACACTTTACACAATTAAATGCATCCCCCCACAGAAGCATATTCCAGTCTGAATAAGTCAATATGGTGGAAGCATGGCAGAGCAAACCTGTTACTTCAAGAGTCAGGAAGCCAAGGAGAGAAAAAAGTAAAGAGCTAGGATCCCACTGTTCCCTTAGGGAGCATGTCCCTAGTAACTTAATGACCATTCACTAGACCCCACATTTTAAAGGTTCCATCACCTCCCAATAGTGCCACCCTGGGGGAAAACAAAACAAAATAATAATAAAAAAAAAAAACTTCCCATGGGACTTTGTGGGAACACTTAATATCTAAACTACAAAGAATTCAAATGAGGTTTTACTATAGTTTGCCAACATATATTTAGAACTCAAAAAAATTGTGCTGATGTAGAGTGCTCTCATTAACATACACGTTTTTCAACTTCTTTGGACTTTCCTTCATTGCTTGTGTAACAACATGCTAAGCAGGTATTTTTCTTGATTTGGCATTTGAGCTTAGGTCTCAAAACAGAGGACATTGTAATTCAAAACTGCACTGTGATGATTGATTTTAGGTCACCTTGACTGGGCCAATGATGCCCAGGAAGGTGGTATACTGTTATTTCTAGGTATGTGCTAAGATAACATTACCCAGGGGAATGGGGCTCATTTTGCTGCTGTGGTATTAGATCAATAGTAATGAGACATCAGTGATCTGAAATGAACTCATCTTTCTCTTCAGCACTAGTCCTAAGGTCAATGCAGGAAGCTCCTGGGAAAATGAGCCTGGCATCAGGGGGTCTTAGGTTAGAATCCCAGCTCTATAGATGATCCTCCCTCCTATCCTAATAGACTGAAGTACTGAACCTATGTAAGATTCCTTTACCTTGTCTGTTGGACGGTTCAAGGGAGATCCAATACAGAAATACAAGAAGGACAAAGAAAAGACTGTCTTGCTTCTTCTATTTACAACAGCTCTAGGAAATGGTTCTTGCAAAAATAGATAATTCAACTTGTTCAAATGGGCTCAGACTGCTTCACTTAAACTTAAGTGGAGAACTGAAGTAATTCTTGTAATTCAAGCAGAGAAAACACTTAGTCTCAACTATTTAAATATTTCAAGCAAAAGAATTTCTTGGTCCTGAATTATGAGTCATTGCTTTGCTCTACTTTGCCTCACATGGGTAAACACAGTCCAAGTGTGCAGTAGTGATTTTAATGGGCTCAGCCAGCCTAAAACCCTAATGAAATGGCTTCAAGATAAAAAGCCAACAGAATTTCAGCTCCAAACCAATGTACTGAGAGAACTGAAAAATCACCTGGGAAAGATCAGTAGAACAATTAGATGGACAGATAAACGCTACTAATTGCTAATGATCAGCTAAAATATCTGTGGATACCTGAGATGTTACTGTACAGGTGTGGGATTCCACTTGACATTTGTCTTAGATTTAATGTCTGACATTTGTGTAGCTCCCAATTAAAATAGAATAATGATAATTAGATAAGAACAAATCTCTTGGTTAAGCTCTGAAATTTTACAACATTCCTTATATACTATAAACTTCACTGCTTTGACATTTAACTAATAATTTCTTTCGGGTTCTATGAAACATGTACCAACAGAAACTAATGAACTTAATTAAATTCCATAAAATTTTTGAAAAAAAATTCATTGGTAGGCAAATGAGTACATATGTAAATACCCTCATGTATTAAATCCATGTGCAGAGCTGGTATACAGGTTCACTAAAGTGGCTATAATTAATTTTCAACAACAGTATCCATTAGTTAGTAATATTGTCTCGTTGATTGATATCTATGTAATACCACTTGATAAAATTTCAAATATCATCTTAATTTAAAAGTAACATGCCTTTTCTCCTTTTGCTGATTTTTATATCCTAGATTAAAGATTTCAAAAAGTTATTGCAATTTGATTGTTTCCTTAGCATAGGTAGGTTGTATGAACACAAATAACAATGCATAGGTAGGTTGTATGAACACAAATAACTACAATGCAAACTCTTGAATATTTCAAATTTTTTGAGGTTTTAAAAATATATTATATCTGTATAGTATAGTCTATAAACATAATGAATATCCTGTGTGCTTGTGACAATAAGTATTACAGATTTTCCTTTTTCTCAAGTTTTGGAATATTAACACATGCATAATTAAATATTTTGGGGATGTCACTGAAGACTGAATTTGTGTTTCTTGTCATTTAATACACAAACCTGTAGGTAATGGCTTCTGTATTTATACCCTGCATTTATAAAATATTTTAATTTCATCTACATTTTGAGTGCATCACATCACATGAGGTCAGGTGTGGAATTTTCTACTGTGGTGTCATCATGTTGATGCTCAAAAGTTTCAGATTTAAGGATGTTTCAGATTTGGTGTTAGTAATGCTCAACCTATGGAATCTTTTCTTCCTAATAAATTTATTTTTCTCTGATTCTTATTATGTGTGTCCAATAAGTTAGTTACCTTCTACAAATATAAGTGATTTAAACTGAAAAAAAAATAGGAAGAAGGTAAAATTTGGGGTGACATTTATTTGAGGTCTGTATGGCTCCAAAAAGCATGCTCTTAATCACTGCTCTAATGCATTGAAGACTTTAACACTACACCTGTTAATCATTTTTTTTAACCGAAAAGTACTACTAGTTTAGAAATATCATCCAAAACATGCATAAGCACACACATACACACATGCACACACAAAAGCAGATATAAATTTTTTATTTCTTTGAAAGGGTTCAAATAATGGAAAGAGATTAATACAAAAATAGGTCTTCTTTGATATAAGGAGAGTAACTAAGAACAGAGTAGGGTCGAAGAGCATGAGAAGAAGATTAACATTAAACAGGGATGAGAGGTGGGAGGGAAAGGGAGAGAGAAGGGAAAATGCATGGAAATGGAAGGAGACCCTCAGAGTTATACAAAAGTACATACAAGAGGAAGTGAGGGGAAGGGGAAAAATAATATAAGGGGGACAAACGAATGTCAGTAGAGGGGGCAGAGAGAGAAGAGGGGAGGGGAGGGGAGGGGAGGGGGGATAGTAGAGGATAGGAAAGGCAGCAGAATACAACAGACACTAGTATGGCAATATGTAAATCAATGGATGTGTAACTGATGTGATTCTGCAATCTGTATATGGGGTAAAAATGGGAGCTCATAACCCACTTGAATCAAATTGTGAAATATGATGTATCAAGAACTATGTAATGTTTTGAACAGCCAACAATAAAAAATTAAAAAAATAGATATTAAAGAAAATAAATTCAAAATGTAATAATTACAATCTTCCTTGGAGGTAATAAGGAGCAGGGTATATACTATATGAAATCAATGCTTTAATTAATTTATGTTCTATCTAAAAATGTCCCCAGATCAGACTTCATACCTAATTTTAGCTATTTTTACTTTTTGCCAGTCCAACTTAGTTTTCCCTCTCTGTCATTGCTCAGCATAAATAATGTTTACTAGTTCAGGATTTTTCAACATTGGCACTCTTGGTGTTCTGGACCAGTTAATTCTTTGAACATAGCACCAATTTGTGCGGCATAGTCCTTCCCTTCACTGTCAGTTGTAGAAACAAAAAAGTCCCATGGGTATCAAACTCACCACCACTAAGAGTCACCAGATTAATTCAACAATGAGAAATTATCATTTTTTTTAATTTTACTTTGATCGAATAACAGAAGTTTATGAAATCACACTCTCTTACCTTATAATGAACTTTCACATCAAGGTACACAGATTAAACTCTTTTTTTTAGTCAATGAGGAAATTCCCAACACATTCTGTGGTTTGTGTAACTTTCTTATTGTGTTAGCTTTTCATTGGTATAACAAATATCTGAGATAAATCAACTTAAAAATAGGAGAGGCGTACTTTGGTTCACAATTTCGAAGATTTCAGTCCATGGCCAGTTGACTCATTGCTTTTGAGTCTGTGGTGAGGGAGTATATATTGATGGAAATACATGGGGGAAAAAAAGGTTGCTTTATACTGGCTGGAAAGAGAGAGAAGAGAAGAGACCAGGCCCCCAATATGCCCTTTCTGTACGTGTTCTAAATAATTATAAGACTTCCATCTAGGCCTATAACACATGGGTGTATGGGGGACAAATCCAAAGCATAATATTCCACTCTCAACTACCAAAGCCTCATATCGAATTCCTAAGGCAAAATGCATTTAGCTCTTCTTCAAGATTCTCTATGTCTTAATTGTTCAGCATTGCTCAAATTTCTAAGTACAAAATCGCCTCTGAGACTCAAGGCAATGCAGGTTCCTATAAAAATGATAAAACAAGCTATCTATGTCCAACATACAGAGGCACTGAGTAAACATTCTCTTTTTAAACAAAAGAATTAGAAAAAGAGTGAGGATAAATGAGACAAAAGCAATACTGAAGCCCAGCAGGGTAAACATTAAACCCTTCAGCCCCATGGCTGGCATCCAGGGCACTCTGGGTTATAAAGTGAGGTCCAAAGAGTTTGTGTACCTTAGCCCCTGTACCTTTTCCCACTGCAACCCACATGGCCATTTCTTGAGATAAGTTTTCTTGTTGCCTATAACTTCTCATAGTTTCATGTTCCTGGCATTTCTAACTTCCTGAAGTCTCCATGGAAGCTTTTGATTTCACTTCCACAGCTTCAGGCATAGTTCCATTAGGGTTGCTCACAGGGACCTCTGACCATGTCACGTACTGCTGGGCCTCCCAGGCTGTTTCTAAATCTTGGTGGAATCCTCCATGATACCAACACTTGTATTCTGTATCCCTTCCAAACCAGCTTCACCCATTGTCTAGAACCATGGCTACAATGAACTCTGAGTCCCTTAATGGCTGAACCTGAGAAACAAATCCCAGGGAATTAACTTCCTAAAAGGTTCTGAGCAATCAGGGGAGCCCAAGGCTCTTTTCTCAAATCCTTTGAAATAATGTTCAGCCTTTGAGCCTCTAATGGGTGGGGTCTTGCTAATTCATTTTGAATTGGTTATTTCTAGCTTTATGTGACAGTAGAATTCATTATGGTATAATTATACAAGTAAGGAATATATATTACTCTAATTAGAAACCCACTCTTCTTTTTTTTTTTTTGGTGGTGCTAGGGATTGAACCCAGGGTCTTGTGGGTGCAAGGCAAGCATTCTACCAACTGAGCTATATCC
Source organism: Marmota monax (assembly GCF_021218885.2). Classification (NCBI taxonomy): domain Eukaryota; kingdom Metazoa; phylum Chordata; class Mammalia; order Rodentia; family Sciuridae; genus Marmota; species Marmota monax. The sequence continues at coordinate 4,923,466 of NW_026692486.1, read as the reverse complement.
CCAGCCCAACCCCATTCTTATGTATGTACACAATGGTGGATTCACTATGGTGTGTTCATATACATACATAGGAAAATTATTTCAGATGCATTTCACTATCCTTCCTTTTTCTATCTTCCTCCTTTCCCTTCATCCCCCTTCCTGAAATGCCATCACGGTATTTTTCCTATTGAGCTGGTGAAAAGTACTTGTTCTTGTTAATGGTGTTACTGTCTTTAGCAAGTTCATCCTCCTTAACAGCATCTCTAAGTGTACTCCTTTTCTGGCCAAAGATCTTAATTTCTCAGCTCTGCTTTTTCCTTCTGATTCTAACAGTAAATTCATCTAAATGTGCCAGTAATATTTACCCTGCTGCCTGAATGCTGTGCAGCATGGAAATATCCTGTCAGATAGTCTGTCACCATTAAACTTAGCCTCCTATAAAGTCTCAGGGCATGCCCATAATTTTTCCCATGGTATAAAAACAAGCCTTTAGCCTAATTCCCAATAGAGTGCTTGTTTTGATATGAAAACTCCTGAGCATAGTTTTTATTGTCTTCATATCTATCAACATTCTGGTCTTCTAATGTCCTCACTGGAATCACCCATTAAGCTCTACTTACAACATTCTAGGCTTTCACTAGGCCATTCCTCCAAAGTTTTCCAAATATCCATAAACTAATTGCAAAGATAAAGCTGTCTCTATCAGCAATGGTTTTACTTCTCAGTACCAATGTTTTGTGTTAGTCATCTTTCCACTGAAGAAAGTGGCCAGGGTCCCAACATCCCTTCCAAGGAAGTGCCCATATATGACTGGAAAACTTCCAATTAGGAAGTTTTCAATAATCTTGTTAAAGGTCCCACCACTTCTCAACAGCAGCACAGACTGAGGGGCAAGCCTTAACACATGGGTCCCTTCAGGGACAATAATCCAAATCATAGCACCTATTTAGACTTTTTTTGCACATATCTGAAAATTAAAGTATTAAAGAACAGAGAAACAGAAAAATTAAAAAGAAGCTAATACAGTGGGCTTTAGCAACTTAGAAAATATGTAAATCATTGAGGGGGCAGGGCTACAAGGGTTTCAACTGAGGTCCTCATAAGCATGTATCCCACCATGGAGCTTCCTCTATGGGCTCTTTAATATATAAATGTTATGATAACCAAAGGTATATATCCTTCTAACATAAACTTCTTATTAAAAATGTTTAATTTATTTGGGATCTGGTGAGTTTAGTAGACTGCATATAAAGACATTTCTAAAATTATCAACAGAATCACTAACTGGACAAGTTTCCAGATTTTTATGCAACTTAATTGAGTTCATCAGTTTTTTGTAGCTTAAAAAACAGGTATACTTGAAACATGTGATGTGGTTAGTAATAATCTCTATGCCTAAACTATGTAAATGCTTCTCAAATATTTGATGCACTTTTGCTTCTAAAGTGAGTAGCTTCAGGATACAGGACATTTCCAGTAATAAACACATGACAAAACTCTCATCTGTGGCCTTCTCCTCTATGCTACATTAAGCATTTGTTTGTCTGTGTCTCTGTAGGTTCATCCTCTTGTTCTGATTTCTGAAAGTACCAGTGGGTCGAACCAAAGCTTTGTGCATGACTTTGAGGATCTGAATTTTGCAGTCTCTTCTGGGCTTTCTTCTTTATTCTATTTGGCACTTTTTTTTTCCTGGGAGGGAAGATTTTCATTTGTTACTCCTAATTACAGAAAATGAAACTGGAAATTAAAAAACACTTAGAGAGAAACATTGAGTCTTCTTAAAGAAAACAGAGAGGAGAAAATATTATCTGAAGTGAGTTTTTATATTCTTTTTTCCTCTATATTAGAAGCAATGGTTTTAAATGAATATATACAATTTAACATGATATATTCATATAAATAGTCTGCTCACTATACCTGTGAGTTCTATTGCTTAGTATATGAAGCAAAAAAAGCCCTTTATGAATTGTACTATAGTCTAACTCTGAACCATACATTTATTGACGTTAGCCTTATTCTAAATATGATTGAAAGCAAAATGCCACTATTATTCCTGTTTGTAAAATGTTATCATTTCCTATTAAAATGTCCTATGATTTACATAATTTTCATACATGCACATTTACACATCATAATCAGAAAGGAGCTATTTCCTCCTCTATTCCAATAGAGGTCATGATATAAGCAGATCACTCATATCTTAGTGTCTTTGAATACATTTCCTCTTTATATTTTAACTGAATGGATTTTTCAGGAAATAATACAAACAATCCCATATTTCTATGAAGTAACAATGAAAAAAAAACGTGCCTCATTCTTAAAGCTGTGTGTCTCTGTGTGTATGTGTGTGTGTTTATATATACATAATGGGGAATATAACGGAAAAAGACACAGGGGAGGAAGGAGAAATAGGTGATCCCAAACCTCAATTCTATTTTTATTAGATAAAAATTGAAAAGATGGCACATTAGATAAAAATTGAAAGATGGCACATTGAAGCATTGTATGTTTATCTCAAGGTCCCATTTTAAAAGTAAAAAGTGTGAGTGGGGGGAAGTCAACCAACACCTAAATAGTGAGGATTTAACTTTCAAAATGAAAGCACAATTTCTCATTTGATATAATTAGAGTTCTATGTTTGGCTTTGGTTTGGCTAAATTATGGAACAAAGTTTTACTACTTATACACTGCCAGTACAACAAAACATGTTTTCTAGATATATCTTCCTAAGTAAGATAAAGTGGCAATAACAACCAATAGTGGAATCTCCTTCCTCTACTGGAAACTTGGAAGAAATTGAGCCAAGTAAAATTTATGTTCACTCCAGTTCTGATGTGGGAGCTGTAAGAATCTAGCAATGTTAGTAGGCTTATTTTGATGGACAGAGGATGAAGGAGAGAGGAATCAAAGAGGAGATGAATGAAAAAGATTGGGATGAAGGAAAAAGATCTGGATTATGTTTCTGGGCTATTTCCTTCATTTTGTGATTCAGATCTACAAGTCTGTCTGTCCCTGATATAGGAGAGGTAATGATCTCCACCAGTGTCTCCAGGTCCACACTGTTGAAGGGAATGATGGTATGAGCCTGAGGTTCTTGACCTTAGTATCAAGGAAAGAAACATGTTCAGGGTCCAGGGATGTTGAGGTGGAACTTTTCTGTCTGTCCTTTCCCTGGGTAACCAAGAAATGAGTTCCTTTTCATTTCAATCATGCCATGTGTTAAAAAGCACTGAATTACTTGAGCAAAATGAGTGGATTATACAAACACAGAATATAAATCACAGACATTATCCTAGAAATCATTTTTACAGTGGAATATAATTGTCAGAACTAAAAGCAGATAGATAAAGACTGGGGAGTGGGGCAGAGGCTAGTAATCAAAGCATAGCTTTTTTAAAAAAAAATAAGATTATTGGTGAAGCAATCCCCAATTGGTAACTAGGTGAATTCTGATTTAGTAGCCAAATCCCGGCACAAGAAAAGAGAGGACAAAACAAAAATATCAGAAGCAAAAGACTCATAAATACCTGGGCATGAATTTCAGAATATATAAAACAAAGTAGAATTTCCAAATACAAACAGAAAAAAAAAAAAAAGATTAGAAAACAAAGCAAACCTTGACTCTCAGGAAGGTGAATTATTTCCAGCATCTTTGCTTCTGCCATCCCTTCTAGAAGGACGTACCCCAAAGCTTAAAGGCCCCTTCTGGCCACAGTTAACCCTGGGGCCACCCACAGGCAGTGGGTGTTATAAAATGGGTCAGAGATCAAACATTCTTGCAAAAGAATCAGAGCTCATCTATTTCATGCTTAAAAATGCCTGTTTTCGCCTCTGACTATCCCAACTCTGTCTTGCTTCCTCATACTGTAACTGATTTCAGGATTCAGTCTGCCTAGGGCAATGGTGCTTGCTCTCCTTTGAGCCATACACCTACCTCCAGAACTCAGTGTTCACTCCTTTCTTCCCTCCTGCCCTTTCTTTCTATGTAGTGCAACACCATTTCCACAAGGACCAGAACCACATCAAGATGTTCAATACATATTTATATTGTATTCCATTAATATATTCAGGAAATACTTTTGACACGCTAAAGCTCTCAGTATTCTTTATCTTTCTCTTCTGTGTATAAGGGCATATAACTGAGCCTTTGTAGCGTTTATGTTAAGAATTAATTTGAGATAAAATAAACAAAGTCCTTTGCACAAAGGTTAAGCACAATGGAAGGTTAACATCGTGATTATTATCATTACAGTAGCTGATCATATGGATACTGAAACTGTAAAGTCCTTTCCACCATCTCACCGTGGTCCTGTTTCTCACCCTCATAGATCTATCATACAGGTCAGAGGACAAATACCCTTCAGGAACTATTGAACAAGGAGAACAGATATTCAATTCCCCTAACAAGAAAGAAATTTCTTAACTGAAACAAGATTTTGCTGGATGCTTGACTTTTTCTTTTTGGCCCCAAGCTCAGAGGTTTAACATAGTGTTTATGAATACAAGAAGTCACCTCCCCACCCCCAAAAAACCAATCTCAGCAAACTTTGCTTGGATAAACTGGTAATTAAGAACACCTGGCTCAGGTGGAGGGCAGACACATGTGCAGAGGAAAGCTGCTGATTCCTGCAGGCAGCCCCTGATGTTGGAAACATGAAGTGTGAGGTAGTTGAACTATTCCTAAAGCTATTCCTGTAATATGCCTGATCTTCCTTCCCACTCCATGTTGCCCTAACATCCCACTGTTACTTTTCTCTGAATTTTTGGTTTTGTAAGACTGGTGCAAGAGGAGGAGAAGTCTCACTGGGCAAAATTCATTACTGCAGGGCTGACATCTAAGACACATGACATCATGTTTTTTTGTTTGTTTGTTTGTTTTTTCCACTGTGGCTCAGAGTTCTCTACAGGCTTTTGGCATAAGAAACAATTGTGAAACTGCTCCCATCTTTTGGCCTGTCCCGATTACAGTTAACCCACCTCTGTTTCACCTTCCCTGTTGGAGCCCAGCCCCTGCACTTGTTCACTCCTGTGATGCTGAACTGGAATAACTCACCTACTCTATCATAAGCTACTCAGAAAAGAAATTTAAATATGACCTGTGGTAGTACTTGCAATCTCATTGAAAATAATTGAGCCTGAATAATTTAATTAATAGACACACCAATAAAAGATATCAATTACACAAAAGGGTCCAGAAAAGGAAAGTAAGTGGAACCAATATAAATGATTCAAACATTTACAGATAAAGAAGAATTCATATCATAATTCCTGTGCAACTTATAATTGCATAGCAGTATAATTACATGGGAATATGATCTTTTCTTGGTAGAGGTATTGCTACTTAACTGTCAACAAGCAAACCCCAGAATCTATTAAAGTAAGAAAATGTGAGAGGAAGGAGCTAAATTTCTTACCTTTTAAGCTATGTGAAATTCAAAGAAGAGTGAAGCAAAAAGAATGACCTGCAACTAGCCTCTCTGGCTGACTGAGGAGTTCTTAAGTGTGGAAAAAACTTCTGCATCCCTTTCTAAATGCTTTCATATTGAGAATGAGATGTCTCTGAGTGGAGAAAGAGTTTAAAGTCTCAGGTCTCTGATAGAGAAAGCTATACCCTATCTTGAGAGCTTAACCCCAGGAGCAAGATGTTATAACCCTATGCCTTATAAAACACAAGCACTAAATGTAGTGACAGCTTGGTTTGGGCAGTCTTACATCCCTCCCCATCCAAGGATTTAGTTTAAAATGGAATCCAAATTATATCTTTAGCAATTGTAGGAAATGGAAGGCAGAAATGCTATTTGACCTGATCCTTCAAGTGAGATAGAAATAAATCTCTTCTTTGAAACTGCATTAACTCGTATCAAGTACCCAGAATCCATTTAATAAATTGCTTTTCTCTAGTGACCCGAAAGAGTTAAGATACCTCAAAATGGCAAGCAGTTCTTGACCTTCTGGGCAGCATGAGGTGAGATGAGTTATTAAGAGAAATACAAAGTACAAAAGTGAAGGGGTGTGTGTGATTATGGAACAAATTTCAGTGACGCATACCACATAATGAAATGAACTTATGTAAAAATCAACACAGCCATAAAAGACGTGATCCACACAAAGGGATATCAAGCACAAACTAAATTTAGAAGCAATTACTTAAAATAAAATGAGATACTGAGACAAGCTATAGCAAAATTTACAAGTGAATTTCCATTAAGATACAATCAGAATTCCATAGTTGTTTTTTTGGATCTCTCTGATGATGTCTTTCCACTTTGAAATGTCAGAGTTCAGAGGACACACTAATACTACTTATGCCTTAGGAGAAGCCAAGAAAGAGGCACTGCTGGTCTACTCCTGTGCATACAAGTAGACGTTGTTTCTGCACTTTGGTGATCTTCTCTCTTATGTATCAAATGATTGTATGTTATCTGGTTATACTTTGATTATGTCTAGTCCTGTCTCCAAATCCCTGTTTTATAAAGAGAAAAAATAAATAAACTAAGCACTTTTCAGAAGCAATCTGTATAATAATGATATTTTATGTAAGCTTAACTAAGAAGTGTAGCCATCACTGTGTGGTTGTTGGGCTTGTGTTATTTTCTGTATCTCAAGACAGAAAAACCTACCTCACGATTAAATAAATTTTTATAAACCATAACCACCATTTAACATTATTATTAACTCTAACATTTCTACAGTTTCAATAAATAATACTTACTGAGATATTTTATTTCAAAAATTCCCCCCCAAATGTGAAATGTGCATAACTAAGTATACTGTTAATGTACTTAACTGGAAACTTTTTCAGCAGTTTAAAATTAATGATCAGATACTAAACACTCTGCCTAGTTTTTGACATGCAATAGATGTTCAATAATCATGTCTTTCATTGGACAATTACTGGTATAAAGTGATCTTTCTGTATTTTATTATCACATAGTATGTGCTAGGATATTTTTATATTAGTCAATTTTATGCAAGTCTTCATTATTCTGAAACTTTGAAATGACCCTTGAGGGAAATTGCCATATTGTAAATACTGTCTCATTCAAAACTATATTTCAAATTTCAGAAAGATAGTCATGCATAGGGTTACTTTTTAATAAATGATACTTGAATAGAGTAAAATACTTATCAGACAAATTCCAAATGGCTGTAGTTTCAGAGTAATTTGTAATAATATGCCATAGAATTATCTATTGGTCCAATGTTAACTGATTAATTAGGAAAAATTTAAAAATTCTGAGAGGAATGGGGATAAAGTAGAATGCAAAATTCTTAGACAAAATCCACATCTGCTGTTCCGTTTCTGACTAAAATTTGAAAACAAAAATATAACTAATTTCCCTTTGGGATTATGATTTTCAGATATATCATTTCTGTTAATTTTTTTTTTGAAATTTAGCTTCAATTAACTTTTTAAAAGTATGTATGTTTATTTTAAACATACATATGACTCTAAACATGAAACTCTGTATCTGCTTGAGATTGGGTAATTTATAAAATAATTATTAATATTACTAGTATTATTTTTAATATTTTGTTGAGCATGAGCAGGTAATCCTATGCATGTTGACCCAAAAAGTTATTAAGTTTATTCTAAACTGAATAATAGAAAGGAGCTATACCATGGGGCTGTATTAGGTCTTTTGTTTTTAAACCTATAAGTAGATCTAAAGGTGCTGCTATTGTTTGCATTTTAACTGATAGGCCCATTTATTCCCTCTGCAATGGCTGTAACAACATTTTGGGGCCATTTTATATTCTTAACTGAGCCTCCAAATATTTGATTTGTTCAGCAGTGGTCCTGCAAGCTGTCACCATGTTGTATGGGAGTATTCATGAAGTATTCCACTGTGGAGCTGTTCTGAGCTCTCCAGTAAATACTGTGGATTATTTAAGCAGTTTTTATATATTACATATATTTGTACATTTTTATGTGGTTATACATATTTATAAGTTTTCAAAAGAATCATTTTGTTTACTTGAACAGTTCAAGTTTATTGGGAAATATATATTTATGAATGTTTTAAACCATGTTATAGATTATATGAATACTTCCTTAGTTACTTAGCCCCAAACCCTTAGAAATTTCTTTACTACCAATGATTACACATTTTATTTATGCTAAGTGTTTTGCAAATATCAATTTTGTAAAAGTTTTCTTTTTTTCAAATAATAATAATAGAGACATGTAGGTAGTAACTTACATTTGTTTTTAGAATTATATTGAAACTTTCTTTTAATAAGCACAGAGGATAGTGATGCAATCATTTCTAATTAGGAATAATTCAAAGCTACTAGAAGGTGAGAACTTTTAAAATGTTCTATTTGCTATTTAAGCCATAAACTGACTACTGAGCTTCAATTATTTGTATGAATATTTATTGTATGCCTATTTTGCTGCAGATAACTGTGCTAGAAAAAAACAGATATAAAAATGAAAAAGATATTCAACATTCACCAGCTGTTTTTGTTTAAATATCATGAAATTGTCTATTAGTTTGATTTATATTATTATAACATATAACATGTTAGATTATGACACCTATAAACACTAAATTACTTGAAGATATTTCATTATGATTTGACAGATCTAGAGAGATACGATGCTTCAATTATCATTCTACTCTTTTCTCCATAGCCAACATTTTACAAGAGTTCTCATTACTCAGTGTTTTCATTGCCTCATCTCCCATTTACAAATGAACAGTCTTATCTGAATACTGAGCAGTTCATCAAAACAATTTTAAATCTCCAGGAACATCTAGGTTACTAAACTCCAAAACCATATAATCTCACATCTTCCAAGGCCTATCAGCAGTCTTTGATTAACTTCTTCCTCCTTGAAGCACTACTGTCCCTTGGCTTCTACAATATGACCCTATCTGGGTTCCAATTAGGAATAATTCTAAGCTACTAGAAGGCGAGAACTTTTTAAATGTTCTGTTTGCTCTTTAAGCCATGAGCTGACTACTGAGCTTCGTTCATTTGTATGAATATTTATTGTATGCCTATTTTGCTGCAGGTAACTATGCTAGAAAAAAAATAGAGATATAAAATCTCTTTGATCAATCTCTCTGGATGCTAATATGTCTTCTTTGTATTTTATTCAATTCTACCTGCAACTAAAACAGCTGGGTTCCCCAAGGCTTTGTCCTAGGCCTTCTTAATTTTCTATGTACATCATTAGTAATTTCCTCCATTTTCATGACTCAAAGGCAAACCAGTTTATCAAGAACGAATTGAGAATTACCCCCACCATGACCCTTTCCCAGAGTGGTCATCTTGTATTTTTCTTCAACAGACAATGACACTGTCATTCAATCCAGTGGTTTGACCTTAAATCTCTATGGTTCTTATCATTGAACTCTCCATTACCCTCATTACCATTTCATCTCCAAATCTTGACTATTGCTCCAACTGACCTCTTTTGCACCATCTTTAGCATTACCATCTTAATAAATACTACCATCATATCTGCACTGCTATAATACTTTGTCATATAATTTCCCTATATCCATTTTGCCTGACTCTCCCACATCTTAGACAAAGATTTAAAAAAAAATTCTTCAGATATGTCATTTCCTTATATTCTCATTCTTCTCCATTCTCCACATGGAATTGAAACTTCCAATTAATTTCTGATACTCTTTTAATAAAGATCACAATATTTTGGGTAAAGGGTGTAGTATCATCTACAGTGAACAGTTACCTAGCATTTGCAAGGCCTGGGGTTTGATCCCAGCAGAGCAAAACAAAGCAAAAAACAACAAACAAAAAACACTCAACACACAAATTCCTGCATGGCTTTCCCCTGTTTCAGTTTTCAGTGTCAAACTCAAAATAGAATCTCTTCACTGTTTCCAGTCTCACTAAGTATCCACCAGTTCCTTGAACTGGCCATATTTCTTCTCACCTTGTAAACTTGTAATGACTTTAAAATTTATAGGAAATTTTTATGCTACAGGACTTCTTTCTTTTTAATTCTTAATTTTAAATGTTTTCTTATAATAGAAGAAACCATCAAAAGACTACCAACTAAGAAAAGCCCAGGACCCGATGGGTATACAGCAGAGTTTTACAAAACCTTTAAAGAGGAACTAATACCAATACTTTTCAAGCTACTTCAGGAAATAGAAAAAGAGGGAGAACTTCCAAATTCATTCTACGAGGCCAACATCACCCTGATACCTAAACCAGACAAAGACACTTCAAAGAAAGAAAACTACAGACCAATATCTCTAATGAACCTAGATGCAAAAATCCTCAATAAAATTCTGGCGAATCGGATACAAAAACATATCAAAAAAATTGTGCACCATGATCAAGTAGGATTCATCCCTGGGATGCAAGGCTGGTTCAATATACGGAAATCAATAAATGTTATTCACCACATCAATAGACTTAAAAATAAGAACCATATGATCATCTCGATAGATGCGGAAAAAGCATTCGACAAAGTACAGCATCCCTTTATGTTCAAAACTCTAGAAACACTAGGGATAACAGGAACATACCTCAATATTGTAAAAGCAATCTATGCTAAGCCTCAGGCTAGCATCATTCTGAATGGAGAAAAATTGAAGGCATACCCTCGAAAATCTGGAACAAGACAGGGATGCCCTCTCTCACCACTTCTGTTCAACATAGTTCTCGAAACACTGGCCAGAGCAATTAGACAGACGAAAGAAATTAAAGGCATAAAAATAGGAAAAGAAGAACTTAAATTATCACTATTTGCAGATGACATGATTCTATACCTAGCAGACCCAAAAGGGTCTACAAAGAAACTATTAGAGCTAATAAATGAATTCAGCAAAGTGGCAGGATATAAAATCAACACGCATAAATCAAAGGCATTCCTGTATATCAGCGACAAATCCTCTGAAATGGAAATGAGGACAACCACTCCATTCACAATATCTTCAAAAAAAATAAAATACTTGGGAATCAACCTAACAAAAGAGGTGAAAGACTTATAGAATGAAAACTACAGAACCCTAAATAGAGAAATAGAAGAAGATCTTAGAAGATGGAAAAATATACCCTGTTCATGGATAGGCAGAACTAACATCATCAAAATGGCGATATTACCAAAAGTTCCCTATAGGTTTAATGCAATGCCAATCAAAATCCCAACAGCATTTCTTGTAGAAATAGAGAAAGCAATCATGAAATTCATATGGAAAAATAAACGACCCAGAATAGCAAAAACAATGCTAAGCAGGAAGTGTGAATCAGGTGGTATAGCGATACCAGACTTCAAACTATACTACAGAGCAATAGTAACAAAAACAGCATGGTACTGGTACCAAAACAGGCGGGTGGACCAATGGTACAGAATAGAGGACACAGAAACCAATCCACAAAACTACAACTATCTTATATTTGATAAAGGGGCTAAAAGCATGCAATGGAGGAAGGATAGCATCTTCAACAAATGGTGCTGGGAAAACTGGAAATCCATATGCAACAAAATGAAACTGAATCCCTTTCTCTCGCCATGCACAAAAGTGAATTCAAAATGGATCAAGGAGCTTGATATCAAATCAGAGACACGCCGTCTGATAGAAGAAAAAGTTGGCTACGATCTACATACGGTGGGGTCGTGCTCCAAATTCCTCAATAGGACACCCATAGCACAAAAGTTAATAACTAGAATCAACATATGGGACTTACTCAAACTAAAAAGTTTTTTCTCAGCAAAAGAAACAATAAGAGAGGTAAATAGAGAGCCTAGATCCTGGGAACAAATCTTTACTCCTCACACTTCAGATAGAGCCCTAATATCCAGAGTATACAAAGAACTCAAAAAATTAGACAATAAGATAACAAACAACCCAATCAACAAATGGGCCAAGGACCTGAGCAGACACTTCTGAGAGGAGGACATACAATCAATCAACAAGTACATGAAAAAATGCTCACCATCTCTAGCAGTCAGAGAAATGCAAATCAAAACCACCCTAAGATACCATCTCACTCCAGTAAGATTGGCAGCCATCATGAAGTCAAACAACAACAAGTGCTGGCGAGGATGTGGGGAAAAGGGTACACTTGTACATTGCTGGTGGGACTGCAAATTGGTGCAGCCAATTTGGAAAGCAGTATGGAGATTTCTTGGAAAGCTGGGAATGGAGCCACCATTTGACCCAGCTATTCCCCTTCTTGGTCTATTCCCTAAAGACCTAAAAAGAGCATGCTACAGGGACACTGCTACATTGATGTTCATAGCAGCACAATTCACAATAGCAAGACTGTGGAACCAACCTAGATGCCCTTCAATAGATGAATGGATAAAAAAAAATGTGGCATTTATACACAATGGAGTATTACTCTGCATTAAAAAATGACAAAATCATAGAATTTACAGGGAAATGGATGGCATTAGAGCAGATTATGCTAAGTGAAGCTAGCCAATCCCTAAAAAACAAATGCCAAATGTCTTCTTTGATATAAGGAGAGTAACTAAGAACAGAGTAGGGTCGAAGAGCATGAGAAGAAGATTAACATTAAACAGGGATGAGAGGTGGGAGGGAAAGGGAGAGAGAAGGGAAATTGCATGGAAATGGAAGGAGACCCTCAGAGTTATACAAAAGTACATACAAGAGGAAGTGAGGGGAAAGGGAAAAATAATACAAGGGGGACAAATGAATGTCAGTAGAGGGGGCAGAGAGAGAAGAGGGGAGGGGAGGGGAGGGGAGGGGGGATAGTAGAGGATAGGAAAGGCAGCAGAACACAACAGACACTAGCATGGCAATATGTAAATCAATGGATGTGTAACTGATGTGATTCTGCAATCTGTATATGGGGTAAAAATGGGAGCTCATAACCCACTTGAATCAAAGTGTGAAATATGATATATCAAGAACTATGTAATGTTTTGAACAGCCAACAATAAAAAATTAAAAAAAATAAAAAAATAAATGTTTTCTTATATCAAATGTTTTTTAACTTGATAATGAACTTTAAATTTATAATGTCTTCAAGTTAGGATATATGATCCTTTTGTAAAGAGTGCATGCCTTTAATTATTTTCTTTTCCTTGTTAAGTTTTGCCTCTCTCTAGATGATTCAAATTTAAGATACAGTTCAGCCCCTTCCCAAAATGGCTATGTTCCTTTTAATTGGGTCCTTATTTCAGTTTACATGATTGTGTTTGGATCCTGACTCTGTCCCTGATTTGCTTTGTAATCACAAGCAAGTCACTAACCTGTCTCTACTGTTATTTCTGCTCTAAAATAGATGTAATGATAATAGCATCTGTGTCACTGGCTTATTTGGGGGTTTAAATAAGATAATACATTTAAAACACTTGTAAAAATTCTTGACACAGAGTAAGTTTGAGATAAATAAATATACATATATATGTATATATATACTATAAACATATACACATACGTACATTCATGTGCTCTTATTTGCAATTGCAAATTTGCAATTGCACATTCATTGTTGTGATTATTTGATCATCATCTCCTGGTGTATGAAGATATGTCAGTTCTATAAATAATTGCATTATATCTCTTTAGGTTTTTTTTTTTTTTGTACATTAGAGTCACCCATAAGGATTTGTTGAATGAATACATTAAACAACTTACTAAAGTGATTAACAATATAAATAGAGTAAAAATGAGAAAAACAAAAACAAAAAACATTACTATGAGAATATACATGCAGTATTTTCACACACATATTTGGAGATATACACACACATACAAACGTGTGTGTGTGTGTGTATATATATATGCAAACATATATTACATACCATACGTATAAATGTATGTAAATATACACATGCACATATACGTGTATATTAAGAAACTATATTGAATATAATTGGAAAGTCTTATAAATATTTTCACAAAATTCAAAAAAAATATAATATCATGCACTTACTTGAAGATATTTCATTCTACTATCAATTTGATCACTTAATTGTGAAAATTCTTCAAGAAGCACTTTGAAAAAGAAATTGAGACTCAAAAAAGAATATAAGTAATGATTTGAGAAGGATATGCTTTTTCCTTAAAAATGACCAAGACATTCACCTTGAAAAAGTTCTAGTACATAGAAATGTTCTCAGTTCCCAGATGCAAAGTAGTTTTTAATATGTGAATGTTTTGAAATTGGAAACATTCCAGATGATTCCAAACTTGAAATATGTTTTAAAATTTATGTGTGATTTTGATGCATAGTATTTCTTCTTTTTGCTTTCTTCACTTTTAAATGCTTTTCATGACAAATAGTCGTTAAATTAATAATGCACTTTAAATGAATAATGTCTTAAAGTTAGGATATATGATTGTTTAGTGAGATAACTGATTAGAAAACAAATCATATTCGATAGCTTTCATCTCTATCAAGAACAACCAGTTAATAAATATAGCAAAAACAAAGGGCCCAAATCCGATTTCCAATAATTCAATTATATAAAACAAATTAGAATAAAATTAATTTAAAATGTGTATGACAAGTATAATGAAAACCACAAATCTTTACACAGGGGCAAAAACATTTTAGCAAATGGAGAGAGATCTCTTATATATAACAGAAAATAACTCAAATTTGCTTAAACAAAAGCAATACAGTTTGAAGTTTATGTGGCTCCATGTAAACAAGCTGACAACATGACTTCTAGAAGGAGAAGATCAGTAGTTTTCCCTCATGTTTGTATCTCTTTGTACATTTCTTAGATGTAATCATCCATTGGACTTATTGTTGGTGCTTATGTTCCAATTTTCTCTGAGTTTCTTAAATAAACAATATGTGATTTTTATTTGGAATGTCAGAAAAATACATAGGGAGATGGATAATTAGAGAATAAGAGATAATTAACAATATATATTTTAAAGGGTCACGTGTGTGTGTGTGTGTGTGTGTGTGTGTGTGTGTGAGAGAGAGAGAGAGAGAGAGAGAGAGAGAGAGAAAGTGCAAATCCCTGGATCTGATTCCAGCTCTTTTGACTCTTGATTTTTTTTTTTTTTTACTTTTTACTTTTAAGTTAATTTAATCCATCATCTGAACCTTAAAGAATGCCTCTCAGGAACTAGATATTCCTTTATTTTTATACATATAAATGTTCATATAAAATATAATAATTAAAGGTCATTTGATATTGATGAGATTTTTTTAAGTTGGCCACTTTCATGAAAATAATTTATACAACATAAAATCTCAGTTTTCAGTTCCAGTTAGCTTCATGAGAGTATCCTGAATGTTGGTCTATAAGTCATTTTATAGAAAGGTGAGGGTTAGATTATTTTTCCTGAGAAGTCTAGGGATGCTATTGTTTGAATGACTTGCTATTTAAAATGGGTGTAGCAAAGTTAATATATTATAAGGTCTACCTGGTTTCTAGAAAAATGTGCAATCATTTATTTGAAATCTTTGGAAATAGTAATTTGATTTTCTCCCTTTTACTTGCTAGTACCTCTAATCCTTTTGAAGTTTCTGTTGTGGAATAAAATGCAGACACAAAAATATACAAAATTAAATATATGGCTTTGTGAATACTTGTCAGGTGAAAACCTTTTCATCTACTTTCCTGATGAAGAAACAGAACTTTATCAGCCAATCTACAAGCCCCTTGTGTTCATGTGCTTTAATCACAGTCAGGCTTACTAACCTTCCTTCCCCAAATAATCAACATTTTTAATCTCTGTAAGAATGACTTTCCTGAATGTTGTAGCTTTATCATCCAAACTTTCTGCTTTGCCACTGCAGTTTATTCTTACTCATTTAAAAAATAATGTGTTTCAGTTTGTTACTGTCTGTATGTATTTCCTCTCTTTCTTACAATAGTAAGCTAACTATTTATTTATCCAGACCTTTGTTCTGGATTTTGCTGATTAGATACCATTGATATCTTCAACCTGTTCCTCTGCCCTCATCATTTCCTGCAAATGAGAGTAGAATCCAGAGACTTGGTAAGACTAGATTTCTAATCTAGAGATAGCATCTTTTTTAGATATTTTGGCTCCTTATGGTTATATCTAGATCCATCATTATCTTGGGAGCTGAACAAAATGATATTTTGATCCTCCAGTTATTTTTCATTCATTAGCTGATAACTTTTTTGAGCTGACAATTTCATCAATTACTGTCTGGCAATCCAGGAAAACAGTTGGCATAGACAAGGTGGAGTAAAGCCAATTATTGGTTTTAGGATAATTAATTAGTTCTTTTTTCATCCTCCCATTTTAACAAATTGCTGTAAATTCATGAATTTACATATATTTGTTAGTTCTCAACTCATTGTAGTTTATTATCATCTTTGAATTTCAAATTGTCCTGTCATTGGCCATTAAAGCTTCTAGACAAGTTTTGCCTAGAATCCTAGTCCTTAGTAGCATTTGACTATTTCCTTGTTGTTTAGTATCACAAAATTTTCTTTTTGTCTAATTCATTTTTTTTTGCCTCAGACATAGATTCAAAAATTTAACCAAAAATTACAGTTATTTGTTTTTAACTTCAAAGTTTGTTTTACGTAAAATTTTACAATGCTTTTTACACCCTTGATTTTTTTTTTCTTTTTCAGGGATTCTTTATATCAGCATTTGGTGTCAATATTACCTGTTTAGTTTTACCACTTACTTTCCCACATTTTGAAATTCTTTATTCCTTTTTCTTTTGAAAATTTACTTAATATGTCCCTTAATACATTAATACATAATCTGCAGGGTTAATTCCATCTGCATTACTTCTAATTTAGTATTTATTTTCAAAATAATTTACTTTTTATTTCTACTATTTTTCTTAATTACATCATCTTGATTTTTTTTATATAATTATGACTTACATAACCACCCTTTTGATTTATTTCTTATATACCTTTTGTGGTGTGAATTATGTCTTCACAAAATATATGCTAAAATTCTAACCTTGAGTACCTGTGAATGTGACATAAGTTGTGAAGAGGATGTTTGTGGATATAATAAAGTTAAAGTCAAACTGGAGTAGGGTGGGCTCTAATCCAGTGACTGATGTTCTTATAAATATAGTTATATTTGAGCCAAGTGGGGTGCTGCACACCTATAATCCAGTTAGTTGGGAGGATGAGTTAGGAGAATTGCAAGTTATAGTTCAGCCAGTTTGGGCAAGTTAGTGAGACCCTGCATTTAAAAATTTAAAAAAAAATATATAAACACCTAGGGATATAACATATGGTAAAGCACTTCTAGTTTAAATACTGAGCATGAAAAAAAAATAGATAAATATGGACACCAACAAGAAGAGAGGAGAATACAATGTAAAGAGAGAGAGAGAGAGAGAGAGAGAGAGAGACACAAAAAAAGGTTGAGGCAGACACTCAAGTGACACAGTTACATTCCAAGCAGAGTCAGTTATCACCACAACCTAGAAGAGGTAAGGAAAACACCTTCTCTGGAGGCTTCAGAGGCATCAGCCCTGATGATATCTTGGCTTTGTATTTCTAGTCTTCAAAACTGTGAGAATAAACTTGCATTGTTTTAAGCCATCTGTTGGTAGTACTGAGTTATGTCAGCCCTGGGAAGCATAATGCAAAACTTTTAAAATGTCTTCTAAAAGGTTGAAGGATACTAAGTTACAGATTTGATCTGTTTTACCCTAAAGAGGACATTCCTTTTAGAGCTTACTTTCATTGTTTATAGTGATATTCTTCTGCCTCGTGTTACTTTTAGTTATTTTTTCATCAGCTGTTGGAGGGTTATGATTTATATTTGAGGTGTCATCCAAAAGCTCATGTGTGAGACAATGCAAAAGAACTTAGATGTAAAATGATTCTGAGAGCCTTAACCCAATCTGTAAATTTATCCCCTGATAGGAATTAACTGAATGGTAACCAGGTAGGCTGTGGCTGGAGGAGGTGAGTCACTGAGGGCATGCCTTTTGGGTATATATTTTGTCCTTGTTGAACAGAGCTATTTCTCTGCTTCCTGGTTTGATGCCCTGAGACCCTTTCCTCATCACACTCTTTGGCCATGATGTTCTGCCTCACCTCGAGCCCCAAGGATTAGAGCAGTCTGTCTATGGACTGAAACCTGAACCCCAAAATAAACATTTCCTCCTCTAAAATTATTGTCAGGTCTTTCACTCACAGCAGCAAAAAAGTTGTCCAAAACATGGGGACTTTTTTTCCTTCTGTTTTTTGTTTATTTGTTTTTCAATATGGTTGTCTTTTTCTTTTAAGTTTTCTAAATTGCCCTCTCCCACTTCTGCCTGAACCTCTTTTTATCATCTTTGTTGTCTCCATATTTCTCAATTTTGATGCCTTTCTAATTTTTTTTCTCTGTATGAAGACTTGACAAGTTAGAAAATCCTTACACATTATTTTGGGGGCTTTCAGTGGCCTCCTATCTTCAGATGTGCTCCTGGCATTAACCTGCTGTTTAGCATGAACAAACCCCTAAATTTTGACAGAACTTCTGATGTTGGCCTATTGTGATCTCCAGTCAATGCAAATTAGTTATTCCTGTGTTCCCCTATCTGGAGGATATTCAGCTGCCACCAGGGCTTTCTTTCTTCCTGCACAGATATCAATGATATGTAGATCATGCAGCTGTTGATATTTTTTTTTCATACTTTTTGAAAACCACTGAAATACTTTGACATGTAGTTTTGTTTATAAACAGGCTGTTCATGAGTGGTGGCTTTAATATTTAGTTGACTTTATGCAGTAAGATAGAAGTAATATATATATAGTAATATAGAAGTAATATAGCTGATACCCTGTGTTCTTAGAATCTATAGTGCTTTTATCAAAAAACATTAATTAAAAACTATTAAGCACACACAATTTATCAGTCATGAGTTAAGCACTTTACTTCTATTTTTTCACTTAATATCATAGTAACATTAGGAAGATGACACTACCACTAACTTCATTTTAATGGTAATTATACAATCACATTAGAAAATTCACAGGTTGAATTCTAATTTAGAAAGTTTGATTCCATCCTAATTAGAATAAGTTATACTCCATGTATATAAAATATATCAAAATACACTCTACTGTCATGTATATACAAAAACAACAAATAAAAATCATATTTAAGAAGTCTGATTCCAGAGCCTATCCTTTTAACAAATGTAACATGTTCTTTACAAAATGGACAGAAGCACAGACATGATCATCCAAAGTAATGAAAAAGTACCAAACTCAAGTCAACTAGTGAAGATAACACAATGGTTCAAATTCTCCTATGGAAATAGATCTTGTTGGTAAGAGAGCATTAAGAAGTTGAACATGGAAAGATTACCAGTGAGGAAGAGATACTCAATGCCAAGTCAGCTCATTTCTGACTTTTGCCCAGAGATAGGTCTGGTGCCTATCCTGTTAAGAACTTGTATCTTAATCACTTTTGTGCTGCTAAAGCAGAATAGCACAGAGTGCTTAATTTATAATAAACAAAAATATATTGGTTCACAGCTCTGTTGGCTGAGTGTCATAGTAAGTATGGCTGGCATCTGGCACCAGCCTTCTTGGTGCATCATCTCACAGTGAAATAGCAGAGAGAAAGAGAGAGCAGAGGGGGGTCCTTTTATAAGGAACTTACTCTTGTGATAAAGGCCTTAATTCCTCCATAAAGGTGATGCCCTATCACTCCTCATTAGGTTTCACCTCCCACAATGCTGCATCAAAGATTAAGTTTCCCACACTTTGTTTGAAAGACACTTTTAAAACCATAACTTATAACTGACATAAATAACTAAAATGCTAACAAAGCCATCAAGTATACTTCAAAGATGAATTTCCAACAGCCAGTCTTTCTAAAATACTTGTGCACCAACCCTGTAAGAGTCACTGTGTCCTGTGCTGTACAAGGAGAGATAATTTATTTGGCATATTTCCTTCCCTCAGAGATGTTTCAATTTGGGGAGAAAAATAAGATGTGTTCATGAATAATTTAAGAAAATAAATAACAAGAATCCTTTATTGCTACAAATAATAAACACTTTAGGAGTTTAAAAGAAAGACAGCGCATGTGACAAGGGTAGTAAATGGCCATGTAAATTGGAGTTCTGGAGGTTAAGTGAGAACATAAAAAAGGAGAACCAGGAGAGTCATAGGATGTTCATCGCGAGGTGATAACAGTAAGTTGAGGTCTTCAGAACAAGAACCTGCAGGATTGCTTAGTATTTCAAATAGTTTATTCTGGTTTCACAGATCAGATCAGAAAGGGGCTGCTTTTAAAGGAGAGGGGGGAAAAGATAAAGTCCTTTGTTTCATTCCTGGATGGAAGGTCTGTGCAGAAAGGAAAATACACAAGCTTATAAGGGACCCTGGACATGACCTTCCTGGAAGCAAGGATAGTGGGCACTCAAGGGTACATAGAAGTCCAGGATAAATCCCCGGGCTCTATAGGTTGAATCTTTGACATATTTGTAGTTGGAAGAGAGGAACTTGGATTCCCAGACACTCATTATGATCTAATTGGTTCTTAAGTTTTTCCCACCAGCACAAGGTTTTCCAAGTGCCTTTTGTCAGACTGTTCATTACTGATCATCTGTCTCTGATCATATTCCAGGACAAAATGCCATTGGGGAGACAGTCGTACTATCACATAACTCAGAAAAGTTATATAAAAAAGGATTCAGGTTACTGAAAAGATGAACCATATCAGATTCTGGTGGGTAACCCTAGATACTATTTTAACATCATTTTGCACAGGAAACAATTCTAAAACGTAGAACAAAGTGTTGCCTTTGAGAGTAAAAGAAAAATGGAAAGAATGATAATTATTCTATTATTTCAACTGGAAGCTTCATATGATTTGACTACTGTTGCAACTACCTTTAGGATACCATGTCCCCACTCTAATTGTTCAGTATCTATAAAGTTGAAATGCATTATTTTCATAAAAATATCTTAATTTTTTAAAAATAAAAATACAGTTATGGCATTTTAAGGATATGCATCCACATAGATTTTGGCAGATCCATCTAGTTAGTTGTGCATTTGTTGAAAAGCATAAATGAGTATACTTTTATAGAGTATTAAATATAATTGAAGCAAATACAGAAAATAAACCTTAAAAGTAATTTTATATTCAATAACTGACCAAAAATGTAAAATGTCAATCATGTTTCCTAAGCTGTATACTATAATTCCAATCAAAGAAATTGCTGTTTTATAATTTGATTTTAGGAGAGTGCTAGATCAATGTTATTGACTTAAGAGGCTCATTTATTATTTATTTTAAACTTTGTTTATTACCCAAGTTTCATATAGAGACTAATTATTTAGATGGGAAACTGCAACTGTCTAAATTAATATTAGGAAAATTGAGCATTTACCCTGAGGCAGCAAAATTGGACTTTGTCAGGAAGCTGATTTGAGGTTGCATGCTACAAAATGCCTAAAATTGGCCATTAAAGGGAAATAATCTACAGCCATTATTTCCCACTAGAGCATAATTAAATACAAATAATAAAGGCTGCATTGTCTCTTAAGTTCCACATTTTCCATTTGCAGAAAATGGATTCATGAATAGCAGCTGTCAGAAGGGCTTGGCTTATTGACACTAACAAGTTGAAGGTTTCTAATTGTGAAGTCCCTGAAGAAATAGCACTTGCTACTGTGGGATCACCTTTGACTAAAGCAAAAGATTCTATTACTACAGCCAGTGGCAACTCAACAAAGATTCAGCTTTAAAACAGAGCTAGATAAACAAAGGCTCTGGACAAAGGAGGTCACACTAAGAACAAGCTTTCTTTTCATTCATGAAAGCAACTCTCAGTACTGCTAAAGTGAAATCAACAGAGGGTTGGTACCCATCCCTTTGAAAATTAGCTTCAAGGGCTGGTGGGTCACATAAGGATAATCACTCAAAAAATTGTGACAGCAACTCTCATTAGTAAAATCTTTTACTATTCTTTAGCTGACATTTATGAATACATTTAATGACTCTAAAAAGTTTTCCAGGTAGTTTTTCTTTATTTTTTGTTTAATTGCTGTTCAAAGTGTGGGAAGAGACGTGAGCCTTAAACCTGGAGCAGCAATGTAGGACTCAATGAAGCTGGTTAATAAATTTTCAAAGTTTAAACCCATTCTTTTGCTCAAGTAAAAATACTCATTTTAAAATTGCATTCCAGATATTCTATTGGGTATGGATCTTAGTAAATATACTATAGATTATGTTCCTATATTCATGGTCTTCAGAAGAATAAAATAGAAACATATTCCCCAGTGAATGTTTGACCCATTTTTTTTTAATGAATCCTAAAAGTAATAGACAATTATATCACTCTATAAATCTATATAAAGTCATGTAATTGAGACAAAAAAGGACAAAGAATTATGAGTTACAGAATCTCAGGAGCAAACTTTATCAAATATCCAAGTAATTATTAATGAAAGAAAGGTTGCACAGAGTGAGCATGTTGCTAATCGCTGAGTAGGAACAGAATCATGAGGCCAGTGTTTCAAAGCTGGGTGCAATGCTGCTAAAAAAGGCTTTCTCCTTTCCTCTTTTTTCCTCACACTGTCCCTCTCCTTTATCCTATATCTCCTTCTTTTGATAAAATTTCTGTCACTGAATTTTGCATTGTTTTTATTTACATATTATATCAATTTTGCATTGGTTTTATTTACATATCATATATCACTTTGTAATGGTTTCTTTTGGTTTGTGGAAGAAAGTTAGCAATATAGAATTTTGAATAAACAATAAAATATATGAAAAGATTCTAGAAGGAGATGGGTAGTATGATTTACATATATTCATGAAGGTATTCTTTATATTATAAACATTATTTTAAATAAATTAATTTGAAGACAAAATGATCTTGAATCTCTTTTATCTGTTGGGATACACCTAATTGCATACTACATATATGGATCTGCATTGCTAACTGCATAAGTATATTGGAGACAGATGAGCTGTATATTTCCTGCATACATTTGAACTATTTTCTTCTTCTCAGGAGGCTTGTCATTCTTGCCAAATGATTGCATCAAAGAGCTGCCCCAATGTAATGCACATTCCAGCTGTTTCTCACCCTTCAGTTTTCTTCCTGATTTATTCCCTGGTTGCTCTTATTGCCCCAGGTGACCCTAAGTCCCCTTTTCTGTACACATAAAAATTATTACTATGGGAAAAACCAAATACATATTTTATGAAACTAACTGAAATGCTTCTCAAGTAGAGATTTTTAAAACCTTGTAAAACATGTCATTTATGAACACATTTTCACTCTAAGACACTGAAATCTATTAGAGTTTGACAATTTTTTTTTTTTGGTTAAAGAATGGTTTTTTGAATGGGTTTTGTACAATTTGAAAAAGATGTATTTTATTTTTGGCCAATTTCTTCTTCCTTTTCCTAATGTAAATGTCTTTCCCCTAGGGATGAACTATAAATTCAACAAGGGAATATAGATTTTAGAGTCCCATTTAGTAGAAAACTCTGCTCCACAGGTGCCAGGTGCAGAGGATCACCAGTTTCCATACACCAATGCTCACTGAGACCAGACTCAGATGAAAATATCTTGTAGTGGTCTTTCCTACATGGTCTAGTAGCAGCAGAAAATCTGTAGACAACACAGAAATATTATTTTAGCTGGAGATAACTGTGAAAAATGAAGACCTGAAATAATAAAAAAAGATTTTGCAAGGTCTTATCGACTTATTTTAGTGATCTTTGCCAAACTTCAAAACATCCTGTGAGAAATAATATTGTAAGAGATGTAAAAGCAACAGCCTGACTTCATCACTTAAAATATATTTTAAAGATACACAATGTACAAGAAGTGGTATTGAGTACTGATCCACAGTAAAAAACAAAGAAAATTTTCAACTCTGATATTCATTTCACAGACCTACATAAACAAAGGCTTACAATATCAAGACGACGAAAATTTCCATGTTAACTATGAAGCAGTGAGTGCCTATGTTGAGACAGACAGGAGAGGAGTGAGCAGAAAACTTCCAAATGACTCTTATAGAATAAGTTGGATTCTTTAATTGATATTCTATGCACTAGTAATTTTAATATCCATCATATTCAATAAATGTTTAGAACATAGATCAGTGGTTGACAGAAAATGATATTAAAAAGTTTCATGGAAATTAAATGATTGTTAATAATATTTAGTACATCAGATATTTGAAACGGGTTTACAAGGACTTTCAACTATCTAAATAAAACTTTAATAAATAATGCAGATTGGTGTGGGGAGGCATTTAAAAAGAACGTTTTCTGTAGTTTTTAGATAGAATTTAACTAAATGGGCTCTCTTCTTCCAACAGAAAATGATAGGTTATTTTGAAGGCTGAATTTTAACAAATAGCATGTCTAATTACTCTTTGTCTTCTTTGACAATAATTGCAGTAAATGATTTTAAGTCAAAAAGAATCCAAAAGGCAACTTGATCGATGTGATTGGCCAATGTATTTGACATTCATTCTCTACAAATATTTTGTAGTAGCAATTAAAATGGCATCAGCCATAAAAACAGATCCATTATTTTGAAATAAATCTAAAAGCATGCATTTTTCTGAGAAGCACTAATGACTTCATTGCAGGCCATTTCCTGAGGATTACTGACTGATGTGGGTTTATTGGGCTTAGCTTTTGCAAAAGTCTTGGATTTTACCACGCAGTCATTATAACCCTCAAATTGGTCTCCATGTTCATTATTTTTACTTAATTAAGTTTTGATATTGAGGAAAAATCAGACAGTATGAATATAATAATATAAAATACAGAGTTAATTTTTCTGTTCATGCTATTTTTCCCTTAAATATGACAGATGATATACAATAAAAATTCCTTTCTTAGTAATACCAGAGCACAGGAAAGAAAACTAGCATCCTTCTGAAACTTGCATGATGATGTTTAAGTTAAAAAAAAAAGATTATGCTTATTGCCCCTCAGATATCACTGAAAACCTCAGTTTGACATTTTATAGTGTCAAATTTTTATTTAAGGCATTTAGACTCCCTATATACTCTAAAAAATGTAGGGGGCTCTACACCATGTAATTCAAAATAGAAAGATTTCCTAAGTATCTGTGTGAGAATGGCCAACAAAGTTCTAAGATTTGCCAAGGAGACAACTTGAAACTTCGAATTTACATATATAAAATAAATTTTTTGAAGAAAACTCATACTCCATTGCCTATTTTTGGCATATGCTCTCTGTAGTTCCTAGATTACTCAGTACCTTTCCTTCAGTAAAGGAAGATAATATACAGGAAGCAACATGGAGAGACAGTGTATAATACTTTTCTCAACAAAGAGCCATTTCTCTATTGTCAACACAGTGGATCTAATTTTATTTCCAAACCAGTTTTCAGGTATAGGGAGGCACTGAAGTGTGGTATTCATGGCTGTAGGCTATGCAGCCAGATGCAATGGGTTTAAAGCTTCGTTCCTCGGTTTACGTTAGCTTCATGGTTGGGGGTGAATTGACTTATTCTTTCTGTGTCTTACTTGGTTCCTAATCTGAAATACAGAAGTGGTAAAATACCTGCTTTATGTGATTGTCATATGTTTAGATGGTTAATGCACACAAAGGGCTCAGAACAGGGCCTGGCACATAGAAAGAATTCAAGGAACACTAGCTGTCACTAATAGAACAGCCAAACATGCATGCTGTAAACTCAGAAAATTTGCTTCACATTGCTACCAACGCTTCACTGAATTCAAATGAATTACCAGATATCTGGAGTCCTAACCCCAATTTAGGAGAAACTTTCACTGTATTCAGAGAGGGAGTCCTAATTCACAGCTGATGTCTTTCATAATGATGGTACAGCATAGACAGGTGGTTACAGCTACTGGATCATAGGTAAAAATCATATCCAAGCCATAATGTAGGTCTGGTAACTATTGCTGCTATTGCCACCTTATCTTCAGCGGCTGCTGCCTTGTCTTTCTGGGTGATTAATATTGAGAAAGTTACTTTGCAGCCCAAGGCCAGGCAGAGGCAAGCATCTCCCAAGGGTTTTGTGACTGAGTCTATAGCCCCCAGTGTTGCAGCTGCACACATTAGAGTTCATTCTTGGGCCTCTAACCTGCGGGATAGCTGCAGCTGGGCCTGCTCCTGTTCCAGGGCAGCACCAGTCTCCCGGCCTTTAGGCCTAGTGATTACTGGTCTTTTTGGCTCTTTGGTTGAAAGAGCCTAGGAAGAAGTGTAATGACTGGTTGTTTCTGGTATTTGTTGACAGAAGTCTTATTTCATCTTAAAGCAGTTGGGCTTATAGTCCCATTTTTATCATTCCAAATGTGGTACAGGGAAAAAAGAAAAAAAGCCTTTGTTCTTTTTTTTTATTTAAATCTGTTTAAATCAAATTAATTTTATAAAATTTTTGAAGCCTTTGATTACACTAAGAATGTTGAATTTTTTTCTAATGTTTTGCATAAAATAAAGGCATGACAGTTCAAATTGACAAAACAGCATTCTCATTAATTTCTTTAAATACCTTAAGAATAATTATTGTTTTGTTTATTTAGGAATTAGTGTTAGATGTCTGATATATTTCTTCCCTGGTGTTTACTGTTGTTTGTTAAAAATCAAGTGCATTATTCACATTCTAATTTAATTCATTATCCTTGCTTTATCCACATTCTTTTGTTTTCTCCAACAATTTGCTGCTAATCTCTGGTATGGATTACGATGCTGATAACCAATAAAAACCATCTGCATTTGGATAATTCTTACAGTTTCCAAAGTCCTCCTATGTATATATTTCCTCTTACTTCTCCTCCTCCTCCTCCTCCTCCTACTTTTCCTCTTCCTCCTCCTCCTCCTCCTCCTCCTCCTCCTCCTTCTTTTTTTTTGTAGTAGTAGTATTGGGGATTGAAGCATTATGTGTTCTAGGCAAGTGCTCTATCACTAAGTCATATCCCAATTCTTTTAATTTGTTTTTGAATCAGAGTCTCTAAATTGGCCAGGCTGGCCTTGAATTTGCAATGGGGCTTAATAAAACAGAAAAGACACAGGAAAATAACAGAGACCTCTAAGTTATTGATACAAATAACTAGCAAATATTGGCTTGATATATTTTCTTTCCTTATACCTTTCCTTCCAGGACTACTGGTTAAGCCAAAGTAAAGCTTTCCCTGGAACTATATGAAATCATAAAGCCTTAAAGAGAAAAGAGTTAAATATCATCAATTCCATTGGTTCAATTGGATACTTACTGATAAATCTGTCATTTTCTCTCAAATCATCATGATGTTTTTGTTTTAACTTTTGTATTTTTAGTTATTTTTGTGTATATGTTATACATACATACTTTGAATTTTTTATTGGTTTAAAAGTTTATGTTAAACAGGAAAAATTTGTTTCTAACTCATCCCTATTTTCTAGCCACCACCAAGTTTATCCCTTTGAAGCAAACACTGACAGAAAATACTCATGATTCTTTCCAAATATGCCTTGTTCATTTGAAAGTAAATATGCATATTATATAAGTTCTAAGTATGCTTTTACTAAATGTTTGCTTTGTGTATTCATTTTATCCTTTGTCCTAAGTGGGCAAAATATACTGACATTCCCCATAGACTGCATGCAGTGAGTAAAGGAAATTACCCAAAGGAAAGTTGAAACAGTGTCCTTAAAGGGAAGGAATGCTAGTTAGGCAAAAACAACAGATGTTGATTCATTAACCAAAGGCTTCAGGCTGAGAAAGTCACCCAAATCAGCTCTCCCAGAGCCTCTTTAAAAGCCAGCATATATGTAACCTATTCTTGCACTAGACTGTGAACTCTCAGAGGGCAGGAAGTCGAACTTAAGCATTCTTAGTTCATGACAAATAGCAGGCATAAATACTCTTGGAAAACGTAAGTGAATATTTTGTCACAGAAAAATTTTGCAAGAATTTCAGCAAGACTCCCTGAACATTGTCATAATATTTCCATGCACTTTTATCTTTGCTAACGCAGATGTTTTCCCACGTGTAATATATCTGTTTTGAAACTCTTATTTGTCAAAAATCTCAGTAAACAATCTAAGTTTCATATACTTCAGTAATAGTAAAGTTTTGATTCTGGAAGAAATCTTATTCTTTGCTAGCATAGCAGAAAAGTAGAGTGGACCAGGAAGGCTGGACGACTATTTGTCCAAAGCACTGAACAATAGATATGGTTATTCATTTGAAAGACATTACATAACATAAACAATAGTTTTAAATATAAGGAAAGAGTTACAAGTAAAACACACACACACACACTCACACGCACATGCATACACACACACAAAGCGTCCTTTATAACTATAGCAAACATAGGTACCATTATTGCTGCAAAGATGGTATTAAATAATGTTTATAGGAGTTTGTTAATATAAACTGAGTTCTTGCATAAGGCCCCAACAAAACAAAACAAAGTCACTCATGCTAAAGTTCCATATCATCAAGTGTTACTGTTCATGTGACCTTCAGAGCAATCAGGAGAGCCTTACAATAAAGCAATTTGATGTGACTTGATACCAACCAAGGTACTTTATGTGCTTCCTTTTCATTTTCTTCATACCTTTTCTGCTTAGAAACCCAAAATCCCCCTGCTCAGTTAATTGGAATACTGATTCTATTTTACAGAAGGAGATGTTACCCTAGAGTTGCTAATAAAAAGCCAATTAAATCTTTAAACTAAATTTGTTGAAATTTTGTGTTTTGACACTAGTGGCCAATTCACAATCTGTGATTAGTTACTAGTGCAAACTTGAGTCTTACTCTTAAGAGCTACAAAAAAACATTAGGTGGGAAAATGCTAAATCTGTTTCCTTTATATTTTCATGAAACAGAAAATGTACTTACACCAAGACTATCTCCAGGACCATAACATTTAAATTTAATTGAAGAGAGGTACACAGACCTTAAGACAAGAGTTGATTTGATACTATCTTTGAACAATGGATAGACAAGTTGCTGTCCTTTGAATAAACATCCTCCCAAGGACCTAATATTAATGTCTTGGTCCCAAGTCCATAGCACTATTGGGAGTTGGTGGAAGTTTTAAGAGGTGGGACCTAGTAGGAATTCTTAGGTCATTAAGGGTATGACCTTGAAGAGGATTATGGGGCACTGGTGTATTTCCCTTTCTCTTTGCTTTCTGGCAATGATGGGGTGAGCACTGAGTACTTTTGTTTCTTCACCATGCACTCCCTGCCACTATGTACCACTTACCCACAGACCCATAGCAAGAGGACCAATCAACTATGGACTGGCATTTCTGAAAGTATGAGCTGAGATAAACTTTTCCTTGTTTTTAAAATTGATTATCTCAGGTTTTCTGTTATAGTTACAAAAACCTGACTACAGAAGTCATCAAACATACTAAATATGGGGTCATCCATTCCAGCAAGGTTGGGCATATGGGGATGCAATATTGGGGACTGTGGGAGTCTGAATATGTCTTTCAAACTTCTAATGTTGAATCCTAATCACCAAGGTGATGGTTTTGCAACTTGGTCAGGTAATGAGCATTCTGAATAGGATTAGTGCTTTTTTTTTTATTGGTTGTTCAAAACATTACAAAGCTCTTGACATATCATATTTCATACATTAGATTCAAGTTGGTTATGAACTCCCAATTTTACCCCAAATACAGATTGCAGAATCACATCGGTTACACATCCACATTTTTACATAATGCCCTATTAGTAACTATTGTATTCTGCTACCTTTCCTATCCTCTACTATCCCCCCTCCCCTCCCGTCCCATCTTCTCTCTCTACCCCATCTACTGTAATTCATTTCTCTTCTTGTTTATTTTCCCATTCCCCTCACAACCTCTTATATGTAATTTTGTATAACAATGAGGGTCTCCCTCCATTACCATGCAATTTCCCTTTTCTCTCCCTTTCCCTCCCACCTCATGTATCTGTTTAATGTCAATCTTTTCTTCCTGCTCTTCCTCCCTGCTCTGTTCTTAGTTGCTCTCATTATATCAAAGAAGACATTTGGTATTTGTTTTTTAGGGATTGGCTAGCTTCACTAAGCATAATCTGCTCTAGTGCCATCCATTTCCCTGCAAATTCCATGATTTTGTCATTTTTTAGTGCTGCCTAATACTCCATGGTGTATAAATGCCACATTTTTTTTATCCATTCATCTATTGAAGGGCCTCTGGGTTGGTTCCACAGTCTAGCAATTGTGAATTGTGCTGCTATGAACATCGATGTAGCAGTATCCCTGTAGTACGCTCTTTTAAGGACTTCAGGGAATAGTCCGAGAAGGGCAATAGCTGGGTCAAATGGTGGTTCCATTCCCAGCTTTCCCAGGAATCTCCATACTGCTTTCCAAATTGGCCGCACCAGTTTGCAGTCCCACCAGCAATGTACAAGAGTACCCTTTTCCCCACATCCTCGCCAGCACTTGTTGTTGTTTGACTTCATAATGGCTGCCAATCTTACTGGAGTGAGATGGTATCTTAGGGTGGTTTTGATTTGCATTTCTCTGACTGCTAGAGATGGTGAGCATTTTTCCATGTACTTGTTGATTGATTGTATGTCCTCCTCTGAGAAGTGTCTGTTCAGGTCTTTGGCACATTTGTTGATTGGGTTTTTTGTTTTCTTATTGTTTAATTTTTTGAGTTCTTTGTATATTTGAAAGGAAACTGTACAAGACCCCTTACCCCTTGAATCATGTGAGGCCACAGACAACCATCTCTGAACCAGGAAATAGGCCATCAACAGATATCAAACCTTGAGAAATAAATTTCTGTTCTTTAAAAGCCCATGTGGACAAAGACAGGAACTGGTTGAAAGAAAGGAGTTACTGAAGAGAAAACAAAAGGAGACTTTGATTGGAAGCTGGCAATAAAGAGAAAACCAGCTTCACCCTAGTTCCCAACATATAACAATTATAGGTTTAATTCAAATTGTTATTAGGCTCAATATTTACATCTGTAAACTTCAAATTGTTGCTAGGATTAAATGAAGCTTTGTAAACTGAAAAGAATTATTTCAGTTTGTGTTCTCTACAACATCATACACATGCATTGAATATATTATGTTTTCAAATGCTTTGCATTCAATAATAAAAACTTTAGACTCTAATTATCTTAGAACTTAAGTTTTCTGGCTTAAAACTCCTGACCTAAAGTTCATGTCTTAAAGCAAACACAGAATTTTAAAGTGATACAAATTTAATGAATTGAGAAGTTCATTTTCCTAACTGTAAATAGACACCATTGGATTTTAGATATGAGCTCTTAGCCCCAGAAGATCCAGGATCATATCTGTCTCACTCAAAATGTAACCTAATGCCTAATGTAGTTTTTTCCACATAGCCAGGGCAAGACAAATATTTATTGAATGGTGTTTGAATTAACAATAGCTGGTTATAGTTATAAATAAAAAAATGTCAATCTATTATTAGTCAAAATTCTTGAAAAGTAGACTAAGTGTATTAAGTCTCTTGAAATAAAACTCTGAGTGTCTAGGTATTTCAAAACCAGCCCCTGGTACCCAATAGTAACAGAAGCAAAAATAACCTATGTCATGAAGTAATAGAGAAATTCTAAAAAAAATTAGACTTTATGCCCAGAATTTCTGTGTATATATGTATTATTCACAGAGTTACTCTTTCTATTCTAATTTAATTTGTCCTGCACTGTACTCAATACCTAAAAAACACAGATTCTTATTCATTGAATTAAAATGACAACTGCATAAGCCCAACCATAACAATTGCTGCAAGCTGCAATTTGCCAACCCTGTAATGTCAATGAGGCATCTGGTTCCTACTCTGTCACTTTCCCCCTAAGGCTTCAAAATGAAAGCTATAGAGGTAAAAGTGGGTCATTATATACATATGGCTAGAACAAGAAGTACACTGTGTAAGTTCTAAAACATATTTCTGCAATTTCATAAATGGCCTTGATTCAATAATAGCTATCAAAACTTTATTAGTTTCATTATAGCTTGGCTATAAATAATTTTGTTTCCTACTAAATCACTCATATCCATATTTTAACTATTTTAGTGGTAGTAATTAACATAATGATGATGGTCTTTCCCTATAACAATTATATTAGAAAAGTTTAGACTATTCATATAACTAATTAATATTTTCAGTAGGAGACAAATTTTTATTTTTTCAAACAAGATTTTTTTTTAATTATCTTGTATTGTTTTGGTTTTGTTTGCCTCTAAGATTAGTAAATCCATTATTCATGGTTTCATTATCAAAGAAGAATTGTCAGCACATACTTCCTACAGAATGCATCCCCTTCCCCAGAACACAAAGTTTTATGTCCCCAATGATTGCATTTCAAAAGACAATACTGGGTAATACTGGAGAAAAGAGCTTAATATATTAGCAATGTAACTTGCTTAATTGACTTAAAAATTTTAAAAACGTAAAATCTAATGTTGAGATTAGTGCTACATTTAAAGTTTGTATCTATTCCTGGTTTACTGAGTTTGTTTACTTAAATAGTATCTATGTCCAGAACTGTGCATATTTGTGATTTGTAGTACATAGAAAATCATTTCCAGTGGAAAAATTGTTTTCTTCTTTAAAGACAAGATGAACATATGTCCCTTTGGTACAATTGTATAATAATATATAACAATCTAGGAAATGCTATTAGATTTTTAATAATGATATCATATAAGTATCCTAAATTGATCAAAATGCCCTCATATATTTCCTTTCCTGTCAGCATATCCAAATGACCATAAAAAATCTAAAAGAAAAGATATTTTAAATAAGTCCCCAAGTCCCTGAACAATAAGTAAAAACTTATTCTGACATGTAATTTATCAAACTGTGAGACACCAGCTATTGTAAACTAAGCAAGACAAAAAATAAAGAAAACATAAAAATAAATGAATACTGTAACTGTAATTTTGGGGAAATTCTTTTGAACAAAACATAACTGAGTATTTCTGCTATTACTCTTGTTATGAATTATAAACCTAGCACATATGTATTAGACTTTGCTTTTTGCTGGTGGAATAAGTAATTTAAAAGCAGTAGTTGGAAACAGTTGCAGTATTTTCAATAAGTGTAAAGAATCAGCTTTTAACCACATATTTATTTAGCTAAATTTTATAAAAAATAATGTTATTTCCAAAAACTTTACAATAAAGCATTAGTACTCCAGTCTTCTGGATATGGACTGACATTGGATTTGAAGTGGAAGGAAATTTGATGATTTTGAGAGGATTATTTTTCTACTATATATGTTTATATTCAGCATGTCAAATATTTCCCTGTTGGTATTTAACCCTTTCTACTGCATAGTCTCTGTTTTAGCTAGATAATCATAGATTAACAGCAACAAAAAAAAAATTCCCCATTTCAATAAATTTGTTATGCAAACCAATAATAACAGACTATTCATGATCAAAGTTTGATCGTGTTTCTGCAGTGTGTGACAAGTGTGAAATTTCAATCTTGGTTTTTGTTTCTTTTAAAACAACTTTTAAATAGTCTTAGCTCTAACTTTAATATCAAAATTTTGCCCTTTCTTCTTGAATTTCCTTGTGATTCCAAATAATAGCATGGAAAGCTGTTATCCATGATAGAGTGTCAGTTGGTTACTACCAACCATGGGGAATTGGCTCCTCACTTCTCAATAATTTAATCTGTTCTCTCCTTCACAAAAAGCACAAATGGGCTAGCAATGAAAGAAAGAAAGAGAGAGAAAGAGAGAAAGAGAGAGAGGAAGGAAGGAAGGAAGGAAGGAAGGAAGGAAGGAAGGAAGGAAGGAAGGAAGGAAGGAAGGAAGGAAGGAAAAAACTTGTAGTAGAGGATTTTTACTAAATGTGTTAGCCTTTTGGTTGAATTGCATTCTGATTATTGAAGTTTCTATAATGTTCAAAGGTCTCCTTGTGGTCATTTAAAATGTTTTGATGAGGCTGCTAATTTTGAGAATGTAAGGGTTCATGATATTTTCCTTGCCTCCATTAGGATCTATTTCATAATGCTTGGGAAAGACTATTATTGACCTTCCATAGTTCAGAATCAGTCCAATGAATATATATGTCACAAAAATTTGAATACTTTACAACCTTTTAATCTGATAAAATAATACTACTGGTTGTACAGATTTCATATTCAGGTTTGGAGAAGAGGTATTAGACGCAGAAATACTTCAGGACTCTCTCCTGCTGTGGCCTATTTTGCACAAAGTCCTAGGTTATAAAGCACAACCTAATTGGTGCAGATGTTTGGAAAAGCTTAAAGAGCCCTCCAGGCTGCGACCCAGGCAAATATTACCAATCTTTTTTTCTCAAGATTTGTAAAACTCACTCTGCATTATATATATTCATGGTTAGAGAGAGAGAGAGAGAAAACAATCAACAGACCACCAAAACCAGTTTCCCATGATGTATTTTTTGTATGAAATGTGCATGTCACATGAATGAGTTGACATTTATTTTTTTTAAAGTTGTTTAATTGTATCAGTTTAGTGAATATGTGCATCCTTATGCAAATACACAAGCAGCTCTTCTTTTAAATGAACAGAATCAGTCCAGCTAACACACATGCCTGAGTCTTATTTTTGAGAGAATCTCATTTCATTGCAAGTTATTCTAAGTAAGCATCAGGCATTGTGGCATGGTGTCTGGCATTACAAAATTCCTTACTTAATAGTAGAACAAGAGAGCATTTGCAGTAAAATATTCATACATTGTCAGCACATCTGTTATTACTGCCCCCAGGGCCACATTTGTTTAAGCCTCCTATTTTCCAGACATTTTTCTATTTTCAAATATACACCATACTTTGATCTGGCACATAACCAATCAAGCTGCCTTTTATAACCTGGCTACACCTGTTTCTGCAGGTGTAGTAACTGAGAGAGGGCACTTTCAGGATAGAGGGAAAGAGCTACCTGGGATTCATTTTGAGCCAGTCATTTCCTCACAGCAGCTCAGCAGGCAGCTTTGGGGAATTTTTCATGAAGCACATCAGTAGGATTTTCCTCTTTTGTATCAGCATGGCTTCACTTAGAGTGAGTGGCTCATCTAATATGTTTTTCAAATGAGTAGCAGTATGAAAATAGCAATTTTGAAAGAATTTTCTAAATTATCTTTTCTTATTTGTAATATTTTGACTTTATTTATACTTTTGACTTAACTTTATTATGTGAATGATATGTATGTAAATGACTTCCACACTATAATACTACTTTATTTTGTAATCCTTCAGTTTTCTATTTGTTTATTTGGTTTTTCTAAGGGTATGTATTCAAGAGTAATAATCATAGTAGAGCAGGGCTGGTTTTACTACATCTCCAATTAATCCATTATCAGGCATTTCTTTCCTACTAGAGAAAATCCTTACAGAAGCTCACCGCACTGACTATCTGTAGTCCTGGCACTTCCTCTACTTTGTGCACCTCTGATTGCATCAGTAGAATTGCAAGAGTCAGAAACATTGTTTCATAAACTTTTATGGTATTGGAATTTCCTATAGCAATTAAGCAGACATACTAATTATTGCATAAGCTGCCCCCCAAAAAACAGGTTGGTATTTTTGACTGTAAAAAATTCAAATGCTTTGGAATAGCCTAATATGTCACAGAACTCTCCAACGCATTATTGAATTTAGATGTGAAGCATGAAATGGTAAATTATTTGTGGGGGAGGATGAGGTGAGTTGGGAATGCAGAGCTGCATTGTTTAATAGCCACTCATCACACTCAGCTCTTGTCAAATTCAGATTAATTAGCATGAAAAATTAAAACTTAAGTTCCTCTGTGATCAATAACCATATGCAGCTCATGGTTACCAAATTTAACAGCACAAATATAAGATATGTCTATACTCATAGAAAGTTCTATTGGACAACCAACGAGAAATTCTACACACAGAGAGCTCTGCAATTGTCTAACTCCTTGTTTCAAGTTAAAGAAATAAAAACTAAAAATTATTGATGAATAAAATATTAGTTATAGAAAATGATTCAAAATTCATATCTATAAATTGGCAAAAGTACACATATATATGTTTTAACTTTGAATATATTTTTATGATTCCCATTGTAACCCATGTTTTAATTAATTTACTTTTGACTGTTCTTGCTTCTATGGGATGAAGAAGTCTTACTCTGATGTGTAGGATAATAATTACACACATCTTCTCCAGAAAGAAATATGATTGTACCATAGCTCATCGTCAATGAACTGTGAAACTTTGAGTAAGTAACTTGAGCTCTCTGAATGTTTGTTTTTTATCTGTAAAATGAAAATATAATAAGAACTTAGCTTTCAGGTTGTTTTAATATGTTAATAATGTTAAAATTAGCCTGTCTGGCCTGAACACATTTGAAGAAAAAAAAGCTTGTTAAATAGTAATAAAATTTGTTATAACAGTGATCAAATAGTTGTGAGACAATTTGCATAATACCATCATGTATATTGTTTCAATCAATTCCTAATAAATTTTCTTATTTTACATAAAAATATAAGTCAGAAAATTATAATGTGAACAGTTTATATGATGAGAGACATTCTCTTGACTTCAAAACTTAATTTTATATCCTTCCTGCATTAACACTTTCCTTCATAAACTATTCAAAAAAACAAATGTGCAATGAAATTAATTTCTTGTAATTTTTTGATGGGTTATTGCTAACTCACAGATTTTATCAGTAATAAAAACCATGGCAAAATGTCCTGATTTGAAAAACTGGTGCCTAACAGAACTCTCTCACTTCATAACTCCAGTCAATTGAGCATCTCATTGTGGCTTGGATAAAAAAAATGGACCAAAATCATTTTCTTCCAAGTGAAAATTCATCAATGAGTTCATATAAACCTATTTCAGATAAATACAAAACAAAAGGAGCTGAATCCATGCATTTTCTTTTTGTCTTTTTTTTTTTTTAATTTTTGGTCTTCATTTTAAACCATATGCTGGTTTTCCACACCAAATCACAGACAGTGAGAGAATAAACAAGATGATAGGAAACTACTATCATGCAAGAATATATTAAATACAATAAGAGATGTGCATGGCACTGTATGCAGTTTGAAAAATATTGAATTTGCTTTGTATTAGGGATATGGCACTTGATTTCTTCTTTGCATACTTTGAAGAAGTATGCAAAAAAAGAAGAAATAGATATAAATGGAAGAGATACGAAAACAATATATCCTCTATCTTTTGGGTAAAGCAAGTTTTTCTTTGGTTGTTTAACATCATTTTTTACATCGCCTAAACTCATCTATTTTCTAAGCTAGAGTCTGAGAAATTAAATTTGTCAGACCCCTATGTCATCAGAATTTGGTTTTGGTTTTGTCAATGAAACACTTATATGAAATTAAAAGGCAGAAGTTAACTTGTTTTGCTTCCAATACCACAGATTGCAGAACAAGGGGGTAAAAAAAGAGTTTGGACTCTCAAAATG
Source organism: Marmota monax (assembly GCF_021218885.2). Taxonomy (NCBI): domain Eukaryota; kingdom Metazoa; phylum Chordata; class Mammalia; order Rodentia; family Sciuridae; genus Marmota; species Marmota monax. The sequence continues at coordinate 4,886,188 of NW_026692486.1, read as the reverse complement.
ACAAGAGCTGACAAATATGGACTCCTGAGCTGTTAATGCAGACTCCACCTGTTAGCAACATAGTAGATCCTATTGCTTCTGCACTGAATAATGCCACCTCATATTTTGGCCCTCTCAACCATTTTGTATCCTAATTTTCTCTTTGCTTGAAATACCCAAGCACATTTATATTTTGTTGATTGAAGAAATATGACTGATTTGCATTTCAAGAAGATCAATCTGCTGCAGTGTAAAATCTCATATAACACAATTCTAACTTATAAAAGCTATACAAGATTTTCTCAGAATTGTTTACATAAAATAGGTTAAAAATTTAAAATAATACCTACCACTTAGCTCAGTGAGCTTATGTCTGAAGGAAAAGACACAATGTGTCATGATCTGATTTTTATGCTTCCCAAAATTCTTATGTTAATATTCTAATTCCCAAGGTTATATTATTAGGTATGAGGTACCTAATATGAGATATCATAAAAGCAAATCCCTGAAGAATGGGACTAGCTTTCTTAGAAAAGAGCAAGGGATTTGTTTCTTACTTTCTCTATATAAAACACATCAAGAAGTCACTATTAATAACCCAGGCCATTGGTCCTTACCAGACTCTGAATCTACCACCTCAGACTTCCCAGTTCCTCAAACTGTGAGAAATAAATTTCTGTTGTTTATAAGCTAAGCTATCTATAGTGTTTTGTTATAGGGACCTGAATGTACTAAGATACAATGCTATTAACAAAGGTTACCATAAAAAAGAAAAAAAGAAAGAAACAATAAAAAGTATGCTTTCTTAATTTTCTTCTAAGAATTATATGGTCACAATATTTTAAATAAAGAAAGACAGAAACTGATAAAAATGTCTATAATGTTGTATATATAAACAGGCTTTCCTAGAGAAAATAAAGATTGAAAGATACCTCCAATAAAAGTTATTTGAAAGGCTTAGAAAACCAAAAATTCACAGTCATCAGAAGAAAGTTGTACTTTTAAACATGGATGTCATTATAGAATTGTTAAATTATGAAACAGCGTATTTAATGCTTTACATAAGACAATAAAACCATAATTTGGGGGATTATATTTTTCTACTGGATAATAATTCAAGCTGTAACTTCACAGTATGTGAGTTCCAATCTACTGGTTAAATAGGAAAACCAAATTTAGATACATTCTCTTGGATAATTAAGCAATCCCAGGATGTGCTGGTAGAATAGTATACAAGAATAATATTAAAAGTATATGCTACACACCCTTTCTGGTTATTTCCAAGTTATGATGTAATTTTTTTATGAAGTAAAGAAAAACCAAAGGGGTAGACCCCCACTGTTAAAAACCCTGGTTGAAGCAGACATTATTTTAATCATGTTTTAGAAAAATGTGATTCATTTCAGAAAAAGCTGTAATACAATTGTCCAAATACAGCTGGTGGAGATGTAACAATATGAAAAACATTAATTTCAGAAAGAGAAAATCAAAATTCTGTGCAGTTGGCACCTAAGTCTTGATATTGGAGAATATCCATTCAAATGATGACAAGACCATAACACAGAAAAAAAGAAAAATTACTGGATGAGGCCAGGAGAGATACTGTCATTAAGTACATATGGATGAGTTGAGCTTTCCTAGGGAATGAGGATTGTTGTTATTAGAGAATCTATTCTGCTTACTATTTTTGTGTACATATTTTCATGCTAAAACTAATTACATAGAAAATTTCTACAGATCATTTGATAATTTATGTATGTGTATTTTTAACATGATTTTCTGTTATAATCAGAACATTAAAAAATTCTCTAGCTACAGTTACAGGCAACATAGTCTTATTCCCCATTACAGATTAGATTCAAATGACCACTATGATACTGTGTAAGACACCGTTCTCAATGTGCCATGTCATATAAATATAAAACATTTGTTTACAAAATGTGTTCTCCCTTAATTTATATAAACTACTATTTGAAATATTGTTTAGATACAAATTAGAATTTGCCTAGTGAGGTACTTCCTTGCATATTTTATTGAACTCATTTTGTCTTAATGCAAAAACATTTTAATAGACAAAAAAGATTTTATTTAATATACTAATAAAGATTGATTCTACGAAATGGAAAAGAACTCTAGACCTCTCAAATAAGAAGAAAATAAAAGTATCTTTACACTTTGCATGTGAACTTCCTTATATCTTTATCCTGCCTGTTGGAAATCTGGCAAGGAACATGATCAAAGCCAGTTAAAATGGAGAAAATAAAGATTGAAAGATACCTCCTATAAAAGTTATTTGAAAGGCTTAGAATTCATTGTTATAGGGCCACTTAAATGTATTAAGGTGATTTTATCCCCAATACTATTGAATAACAAGTCAACAGTTCCTCTAAAATAACATATATACATACATACATACATACATATACATGTGTGTGTATGTGTGTGTGTGTGTGTATTTCATTTAAATGAACCTAGGGCCTACATATTTGTATTACTTTACATAAAAAAAAGAATACTGATTTGCATAAATTTGCATCCACTACCTAAGTATGTAAAATTAATTAATACAACTGAAAACCATGTATTCAGGATTCACATTTAAGGTCATTCAAAGAACTGAGTTCAACTGAGGTTTGCAAACAAAGAAATCTGACTTCACCAGGGTATTTTTCCCAATTAGGAATCATTTTCTAAGTGCTTTGCCTAAAGACAAAAGACTTACTTCCAAGCTGATGACTCTGTAAAAGCAAATTGTAAAAACCAATGTTAAGGTGGGAGTGCCTGAATTCATTTAGACTGCTGTGGACTGCTGTTATATTGACTGCCTTGTGCTCAGATGGTGCATTGTACCAACCATTCTGCTTCCTATAGCTGAGCAGGCCATCAAGTGAGCTGCTTAGGCTGATCAGGCTCCTGATAGGAAGCATTCAGTGCGCTAAAAATGGCAAACAAACTCTGAAAGAATCTTTAAAAACTGTCAGCTCTACTTTAAACTTTAGTAGCTTAAGCAGTTTATAAAAGAGCCTAAAATAAGAAAGTTTTCTGTTTTAAATAAGATAACCTATGAAGTTTTAAAAGGTGCAACATTTGGGGGCATTATATTTTCTTTCCCTGAGTTATGAGGGAACTTTAATAAAAACTGTCAGTAATCTCAAATCCATTTAAACTTGCTTTCTGGGATGTACTGATTTATAGAGCCATGATCTGCCTGTGATGGATCATAGCTGATCAGGTCATTCGCTGATAAACCTATTTCAGAGGATTTTCCTTTCCATTTTCTATTGAAATTTTTATACTGTAATGTTATGTCCTTATAGAGTGTAGTCTGAGTCTCAACTTCTTTTTTCAAGAAAAGTCGATTTTCTGGAAATATAGCTCATCCCTTCAAACTAAACTTGATATTTAAAGTCCTGGGTCCTGTCAAATATAGTACTAAATAGTGAGATAAAAAGTAAGTTTAATCAAGCAAGCAACTTTTTGAGCTCATGGATTTTAAGCTTGGTTGAATGGGAAGGCCATCAACATATTTGTCAGGAACTTTCTTTTGGTGGTGGAAAAGTTTTTGTTGTTGTTGTTGTTGTTGCTTTTTAATTAGTTTTTTTTAAATATTTTTGAACTGTGATTTAAGAGCATATTTTCTGATTTTCTTATGCTTTTGTTTTTAAATGGCCCTTACTCAGCTCATTTTTGGCATTACTGCCAAAGCATTGCATTTATTTTGGTAATAAACAGCTAAATTCTTTAAGAAGGGACTTACTACTCAGTTTATCCAAAGTCCACATTCTGGCACTAGAGGTCCTTTATCTACTGGTCCTATTTAGTCTTTGTGACTTGGCTTTGGTGTTTCCACTATCTAAAACACCTCTACTAATTCTCTCCCTTATCTAACTTTAACCCAAATTTTTAGTATACAGGTCACTTCCCACATTTTTTATAAAAGATTCCCATGACTGCTTTATTTCATTTTCATCCTAACCCATGTCACAAAGCCCAGCTCACATTCCATCTCTTTAATAAAAGATATCTATCTTCCTTTTAACATAATCATCACTGTTAATCAGAAAATCTCTTATTTACTAAATACATATTATACCATTTTACAGATGAAAAACTGATATATCAGGAGATTAAAAAGACATCCAAATCACAAAGTTAGGTTTTTCTGTCTTTTTTTTTCTCTCCAGTACAAAGCCCTTGCCCATGACTTCCTACATTTTATTCAACCATTTTATCTTTACTAAAGTCCTATTTTTATCATTTAATAAATGCCTTATTTAATAATGTAACTTTTGTGCATTTATTATGTGCTTCCTATATTTTCTTTCTCTTTCCTGAAGCTTTGACAAAAAGTGACCCATAAAATTATAATATCTTTATTAAAATTGTGACAAACTAATGATAAGAACAAGAAGAAAAATAAATTGAAGAGTGTTTGAGCCAAATTATAAATTACTAATTGTTACTGTGATACAGTTGTAATTTTTATGTAATTAAAATTAACCAAAAATTTAATAATGCTACCAGAGCAAAATTTCTGACACGACATAACAATGCTTTGATCTTAAAATAAATGTGTTTCCAATTTTTAAGAATATTTCCTACTTAAAAAGTTTTTGAAAAAATAAAGAGATAGTAATTAAGGACAAAATTTACTAATGTTGTGCCTTTTATTTTGACATGTTAGATTTTTTTTGGAAAATAAATTGCACAAAAATATTTCCCCAAAATTGGATGTTATTCACTTACATTTCAAATTCAAAGTTCCCTGATTATCCCTGGTTCTGAGCAGTAACATATCAGCTCATCAAGTGTTTCAAAATAACCTTGAAGAAGAACCTAGTGAAGAAAAATAGCTTAACTCAGCTAACATTTCATTTCATGTAGATAATGACTTCACATGCCTCTGATGCTTATAAAGATGTTAATTTCTTACCAAAATGGACACTACTGAAATACAGATAATCAGAACGTATTTTGAATTTTATACTCTACAAAACAAAAAATCTTGAAGACATCACCAAATTTCTTGAGATATATGACCTACCCAAATTGAATCAGAAGGACATAGAAAACTTTAACAGATTAATTTCAAACAATGAAATAGAAAATGTCATCAACAGCCTACAAATCAAGAAACGCCCATGATCGGATGAATTCTCAGTTGAGTTCTACCATACCTTCACAGAAGGACTAACACCAATTCTCCTCAAATGATTCCATGAAATAGAGAAAAAGGGAACCCTTCCAAACTCATTCTATGAAACTAGTATCACCGAAATACCAAAACCAGACAAAGACTCATCAAGGAAAGAAAATTTCAGACTGATATCTCTGATGAACATAGATGCAAAAATTCTTAATAAAACACTGACAACTCACAAAAACATATTAAAAACACAGTGCACATGATCAAGTGGAGTACATCCCAGGGATGCAAGGTTGGCTCAACATATGGAAATCAATAAACGTAATTCATAGCATCAATAGACTTGAAGACAAGAATCAGATGATTAACTCAATAGGTGCAGAGAAAGCATTTGTCAAAATACAACATCTGTTCATGTTCAAAACCATAGAAAAACTACTGGTAGTAGAAACATATTTCAACATTGTAAAAGCTACATATGCAAACCTCAAGGCCAACGTCATTCTAAATGGAGAAAAATTGAAAGCAATTCCTCTAAAAATTGAACAAGACAGGGACACCCTCTTTTACCAATTCTATTCAACATACTCCTGGAAATTCTAACCAGAGCAAGTAGACAGAAGAAATAAATTAAATGGATACAAATAGGGAAAAAAAAGAGCTCAAATGATCCCTGTTTGCTGATGATCTCATTCTATATTTGAAGAAAAAAAATACCAGAAAACTTCTAGAATGAATATATTAATTCATCAAAGTAGCAGGATATAAAATTAATACCCATAAATCAATTGCATTTCTATACATCAGTGATGGATAAATAGCCTCAAAGAAAATAAAGTATTTGGAAATAAGTCTAACAAAAGAGATGAAAATCCTCTACAATGAAAACTACAGAATACTAAAGAAAGAAATTAAAGACCTCAGAAGATAGAAAGATCGCCCATGTTCTTGGATAGAAAGAATTAATATTTTCAAAATGGCCACGTTATCAAAAGTGCTATACAGATTTATCAAAATTTCTTTTAAGGTTCCATTGATGTTCTTCATAGAAATAGAAAAAGTGGTCACAAAATCCATTTGGAAAAATAAGAGGCCCAGAATAGCCAAAGCAATCTTCAGCAAGAAAAAGGAAGCAGGAGGCATCACAATACCAGACCTTAAATTATACTGCAGAGCTATAGTAACAAAAACAGCATGATATTGTTACCAAAACAGACATGAAGACGGATAGTACAGAATAGAAGATATAGAGACAAAAAACACATAAATAGTAGACAAAGGTGCCATAAACCTCCATTGGAGAAAAGATAGCCTGTTCAACAAATGCTGCTTGAAAATTGGAAATACGTATGTAATAAAATGAAATTAGACCCCTATCTCTCACTCTGCACACAACTCAAGGTGGATCAAGGACCTACGCATTAAACCAAAGATCCTGCACCTACTAGAAGAAAAAGTAGGCCCGAATCTCCATCATGCTAGCTTAGAAACAGAATTCCTCAACAAGGCTTCTAAAGCATAAGAAGTAACATCAAAAATCAATAAATGGAATTGTATCAAACTAAAAAGCTTCTTCACAGCAAAGGAAATAATCGAGAACATGAAGAGAGAGCCTACAGAATGAGATAAAATCTCATGTGTAACTACAAAGAACAAATAAGAAAAGAAGAAAAAAATTATGTTAATTTCTGGGTTCTATATTACTAAACTGTAAAAATAAATTTTACCTTTCCCCTTCAGTGCATAAAATAAAAAAAATTATATAAAAGGGCAAGTGCAGAATATGTATGGCAAACAGAAGCCTAGAACTGGAATTTACACAATGAGACTTGCACTACATTTTATTGGTTAGAGCAAGTTACAAGTCCACAGAAGATGCAGGAGGTAGCAAATGGAAACTAATGTTCTCTCCTAGTAATCTACTGATTCTCATAGTAACTTGCTAATTTTGATACATAAAATCAACCAAATGTCCTTGTGCTTTGTACCAACTGACAGAATATTGTTGAAATGCTATGTTCTTCCAATTTTCTCTAATTCTTTAAATTTTATACCTCCAGCTGGATCTTTGATTTGAGGTATCTGAAAACGCTTCAATTGTGCCTCATTATCTATCAAAACTTTTTCTTTTCTTTTTTTTTTACTTTGATGCCTCCCAAAATATGTTTACTTAAGACTCACGTTCTTGCACTAAGACATATGTTAAATGGCAGTGAGATTTTCCTCCTTTGAAATTAATAAAAAATAAATAAAGTTTTAAAAGCTTTTCATATATGCTCACAGATTTTTCGCTCATCCCTTGAGTCTACTATATTATATTATTCATTATCTTTCCCAATAAACTAGTTCTCATGTTAAGTGGGTATATTTTTCTGGGTAATTGTCTAACTATGGACAACACTAACTCTAGAAATGTCAGCAAATAGCACAATAAATTTTTTTCCCTAATTTGTATGAAAGACTGATGGTTGGTGGGTAGTGTAGAGAATAATTCCAAAATCCTTCTTACTGCTTCATTATATTCTAGGTTTTCTGAGCTCTTTCCATTTATCCAGATAATGAATTAAAGAAAAAAAAAACACAAAGAAAAATGATTACAAACAAGTGAGATGGTCTAGGTCTGGAAATAGCACAAATTCCTTGTCCTTGTTATACTATTGGCAAGAATTAACTTACCCAGCCCCGTCTAGACGAAAGGGTGACTGAAAACTGTGGCCCAGCTATGCACCAAGAGGAAAAGGACAAGGCACTATTTGCCACAGTAGAAAATTAATAACGTGTAATGTGACTGCTCTGTCCTTGTGTTTTTTGTCTGCCTGTTCACCTCAGTGAGAACTTGGTAGACATGAGACTGGATATAATTCTGGCCACAAAGAATTCCCCTTCATCTGTTTCATAGGACTTGTTAAAACAGACACCAGGGGCTGGGATTGTGGTTCAGTGGTAAAAAGCTGGCCCAGCCTAGGATTCGCGGGGCCCTGGGTTCGATCCTCCTCAGCACCACATAAAAATAAAAAAGGAATGGAATAAGGTTAAGAAAAATCAGACTCCAGCTGCTATTCTTTAGCTATAAAGTAAATTTCTCATTAATTCTGCCCCTTTAGCTGCTGACAGGCAATTTGACTGCTTAGAAAACACACTGGGTTTTTATGACCCACACATAGTAATCATAACCAGCCATATGTAAAACCACCAAGCATAAATTGATGGAACTAATACAATTTTAACCAACAATATTAGAGGTTATATTTTAAAACTACAAAATCCCATTTGACACTTAAAGGTGTCCTGTAGAGGTGCACTGGGTTTTACCTTCCTATTGGAAATACATAAACTTTTACTAAATTTTTCCTATTTATTGTTTTCTGTTCAAATTTTATCTTCTCCTTGCAAATATTGTTTTATTTTTAGATAATGTCACTATATATTGGAAGTCTATGTTAATAATATAATATTAAACTTACATATAAATATTTTATATTACTTCAGAAAGCAATATATTAATATACAAATTCATTTTCATGTGCTCATCCAAGGACTATATCTTTATCTATTCTTAGAACAAATAGGAAAATATTTTATAGACATTCATCATTTTAAAAAAGTTGTTCTGAATTAAAGGCATTATTATTAATAGAACACTGCTTTATGCAAATGGTAGTGTATATGTTTCAGAAATACAGTCCATTTTTGAGAAATGAAGTAATATTACATTTGTTAGGTGAAGATCAATTCATTTAAATATTAATATTTACAAGTTATATTGAAGTTTATTATCTAATAGGTGAACTTAGTAAAACATTAGTCATATCTCAAGGAAATTTAATGAAATGTCCAAAATTATCAGATGTATATAAAACTAGGGAATGGCTGATATTTTTTTCAGAACAAATTATTGCTAATTAGCTCTACATTCAGTACAGCTAACAAAAAAAATTCAAAATGTAACAGGGTTTATGTTTCTAATTCAGTTCTAAGATCTGAACAGTATTTACAACTCCTTCATAGACATAATAGGAAATAATGCTATAAAAACAGATACATTAATGAGAAGGGATAAACCACTCAGATCTCTAGAGGCTTGTGATCCTCACAATCAAGCAACTTCATTGGTTTCCTGCTCAAATATCATCAACTCAGAGAGACTTTGCCTTTTCATTATATCAAAATTCCATATATTTACTCTCTATCTCCTCATTGTGTTTATTTCCATAGTAAAGAATAGATTAATGACTGAATTAATAGTTGTTTATTGATGCTTATGTTGATTTAGTTCAGTATATTTATAACAATCAAGAAAGTTTCATATTAAGCTCCACCTAAACCTAAGAAGATCACAATCTGGTTGGAAAAATGAGAGGGTGAATGAAACAGGACAATTCAATTTTTATATATCCAAACCTTGGGTCTCAAAAAGAGAATTGTATACCCATACTCAAAGCAGTACTATTCACAAGATCTGAAAGGCAAAAGCAATACAGATGTCAATACACAAATGAACTTTTACAATGTGGTATCAAGATATTATGGAATATTGTTTGTGCTTAAAATGAAGAAAATTCTGACACATGTTATACCGTGAAGACAATTTGAGGACATTATTAAACAAAAATAAGTTACATAAAGATAAATACTATATGATTCCACTTCTATGAGGTATCTAGAGTAGTCAAGTTTGAAGAAAACAGAAGGATGTGTGCCATGGGTGAAGAGAGGGGAGTGGGGAATGTTCAATAGGATGTTGTTCAGTTTTGTAAGATAAATAATTTCTAGAGATTGGTTGTATGCCAAAATTGAATTTGTCTAAGACAACTGAAAAATATATGATTAAAAATAGCTAAGAAAATAAATTTATTTTATCTTACCACAATTTTTAAAAATGTAGGGTATCAAAAATAAATCTCTATAGATCTTAAAAGAACAGAAATTCCCTTACAGCATTTGCTCTTAGGGAAAAGAGTAGGATTACTGATTATGCAAGCATAATATATCACTCCATGATAGTGTCTATATTAATATCTAAGAAAACCAAAAATTTTCATATCACTTCTAGTGGATTATGCTTATAGTAAAAAAGGAATAATGGAGTTGTATAACTCAGAAACAAATACATTATATGTCCTTAAAATAACCATATTTTATAAAATATTAATGACTATTAAGTTCCCTTCATATTTTTTTAAAAAATCATAGATGAGTAAAATAAAGACCAAGTTGATAAAATTTTTTGAGATTGATCTTAAAAAGTGGATCTCCAGACTCTTGGGTTCTTTCTACTAAACATTACCTTTTCTTAACACTAAAATAAAAGATGAATTAGAAGCTCATGGGCTGGGGATGTGGCTCAAGTGGTAGCGCGCTCGCCTGGCATGCGTGCGGCCCGGGTTCGATCCTCAGCACCACATACAAAACAAAGATGTTGTGTCCGCCAATAACTAAAAAATAAATATTAAAAAATTCTCTCTCTCTCTCTCTCTCTCTCCTCTCTCACTCTCTCTTTAAAAAAAAAAAAAAGAAGTTCATGCCAACAATTGGATCAGTATTTGATATTTGGGATACACAGCTTGCTTATTCATATTTCTGCAGTCACTATTTTGTTTTCCAAACAGACTACTAACATAATATTTTGTGAGAGTTTTTTTTTTTTTTTTTTTTGCTTTATTTATCTTTGTGCTTCAGTTTAAACCAGAGGATCTTTACCACTAAGCTACATTCTCAGTCCTTTTAATTTAATTTATTTAATTTATTTAATTTGCAGGGCTGTACAGGGATTGAACTCCATGTCCTTGACCACTGAGCCACATCCCCAGCCCTATTTTGTATTTTTATTTAGAGACAAGTTCTCACTGAGTTGCTTAGTGCCTTGTTTTTGCTGATGTTGGCTTTGAACCCATGATTCTCCTGCCTCAGCCTCTGGAGCCACTGGCATTACAGGCCTGTGCCACAGTGTCAGGCTCTTTTTTTTTTTGGACACAGGATCTTCCTAAGTTTCCCAGGCTGGCCAGGAGCATGTGATCCTCCTGCCTCAGCCTCCCAACTAGCTGGGATCTCAGCCTTGGACCACTGCACTTGGCATCATATTGTCTTAATTAGACTTAAGACAAACTCTAATAAAACACTTCCAGATATAGTTTTATCTTAGAGACTTTGAAATTGATAAGAATTAAACATAATTGCCTTTATAAAATAATAGTAATAAATAAGAAAATCTAGAGTAAAATGTTTTCCATTGTTATTAGAATTCTAACTAATAGCGTTTAAATCATATCCATACCCAATTATGTATGATTTGCCCGTTGGGTTAATAAAAATATTATCATCTCATAATAAAAGTTTATCTTACAGATTATACATTTTCCTAGTCTCTTCCTTTTGTGTGATTTTTTTTTTCTGTGTTCATTATTTTAAGTCTCCATGAAGAAAAAAGCTAATTGGATGTTCCCCAGAGTACAAATAAGTATAAACATAGACTCATCATGAATATGCAGTAACACTGCATATGAAAGGGGCTGGGCTACAGACCCAGTGCTCCAGCCTCAAGTCTGTCCCCTGAGATTATGGTTATCTCTAACCTATGTTCCACCCACAGAATAAGGTCTTTGCCTTTGTATCAGGAGACAGAAAGCAGCTTAATTCAGAAACTCTATAAGGCTTTCTCTGGTTTTATCTCTACTCTTGAGAAAATCCCATAGGGGAGCAGTCCAGTCAAGAGAGGGATGAATCTAATAAAGATATGTATATTCTCTAGGGAGAAGAGCTTGGTTTGGGCTAGGTTTATTTTACCATAATCAAATGTTACAAAGATTATCTAACGTAAAATTTTTATGAGCCCTTGAAAACTGTTAGGTAAATGCTAAATAAAATTGTCCTTCAATAAATTTCAACTATTCCAAGCACATTTAGGAAGTAGAAATTTTTCTGTTATTTTCTGATCTTCAATAAAATCTGGATTAATCAAGATTGTGTTTTCTGATGATTACAGAAGTTATATCAAATGACTCAGGCCATCATGATTACAGGAGAGAAAAAATCAGGTTGGGAAATGAGAATTTCAAAATCTCATTTACCCAGTCTGGAAAGACTTCAATATTTCTGTTGTCTCATGTTTTCTCTTTTATTTATTTTATAGATGGATAAAACTACTACAAAAACAACAGAAACTGTTTAGAGAATGCAGAAGCAGAGAATTAAAAGCTGAGAGCAGCCCAGGCACAGTGGTACACACCTGTAATCCCTGCAGTTTGGGAGGCTGACGTAGAAGGATTGTGAGTGCAAAGTCAGCCTCACTAGTTTAGCAAAATTCTAAGCAACCTAAGAAGACCCTGTCTCTAAAAGAAAATATAAAATGGGCTGGGATGTGGCTCAGGGATTCTCACCCCTGTGTTTAATCCTTGGTCCCAAAAAGAAAAAAGAGAGAGAGTGAGGTGCAGGCAGATCTTCAGAAATAATGATTTAGTCAACAGTCTTATTATGGTCTCAAATTAAGTACCTGGAATGATAAACAGCAATACTCTAAAATAATATTGCCCCACCTTGCTATAGCATAGCAACACAAAATTACAAAGTTAAGACAGTGAAATTTGCTGTTGTTGAGGTGTCTTAATGAAAGTATTCTGCACTCTACATTTTCGAATTTATATATTGATTTTAATATCAATACAGATCATCACATATACATACAGTATACATTTATATACATACAATGTACATATAGAATAAGCCTTTCAAACACAGCAGTAAGGAGCACTTTACAAGGTGACTTATTATATACAAACATAATTGTGTGCATATGCACACACACACACGTCAATGAAACAAACACTTCATGAATTTGTATGCTACATATAGGCAATGCACATTAACTTCTACTTTATTCTTCTCTTTAAATATCATTTAATGTTGATGGAAATATGCTAAATGATTTCAGTTTACTAATGGACTGTCACAGTAGTTTAAAAGAAGAATGCAAGTATATTCACATGAACCAAATATGCTTTCCCCTCCTAAATCATAGTTAAATCACTTGCAATTTATTATGATATTATGAGGAATAATGATATTGATATTAATGTCATGTAAAATAATTTATTGTTATTATTTTTATTTTACAAATTCTAAGTCAAATTTCATCTTGTCTCTATCTACAATTGCAAGTGTACTTTACCTCACTTAAATTTAAAGTACAATGGGATACCTCTTTACTTAGCACTTAACCAATAAACTTTTAATAGATTAACAGCTGTATTTGCTTCTTTCAGTAGATTATAAGCTCCTTGGAGCTTTACGCACTTTGTATAACTCAATTATATATTACTTAGGAAACTAACATGATGATTCTGTGCAAGCACTTAACAGATGTTTAGTAAATTTAATTTAGGAAGCAAGATGAGCAAACAGTCAGTAGTTACATGGATATTTCTGAACGTTGTGATTGTATGAAATGTAAAAGATCAGAATTAGGATTTATGTATGGGCTCACAAAATGTCAATCAACATGGAAATCCTTTACAAGCCTTTTCTATCTGTCTCTGATGGACATCTGGCACTTATCCTCTTGTTACTAAATAATTATTGATAAGACAACAAATAACTAGTTAGATTGAGTTGAAGAAATAGATCTCTACCTGCTAAAATGTCTACATACAATCAACTCCTTATTTCAAAAATAATTGACTCTTTCAATTACCCAATATTTTGACACAAACTTTAAAATAGAATAATTTAAGCTGTCAAATATCTTCTAAATTTACCTTGTTTTACTGACCTGTATTTATAGATAAAATCCATGACAGTTTTGACTGAGAACTTGATTGGTAATAACTGATTCATTTTGTCAGACAAGCCAAGTCAGAACCTTAAGGTTTAATGGAGATAGTGTACATAGGGAAGTTACTAGGCACTCCAAGGATGGCAGCAAATTATAAAAGAATTACGTTGGCATCGTAAATAATTTTAAAATAAAAGATATGGTAGAGTTTGTTAAGGTCTGTAAACAAGTCAGGATGGCACCTGGCAAATGTTAGAGTCTGTAAACAAGTCTGGATGGCGCCTGGCATTTTGCCAGAGGGAGTGGTTTGTGAAGTAATGCCAGGGAGCCATTAAGTGTGGAGATTCCTTATTGGTTGACTGCTGTATCGAGAGTTTATGTTAATTAAGATAAGCTGTGTGAAATGTATATACACTGCTCCGGTCCTACAATAAACGGCTCCCACTCCTGCTGTATCAAGGTATACAAGTTGCTCGTCACCCCCCAGCTATTTTGCTGCAGCTGGACTGTGGCAAGAGTTCAGTATCAAAAAATACAATTTGAACCCTTAACATTAGGGTCAAAACAAGAGTAAGACATGTAGCCAAGCACAATATCTACATAGCAAGGAATGTACTGATTTCCTAATTGGAGACACAAAGTCAGGAAAATAAGCAAAGGATGTGAATGCAGTTTATAACAGCATGATTCTGAAGATTTAGAAGTAATATATTTAAGTCACATATACTTCTTATATAATAATACTGTCAAAAGTAATAGAAACCTCAATCTTTTACTGCACCAAATAATGGGATTTGGGCTCAGGATAAAGTGAGTATAGAATTTGAGGTGAAAGTCAATAGCAACATGTTAACCCATCTAAGGCATAGAAAAGGTTGGTTTCATGAAAACTTGAAACTTTCCAACAATCAAATAATTCAACTTTGGTATATATAATACTATATATACTTGGTATATATAGTATTATATACTACTTAATACTTAAGTATATAATACTTAAAGTATAATACTTAAACCCTAGAAACCTCAGTTAAATCAGTCAGGAGGCTGGTACTCAAATAGTCATGATTTCAGGTAATTTATAGAAGGTGACAGTAATGAGTATTTCATGGCTAGAAACACTGACATTGCTTTGTCAAAAAATCTACAAGGGCTCAGTGTGATGGTGCATGCCTGTAATTCTAGTGGTTCTGGAGACTTAAGTAGGAAGATTGCAAGTTCAAAGCCAGCCTCAGCAACATAGCGAGCCTAGGCAACTTAGTGAGACCCTGGCTCAAAATTAATAAAAGAATAAAAAAAAGGGCTGGTTGCTCAGTGATTAAGTACCCCTGGGTTCAATCCTTGGTAAAAAGAAAAAACAAAAAAGGACTGTAAAGAAAAGAAGATAATTCTAATTTAAGAATACATTCTTGGTACAAACTGAAAAGTTGTGTAGAATCAAAGCAATTAGCCCAGATAATGTGTGTGATTATAAAAGAAGATTTTGAGATAAACAAAGAAATAGTGTTTGGGATTTCAAAAAAAGCATAAATCATGAGTTTCTGGCACATGTTAAAATGCCAAATTCACATCAATATTGTCTTAATAAACAACATGATAAATTTGCAAACCTATAAACATTTAACCATAATTTGAGTGATCATTTAAAGACTATACTCTATTGAAAGTGTTATAGGTTCTGTATAACATGGAATTCAGCAAATTCTTTTTTTAGTTTGAAGTGATGGTACATTGCCAACAGTTTTTGAGTCCACCTGAATAGAACATTTTAGCAGTCTGTGTCATTTTACATATAATTAGTAAAAGAAATACTTGCTCTTGATGTGTGGAGCCTTGTAGAAATAATTTACACGGTGTTGTCTCCTAAAATATTTTTAATTGGAAAGATAATATACAAATTTAGTGTCTTCATATCTTTTTCATAATTAACTTGAAAATGGAAGTCCATATGGCAGATGAGCAACGTTTAATAAAAATAGCTTGACTAGCTTGCCAGAAACGGTGATGTTGTGGTGGAGAGATTTGCACATTACATAATTCATGATTTTTATGGAAGACATAGGGTTAGTGGTAAGAACTGTTTTGAGTGTAGAGTCTCTCCAAGACATACCACTGTTTCAATAATGAATAATGCAGATATAACATATACCCTCTATGAACTACAGAACACAGATAGTGGCTATCTGAAACATCCTACCAGGAAAAAAAAAAAGTAATAAAAGTGAGCAGCATTCAGGATCTAGATAAAGAAATCTGAAAGACAGGTTCCCTGGGCCCTCTTAGTTTTGTTGTTTTTGATTAATTTGTAAAAAACAAACTTGCATATTTTCTTGTTCCTAAAGTCTTTGGAAAACTGAAGTAATTATACAAAGTGATCCTATTTTTTTAAACTTCTTTTCAAATGAACCAGAAAATATTTTATGGTGAGGATTTATATAATGAAAAAGATGCAGACTGTCAATATAAGATTCATACAATAAGTAAACAAAACACCCAGGCCAGGGAAAGACACCATAGCCCCACTCATTATAATGCCTCCTCAGCACGGAGTGCTTTTGCATAGTCTCAGCACTCCACAGCTACTATTTCTGTTATTACAGGGATGAAATTATACAGTCGTTTCCGATACCAACTCAGACTTAAGTAAAGTGTACTTTTTATGACTGACCCTTTGAAAAAAAATTGAAAATGTAAAGTGTTCTTCTTTTACAATAAACTTGAGAAAATATGATCCCTCAGACCATAAAAAGAAAGGGTTTCTTTTCCCACTTATGATTTCAGGAAGCCAAATTTATTTTTCCTCTGCTTCTTTTATTTGTTTTGTAAACATTTTTATTGTATAAAAATAATTGCATTTGTATGAAGGAGAATTTTAAAAGGCCCCTTTAGTCTCTGTTGACTTTGCTTGGACATGGTTAAAAATTCAGACATTACAGAGAGATATAAAAAGATAATAAAAATGTCTTCCCCAACCCATCTCTTACCAAAAAACAACTTCTGTTAACAATTTGTCTCTGATTCTTTCAGAACAATCATTTTGTATACACAATTATAATCATTCTATATATACTAAGCCACATCTTTTCATTTATATTTAAATTATTTTCACACTTCTATACCAACATACATATGTCTATAAAATTCTTTTCAATGGCTGCCCAATAACTTTTGGAGTGAATATTTCAAAATCCAATTAAGAAATGCACTATTTAAGGACCATGTTTCTATTCCATGCTTCTTTTGCTAGTATAAATAATAATTAAATAGCCTTCCTTACACAGGCATTACACTACCTTCTAATTCAGGAGTGAAATCTTTATCTAAATACACTTGTGTTCAAGGGCCTTATTTTCCTTTAAAATCTCTCTCATCCACCCTAAGAATATTTCCTTTTCTCAGGGAATTCCTTATGTTGTTGGTAAAAGCACATGGAGTTTGTGTGAATAAGAGTAGAAGAAATTTCTAGCAATGAGATCTATGTGAGTTGGTAAATTTAATTTTGATGGATATTGCCAATTTTCTTCCAAATAGTTGGCAGAGTAGCACTTGAAATTGTATTTCTCCAATTTTTCACAAGCTCTAAATATTATCAAACATTCTAATGTTTCTCTATCTGGTAATGTTTTAAAAAAATATCGTAGTTTTTATTTGCATTCCTTAAATTATATGAGAGATGAAAATTTTTTTAAATGTTTGCTGAATATTTGTAACTCTTTTTTATTCAACTTGTCTACTTCTCTGCCAGGCTGTGTTTTTATTACTTCTTATGAATACAATGTGAATTAAAGAAATTAGTTTTGTCATCTGTTTTTAATAGTGCGCAGTGATTTTTCTGTCTTCTCATTACAATACTTTGTACATATTTTTCCTTTTACATAGCAGTATGTTATGTAAATCCTATTTTTTTCTCTTACAGATGTTAAGGTTTTTTGTTTCTGTGAATCATTTACTTGTTAAGTATTTTTTGTTTCAAAAAAATTGACTGAATTATTATCACTAGTTAAAATAGCCCTTTCTATCACAAATTATCTGTATTATGAACTCCTTATAACTCTATATCTCAATTCCCTCTTTGGTGATAAGAAATCTAGAAGATACAAAACACAATTTCATATAGATATATAGTCTTATCTAACTATAAATCTTATTTTTCAATATTTTCTTCCTATATTAAAAAATATATCATGTTTTCATCCATCATCATATAAAATTTATTTGGTATTTTTCTTATTATGAATCCAATTTGTTTCTGTTTCTAATTATAACTTCATGACCAAATCCCATTTATAACTTTCTAATTATACAAGTGTCATATAATTTTTTTTAGTCGTAGTTTTTATGTGGTACTAAGGATCAAACCCAGTGCCTCACATGTGCTAGGCAAGTGCTCTACCACTGAGCCACAACCCCAGCCCCACAGTGTCATATAGTTTTAACAATAGAATTTTCAAGTTTGCTTATTTACTAGATGTATCTAAGTAACATTAATTCTTAATTAAGTTAATTACAGCTGTTTCTCAGTGTCTGAGTGGGATAGGTTTCAGGAACCCCAAGAATATAAAGTCCTTGGATGCTCATATGTGTTATGCAAAATTGTATAGTATATTCACATTATCTATGCAATCGTTGTGTATACTTTAAATCATCTCAAGATTACTTAAAATACTTAGCACAATGCAAATGTTATATAAAGAGTTGTTATACACTATACTGGAAAATAATTACACACAAAAAATCTAGATATATTTGGTACAGATGCAGTTTTTAAATAAATATTTTAAATGTGTAGTTGGTTGCATCTAAAATCCATGGATATGCAGGGCTAACTGTACCTGAAATTGAACTTCAAACTTTTATGTTGGTATCAATTTGTTCTCCTGCCTTATATTTTCTACTTTTTTATGTATTTATGTAGAAAAATCACTGTTTTTTTTTTATTTTACCTTATAACCATATGTATTTTCCTAGGGTCTCAAGCAAATTACCAAAATTTAGTAGCTTACAACAAAGAAATATATTCTCTCATAAATCAAACAGGGGTAGGTGCAAAAGTAATGGCAGAGTTGATTCCTTCCGAAGGCTAAAGGAAAGATCTGTTCCTTGTCTTCTTACTACCTTAAGGGTATGTCCACAATATTCAGCACCATTTGACCTCTAACTCCATCTCTCCCATCTCTACTTTGATCATCATCACATAGCCTTCTTCCCTGCACCTGTGTCTTCATGAAACCTTCTTATGGTTTTTGGATTTAAGATTCATTCTAATCCAGTAAAAACTCAACAAATTATATCTACAGGGATCCTAGTTCAAGATAACATCACATTCTAAGTTCTGTGGGGTCCTGAACTTGGGGTGGACACCATTTAACCCAATGCACCAGACATTTTATTGAAGTTTCCCCATTATTGTTCATAGTTGTCTCATTTCTTGTATTTTCTTCACAATCAATCATATAAGCATGTGTTATTCAGTTTTCTTTCACTATAACAAATAAATACCTGATGCTGGTCCATTAATTCAGAAAAGCAGCAAGGGACAATGTGGGATGGAGAAAAGACAAACAGACACACAAAGAGAGAAGGGGGCCTGGTTGTTCTTCATCTCCTGATGAGGGATGAATGATCCAGAGCTCACTCAGCACGTATATTAAAAGGTTTTAACATCAAAAGGGTTTATTTTGAGAAAGTTTCTTCAAAGCATGCAGGATGAAGGACGGACTTCTGGACAGTTCCAATTATAATTACCAACTTGCACTCATAATTCTTTACCTCCAGCAGCTGGTGTCTGAACTCAGGGTCAAGACTGATAGTTCCATGGCAATCTCGGAACCTCCTTTGAACAGGGTATCACCGTAGTAACTGGAAAGTTATAACTTGTGCCTTTGCACAAGAAGTTCACAACACAGGCATGATCCTGTCACCAGACATCAGCTAGCATAATTCAAATAACTGCTCCCAACCACCTGAGATAAATCAAGTTATAAATTGAAAATGTTTATTTTGATTCACAGTTTGGGAAGTTTCAGTCCATGAACATTTGACCTCATTGTTTTGAGCATGTGCCAAGAAATTAGTTTTGTCATCCTTTTTTAATAGTGAGCTATGATTTTTCTGTCTTCTCATTACAATACTTTGTACATATTTTTTCATCATGGTAGGAGAATGCGGCAAAGTAAAACCATCCAACTAATAGATGAGAAAAGACAGAAAAAAGAGGGGGCCAAGGTCGTGCTCTTTTCTTTCTGGGCACACCTCTAATGATCCAAAGACCTCCCATTAGACCCCACATTACCAAAGTTCTACCATATCCCAATAGCTAACTCTGGGGACCCCAAGCATTTAACATATGGGCCTTTGGGGAACATTTAAAACGGAACCATTGAATTCCACACTTGGTCCACAAAAGCTCCTATCTGTCTTACATTGAAAACTGCATTTAGTCTCTACCAAATCTTCTCACATTCTTACCTGTTTCAACATTGCTTATAAGTCTAGTTCCAATGTCTCCTTTGATACTTAAAGCAAACCATCTCTGAACCCCTATTCAAAATCAAAAAACAAGATACACTGGTGGGAAAAGTATAGGGTACTCCATAGGGAAGAGACATGGGAAAAGAAAGGAGAATTCAGACCAAAACAAGATCAAAAGACAGAAGGGCAAACGTTAAATCCTATAGCTCCATGTTTGGCATCTGAGACACACTGTGTGACAGATATAGGCTCCCAAGACCTTATGCAGTACCAACATTATTACTTTGTTTGTTTCAGTCTGCATTGCCAAGCTCTTGGGCTGACTTTTTATGCTTTCTGCATCTTTCCTTAGCAGGTATTACAGGTTGTTGTACCTCTTCCTTCCTGGGGTCTCTGTTGCCGCTTCAGCCTCGCTCTCTAGACTTCAATTAATATGTTCACACATAACCTTATCAAGAGCTGTTTTCAGGGACTTTGACCCAGCAACATACTACCTGACCTCTCAGGCTTTACTTTGAAATCCCAGTGGAAGATTTCCTGACCCTATAGGTGCTGCGTTTTTTTGCACTCCTGCAAAATCAACATCACATGTATGATTCCCACTTTTGCATACAATGTGGATACAAACCTATGGTTGCAGTGGCCTTGTCAGGTAATCATGAGGAAGTAGATCCATAGGGGTCTTTATGCATGCAGGGTACCTCTGGCTCTGATCAATTGAATGTCTTTGAAATAAATTTGCATTCCTATACTTTGAGTCTATGAGAGATGCTTCCTGAGGTGATCTTAAGTATCCTTCCTGTTGGTCTGAGGCAAAACATTTTTATTGGTGGCAACAACCACACCTCCTTTCCATGTTCTGCATTTCGAGCTAAGCTGTGAATTTTAAATATTTTTTTCTGTTTTGCTCCTCTTTGCTCTCAATTCTTACTGTAAACCTTGCTAAAAGTAGCCCATAATACCTATGCCACCGCCTGAATGCTATGATGCCTTAAGATCCTCTGCTAGATAAACTAGTCCATCATCCATAAGCTCAGCCTTGAGATAAGTCTCAGAATACTGACAAAATGCACCCAAATGATTTTCCATAGAACACCAAAGATATTATTTAGTTTGATTCCCAACAGTTTCCTATTGAAACCTGTCTTGAAAATTGTAAGGTTCTTGTCCTGGAAGATAGCGGCGAGGGGAGTGCATTGCCCCCGTGTGCAGCGTCATGGTGTGGGAGAATGACAAGTCAGGACGGCTAAAGGCTATCTTGTTAGGAATTTCCAGCAATAGTGGGGTGCTCCGGAACCTGGAGGAAGGATTTCCATCCCACGAGGATCGGCTACGGGGACTCAAACGCGAGAGATTTGTCGCAAGGAGAGTAACAATGCTTATTGAGCAATCACTCCGCGGCTAGAGTCTGAAGCACGCGCTGGGAAACGAGGAGATAGCGACGCAGGGATACAGCGCTGCAGTTTCTGCCAGCCGTGCAAGCACCGTACTCAGTGCTGAATTCTGGGTTCGAGACGGGGGAAGGAAGCGGTCCAATTCGGTTCTCCACACCGGTCAGACCACAGAGGAGGCCAGCGGCCACCATCTTGGAGAGCTGATGTCACCATCCCTGTTTTCGACTGACCGCAGCTCATTCAGCCATAGAACAGGTAATTTCAGGCTGCCATTCGCCTGCGGCTTGCAGACAGATTACTCAGGCTCAGTGCTAAATAACCCGCAGAAACTGCTTCTCGGAGCCTGCTCTTATGAGAGCATACACCGAGCACAGAGCGGCCGAGTTCCGGCTCCCTGAACTGCTCTGGCCCAGGGCTAAGGAGCCCGCGGAAACTGCTTCTCGGTCCGGGTCCTGCTGAGTACTGTGGAGGTAAATACCAACCGAGGCTTCGTGGGCAGTGGCAAAAGGACTGAGACGGGGCCTGTGAGGGCCAGTCAGGAATCACCCATTGCTTTGGTCACCCTGCAAAAGGAACGAAATGCTGCCATTCGCATAGGATACCAACATGGCAGAGATTTGATGTCATCAGAAAGCGGCAGAGGAGAGAACTTCATCAATACCAGCGGCGACAGAAACAGTTGGTCTCCTGGTAGGGAGGGTGAGTCACAGACACCCGAGTCTCTCTCGCTTTGTCGTCGAGCCAGAGGGGAGGAGCCGGGCCGCTGCCCGCGCCCAGAGCAGGCCCAGCGGCTCGCCAGCGAGGTGGTCGCGTGACCCCAATTGGAGAGGGGGCGGAACGGAGCCGCCACCCGCGCACGCAAGGTGGGCAGACCTGCGACAGACTGGCGGGTCGCCTTTGCCCGCGCCCAGATCAGGCCCCGCCAGTGTGGTGGTCATGTGACCCCAACTGGAGTGGGGGCGGAGTGGAACCGCCACCCGTGCCCGCAGGGTGGGCAGACCTGCTACCAACCCGCAGAACAGGCCCAGCGGTCCGCGGGCATAGTAGGAGGGGCAGGGAAGAGCCGCCGCCCACGCCTGCAAGGTAGGCAGACCTGCCGCAGACCAGCGGATCAGGCGCAGCGGCCTGCCGGCGTGGTACACACGTCACCCAAATTGGAGTAGGGGCAGAGCAGAGCCGCCACCCGCGCCAGGAACAGGCCCAGCGACCTGCCGGCGTGGTAGTCACGACACCCCAATTGGAGTAGGGGTAGAGCAGAGCCGCCGCCTGTGCCCGCAAGGTAGGCAGACTTGTGACTGACCGGTGGAACAGGCCCAGCGGCCGGCCAGGGTGGTAGGCACGTCACCCCAATTGGAGTAGGAGCAGAGCAGAGCCTCCTCCCACACCTGGGACAGGCCCAGCGGTCTGCGCGTGTGGTAGACAAGTCACACCAATTGGAGGGGGGGCAGAGCAGAGCCACCTCCCGTGCCCGGAATAAGCACAGCGACCTGCCGGCATGGTAGACACGTCACCCCAATTGGAGTAAGGGTAGAGCAGAGCCGCCGCCCGCGCCTGCAAGGTAGGCAGACGGCCGCCCGACCCTGCAAGGGAGACTTTTCAACTATACAAGAGCAATATACATATATAGGGGAAAAAACATTTCAAAAACACAACAGTTTCACCAAGCAGAAAGAAACGCAAGCAGTATGAAAAGACAAGGAAAGAAAGGACCACAAGCAATGCAGGTCAACTCAACTTTAGAAGAGGTAACAGCTGCAGCAGATGGAATGTCAGATAAAGAATTCAGGATATACATGCTTCAGATGATATGAAGTATCAAGGAAGACATTAGACAGCAAAATCAGACAATGAAAGATCACTTTGACAATGAATTACACAAACAAATCCAGGAAGCAAAGGATCAACTATACAGGGAGATAGAGGTTATAAAAAACAAACAAACAGAAATCCTAGAAATGCAGGAAGCAATAAACCAACTTAAAAACTCAATGGAGAATACTACCAGCAGAGTAGAACACTTAGAAGATAGAACATCAGACAATGAAGACAAAGTATTTCAACTGGAAAAGAACATAGACAGCTCAGCAAGACTGTTAAGAAACCATGAGCAGAACATAAAGAAATGTGGGATAACATTAAGAGACCAAACTTAAGAGTCATTGGGATACAGGAAGGTACAGAAATCCAAACCAAAGGAATGAGCAATCTATTCAATGAAATAATACGAGAAAACTTCCCAGACTTGAAGAATGAGACAGAATCCCAAATCCTAGAAGCGAACAGGATGCCGAATGTGCAAAATCATAAGAGATCCACACCTAGACACATTATAATGAAGATGCCCAACATACAGAATAAGGAGAGAATTTTAAAAGCTACAAGAGAAAGGAAGCAGATTACATTTAGGGGTAAGCCAATCAGGATAACAGCTGATCTTTCAACACAGACTCTGAAAGCTAGAAGATCCTGGAATAACATATTTCAAACACTGAAAGAAAATGGGTTCCAACCAAGAATTGTGTATCCAGTGAAATTAAGCTTCAGGTTGGAAGATGAAATTAAAACCTTCCACGATAAACAAAAGTTTAAAGAATTCGCAGCTAGAAAACCATCTCTTCAAAACATCCTCGCCAAAGCATTACAGGAAGAGGAAATGGTAAATAACAATGAAAACCAACAGTGGGAGGTAGGACAGTAAAGGGAGGGAAAATAATCAAAGAGGAAAACAAACCATGTTTAGTAACAGAAATAAACAAATATGGCTGGAAGAACAACCCATATCTCAATAATAACCCTAAATGTTAATGGCTTAAACTCACCAATTAAGAGACACAGGCTAGTAGAATGGATCACAAAACAAGACCCAACAATATGCTGCCTACAGGAGACGCATTTGATAGGAAAAGACATACATAGGCTGAAGGTGAAAGGTTGGGAAAAATCATATCACTCATATGGACTTCGGAAACAAGCAGGTGTGTCCATACTCATATCAAATAAAATAGATTTCAAGCCAAAGTTAATCAAAAGGGATAAAGAGGGACACTACATACTGCTCAAGGGAACCATACACCAACAAGACATAACAATCATAAATATATATGCCCCAAACAATGGTGCAGCTATGTTCATCAAACAAACTCTTCTCCAGTTCAAGAGTCTAATAGACCACCATACAATAATCATTGGAGACTTCAACACACCTCTCTTGCCACTGGACAGATCTTCCAAACAAAAGTTGAATAAGGAAACTATAGAACTCAATAACACAATTAATAACCTAGACTTAATTGACATATATAGAATATACCACCCAACATCAAGCAGTTACACTTTTTTCTCAGCAGCACATGGATCCTTCTCAAAAATAGATCATATATTATGTCACAGGGCAACTCTTAGACAATATAAAGGAGTAGAGATAATACCATGCATCTTATCTGATCATAATGGAATGAAACTGAAAATCAACGATAAAAGAAGGAAGGAAAAAGCATACATCACTTGGAGAATGAACAATAGGTTACTGAATGATCAATGGGTTATAGAAGACATCAAGGAGGAAATTAAAAAATTCTTAGAGATAAATGAAAACACAGACACAACATATCGGAATCTATGGGACACATTGAAAGCAGTTCTAAGAGGAAAATTCATTGCTTGGAGTTCATTCCTTAAAAAAGAAAAAACCAACAAATAAATGATCTCATACTTCATCTCAAAATCCTTGAAAAAGAAGAGCAAAACAACAGCAAAAGAAGTAGAAGGCAAGAAATAATTAAAATCAGAGCTGAAATTAATGAAATCGAAACAAAAGAAACAATTGAAAAAATTGACAAAACTAAAAGTTGGTTCTCTGAAAAAATAAACAAAATCGACAGACCCTTAGCCATGCTAGCGAAGAGAAGAAGAGAGAGAACTCAAATTACTAGCATGTGGGATGAAAAAGGCAATATCACAACAGACACTTCAGAAATACAGAAGATAATCAAAAATTATTTTGAATCCTTATACTCCAATAAATTAGAAGATAGTGAGGGCATCGATAAATTTCTGAAGTCATATGATCTGCCCAGATTGAGTCAGGAGGATATAGACAACCTAAACAGACCAATATCAATTGAGGAAATAGAAGAAACCATCAAAAGACTACCAACTAAGAAAAGCCCAGGACCGGATGGGTATACAGCAGAGTTTTACAAAACCTTTAAAGAGGAACTAATACCAATACTTTTCAAGCTACTTCAGGAAATAGAAAATGAGGGAGAACTTTCAATTTCATTCTACGAGGCCAACAACACCCTGATACCTAAACCAGACAAAGACACTTCAAAGAAAGAAAACTACAGACCAATATCTCTAATGAACCTAGATGCAAAAATCCTCAATAAAATTCTGGCCACTCGGATACAAAAACATATCAAAAAAATTGTGCACCATGAACAAGTAGGATTCATCCCTGGGATGCAAGGTTGGTTCAATATACGGAAATCAATAAATGTTATTCACCACATCAATAGACTTAAAAATAAGAACCATATGATCATCTCGATAGATGCGGAAAAAGCATTCGACAAAGTACAGCATCCCTTTATGTTCAAAACTCTAGAAACACTAGGGATAACAGGAACATACCTCAATATTGTAAAAGCAATCTATGCTAAGCCTCAGGCTGGCATCATTCTGAATGGAGAAAAATTGAAGGTATTCCCTCTAAAACCTGGAACAAGACAGGGATGCCCTCTCTCTCCACTTCTGTTCAACATAGTTCTCGAAACACTGGCCAGAGCAATTAGACAGAAGAAAGAAATTAAAGGCATCAAAATAGGAAAAGAAGAACTTAAATTATCACTATTTGCAGTTGACATGATTCTATACCTAGCAGACCCAAAAGGGTCTATAAAGAAACTATTAGAGCTAATAAATGAATTCAGCAAAGTGGCAGGATATAAAATCAACATGCATAAGTCAAAGGCATTCCTGTATATCAGCGACAAATCCTCTGAAATGGAAATGAGGACCACCACTCCATTCACAATATCCTCAAAAAAAATGAAATACTTGGGAATCAACCTAACAAAAGAGGTGAAAGACATACAATGAAAACTACAGAACCCTAAAGAGAGAAATAGAAGAAGATCTTAGAAGATGGAAAAATATACCCTGTTCATGGATAGGCAGAACTAACATCATCAAAATGGCGATAATACCAAAAGTTCTCTATAGGTTTAATGCAATGCCAATCAAAATCCCAATGGCATTTCTTGTAGAAATAGAGAAAGCAATCACGAAATTCATATGGAAAAATAAAAGACCCAGAATAGCAAAAACAATTCTAAGCAGGAAGAGTGAATCAGGCGGTATAGCGATACCAGACTTCAAACTATACTACAGAGCAATAGTAACAAAAACAGCATGGTACTGGTACCAAAACAGGCGGGTGGACCAATGGTACAGAATAGAGGACACAGAAACCAATCCACAAAACTACAACTATCTTATATTTGATAAAGGGGCTAAAAGCATGCAATGGAGGAAGGATAGCATCTTCAACAAATGGTGCTGGGAAAACTGGAAATCCATATGCAACAAAATGAAACTGAATCCCTTTCTCTCGCCATGCACAAAAGTGAATTCAAAATGGATCAAGGAGCTTGATATCAAATCAGAGACACGCCATCTGATAGAAGAAAAAGTTGTCTACAATCTACATACGGTGGGGTCGGTCTCCAAATTCCTCAATAGGACACCCATAGCACAAAAGTTAATAACTAGAATCAACAAATGGGACTTACTCAAACTAAAAAGTTTTTTCTCAGCAAAAGAAACAATAAGAGAGGTAAATAGGGAGCCTAGATCCTGGGAACAAATCTTTACTCCTCACACTTCAGATAGAGCCCTAATATCCAGAGTATTCAAAGAACTCAAAACATTAGACAATAAGATAACAAACAACCCAATCAACAAATGGGCCAAGGACCTGAACAGACACTTCTCAGAGGAGGACATACAGTCAATCAACAAGTACATGAAAAAATGCTCACCATCTCTAGCAGTCAGAGAAATGCAAATCAAAACCACCCTAAGATACCATCTCACTCCAGTAAGATTGGCAGCCATTATGAAGTCAAACAACAACAAGTGCTGGTGAGGATGTGGGGAAAAGGGTACACTTGTACATTGCTGGTGGGACTGCAAATTGGTGCAGCCAATTTGGAAAGCAGTATGGAGATTTCTTGGAAAGCTGGGAATGGAACCACCATTTGACCCAGCTATTCCCCTTCTTGGTCTATTCCCTAAACACCTAAAAAGAGCATGCTACAGGGACACTGCTACATCGATGTTCATAGCAGCACAATTCACCATAGCAAGACTGTGGAACCAACCTAGATGCCCTTCAATAGATGAATGGATAAAAAAATGTGGCATTTATACACAATGGAGTATTACTCTGCATTAAAAAATGACAAAATCATAGAATTTGCAGGGAAATGGATGGCATTAGAGCAGATTATGCTAAGTGAAGCTAGCCAATCCCTAAAAAACAAATGCCAAATGTCTTCTTTGATATAAGGAGAGTAACTAAGAACAGAGTAGGGACAAAGAGCATGAGAAGAAGATTAACATTTAACAGGGATGAGAGGTGGGAGGGAAAGGGAGAGAGAAGGGAAATTGCATGGAAATGGAAGGAGACCCTCAGGGTTATACAAAAGTACATACAAGAGGAAGTGAGGGGAAAGGGAAAAATAATACAAGGGGGAGAAATGAATGACAGTAGAGGGGGTAGAGAGAGAAGAGGGGAGAGGAGGGGAGGGGAGGGGCGATAGTAGAGGAAAGGAAAGGCAGCAGAACACAACAGACACTAGTATGGCAATATGTAAATCAATGGATGTGTAACTGATGTGATTCTGCAATCTGTATATGGGGTAAAAATGGGAGTTCATAACCCACTTGAATCAAAGTGTGAAATATGATATATCAAGAAATATGTAATGTTTTGAACAACCAACAATAAAAAATTAAAAAAAATAATAAAATAAAATACTAAATATTTTGTTTACTAAGGATGAAAATGAAATACCAATGTTTAAAATATTGCAATATGGCAGAAATTTAAATGTCTATTACAATTATCTCTTAATATCTTAAGGATATAAGGGTTATTTCCTGGTATATTTGACATTTTTCTCAGGATGCTTAAAATTGGTGAAACAAATATTATGACACAGATAGTTTGATTCAGTAAATATCTTAAAATCCTAAATTTTTACTTCTGATAATATATTCATATATTCAGAAATAAAAAATACCTTGCATATCTAGAAATGAAATAAATGCATTTTTCTGCATGTAGTTATAAAATAATAATGTATTTTCCATTTAAAAAAAAGAAAGAAAATTGTAAGGTTCTTGCTTAGTATTTGGGCGGCCATCTTAAGTGACAGCAGCCATTTTCCTGCCCAAGAATCTTTGGGACAGGGTAAGGCTCACCACTCCCTCATAGGAACCCTACCCTTAAACACCCACATCAGGACCCAATGGCTCTGATCCCTGAGCCTGCCTCATAAAAGCCCCCAAATCCAAGCCTGTCCTGCCTCTCTCCAGCTGTGGAGGATGTTCCTTTATTTGTCAGCTGTGACAAATGAACTCTCCTGTGTATCTCTGTCTGGTCTTCATCTTTCATTTCTCACTCACCCGACTCCTGCTTTCTCACTTTCCTTTCAAAAACCAGGATCTGGTCCTGTTCCAAATGGTGTTGAAGATTGAAACCTGAGAAATGCTGAGAAAAGAGCAAAAAGTTTCATTTAAAGATGGGGGGGGGAGAGAGAGAGAGAGAGACTCCTCAGTCCTTGGGAAAGGAGGATGTTCAGAGCTGGTGCCCTAAGAGAATGGAGGTATTCTGCCCCTTTCTTCTCGTGTCCCTTCTTCCTCTTTTGTACTTGACCAGAAGGGCAGGAAGATAGCCAACCAGGGGGTACCTCTCCCTATTTTCCATATCTGCCCAGAAATGCAGTAAGGGTGTACTGATTAATAACTCCTTGTTGGAAGGAACAATTCCCTGGAGGCAGGTAACCTTGGCAACAGGTTGGAGGAGGGGAAGGTGCTCTGGAGCTATAAGCATTTATTTCCTTTTGAATCAGCCCCCATCTTCCTGACCCAATCATTCATTACCTACATTGACTGTCCTTTTGCCCTTGTGGTCTCACTATTGCAGCCTCATCAGTGAGGCCTTGATGGACTGTGTTACTACAATTCTGGTCTTCTGAGCCCTCATGAGACAAGATATTTCTAGTTTTGAAAATAAGTAAAGCTTTGATATACCTTACAGAAGTTTTAGAAATACATGGTTTAGGATGGTTTTTAAAACTTGATAATTTAAGGCACAAATTATAGTGGAAAGGGGTAGGAAACACATATGTTTAAGAAAGAAAAGAAGAAGCATCCAGCACCAAGGAATACATCTGAAAGAAATGATAGAATATGTTCAGATGTAAATGGAAAGTACAGTTTTTCTAAAACATAATCACAGGACAGTGGTGAGAAGCAATGTGAGGAAAGTAGGTTGACGCCATACTGTATACTTTACTGATTGATAAGAGAAGCCCATCATAACTTTTTTGTGTAGAGTCCATTTAGTCTAAAATTAAAATATACTAGACTTACTCCACCATAAATAGGTGGCCCCATTATCAAAAAGACAGAAGACAAATATTATATGATTTCTCTTTATGTGGAAACTAAAAAACTCCAACTCATTGAAGTAGAGATTAGAGCGTGGCAAGGGGAAAAGGGAGATATTGGTCAAAGGGTATAAATTTTAGATAGACTTCAGAAGCAAGCTTTGAGATGTATTGCATAGTGAATATGGTTAATAATAGTTAATAAGAATGCAATACATATCTATTTAAAGAATAGATTTTCAGTGTTTATGCATCAGTATTTATGCCATAAAAATGTAATTATGTGAGATGTTAGATATGTTAACTAACTCGATTTAATTATTTCATAATGTGTGTATATGTTTATTCACACATGAAAATATACACACATATAAAAACATGTACATACATATAAACACATATTTACACATGAACATAATACATATGAAAACATCACACTGTACTTCATATGTAGACAATATTACTATTTTTCAATTAAAATATTTTTTTAAAAGACATAAAAACACAAGAACACAAGAGTCTTTATAAGTCAGTTAACCACCCTGTGGATAAAAATATAATAAATTAGCAAAGTCTCATTTGGGTTTTTATTTATTTTATGAGGAAAATTCTACTTTTATTATGTTACAAACAGTGCTAAATTTCAAAACATGTCTGCTCTAAAAATTATTGGGATTAAAATGAGTAATATTATGGATGCCACTTCCTCATTAGTCTTGTATTTTTTTAATATCAAACGTCCAAATTGTGTTATAAGAGCTCAGAGATTACCACCTATTATCTGTACTGCAGCATGGCACACAGAGTGTTCAGGAAAGGTCTGTTGCAGAATGAGTATAGTAAAAAAGATTCTTTTCTTTCCCATTTTTTTCCATGTCTAACAATAGTCAAATTAATATCCTCCAAGAATTTTCAGGTGCATAAATTAGCCATAGACAATATGTGGCACACAGGGTCTACTGTTTTACATAATGATTTCTTAACAAATGTAGAGGATAGTTTTCACATTGCTATACTACGTTTATAAATATTTTTAAAAAATTAAACTAATTACGAGACAGGAGTCTATAAACAACTGAAAGTCCTAAAGTTAATCAAGAATTCAAACTCTAAAAATATATGAAAAATACTTGGTAGACACCTAGTTCATCCCAAACAAATATCCATTAGGTAGAGATGGTTCTGACCTTACTCTCCCTTTCTGACCAAATTTGCTTGCAGATACAGCACAATTTTGAACATAGCACAAATGCCTGATGTAACACTTGTTTGTTTCTCTAACCTCATCTAACCTCAGTCTCCCCATTGGTTTCTGAATTTCAGCTGCAATTTTCTTTCAGTCCCCGAAACTTTGTCTACTCACAGTCATGAAGCCCAGGCCGGCACTGTGTTCTCCACCTAGAACAGCCTCTCTCTGCCTCCTCTTACTGTTGTGCTTTTATTTTCTTCTTCTTTTCTTTATTAAGATTTTTTTTAAATTTCATTCTCAAGTTCTTTTATTTCTTTTTCTTTATGATATAACACCAAGAATACACTTTGTCATAATCACAAAGACATGGAACCCAACCCACTCCAATTGTGTCCCCAGCCACCCACCTCCCCTTATACACTGTTTCATTTCATTTATTTTCCGTTAAAAAGTTCTTTTTACGAAAGACAACTCTGACTTTCCAAGTAAGGCATGACTCCCGTTTCACCAACTTCATGTTCTCATACATATTAAAAATAGACTTTATTGAAATATAATTAATATTCAATAAAATCCCTTTGAGGGCACAGTTCATTGAGTTTTCTCAGATTTATTCACCTGTATAACCATTAGTGAATCAATATATAGACCACTTCCATTACCCCCAAAAATATTCTTGTGCCTCTTTTCAGTGAATGTAACTATTCTTGCCCTATTTCAAGGCTGGTTTTCAGGCACTGTAGATTAAAACTTTTCTGGAATTTCATGTGTTCTATTTGGTATCTGCTTCTTCTACATTTTTTTTCCAATTCATCCATGTTTGTGTGTATCAGCAGTTTGTTCTCTACTAGTGCTGTAAAGTATCACATTTTATTGACATGCCAAAACTGTTTTTTTCATTCACAAATTGAAGAATATTTATGATGCTTGCAAATTTTGCCTTTTATTAATAAAGTTGGTAGGAAGTTTATGCCTATATATTTTGTGAAAATAATTCATTTTATTTGAATAAATTGGGATGAATGGCCATAGGTTATGTGTATTTTTAACTTCATCAAAAACTGACAAACATTTCCCCAAAGTTGTTGCACTATTTTACTATCCATTAGAACTACAGTTGATACTGTGTGTTTCTTCCTTATGGGAATTAGCACAATCTATAATTATATAACTTACTTCATAAAGGAAGAGCACTGGTCTATTTTTTACTTTTCTAACACAATAACAGATATGTAACAGACATAAGTATTTTTGTTAGCATAAAATGAATTAATTGTATATATCCAGTTTGCAGCTGATGCAAGAATATGTTTCCAGATTTAAAAAATAATAACTTCATCTGTTAGGTCTTATGCTTTGTATATACAGCTGGTAATCAAACAAGCAAGAAGATCTTGTCTACATGCCATTTCCAAGCCAAGCCTCTGGCTATATGAGCCAATCTAAGCATACTTGGTTGTATATTCAGTGCTGGAGTGTTTTTTATGCTCTAGCCTTCTTGTTTTCTTCCTAACTCCAAACACAAAGATTAGCAAAATCAACAGAGGTGTTGGTTTTAAAGTTGTAAAGTGTTTATGGATATTTAGAGATAATGAATTCAATACATAAATCTTTCAGCTAAACTATATTATAATGCTGTTACTATGTGATTTCTAGGGAAATTTTTTACTAGGGACAATAATAAATTTACTAATTGAACTATATCTATTGTATAAAAAAATAAAAGATGTATATAAAAGAGCTAGATAGTAATTTTGGAATACTTACTCCACTGGAAACCCCTTTAGTTAAACTGTCTTTTTTTCTATAAACCAGCTTTTCTTCTAGGGGAAAAAGAGCAAATGTTTATTGAAGAGAATTGTGTTTTACATGATTTTTTTTATACCCATGGCAATACAGAACAATTCAAGAAGTGACTGACTGAATAAAAATGGCCATGATTATCTGCTTAGTCACAGGACAGAAACAGAATTAGACATTATAAAAAAATGTGTTTGAAAAGATGAAGCACTCTAAGAATGCTTAAATCGTTAATAATGCTATCAGGAGCTACTTTATTAAGTGTGTAGCATGACACTGGTATTACTCACATTATTTCTTTAAGTACCATGAGATCTTTAACATCTGCCCAGAGAATAAACTATCATCAATTTACTGACATCTATAAAGGCCAGTTCTTGAAATAATGCAGAACTTTTCCCTGTTCTCTTACTCGGAAATTGCTAACAAACGTGAATTCATGACTTAATCTGAACCCCAAACAAGGAAAATAAAGCATTCTTTGTAATTCACAATTCATTTTACATGTGCATGTGTGTCTATGGGTGTGACTTTTGTCATAATACTAGCTGCCTTTCTAATAAGTGATTTTGAGAGGCAAACTGTTATTCTAATACTTTTATACTATTAGCCCAAAGGATGTTCAATAACCTGAATAATTTTAGTATATGCATTAAACAGATGACACTGATTGATTAAATGATATCATTTTACAAAATATAGAAATATCCTAAGAATTTAAGGATCAATAGTAAATTTGTATGCTTTAGGTTCTTTATATAATGCCAAAAGATTGTATATTTATTGATTAGATTTAATACTATACTTCTACAGAGAGAAAGGGGCATATTTACGTACTATTTTTTATTTGCTTTTATCTCCCATTAAATTCTTTTTGTATCTTTAAGAATGTGAAGCCAGATAAAAACCAATCATAGAGTCTAATCTGAACACCTAACTTTCTGAGTATTTCAATTTAGGCACAATCTTCATAGAATATTGTAAATTCATGATAAAAATTGTGAAAAGTAAACACATTCACCAAAGAGATATTTTTATTAGAAGTTGAATTATTTCTTAATTTCTATGCTTCACCAACTAGTTGTCCACAACTACAGAAGAAAACTATTTTGTAGATATTAGACCTTTAAGGAAAAATTATTAAAAAAGACTAAAGGACAGTGAAAAATATTGTTAAAAGTTGGGGGTAGTTTGAATTAGACTGAAGAATAGCTGAGATGAGCCAATTTCAAGTTATGATAAAGGAAATCTTCCAGTGAAATTCTAATAACATACAAATTGTTGGGAGTTTTCTTTTTTTTTTTAATATTTATTTTTTAGTTTTCGGCAGACACAACATCTTTGTTTGTATGTGGTGCTGAGGATCGAACCCAGGCCGCACGCATGCCAGGCGAGCGCACTACCGCTTGAGCCACATCCCCAGCCCCTGTTGGGAGTTTTCTACCTATGATAATGTCTGCATCCTGAGACAATTATGATGCATTTAACTATATTTTTGCATTTTCTCCAATTTTGCAACATGATTGAGAAATAAAAGTTGTATGTATTTAAGGTACACAGCATGATGTTTATATATAACAAGTGTGTATATGTGTGTGTGTGTGTGTAAAATAACTACTACAATCAAGAAGAATAGAACATAGAGATCAAAAACAAACTCATCTGTATGATCAGCAAATCTTTGACAAAGACTTTCAAGAATACACAATGGAGAAATATAGTTTCTTTAATAAATGATATCAGGAAAACTGAATATCTACATGTAAAAGAATGAAACTGTCTTTTTTGTCTTAGCAAAAAATCAATTTAAATAGAATTTTAAAAAATCTGAAGACATAAAACTATACAAGAAATTATAGGGAAAATACTACTTGAGATTGTCCTTCTTTTGTTTACTCAGTACTCACTGATTGAACTCAAGGCTTTGTGCACACAAGACAAATCCTCTACTACTGAGCTAATTCACTCAATCTTGATATTGGCCTTGGCAATGATTTTTGGATAGGACGTCAATAACAAAAGAGAAGCAAGGTAGACAGCACCATTGAAAACACTGACAAAATGTAAAGACAACCTATGGGATGAGAGAGCATATTTGTAAACTGTATGTCTAGCAAAGAGTAATGCCCAAAGCATATAAGGAACTCATAGAACTCAATAATAAATTTTAAAAAAAAGCAACTAGAATAAAAATGGGCAATGTACCTTATTTGATATTTAACTGTATATTTTTTAAAACAATGCATTAACTTTCTCAGATGTTTCTACTTCTGAAATGTAGCTAAATAGAACTTTTGTACTGTTTTGTTTTCTGAAAATATTACTAAATAAAATCTAACCCAGTTTTTCACATTTAGGAGATCAACTTAACAAATAATATTATTTCCCTTTAAGTACATCTAAAAATTGTGTTGAAGATTTTTAACACTAACTTCTACATAAATGGCAATTCCTTTTCTGGTTCAGACTTAGTTTTTCTCTTTCCTTTTTATGAATGTGGGTTAGTCAGGGTTTTCCACAGAAACAGAAGTAACAAGATGTGTGCATGGAATTACATCATGCTAATGTGGAGGCTGACAAGGGCCAAGGTCTGAAGTTGGCATACTAGGGATTGGGAGAGCCAGTGGTATAGCTTGTGTCCAAAATGTACTGAGTCCAGTTTGAGACTCAAGAATAGCCAATTGTTAGGGTCTGTAAACAAGTCAAGATGGCACCTGGCATTTTGCCAGAGGGAGTGGTTTGTGAAGTAACGCCAGGGAGCTATTAAGTGTGGAGATTCCTTATTGGTTGACTGCTGTATCTAGTTTATATTAATTAAGATAAGCTGTGTGTTATGTATATATATACCCCTCCGGTCCTACAATAAAGGGCTCCCACTCCTGCTGTATCAATGTACACAAGTTGCTCTGTCACTCCCCGGTTATTTTGCTGCAGCCGGACTGTGGCAGCCAATGTTTTAGTTCAGGTCAGAAGGTTGGAAAACACAAAATAGATGTCACAGTTCAAGCAGTCAGATAAGTAGAGTGCCCTTACTTGAAGAAGGGTAACATTTTTGTTTGATTCAGGCCTGCAAATGATTAAGTGAAGGCCATCCACAGGAGGGCAATCTGCTTTTACTAATTCTGTCTACTACAAATTCAAATGTTATTCTCATCCAAAAACATCTTCACAAGGAATAAGTGAGAACAAAAGTCTGAATAACCTGAGATCAAACCAGTTGATGAAAAAAGTCATCACAGAGGAACATCCTAGTAAATTGTAAAATATGGTCTTTGACTGTAAAAGATGTAAATTTTACATCTGACCCAATGGTGATGTTGAGAGCCACAGCAGAGTTGGAATGGCCCCTGACATTTAGCCAGAAGAAATGGTTGAGAGGCGAGCCATTAAGATGATGCTAGATTGATTCAATTGTAATTAGACCCCTGCTGTCCACCTCCAGCCCCCAGATACTTTGGAGTTCTCCCAAGGATTTCCTGGGGAGTTCGCGTTGGTTGGTGTGTGGTGTGTTCCTGGAGGAGCCGCATGGGTGGCGTTCGGGAGAGTTCCAGGGGAGTGTGCTGGTGGAGTTTGGAAATAAAGTTTGCTCCTGCTTGAGTGGCTCGTGATTTGTGCCCAGCCAGACTGCGGCAGGTGTATCAGGGAAAACACAGCAGCATTTGTAATTTTGAGTCAAGAAAAGTGTTAAGAACTATTAAGTGAGTTTTTTGAGGGCCAGTATGAATCAAATGGTTAGAAAATTAAGATACTAAACACATGCTCAGAGGACCATTGATGAGACTGATAACATAAAAAATAAATAAATGCACCTGTTTATAATTTAAGTTCTCTCAAATATTTCTCAGTGCACTTTTTTATATGGCAGGGAGTTTCTCTCATTCATTCATTTACTAAACTGAACTATGCAACTGCATTATAAATATTCTCATTTTCAGGTCATTGAATACATTCTTTATATTGTTTATCCATAAGTCATGATGAATTCCTAAATATGTGACTATTTTTTTTTCTATTTCTGATGGTGCATTTCCTATATGCATGAATGGTACTTTTCAATAAGTGCAGGTATAACAAATTTGTCTTGATCATAAATGCCAGTATCTGGTTTTTAGAAAAATTAGAAAAATAGTCCCATAATGCCTCCTGTTTTCAAATAGGTGAAATTAATGTATTTTTGACTTGGCATCCCACCATTTATTATCCAAAATAGATTTTGGATTTGAAAAACCAGCCTCTATCTCAGAGCAAAGCTGTCCAAGGAAGGGACATGGCCTTTGTCCTTGGAAAAACCCACAGAGCACTCCTAGGCACATTCCCACCCTGCTAAGTTGTTTATCTACAGGAGAGATCTGCTGCGCCAGGTGTCCCTGACTCAGTCAGGCTAGGTGGGGATCCATAGCAGCCCCCTAGCAGCCACCAATCAGCATGAGACAGGGAAATACCTGGGATGCCAGATAACCCTCCCAGCAGTTTATGGTGGTTGATAACAAGTTGGGAAACCATGTAGTTCAGCATGTATACCCCTCTTGGCTTAAACCAATCAGTTCAAATGAATACCCCTTTTGTACTGACCAATCACCCCTACCTAACTTGTTCCCGCCAGTGAATGTGCTAATCATGTTTTAGAGTTGTTGTTTGATTTTCCCGCGGCGTGAGGTGATTTGTTATGCTGTATGTGAAGTCCCTGCCCTTTTCAAAGAATGTATATAAGCTCTGCTCAAGCTGTTCTCGGGGCTCTTTGCTCTTTACCTCTTTGAGGTAGGCTTGGAGCCCCACCATGCTGGACCCCCAATAAACCCTTTGCTGTTGCATGAGACAGTCTCTTGGTGGTCTATTCCTCTGACGTTCGCCTGACCTTTACAGACTGTTTTTCTTTTAGCACTGAAATTCATTCAATTCAATAATAAGAACTGGTTGAATTATTCCTTTTGTCTTTTCGTATATTGTGGGAATTCAGGTACATTATGAAGGTATGATGCCTGCTTTTAAAGACATTACAATCTAGCTATAGAAAAAGAGGCTGTCTATATAAAAATAAAGGTTTATCAGAGGTTTCCTTACTTATGTCCTCAATCTTTTCTGACTTTCATATTCATCATCACCAGATAACATTTCTTGAAACAAAGTTCCAAGCCCATTAACCCCCTGCTCCAAGATTGTCAAGATTTCATTATAAATATAACTCAGAATACCTGTGTTGTGAATTAAAACCTTCAAAAAATCATCAAACATATTTTGTTTTGTAGGTGTAGCTGGACAGAATGCCTGTTTCTATTTGTTCATTTTTATGTGGTGCTGAGATCAAACCTAGTGTACCCCATGTATGCTAGGCAGGCTCTCTGCCACTGAGTTACAGCCCTGGTGTGACCAAATATATTTTGTATGTAATTTCTCTCTCATACTTAGTATATAAAATAGATAAAATAGAATTTGTCTTGTCCCAAAAAAATTTCATTAAATTCCCAGTCTCTGCTTGGTTTTTAAGTTTCTTTTTGTTTCTTATGTCATCCATGTCTCTTATGATAAATGTTCTTATCCTGTCTGTTCAAATACCATGCCTTTCTAAAGCCTTTGCTTCTTCAAAATGAAAATACTCATTCTTTAATCCAAACTCCAATATCACTTTTCAGTTTTCTTGTGACATTATTTGTCTTTTTGTGAAATTATTTATCACCTATGTTAAACATTATTCTTTTTTGTGCATGAAACATCAAAATATTAATTTATTTACTTAATATCAAATTAAAAGTGCCTTCAGTAAGAGATACTATTATTACCATAAAAGCAAAAATTGTCTTCAAGTCAAAATTTTTGTATAAAATAATCCTTTTACATGATTTTTCAACAATTTGTAGAATTCTAATTGTTGGAATGGTAGAAAGAATATATTATTAGTTATCTATATAAACCACATAATGAGTATGTAGCTCAGTGGTAAAGTACTTACCTAGCATATGTGACATTCTGGGTTCATTCTCTAGCACTACAAAAAAAAAAGCAAAACATACATGGATAGAATTGTGAGGAAAAACAGAAGACATGTTGGAGTGAGAATGTTAACATTGATTTCACTTGAAAGGAGAAGAAACATATCAACTATTTGTGTGAGATTTATTATTTATTTTATTGAATTTCATGTCTTTTTGATAAAAACATCTTAATAAGGAATTGAGATTTGATGAAGCCATAATCAAAAGATTGGTTCAGAAGAGGATGCCGTCATAGCGCCCCATAATGTGCCATTAAAATTTGTGTGATGGGCAAGTTTCAATCTCATGTAAAAGAAATTTGAAGATAATGCTTCTGGGTCAGGGTGGTTACATGAAGTTGTGAAGGATGGATGCTGCTTGTATTAGGTGGCTATACATTCTATAGCTTACCACTCATGATCCACTGTGGTAACAGAACTCCAATTATTACAAACACATTAAGAAAGCAAGGATGAAGTGGGCTACCACCCTTCCTTTGGGAGAAGCATCTTATAAGCTTCTCCTGATTAAGATACTTCTGATTAAGCCCCATTAGCCAGAATGAGTGTTTTGTCTTTTCTGATTAAAAGGAATTAGGGTACGACTCTGTTCTAGATTGTCATGGACATTGCTATGGAAGAAAGGTAAGTTTGAAAGGACATATGCACAGACTAAAGCACATCAAATGAGAGGATGATTGATTGGAAGATTCTATCAGGTATCCAGTACCTTCTTAGTTTGACAGCAAGACAAGTCATGCACTATAACTGAGAGAAATGGAAAGTGAAATAGCCCAGGTGGTAAATGGATAATATTTGAAATACAGCTATGACGACTGGTTTAAGTATCTCTCTAAATAAAATCAAATGATGGGACATGCTTCTGAATATCCCTGACTCTGCTGGGCATGAATGGCTCCATCCAGTCTTTGAAGGGAATTCATATATCCATTAGTAAAATGCTTTATTGAAGATTTTACCTGACTTAGGTTGCCCAGATATTACATAGCTAAAAAGAAATACACTCTCTTAGTAGTCATAGTAAAAACATTTATTTTACAAAATTGCAATTGACTTTGTACCAGCTTGGTTATTGTTTAATTATGGATTTCTCAAAAAGTGTTTTTTCTCTCCTTTAAAATCTTGCTGTCAGAGATAAATTCTTAGCTGGTTTTGGAATATAATGTTGGCTTCCCAAGCAGAAAGCTAGTTACATGAAGTGCTGAAAATTCACCAATAGCTTTTTCAGTGAAACTATAAATAACAACTATGTTGTGCCTTGGGAAAACAAGTACAGGCTCAAAACTTTATTAAAAGTTATTTTTTTCCCTTGAACTGCTGTGTAAGTCACCTATAGGCTAAACCTCATAACTTATGTTTTATCCTTAGCCGACAGAGAGGAAGGTAATGGGTTTGTCTGACTGTGTATTAGGGAAAGAAAACTTCTAGTACAGAGAAAAGGATAGGTAACACAATGTCAATTGAATTAACTTTTAAGTGATGAGGTAAAAGATCCACTTCCTAAATAAAACGTTCTTGATTTTCTTTGTTTTATGACTACTCTCTAATTGTTTATAACCCGGGAACCTGATGTCTTATGATATATACTATTCTTCTGCAGGTATAAGAGAAGTATGTCCTTTAGGAAATTCCCTTCAAACAGGATGAATATATTATTTAATAAAATGACATATTCTATTTTATAATTAACTGGTCAAAAACTCTTGAGAAATATCTGTTACATTTTGAAAGGTATCTGAGTGAATAAATTACTCATTCACATGAAATTCAACTTATCACCAGAAAGACTCATTTATTTGATTCAAAGTTTGTCATTATTTTTTTTTTTTATCAACTCAGAAATTGGTGTGAAAGGAATGGAAGAGAAAGACACGGAATGACTTCACAGTGAAAGAAAGCCAACCAACTCAGCTTTTTTCTTTGCATGATCTTTCACTTAACTGCTTCTCCTCAGAGCCAAACAATCTCTTTTTTTATGTCCCTGATTCTCTTAGTATGGTTTTCTTCTGTATTTAATGAAATTAAATTCACTCGGTATATTTCTTCCCCAAATCCCAGCAAATCTAATACAAAAAATACTTTCTCCTAAAGGGATGGGAGCAAATATCTGGCTTTTTTAGGGAATCATATTTTTAAAAAATCATAGCACAATACATCATATACCCACCGAAGGCCCACTTAAAGTGAATTTGGAGGAACTGACCTAAAGGAAAAATGCAGCTGTGTACAAGAGAATGGAATCTTAGCTCTATTGAAAGAGAAAGAAGAGATTAAAAAAAAAAAGGAAAAAAATTCAGAGACTTTTGTTTGGAGTGTATTCTGTGGTCTTTGAAATGCCATCACCTTATTATAGAACTAGCTATTCTATTTCTAATTTCCTTTATTGCCATAGAAATTTATGTTAGGAAATGATAGAAAGAATTGTGTCTGGTTTTTAGATAGGCAGCAAAATTTCAGCATGGCAAATATTGAGAATAAAAAAAGAAATCATGAAAATGATTTTTTTACATTATTTTGGAACTCTGCAGGGAACTGGATTTGAGGATATGAATTAGTTCATTAAAAATCAAGTAACAACATAAGAAGGTATTATTATTCCTTTTTAGAAAATATACAAGGAGTTCAAATGTTTTGCATACAATTCATTCTAATTTAAACACTAAACTGTTGAGGGAAAAAATGTGTTTTGTTCATATTTTTTGAACTCCTAGCTGATATATAAATGCTTGATGAATTTAAACTAACCTACCATTGTTTGTGATGTTGCCTTCCTTTTGTTGTTGTTTTGGCTTTCCCCAATATAATTCACCATTCCTAATCATACTTTTAGTTACAATGACTTTAACTATATATAACACTTCTGAGGACACTTAACAAACACAGAATATATATTACACAGGTAAATAAGTAAAGATGGATATAACAGTGCATCTTATATGGCATATAAATGAGTCCAGAGCAATGAAGTGAAAGAACTTGAGAATAGTCTCCAAGTCCTGTAATGGTTATACTATAGAGAAGCTGAATTTACCTTTGGGCCAAAGACATGAACACAGAGTTTAGATCAATATCAGAACTTAGTTGTCCAAATATAGAAATGTTTTCTTTTTAAGGTATGAGATTTCTGTTCCTGGAGGGGTAAGAAGGACACAGGATGGTCCTCTTAAAGGGTATTCCAAAAGCATCCCTTTCTGTAATGAGAACATTTGTTGATTGCCATACCTATCCCTCTGAGGTACACAAAGTTGCCTTGCCGCTTGCCAGATGCTAGCTACACCTAATAATGTTTATGAACACAGCATGGGCACAAAGTATAACAAGCTCATACTCAGTTTGTTTTGTTTTGTGTTGTTTAGTTTTTAATATATTTTAGTTGTAGATGCACAAAATACCTTTATTGATTTATTTTTGTGGTGCTGAGAATCGAACCCAGAGCATCACACATGCTAGGCGAGAGCTCTACCACTGAGCCACAACCCCAGTCCCTCATTATGTATTTTTGAAGATTTTATTCTAAATAAAGGTACTTTTCCTTCTGGATATTCCTGGTTTGCAGAATAAACAAAGGAAATGACATACATTTATGATCGAATAAGCACAATATAGATCCAGTCCTCAATTTTTCCTTCTGAATAATGTATATGTCAAAAATAATGTTTTGTGAGTAAAACAAAGACCAGAAAACGTACCCATACATTATGTGCAGAAATTTTGGGGTTTTTGCATGTTATATTTCCAAGAAACAAAACTTTTGTTAGAATCTTGCTGTAAAGAAAGATTCTGATTTATCAGACAATGTGTGCATCTTTATTAGAGAAATAATGGTCCACTTCCCTAAGCCCATACTGGGATATATGGAATCTGAATTTGACATATAGCAACAGAAGGTTAAAAAAAATAATGGCAGGGGGAGATTTGGCAAAATTGAGGTAATAAAAACACCCATTTATTTGATCAATAATATCTTATTTATTTAGAGATATAAAAGTTTTTTTTCCTAGCTGTAATTGTTAGTTCATTATTTCACACAGAGTATTTTTATATATTCTTCAAGGTGAAAACTTTTCTCACAACTTCCAAGTTTGCACAGGTAAGTTTCTGTTTATAAGCTGCCACACTTCCCTTTCTTTGCTGATAAAATGCACTCAAATCTTTTTTCCCTGCCCCCCATAAATGAAGCCAGTCCTTACCAGTTGTACTATTTCATAGCTGCAGATATTGCTTATTATAATCATTTCCAAATATGTACATGTATTTGTAGGTATTTACAACTTACTGTAGTCACTTATTAAGTTATTAACTAATGTTTTTCTGTTCCATTATGATGTAGACATTTTTAGTTTAGAGGCCCACACTTTTGTGTACTTTTGTAGTCCAAATGCTCAGGAGAACACTTGGCACATAGTTTTATAAAATTAAGAAGTTCTTAAGCTTACCAAGGATGGTCTCATTAACATAGAATAAAACTTACAAGTTGAAAGTACAAGATAAATTACAAAATTCCTCCAACACTAGCCAATTTTCATTTATTAGTTTTTCCTCTAAAAGTCAAATAATTTTCTTAACCTCCTCTAACAAAATATTTCTACTTCCTTCCAAAACACTGTTAAACACAAGAGTTTCATGAATGGGTAAATTCCGCAGTCTGGCTGGGCACAAAATAACCAAGCCACCACAAAAACTTGTAGATTCAAACAGCAATTCTTTATTCCCGAGCTCTCACTGGCACTCTACAAGCACGTTCTGGGAAAATCCACACACTCCACCGGGCTCTGCATACCAAATTACCCTCTGAATCCTGTGAGAACTCAAGGAGTGGGCGCCTGAGGCAGCAGGATATGCCCTGTTCCCAGCAGGATCCACCTTAAACCGGGATCCCCCTAAACCCGGATCCACCCTAAACCCAGATCCGCCCTAATCCCTGAGCAAGGTCACCTTTCATGCAATGTCACTGCAAATGACCTGGGTCCAAGGCAAGCCCATTTCCACAATGGAGAGTCCTCCCTCTAAGCAACATTGGGTAGGCTGACAAGGAAATTGCCATGCGTCATTCCTACTTGGCTATGGCTCTCAGCAGGTAAATAAGCAGATCATTTCTAAAAAGTTTCTGCACTTATTTATGCATTTATTTAGATTGCAAATATGACCAAGTA
Organism: Marmota monax; assembly: GCF_021218885.2. Taxonomy (NCBI): domain Eukaryota; kingdom Metazoa; phylum Chordata; class Mammalia; order Rodentia; family Sciuridae; genus Marmota; species Marmota monax. The sequence goes on along the minus strand of NW_026692486.1, from coordinate 4,841,619 downwards.
TCTTAGTGTTATTTGTTTAGATGGACTGAATGCTTACATATTGTATTGTTTTAGGGGTATTTTAAACATATAATAAATTGAATTAGCTATCACTACATAATGAATACAAGAAAAGGAGCTTCTGCCAGTCACACTGATTTCTACTTTGAATGAAAAATTATTCAATTATATGTTTAACAAATTAATAATGTAATAACGGGCAGAAAGATGTCTCTGTTTTTAGTTTTATCTTGCAACTTCATTACATTAGCAAGTAATTTATATTCCATTTGATAGCTAAATAAAAACAAATTCATTACAGGTAAACCAATTTACTCTCATAAACACTGTTAGCATTATTCATTTTGGGTAGAGACTATATTTTCTCATCTGTAAAAAAATAGTTGCTTCAACTAATGAGCTTGTTTCTTGCCTGTTTTGCCATTCCATGATACTGCAAATTTTAGTAAGCTAATTTTTGTTTCATCTACATGCAAAGAGGATTGGAAGAGATAAATAACACCCTAAGTCACAGTATTTGGCTATTTAAGGTTCTCAGTGGAAGAGGATGAAGATAGATGATGAAGAAATCAACTCACACACATTCTATGTGTTACCAATTAGAAAAAGAAGTCCTAAATTCTTGATTAAATGTTAAACATTGACATTTTATTAGAAACCTGACCCTTTTGCATATGGGTTCTCTGTACATCCTTTGAATAGCTTTTATAACGTTTCGTAAATTACATTCGCAGGATCCATGTGTTTCTATTCACTGAGTATCACATCTTGTCCTCCTTAACTGCGTAGTACCTGAGAATCCTCTGCCTTACTAACCAAAAGACAATTCTAGAAGGGGAAACTGAATTTTAATAAAGTTTAAAAAGCTAATGATGTCTTTGTATTACATGTATGGACTGTTGAGATCATCCAGCATCCTGTTTATATCTTTTTTCTTGAGTTGAAGCTGTTAATATACAACCTGACTTTTTGCCTGTTAACATCCTGTGATACTACAAATTTTAGTGAGCTAATTTTTGTTTCATCTACATGCAAATAGGATTGTAAGAGAAATGACACCATAGATCATGGTATATGGCTATTTAGACGGTTTTTAAAAATCTAGACTCTGGTCTTATTTACTATTATATGCCCTAATTGTCTTATATTTTACTTCAATTCATAAAAATACATTGATTGGGCCAGGTATTAAGCCTAATGAAAGTATGAACTGATTTATAAGACCATTGTAAATTATGGTGTTATTATTTCATAACCTTGTGCTTTGAACACTTTGTGACTTGGTAGAGTAATGGGCCACTGTAATAATTCTTTCTTATATACGTTATGAAATCAAGAGTAGTGAACAGTGATATCGCTTCTTCAAAAATCTAGGCAAGATGAACTATTTCTCTTTTTTTCCAGGTCCCACATGCTACATTCCTCCCAACTAAGTGTTCTCAACATAACCATTAAATTTGGGAACATAATTATAGTGTTTAGAAGTGGAACGATTTTGATCACTTTGACATTTTACTTGCAAAGCATTAGAAAAAATATGAAATGCTGGATTATCCATAATCTTGATAATGTTGGAATCCTACTAAGATATTCTAATGCTATAGGCTGGTTTTAATTTTTTAAAACCTGTCTTGTTTTTAATTTTTTTTCAAGAGATTTTCTTCGGCAAAACAGCAAAGAAATTCAGAGCATTTGTATTGCTGGTATTGTCTAAGTTACTGAGTTGAGAAAAATTAACATCTTCCAATCAGATATGGATAATTTATACATACTTATCACCTAGAAGTCACTCTTTTTCAGCGACAGTGATTATTAACAGCAAAGAAAGATATTGAAAATCTTATTTAATTTGGCTTCATTTTAATTGCCCAACACACTTGAATCATTTGTCTCCTAAATAATTTTATATTTTTTGCACTAAAGGTTCATTTTAGTCTATTACTCACTTAAAGGGAGTAATTATATTAATTATATTTTCATTATTTTATGGTATCATTAATGATCAGAGATATTTGTATAGCAATGATGTATTCTTCAAAATTATAGCTTACATAAGTTTTAGATACATATTATAGTATTTCATATAATATGCAACAATCTATTTAAAATTCAATTACAATATATAGCAATCTAATAGAGAACACTACAGAATATTATATCTATGAGTTTATTCATAGCATGTTGAGGTCTGTAAAGGGTAAAGGATATTTGTTTGTAAGTGTGCTATACTTTTAACCCAAGTTATTGATTAAAGTGAAATCAAGAAATGACAGTAATCTCTTACATAATACACTTCCCAGAATAAGAAAGAAGATCAGCAAATTAGTCTTCCTAACCCCCAGTAAATTTTAGACAAGATTGATTTCATCTAAAATTTTCAGGGGCAAGATTTTTCATAGAAGTTCAATTACAATATTGTCATTTTCTTGTACTGCATATTATATTTACAAAATGAATATTATTAATATTTCAAGTACAACATAAGCAGTAATATAATTTATATTCAATATTATATTTTACTTGCAAACTGTCAGGCATTTTCAGTACAGCTATGAAATATATCTTATGAATATCTTTGTATTATTTAAAGTTTATGGTGAAAATGAATGATGTTTATTTGATTATATTTTAGTGCTAAGATGAATGAATATTAAACCAAAAATTTTATGCATGAGAGAATCAAATCCAGAAAAACTTCAGTTCTTACACCTAACTGCCTGTAAAAGCAGAAACTGTTGACTTCAGATCAAACCATGGATTTTTAAGTACCACATTTATTTTACATTGATTCATTTATTTTAACTTTAATAGTTCTAAAAGCTGCTACAGTCTAGATGTAACATACTTTCATTAGCCAAATTTCCTTGTTTTATTGTGGGTACAAAAAGAATGAGAATGAAAACTGAGATGAAAAAACAATAACATTCATCTTATAAGATTCATAAGGTCAAATTCAGAAGCATTTTTTATGTTGTGTTTTTTATTTGTTAAAATAATTCATGCACATGGTAGAAAACTTGGAATTATAGAAGAAAAAAATGGAGGTAAAAAATAAATAAATAAAACAAAACAAAAAAAACCCATGATCTTTCAATTTAAACCAGCAATAAATCTGAATTATGTACTTACCTTGGAGTATCAGGATGTCATATGGCCTTTTCAAACTTAGAATTTTTGGTAATATGTTGATGAATATAAACAATTATATCAATCAATTAAAAATGTTATGTAAACAATGCTCCATGCATAAATAACTTCAAGGATCTAAGGAATCTGGGTGACAAATTATAGGATTTGTGTATGGCACATTGATAAGCAAAGATGCATAGATGGAGAAAGGACAATTTCATATTATCCAAGGCAGTAAGCTCAAAGAAAGAGAGATGCTGTACAAAAAGGCAAAGTGAAGTGAAAATCTAATTTGCTGTGGATCTGAGAATTAGGCTTGCCTCAGTGAAACCTTGTAACTGGTGGCCTTCCTACCCACAGCTTCCAGGCCAGGACCTTAGCCCTAGTCTTCAGGCCAGTCTCTGCAACCCCATGTTCCAGCAGAACCAGGGATTAGGCCTAACCAGCAGACACTAGAGGTGAGCTGTTGTCCATGGACCCAGCCTCCAGTCCCACCATAGTGCCAGGGCAAACCTCAGCGTGCGTTAGTCTATTCTCAATAGACCCAGGCTCAAAGCCAGATCAAGGCTCCAAGTTCCAAGCCAGCCCCTATAGACCACTTTTTCAAGAGATAAATAAAATTGACAAAACTTTAGTGAGATTAAGGAAAATATAGATAAGATTAATTACATAAAAATACAAAAGAAAGAGAAGAAATTATAATTGACACTTCAGAAATACAAAGTATGAAAAAACTACAAATAAGTATACCAAGAAATTTGATAATATAAAAGAAACATAAATCTTTAAAAACATACAACTTAGAAAACCAATTTATGAAGAAATGGAAAATCTGACCAGACCAGATATTGAGTAAACAAATTGTATCAGGAATAAAAAACCTCCCAAGAAAGAAAAGATAAGAATCGAATAGCTTTACTGATCAATCCTACCAACTACTTAAGGAATTAACCTAAATCCTTTTCAAATTTTTCTGAAAATTTGAAGCAGAGGGAATATTACTTAACTAATTAAAATTGCAGGATATAAAATCAACACACAAACAATGAACAATATTTCCATACTCTGATAATGAAATATTCAAAAAAGAAATACAGAACATTACTTTTATAATATCATAAATAAAAAATACTATATATATATATATATATAGAGATAGATAGATAGATAGATATAGTATATATATATATATAACAAAGAGCTGAAAGATCCTCAACATGGGAAAAATAAATAAATAGAAAATGAAGAAAAAAACAGAAAAAGAAAACAATAAAATTTTAATGAAAATAAATACAAAAATTGAGAAGTCACACATAAATGGGAAGGTATTCTGAGTTCAAGAATTAGAAGAATCAATATTATTAAAGTGTCCATATATTCAACCCAACTACAGATTCAATGAAATCACAATCATAATTTGAAAGGCATTTTTTTTTCTCCGAAAGAGGAAACCATCCTAAAGTTCATATAGAACCACAAAAGACTCTGAGTCACACAAGGTGATTTCAAAATATCCTACAAAGCTCTCACAATCAATAGAACCTGACACTGACATTAAAATACACATGTTGCCCAATGGAACAGAATTTAACATCCAGAAATAAATTTATTCATTTATGGTGAATTAATTTTCAAAAGGAGTGCCAAGAACATACAGAGAGAAAAAAATAGATTTTTCAATAAATAATGCAGGGAAAACTGCATCAACATGCAGAGGAATAAAATTGGACCCTTATCTCACAGTATATAGAAAACAAGTTCACAATGGATTGAAGACTGATCTGAAGCTGTAAAGGTAAAAAACAAAAACAAAAACCTAAGAAGGAGATTTATATGTGACATAGATGAATATGTGGGAAATTATGCTAAAGTGAAATGAATGCAGAGAGCCAAATATTACATAATCTTGTTTCCATGTGGACTCTGAAAGGAGTTGAATATAGAAGCAAAGAGAATGATGATTACCATGAGCTAGAATGGAGGTGGGGATGGAGAGATACTTCTCAGATGGTACAAGTTTAGCACATTTCAGTTAGGATGAATATGTGCTGGAGATCTATTCCACATCATAGTGACTATAGTTGATAATTTTTGTATACTTAAAAAAATTGCTATAATCTTAGTCTTAAATGTTCTCACCACAAAAAAATACATGTCTGAGGTGATGTATATGTTAATCTCCCCTATTTATTCATTTCAAAGTGCATATGTGCTTGTATATATATATATATATATATATATATATATATATATATAAAAACATCACAGTGCACACTGCAAATATCCACTGTCTTTATTTGTCCATTCAACTTTAGCAAAGCTGGTGGGAAACAAAAATATATTGAACCAAATGCCAAAAGAGCAGAGCAGAGATCGAAAGTCAAATCCACCAATCCAAAAGCATTTTTTGAGATGTTACTACATGCTATAGAGAATGCATGAGATGGGTGCATGTGTCTAATAGCAACATGAATACATACCAGAGCCTCATTTAATCCATTTATCTAGGAACTTTGTTCAACAAATATGTATTATCAGGAACTGAGCTACCAAATGGCCTAATGTAGATAAGATTAGGTGCAAAAACAGATACTTTCTCCACATAACATTAATTTACAGTTGCTGTGGTGACATATATTTATCAACAAATCACACAGAGGTAACTGTATACTGAGAGAAAAAGACAGTAAGAAGACATTGTGTAGCCAGATGTGGTGCTGCATGCCTATAATCCCAATGGCTCTGGAGGCTTAGGCAGGAGGATCTTGAGTTCAAAGCCAGCCTTACAATTTAGAGAGGTCCTAAGCAACTAAGAGAGACACTGCCTCAAAACAAAATAAAATTAAATTAATAAAATTAATTTAAACAAAATTTAATTTAAAAAGGGCTGGTGAAGCCAGATGAAAAGATAGGTAGTTAGTGTAGTAAGGTAAATAGGGTCTAATATCAAGTAAAATGAAGATGAATAAAATGGAGGCCATTATTGAGAATGGAATTCAGGAAACCAGAGCAGCACTTGGGGAAATTAAAATTGTCCAGGAGGCCCCAAGCCCATCCCAAGGAAATGTTAATGAAGCAGCTCAAGATGCTAATCCAAAAGCCCTCCCTGACCAGATTACTCCCTTGGCCCACCTGTCCTCCACCCTTTGGGCCTTCCCATCTACATTCCATAACTGCAAGATAACAGAGAACAAAGGACAGGAATGTGGGAAAGCTGAAAGTAGACTTTAGCTATAAAAGAGGGAAGACCTCCCCTTTCTATGGATTCCACCTTTTGGGTCCCCTTCTTCCTCCAAGGAGAAGTCTTTTCCACTGTCCTTTAATAAAGCTTCTACTTTCCACTCTAAACTTGCCTAGGCGTGCTTCTCTGGTGTTATACTTCAGCATTCAGGGAAGCAAGGACTTGTCACAGGTAAACAGCTGTAACACTGGGATGTGGCCTAGAGGTTAGGCACCCCTGGGTTCAATCCTCAGTACCAAAAAAATAAAATAAATAAAGACATTGTACTAGAAAAGTTAAATTAGAAAAACTAGTGTGTTTAAGGTGGCTAGGGAATATTTTTTAAAAGATAGTATTGCTTTGGGTTTGGGAAGGAAATGAGCAAGAGTTAATAAAATGGATAGAGATTAGGAGGTAAGAGAAGAAATGAAAACAGAAAATTTGTAAGGATCTGGCAGGAAATATCTTAGAAATTCTTCCCAAATGAGTAATCTGAACCTGCCTAACCTAATACCAAAAAAAGAAAACAAAACAAAACAAAAAAGAAAAGACCTTATTAGATAAAACTAGCAGAACTTTTGAGTAGTTTTAGCTCTTAAGTTTTCCTTTTTGTTAAAAGCACATTATGGTCTTTTCACCTTCCAATAACACTAAAAGGTTTTAAGTTCAAGCCATATAACCAGCATGGGAAATCACTTCTGATGTTATCCAAGTGCAGTACTACTGGCATTGTGATCTTGGGTCTCATCACCCAGTCATGTCTAGAAATTGCTGATTAAGAATCATATTCCTAAAATATAGATGAATTTATAATAGAACTAAACTATTAATATCTTTTTTTGCATATCATTACCAACTACTCATGCCTTTAAATAATTCTATTTAAGAAAATTGTCACTAAGATATTTAATGGAAAAGATGGGTCATGACTTTAAAATTCATAAAATTACCATTAAGAATAGCAAACTATCAATGCTTCACTTAAAGAATGCTGACAGTGAAAAACCAGCCTCTACCTCAGAGCAAAGCCTGTCCAAGGAAGGGACATGACCTTTGTCCTTGGAAAAACCCACAGAGCACTCCTAGGCACATTCCTACCCTGCTAAGTTGTTTATCTACAGGAGAGATCTGCTGCGCCAGGTGTCCCTGACTCAGTCAAGCTAGGTGGGGATCCATAGCAGCCCCCTAGCAGCCACCAATCAGCATGAGACAGGGAAATACCTGGGATGCCAGATAACCCTCCCAGCAGTTTATGGTGGTTGATAACAAGTTGGGAAACCATGTAGTTCAGCATGTACACCCCTCTTGGCTTAAACCAATCAGTTCAAATGAATACCCCTTTTGTACTGACCAATCACCCCTACCCAACTTGTTCCCGCCAGTGAATGTGCTAATCATGTTTTAGAGTTGTTATTTGATTTTACTGCGGTGTGTTATGATTTGCTATGATGTATGTGAAGTCCCTGCCCTCTCCAAAGAATGTATAAAACTGCTGCAAACCCTGGGCTCGGGGCCTCTCAGCGTCACCAGTTGCTGTGTGTGTGCGCGCGGAGGACCGAGCTAGCTCGCAATAAACACCTCTTCGCTGCTTACATTGATCTTGGGTCTCTGGTGGTCTTTGGGGGTCCCAAATTCGAGCATAAGAACAGTATCTTGAAAATGTTGCTGGTTGTTGCTCCCTGCTGAGACTGGGTCCAAATGCAAGCCTCTGTGTCAGATATAGTTAGGAGTTCTGTGAAGGTCTACCAATAGAGTCCCTGGGCCTGGAACTCCAAGCATAGGCTCCATTTTTTCCCCTTCAGCTGTGGCAGAAATGATCCACTGCCATCAACCAGGCATTTCTGATTTCAAGTGGCTCTAGGAAGGACAGTAGTCAAGATGCTTCAGGTCAGGCTACCTTTTGTCACCCTAACCAGCAAATTCCATAGGTGCCTGTTGCACCATATAGTGAAATGCATATTTCTGCTTACCACACTCCCCATCACCTCTGCCAGTTCTTCCCTTTGCTTTTATCAAAAGTCTGGAAGAAGAAGTTCTTGTATTGGAGAGAAGTGTCCCTCCCTCCTGTGCATCACAGAAGATGATGAAGCACACTGGTCTTTCATCTGCCTCTCTGTGCTGTCCTTGAAAGTCATCATTTTTTCTTTCCCAAGATTTTTGTTCAGTCAACAGTCCTCCAGAATAACTTCTATCATCAACCTTTTGAAGACTACAAAGACTGGAGTGTTTCTGATATTGGGATGTGGGGAGTAAGAACATTAAGAGTCATATTATTTATGCTTTAAACTTTAGACAAATGGTAAATTTTACATTAACACCGAAGTACCAGAAGTCAATTGGAGTGTCTCATGATTTTAGTGAATCTCCTGGCTATTACTTATAGTGCCTTTTTCTCAGTGACAAAAAGGTGTCCCTCCTGTGAGTTGAATCAGTCCAATAATAAGGTCCAGTGCCTTAGAAATGGAAGCATTGCTTAATCGTGGGCTGTTTTCTCATTGCCCAGATGCCTTCTTCTAAAGAGAATAAGGGGAACAGCAAAAAGCACAGACTTGACAAATGATCACAGGGTCCCCAAGGTTTCCTTGATAAAAATCTCTGTATTGCTTTCCTTTTTAATTTTCAAATGTGTTTTGTGTTTTTTTTTTTTTGTAAGCATCTAGATATTTTATTATTACTCTTACATTCAATCTGGAAGTGTTTATCTTTTAGTTAGATAACTTATAAATCCATATTATTATTGTAAGCAGAGCTTAATGGCCAATTCTGGTGGGAGCTCAGAAAACTAGAATACCAATAGGCCCATGGACAGTGAAGACAGCTTAAGAGGGTCTATAGGAAAAGGAAGACACTCTTGGTATTTGGCCTAGTGGCCATTCATGTTATGTTCTGGCTGAGAAGTTGTCTGAATTTTGCCCCTGTCCTTAGATTTTCTGTGAAGCTGATTTTAAAAGCAATGGATTTCTTAATCTGCTAGAAGAAACTTCTAGGCAGCATAGCATTCAGGCAGTGGCATGGATATTGCTGGTGGTTTTTAGCCAAATTTATTGTGACAATCAGAAGGAGAAAGCAGAAGCAGAAAGAGTTGGAAAACATGAACTTGAAAGGCCCAGTAAAACTAGGACTAAGAAAGTTGCAGTTGTTAAAGACATTACTGCCATACTTGAACAACCAACAATAAAAAAAAAAAAGACATTACTGCCACTAAAGAAATGCTAAAGATTTTTTTTCAGAGACAATAAGAGGCCATCTCAGGCCATCTCAGTTAGGAGTTCATCGAGGCTCCCACCAAGATTTCAAAGGAAGGCCTGAGGGGCCAGGCAAAGTGCAATAGGGTTGGAGTCCCTGCAAACACCCCCTGAGAAGTCAAAGTGTGCAGATGTGAGGAGAGAGCTGAAGCTGCAGTGGATTCTCCTAAGATTAAGAAATGTCAGTAAAGCGGGACATCATCCCAGGAAAACTGTAGAAATTGAGCAAGCCAACAGAAAGGCCTCGTGGTGGGCTGCAACAAACAAAGCCACTATGGGGCAGAGCTACAAAAGTTCTTTGGAGAGAACATCAGCATGTCATGTGCTCCAGATGCTGGACATACAGCTATAGGACTTGTTTGTCCAGATGGATTTTGGTCTTGCTTCTGTCCCATCCGTTCTTTCTATGCCCTTAATTTTGTGAATGGATATGTTTACTCTGTACCTTTATATATTGGACTTATAAATTGCTTTTAATTTTACCAGAAGTCACAATATATGAGATTTCCTTGAACTTTATGGAAGACTTTTGACTTGAACTTTGAGTGAACTCAGAACTGTTGAGACACGGGGACTCCTGGGAATGGACTAAATGTGTTTTGCATTCTCAGATGAGTGTGAGCTTTGGGGGGCCAGGAGTGGAATATTATGGCTTAGATGTGGTATCCCTCAAAAACTCATCTGTGAGATAATCCAAGAAGGTTTGGAGGAGATATGATTGGATTATAACTTTATCCTAATCAGATAATTAATCCCTGATGGGATTAACTGGGTGGTAACCAGAGACAGGTAGGGTGTGGCTGGAGGAAGTTGTTCATTAGGGGCATGGATATGGGGTATATATTTTGTATATGGAGAGTGGAGTCTCTCTTTCTGTTCTCTGAACATCATATGATCTGCTTTCCTCTGCCACACTCTTCTACCATGATGTTCAACCTCACCTTGAGCCCTGAGGCTTTTTTCATCTTGTTTGCTTTCTGATTTTTGGATTTCCTTTTATTTTCCTATGTTTTAAGGATTATATTGTGGGGTTTTGTGGGAAGCTTTAATTTCAGGCAGAATCCTGGCTGGACCAGTTGGTCATTCTAAAATTCATTCTAAAATTATTTTGCTATAAGCAATAAGGAACCCAATTTAAGCTGACTTACACATTAGGGGTTTTTTATGTTCTATAACTGAAAAGTTTAGAGCAAGAGATAGGCCAGACTCGAGCATTTTCCAAGGTGCCCCTGGCTTCTGTTGTCCAAGATTCTCTCAGCTATCTTCGTCTATGTTTAGGTCCCATCTTCATACTGGCTTTTTATCATAGCCATGAAAGACTTTCAGGAGCAATCAAATTGTCATGTTTTCTTTTACATAGAGGATGATGGAAAGTGTCTTTTCCAATAATAATGGAACAAAACTCATAAATTTTGTACTAATTGGGCCATCATTTTCTGTGTTCAAGGTGAAGGTAACTTATTAGTTTAGGCAAGGAGGGTCACGTGAATCAATCATGGTTGTAAAATAGGTCAGAATATACTAATTAGTTTTAAATGAATTAGAGCCCAGACTGAATTAAAGGTGGAATTAATTTCAGCCAAACTATGGCTTCCACTTAATAAGAAAGGGAAACATTGTAAAAAAGAAACAACAAGGGCTGGGTCCTGGTTCAGTGTCTGAGCACTTGCCTGGCCTGTGTGAGGCACTGGGTTTGATTCTTAGCACTATATATAAATAAATAAACAAATGTTCATTGATGACAAAAAAAAATTAAAAAAATAAAAATAAAAAAGCAACAAAGCTATCCACTCTAGGTAGGTGACTTTCAGTCTTAGGTTAATGAATCATTTTTAAAGTGAAAATAATCATAAGACCCTATTTTATTTGGTTGTTGTGGGAGGTATGTAATATATATAAAGCTCTTAAAATGATCTGATAATGTACCATTTTCAGAAGTGTTATGGGGATAATGATTATCAATAACTTTTTTTTCCAAAAATCTTTACCAGTGATTCTATCAATATTTTTATATTGTAGTACCAGTCTTTTGGTTTGACTTTTTAAACATTATTTAATAACTATGCATTTATCTAAATAAATGTGAAATGTTATCATACTATTTTTATGAAATAGGAGAGTGAATAACTTGTTTTCTTCAGCCTACCATAGCTTTCCAAGCTACATAATTTATTCTGTCTTTATCATAATCCAGACTTGAAATCTAGAATTTGGAGATAAATTTTCATTACTTACATGATGTAACTTGTCTTTATTTTTATTTTTTATTTTTTTATCAATGCACATTAATTGTACACAGACTCACTGTGATATTTCTGTATATGCAGAAGCATGCATTGATAATATCCATCCACATTTCTTTCAAACTTTCACCTCCTCTTCCCAACAAGCATGATTTCTTGTCTTTAATAATCATTATTTTATTTCCAGGTTGACTTCATTTATTTATGATTTATTTATTTTAGTTTCCACATATGGGAGGAAATGTGATACTTACCATACTGTGTCAGGATTATTTCTTTTAACATGGTGCTCTCCAATGATGTCCATTTTTCTATAAATTATAGTTTCATTTTTATTACTAAATAGTATTCCATCATGTGTATAGAATATTTTTTATCCATTCAATCTGTTTATGGACACCTAGTCTGATCTCATACCTTAGCTATAGTGAATTATATTGTAATAAAAATGAACATGCAGGTGTTTTTGCATGCTTGCTTCATATATATGTGTGTGTATATATATATATATATATACATACATACATATGTGTGTGTGTATTCTGCTTATATATTTATTTTTTATCAGTTGCTCAGGACAATACAATGATCTTGACATATCATACATTTGAATCAAATGGGGTATAATTTTCCATTTTTTCAAGTGTACAGGTTACAGAATCACATTGGTTATACAGTCACTTATATACATACAGCAATACTAGTATCTATTTTATTCTAGTGTCCTTCCTATCGCTCCTTCCCCTCTCCTCCACTCCCATCACCTCTCTCTAGCCAATCTAATGTGACACATTTTTTTTTTATTTTCTCTCACATCATCATACATGTATTTTTTATAACGATGAGGGTCTCCTTCAATATATATATATATATATATATATATATATATATATATATATATATATATATATATATTGAAGTGGAATAGCTAGATCATAGAGTAGTCCTATTCTTATTTTTTGAGGAAATTCCATGCCTTTTTCTAGAGTGGCTGTTCTAATTTACATCACACAACAGTATGTGAGTACTTATTTCTATACATGATCACCAGCATTTGTCATTCTTTTTGTTTTTATTTTTGTTTATGATAATAGCCATTCTAAATGAGGTGAGATGGCATCTCATTGTAGTTTTGATTTGCATGTGACTGATGCTAATGCTATCAAACAATTTTTCTCACGTTTATCAGCCATTCACATTTCTTCTTCTGAGAAGAGTCTAATCAGATCTTTTGCCCATTTTTAAATTTTTTATTTGATTTATTTTTGTTGTGGCCAAGTGCTTTGAGTTATTTCTATATTCTGAATAGTAATCCTCTGTAAAATATTTGCAAACATTTTCTTCCATTCTGTTGATTAGAATATGTGCTCTGCTGTAAGTAAAAAAAATTATTACTGGGGAGTGATATTAGACAAATAATATTGTTATATACATGTATGAATATGTAACAGCAAATCTCATCATTATGTACAACTATAATTTGCCAATTAAAAATATAGAGGAGGAAAAAGAAGCCTTTTAGCATGGTGTGATCCCAGCTTTTGCTATCATTTCCTGTGCTTTTAGAGTCTTATCCAGAATGTTATTTTCTGTATCGTCATATTAATATGTTTCCTACTTTTCTCTGGTAGTTTCAGAAATTTAAATTTTTAATTTAGTTTATTTTGACTTGGTTTTTGTATACAGTGAGAGATAGGGGTCAAATTTTAATCTTATGCATGTGGATATCTAGTTTTCCCAGTACCATTTATTGAAGAGATCAACCTTTCTTCAGTGTATATTGTTACGTTTTAGATATGAATGTACCCAAAGGCTCATGTGTGAGACAATGCAAGAAAGTTTAGAGGTGAATTGATTGGGTTATGAGAATTTTAACCTAACCAATGCATTTATGCCTTGATAGGGATTAACTGGGTGATAAATATAGGCAGGTAAGGCAAGGCTGGACCATGTAGGTCACTGGACACATGCCTTTGGGGGATACACATGAGAGGAGCGCTCTCTCATGTTCTCTCTTTCTCTCTCTCCCTCTCTCTCCTTCCTGTTTACTAGGTCATGAGCTGCTTTCAACTACCACACCTTTCTTCCATAATGTTCTGTATCTCCTCAGGCCCAGACCTCTGAAATAGTGAGCACGAAGTCATTAGCCTTCCGATAAAATTATTATTGTCAGGTCTTTTTGTCAAGCAACAATAAAATTGACTAAAACATATGTTTTTGGCACCTTTGTTAAGAATCAGTTGGCTCTATGTATGCAGGTTTATTTCTGGGTTCTTTATTCATTGGTCTATGAATCTGTCTTTATGCCAACACCATGCTGTTTTTGTTACTATGGAATTGCAATATGTCTTGAAATCAAGTGTTGTTATGCCTCCAGCTTTGTTCTTTCTGCTCAAGATTGCTCTGGATATTGGAGGTCTTTTGTGCTACCGTATGCATTAGTAGTTTTGGCAAGTGTTGTGTAGACAGCAGAGTGTGTGGGTTGTATTTTGTGTAGTTACTTCTACAAAGAGAATGGTGGACCCTATCTGGTGATGGGAGTTTCTTCAGACACAAGTGATATTGGCTTTATTGTTTGTCAGGATCTCTGGCACTGGCTGCACCAGCAGTGGTGAGGGACTTGAAGCTCTTATCCCCTTAACAATGGTGGTCCAAGCCCAGGAGCTTCACGAGGAGAGGCAAGGGCATACTCACAACAGCCCGCTATGTCTCTCACTCCTAATCTTGTCAGCAGTGTGATCATTACTTTGTTTCCAATGTTGGGACTCACATAGTTGTGGTGGCAGTAGTAGTTGTGTTCCTCTCTGCTGCTATTTTGGATGTACCTAACGGTAGTAGGACCTCAGACCATAACCACTCATGTCTGTGGAATCAGAACATTCCAGAGCTTCTCCCCACCACTTCCTTGGGTCTTTCAGATGTAGTGCCCAGAATTCAAGCAGGAGTGGGTTCCAGTTGGAACTGGGCAAACTTCCTCTCAGCACAGGAACCTCATGGGAACAAATAAAAGTAGAACATCACTGGGGTTGGCCAAGTGTCTCTCTAAAACTCTAAGGCTGTGTACTCTAGGGCAGAGCAACAGCTAGAGCCACAGTGTTGCTGGAAACCACCCTAGCACAGCCTTGTGGGTAACATATCAGTGAAACTACAGAGGATTTTTTTTCTTTTCTCCACATTGTTAGTGACAGACACCTGGGTTCAGCACCAGGGATAAGGATGTGGGCAACTGGCTTCAGGTCAGGCGTTTGGCCATACCCCGAGTTTCAGAGGGCAGACTATCAATCCCCTGGTTCTTGAGAGTGGCACATCTCCCTCCCCCTCCTTTTCCCTCTGCCCCCCTCCAGATGGCAACATCTGTTCGCTATAGTAAAAGGCTTTCAGAGACTGTATGTCGGTCATTCTACTGAGCCCAGTTTGTTTCATGAGACAGCCAACTGCTGAACTAGTGCAGTGTGGTGTCTGTGGGGTCCAGGAAATGGGAATATGGAGAGGTTCCTGACCCTTACAGTAGTCCTGGTAGGTCCCTTCAAGAGGTGGCTCCTGGGTATAGCACCTTGGGGGTTCTCTGAGAGATGAAATGAATTCCTTTTTGTATGCCAGACTGACAAATTTGAGGTTACTTCTGTAGTTAAACTGCAAGCCCCTAAGAGTTACCGAACTTTCCAATATCTAGGGTTGCCAGAATTCATGTTGAAAGAGGTCACTGGCTCTCTTGCCTTCTTCCCCTTCCCTTCTATAGAGCTGCAGCAGCAGGGGATAGGATCTTTTTTGTTCCTCTCACTATGCTGCTGTCCCAAGTCTCTAAATATTAGAGGCTTTTTTTTTGCTCCTGCTGATTTCCAAGTTTCTCCCTTGATCATTTACCTTGAAATGCAGATAAACTTCTGTTTCTTTGGTTGTTCTTTGTGGAAGGGTAGCTGACTGCTGATGTCTATGTTGGGCCATCTTGCCATTTCCTATAACTTCTCTTTAAAGAATGTCATTTCTTTTAATGTGCATTCAGGTTTGCCACACAATTTTAAAAATGCAACATTTTGACTTTTGTCAAGGGTTAAGCTCCAATTTCTTTTTTTTTTTCTGATATCTTTTGCACTGAATTCAATTTGAAACTCTTTCCAAGCCATATTTCTTTCAAAGACTGCTCCAAATATTTACTTTTGTCCCCATATATCTCTATAGTAAGAACAACTTTACAATTGCAATGCCTGACAAACACTACCTCTGACATGATAGCTTAACATTAGCTGTGATAAGTCATGTGAGAGTCTATACCCTTGATATCATGGGCTAATATGACACTTTAGTTTGGGGGTGTTCTTGCCAACATGGTAACTGTAGACTACTCATGAGAATACTACCAGAGAAGTCCCAATTGAAGGACAGTCTAAAGAAAAATCTCACTAGTGGAACTATAAATTGTCAAATTTATAGAAAACCAGAACACTTAAGAAAATGTCACAGCCAAGAGAAGCCTGAGGAAACACAATGAAAAAGTGTAATATATTCTGGATAGGATTCTGGAACAGAATTAGCACATTACATTGAAATGTAAACTATGGACCTTATTTACTGATAATAAATTGACATTGTTTCATTAATTGTAACTAATGCATCACACTAAAATTATTGTTAATAAAATGGGAAGCTGGTGTTAGATATGAGAACTCTCTTCTCTTTGCATAATTTTTATGTGAATCTAAAGCTAGTCTAGTATAAAAAGTTGATTTTAATATGATGCTGTATAAATATCATTTTATGTAGGTTTCCTCCTACAAGGCTGAATGTAATAATGCATCTAAATTACCACTGCAAATATTTGAGCCAAAAGTCCACAGATTGAAGCAGACTCTCCAAGATTGCAGTTATTATATATTTTCAAATAATGTTCTCCATTCAAAATAAATGAATATATAAACTTAAAGCAACCATTTATAATTTGGGGTCCTCAGAAAATTAGAGCATTATAATTCCTCAGTCAGAGTGATGACTTCAAGAAAGACAACCAAAGTGACTACTAAAATTGATATGGGAGCTACAAGAAATGGATTCTTCCTTCCTGCTAGAATTGAATTTGTGATGCTCTGACTAGGGCTGATACACTGATATTTCCACCATAAGAAGAGAGGCACAAGCACAGATGATACAAAAGAAGCTCATCAACTGAGACAGAAGAAAACAGTATCAGTGATATTTTTGTGCTGCTGAGGTCAAATCATATTTGCAGGCTATCCTTGAACTTGTCATTTATATGGGTCAATAAATTCCTTTTGTTTAGCAAAAAAAAAAAAAAAAAAATCAGATGGTGCACATGCCTGCAAATGTCCTAACTGGTACAGAAGGTTTTATAGATGAGCAAGAGAAACAAGGAATCTTGCTATATTTCTCACTTCTCTTGCTTATTTTATTTTTCTCTTCTTTCAACTTCCCATATTCATATTAATTTCTAATGTAGATCTTCTGATCATCTATTTCTCTACATTTGCATTTCATCTTTAACCTTAAGAAGGGCACTTAGTTTTTTCTCAGAACAAAAGCAGGAATACTTGAAATTAATTGTGGTGCCATACTGCATTTTCACTGTTTCTTGCTATACATAAATTCTTTTTTCTTTTTTTTTTGAGAGAGAGAGTGAGAAAGAGAGCGAGAGAGAGATATAATTTTTAATATTTATTTTTTAGTTTTCGGTGGACACAACATCTTTATTTTATTTTTATGTGGTGCTGAGGATCGAAGCTAGCACCTCGTGCATGCCAGGCAAGCGCATTACCGCTTGAGCCACATCCCCAGCCCTATAAATTCTTGATTTAGGTGGTTATGTGCCACAATAAACTCTAAAGACCCTGAGAGCAGAGACCCTGACACATGTGTTTGACAGGGCATACCACATTGCCTGCCAAAGCAGACACAATACTCGTTTAATGAAAAGATATTCACACAGATGAGGATTCACTGTGATTTTGTTCTCCTTTATTTCTCTAAAATAAAATTTTAAAATCAATTTTCTTGTTATAAAATATAGTATTCAAGCTAATTTTTCCACAATTCCAAAAAGTCTAAACTCTATGAATCTAAAAGCCTTTGAGCCAGCTTTGTCCCTTTAACTGTGGTTGATGACTACAATTTTACCCAAGCAGAGGGAGTCCATTTCTTCTCTATTCACCGTTGTACTGACAATGCAAAAAGGCTGGGGATTCCAGGGATATTCTTAGAACAGCATATGCAGTACTATTTCCTTGTTAGCTCTAATCCTTCTGAGCCAACATGGAAAATGGAAACTCAATCAGTGTCCTTCTTCATAGTTTCCATAAGATAAAAATAAAAATGATTATTCAGGAAAAGCATAACTCTTACTGTTATTGAAACCAAAGTTAATTTTATTCCATTCCTCCTGAGAGATGAGTAGAGAGACATGAGGTAATTTAATGATCATACCTGTTAACACTCCTAGACTATTTAAAAATGTAACAACACAAAATAGGCTGATAGCATCAAACTAAACAGCAACCAGATAAATTTAGCCATATTACTACATTTGATTTTCCAAGATTTGAATTTTGTCACCCTTTATTCAGCTGTACATCTCTGGAAAAATCAATTAATGCATATATTAATTTCTTTTCCTATAATAAGAAAAAATGAAATTATGCCTTCTTTTAAATGTTATTGACAACAATAAACAAAAATCAAATCAAAGTGCTAAGAATAGGGCCCAATTAACAGTGGGTGTTCAGTAAACTTCAACTAGTACTTAGTATCACTTAGAACAAGTGATCAGATTCCTAGTGATCTGACTTGATACCATAATACTTTTGTAAATAAATGCCTGGAACAGTATTTACAGTAACTAGAAAAAATTTTGTTTTGTTTTGATTTTTTTGTTGTTGTTTCATTTTGCTGCTTGCTAAATTCTTTGTGCCTTTACTGTGCTAATGCTCTTACATATCTTTTAGAGAAGCTTTGCTATATACACAAATATCCTACTTGTGTCTACTCCAAAGTCCATTTTAATTCAGAGAATTTCAGATAGCAGAGTTCCTTAGAATACATTTGACAATGACAAAGGTCATTGTCACTTAGAGGAATAAATAGATAACCTTATTTTTCATAAAATTCTTCAGAGATTATTTTAGTCAAATTTTAAAAATTGAATTGCAATAAATTCAAGTTCACACTTTATTTAAGTAGTGTAGCCCATCTGGTGTTTAACCATATGATGATGTACTTCATCAATCAGTACAATTTTAGGTAGGATTGCAATTCTGTTGTGAAAAAGTAATAAGTCCAGTAAGTTCTCTTAATTATTGTAAAACAAGAAATAAAGAGTTTTGATAAATGGTCCCACTATCTGCCTGATAATATTATTTAGGTTTTACTCCAACATCACAGCAAAGAAGAAAAATCAAAATACAAAAAAGAAATTCCAAACCAAAACCCAACAAACACATGCATGCAAAATGTACACCTCAAAGAAAGGAAAAAAAATAGGGTGGTAGGAAGAACAAAAACATGAGATAACATTTGAAGTACTGTGTAAAGAGTGGATAGGAAAATTACCTTGAGAAAATGTGTGAATTAAAGCCTGACTTTTAATTGTAAAACTGCCATTTTTTTTTCATACTACTTGTCATTAGTTTCTACAAATTTAGTTCCATGTTTGGGTGACTTCCTTTTCAGGGTTCCATGATTTATTGATTTTGCTGTTGGCATTTCTACTCAGCTTTAATTTACAGAGTCCCCTGTTTTTAGTTCAATTCCTCCTTCCTGGGCTAATCATTCATTAAGTAATTCAAGTTTGAAAGAGACAATGGCATAAAGTCGGGGATCTCAAACTCCTGGGCTTTGCTAATCATAGTACAGGCCCAGAAACATCAGCCTCAGCTGGGAATCAAGTAGATGTACTGAATCTCTGTGTCATCCCAGAAATATTGAATCACAGTCAACATTTAACAATATCTCTATAAGATTCATACGTACATTAAAGTCTGAGAAGCACAGCTTATTAAAATTCAATAACTGAAATTCATAGGCAGAGATTCTAATTCAGTAAGTTCCCAATAGTATCCAGAAATTTGCAACTGATCTTCCTAGCTGATAACAATGTTAGTTGTCCAGAAACAACACTTAGAGAAACACAAGGTTTTGAGAGGGTCATCCTAGATAAATATAAAGGAGGAAATAAATATAAAGGAGGTTCTGGAGACAGCTTTTAAAATTGAACTACAGTTACATTTACAGTACTACCAGAATCAAGGATATTGTTTTAGCCAAAACTTCTTTTTGATGTGTTCACACTTCCTGCTTTGATGCAAAAAGCCTACAATGGAGTGATGAGGATTATAAGTCCAGCCTTAGTCTCAGCAAAAGCACAACCTACCTTGATAAAATCTCTTACATGGATTTTAGTTAGTGAAAAGGAAGGATCATGAAGAAAATCAGAATCTTAACAAAACAAAATGATACCATTTTTAGGTACACCTCTGAATCTAATCTGTTATCTTGGCTTTTATTCTATTCTTTCACATTCAGCCAATCTATGGGAGACCTAGACAAGCCCACTACTATTTTGAATTAGAGGCACCAGTTTCAATACTTCCCATAATATTTTTTTTTAAATGTGCTCATGACAGTGACACAGAGATGAGGGAGTAAAATTCCCCCAGAAGTGCTATAAAAATATGATACTATTAATTCATAAACCTAACCCCACCCCAAAGCATATTAAAACAGCAATGCTCATTCACTGCTGGCAAGAACATAAATTGGTACAACATTTCTGGAAAGCAATTTGGCATTATATTTCAAAATACTTTAAAATGTTCACACTCTTTAACCCAGTAATTCCCACAACAATTTTTCTAAAGTGATGTAAGAAAAAAAAAAAAAAGGAGATCAAAGACATCCCTGAATTTGTTATTTGTCGTGGAAAATTAGATATTTCTTTATATTAAATAACAGAGACATGATTAAGTATTATATTAGACATATGTTAGGAAATGAAAAATAATGAAAATTGATCTAAGATAGTCAAGGATAGACATGGTAAGTAACAAGCAAAAAAAAAAAAAAAGCCAGTCTAGATGCCGCAGTCTGGCTGGGCACAAATCACGAGCCACTGAAGCAGGAACAAACTTTATTTTTAAACTGCAGGAAAACACTTCACACAGCTCCCGGGGAATCCTCCCGAACGCGCCAGGAGGCTTGTCCAGGAACCCCCAGCCGGAAATATCTCTCCCGGAAATCCCTCCTCCTGCACTTCCCCAACCAATGGGAACTCTCGGGGAATCCCCGGAAATCCCCATGAGAACTCCAAAATAGTGCGAGAACTCAAAAGTTGCGGCAGAGGCGGATAGTAATGCCTCGCCTGTCAATCAATACTGTTGGCAAAATGCCAGGGGCCATACAGACTCGGCCGTGGCTCTCAACATCTAGAGTCTTCTCTAAATATGAAAATAAAAACTGGATGGATATAGAAAAGATAAGGCAGAATATTGCACTAGAAAGAAACAGTATTTGTTTCATTAACTGTGTACTTGGCTAGGTTACAGGATGTACAAACTGCTGTATTTAATATAGCTAATTACCAACTATGAGACTCAGTTTTGTACCTGAATAAAGAGAATAGATTCTACCTTAAAATGTAAAACCTTACATGTTCTTTCCTTTTGTACTTGCAAACATCAGAGCTTCTATCTATGAGGTTTACCTGCAGTGTTTGTAAATGTATTAGTTATGTGGTAATAATAATGAAGATCCAGAGTCCAGGGATAAAACTCTAGGTTGGGAAATTTGTAGAATACAATAATTCTGTGAGCAATATAGGAAAAATGTGGAAAAGCATAGAGGTGACATTTCATTACTATATTCTTACACTTACCAAAGATGCATTGCAGGACTGACAGTTTGAGGTAACCCTAGCAATAGCAGAGGGATCTTGGTAGTTAAAAAGATGGAAGAGCTGAAGCAGAGACTGATGGTAAAGGAAAAGTACAATCCATGTGGGAATAGATACAGGACTTCAAGAAATATTTCCCTCTTAGTACTTTATTGCCCCAAACAGTGCAAAATGCAAAGTGCAAAATGGTTCTAGTAAGTATCCCAGAGTTTTAGCTGGCACAGGTTTATTTTTGAGGTCAGATTTGTTTTGTAGACCAATAAAAAGGGGGAGGGGGGCTTTTCCTAAATGATGATAAGAAAGAACATCAAAGTCATCCTATTGGGTACCTGTAACCACTTTTTTGTTTGTTAATTTTTTGTGGTGCTGGGGATTGAGCCCAGGGCTTCACACATGCTCCATAAGCATGCACCCCTTGCCCTGCAACCACATGTGAAAGCTCAATTGCTTTGTAAAAGAGAGTTTAAAGTTTGTGTAGGAGAAAGAGAATCACTAACAAATGAATGTTCCATGAATGAGGTCCATTTGTTAGTTTTCAAGAAGGATAATTTAAAAGTTCAAGTTCATGTAAGGGCATTAGAAAAATACCATAAATATGAAATGTAAACCTTTAATGGTTATCTACCTTTTTTCCATACTGGGAATTGAACCCAGGAACACTTAAACACCAAACCACATCCCCAGCCCATTTTATATTTTATTTTGATACAGAATTGCTTAGGGCCTTATTCAGCAAGACCTTGTCTCAAAATATAAAACCGGCTGGGGATGTGGCTTGGTGTTTAAGTGTTCCTGGGTTCAATTCCCAGTACTGAACAAGAAAAAAAAAATTAACAGGGGAGAATTCAAGACACAGATAACAAACCTCAATCAGTTCAAAAGTAGTGATGGAAAGAAAGAAAGAGAGAGGTCAGGGGTTTATCTTCCCATTCTCATCCTGCTTGAGCTATTCTTGTCATTGACTTCTTCCTTCTAGGCCATGCCTAATATTAGCTGCGCATTTCTCAGAGCTCTCAACCATCTCTGGTAACCCTTCTTCCCATCTTCAGGCTAGTGACTGCTAATGGCTTCTTTTTATTTCCAGTCCCTTGGTGGATCAACATTCCTCAGTTCCCTTAACTCTACGCAAACTGTACCATTTTACCCTCAGTAAGAAGCCTTCCTGAATCCTCCCTGAGTGTGCCTGCTCCTGGTGGAACTTAGCTCATGCAGCCAGTGGGACATACACCTTCAGAAAGTCTCATGGAAATCACGGTGGTGGCCTGTAGCACCTCGAAAGTCAAGGCATGAGCAACTTTAAAACTTTTAACTAGTCATTCAAAATATAGCTCCAAATTATACCTAATAGCAACAATAGAAGGAGGAATGAGGAGAATAACTAAATAAAGTTCTCTAAACTAATGTACATGTTGTTTTACATCAATGTAACTATATGAACTGCAACTGTGTCAACATGGATGAAGCTCAATGAAGAGGAGTTGTAGGATGGAGCCACAGAAATACACAGTGTGACTCATTTATTTAAATCACAAAATATATAACATCCAATGAAATGTTAGCACATAACAGAAAAATAATCACCTTGGAATCAAGGATCCAGGATTATGGTTCAGGTGGGCCAGCCACTGAGAGGCAAAGTATAGCATACACACCACTTGTGAGCTACTAGGCATGTTTTGGTTGTTTTATTTTTATGAAATACAAGCTACAGGTACTTTTCTGTTTTATGACACAGGGAAATACATTTTTCACAACTGAAAAAACATTTTAGTATTTTTTTTCACAATTAAGAAAACATAATAATAAACTGCTGTCAAATTTCTTCAAGTCACTTTTATCATACTACATTTTACTATCTTTTCAACTATTTTAACTATGCTTTGATAACTGCACGCTTTGTCATACTAATTTTTCTGTTCTGTTTATTTGATTGTCATATTCATTAAAATTACAAACTATTTTCTAAAAGAACTATGTAAGAAGCAGAGAAAAATGCCAAGATGAAAAGTATCTGTAATTCAAAATTGTCACTTAATCAACGAGGTTTAAGGATTTTTAAGTTTGTGTTAAAACGTACCCTGGATCTATAGGACTGACAAATTTTCTCAGACTGTGCTTTGCTAATGCCATTACCTATACTTATCCAAGCCACCATTTAAAAGATATAATAATTATGAGAACTAAACAGAGACTAAGAAATAATCTGCCAAATGTTTATATTAACTTGGCTTTGTATACGTATTGTTATGGACCAGGCTATATGGACAATGACCAAACAGACTCCATTTTACCCTGAGACTCCATATCATATAAGAAATGCTTCTCCCATGGGAAAGCCACACCTCTGTACCCATTATACTTGGCAACACAAAATAGCAATTCTTATACAATGTAGAGTTGTTCTCTTTGCTTTCCATCTTTCTTGGGCAATGTACTTTGCCAGAGATTAATTGTCTAGATGTTAGTAACCATTCTCTAACTTGTACTCAACTAGGGTCATTCTGACCCACTTCCCTTCTGCTTGCTTGCTGCTATGCCAAACTGGAGTGTCCTATGGGAAATACCAATATACCCATTGTATTGTCTCACTAACTGCCCAATCCAGCTTCTGTACCTGCTTGCTTACAGCTATGTCAACCCAGATGTAGTTTTTCCTTTAAATATCCTAAAATGCTCAGGCTTGGGGCTGTTCCTTGCAGAGAGAGTTATGGGTCCTGCGGGGAGCAGTTGCTAGCTGGCCAGGTAAATAAAGACTCTTCAATTTGGACAAAACTGGGATTTGGTGTGTTTTCTGAGCAACCTGCCCCACAACAGTATGCATTAATTACATGTCTTTATGCATTCATTATGCTCAATTTGTAATTTATTCAACAAACATTAATTAATCCTATTCTCTGCATTTTCCTAGATAGTTTATGGAAGGGATGTGGCTCATAGGAGGAAACCTGTCCCTAGATATGGTATGTACTTGCTTAGAGCAAACTAATACACAGTTACTTCACTTTGGTTGGAATAGTTGATTCCAACTGCAGCCCTAGATGCAGAAGTCTGATTCAGACATGGCTTAGATTAGTCCACTTTGGGCACATAACTTGAGTAGAGAAAATGGATTTCAAACCCTCTTTTCTTCAACCTCAAGGAAAAAGCATTCAGCTTTATACCACTGGGCTTCCACTTGGAAACACAAACTAAGTCAGCCTTGTTTGAGGCCACTTTGCTATCAGGTGCTGGTCAAATATGAAGTCACCATGGCAGAAGCTGAATCAAAGCACAGCAGCAGGTGTATTCTAATGACCTGCTTTGGATTTCTACATTAAACCTCCTTATTATTTGAGTAACCCAACAAAATGTTTTTACTGTTAGCCAGTTTGAATTTATCTTTCCTTCACCTCCAACCAAAAGAGTCCTGATAGTGTAATAACAGATGTTATTAAATACATTATTTTCTTTCCACATAAGTTTAAAAGGATATGCATCTAAGTTATGATATATGTTAATATAGTGAGTAGTCTGAAAAAACAATTTATGAGGCATAGAAAAGATAAATCCATCAGCAGACATCTTCTGGAAACAATTATGCAAAAAAATTCACCACAATGCCAAATCATAAAATGACAAAACTCTAATTGTGTTTTTTTTTATTATGTGTGTGTGTGTGTGTATAATCTTAAAATTAATCTTAAAATTCATCAAAAAGAGTTAAAGAAAATAAGGGAAGATATCAAAAAAATTTAACAACTGAATTATAACTGATTTTCGAGCCTCTGTGACCTAGTGGGAAGGAATTAAACTCTATATCTGTTGCACTTGAATCAGGTTTTCTGAACTTCAGTTTTCCTATTTCTAATCACATGCTAATAAAGTTCTTCTCAGTGTCTTTTTTTTTACATGAAATGTATAGGGTGATGCTAAGTATATGGTAGGAGCTTCTGCAAGGTACTCATTAAATCTTTACTTTCTCCTCTTTTTCCCTTAATACTATAAGCATGTGAAGTGCTTCCATTTTTGAAAAATCTTAGAACTTATTCACTCTTCTTCTAATTCTGCAACCTCTCCCAACAAAATACTCATACAAAATTCCAAAATGGTTAAACTTTCAAAACATAGTTTTGGAAATATTTTTAAATATAAAAAATGAAATTCTCTAAAAATGTGTTGAGGTCTCAAATAAAACCGGTAGAATTTTAAGGGTTTGCTTTCTTATAGATAAATATGGATTAAGCTATTTGCAATGAAAAGTACATATTTCCCCAGAGGATGCAACTTCATAGCAGGACGCTCAAGATGCTGATAGCAGGCTGAGGGCAGTTAAATTATATTAGTGATCTGGAGGATGTAGTAGATAGTGAGGTGTTAAATTTCTGCTGATCTCCAAAAATTATTTAGGTTAGTGAAAAACATGCAAGATTATGAGGAAATCCAGAAGGATCTAATTAAACTGGGTGATTGGGCAATGTGATGATAGATTAAATTTAATGCAGATAAGTGCAAGGTAATGCATATTGGGAAACATAATTTAAACTTTTCATGCACACTGATGGGTTCTGAATTAGCTTGAACCTCTTAGGGAAAGCATTTAGAAGTCATTATGGATAGTTCAATGAGAAAGCTGCTCAATGTGCAAGAGCATTTAAAGTAGCCAATAGAACACTTGTAGGTATTAATTTCAGCATGTAGAATAATATGAAAACCATTACTATGAAATTACATAAATCAATGGCATTCTCATACTAGGCTATGTTTACTTTAGGTACTTTATCAAAAAACACTAAGGAATAATTGACAATATATTCAATTGTTAAATTAAAAGTGAGCAAATAGATTGTGTATTTGTTTAGGAATACAATAGCAGCAAGGCACAAATTTAATAGGCATGAAAAATAATGGGTGGCTCAGCAGAATCTTCTTTGGACATTCCTTTTCAATAAATACTAAAATATGAGGATAGAATGACATTGGGGGAACTGAAATCTACATTTTAACAGAAATACCTTTAATATGACTCAAAATCAATTTGTATTTCACTAGTGAAGTACATTACTGAGGCAAATAGCTTGACAAGATTCACAGGGATTATATATTTCTATGATTATGAATAACATTTGCAGCTATATAGGTTCAGATGCCACCGAATATTTCAATCCATTTGCACCAGGATTTAGAGAAATCATCTAGGAGATCCAGGAAAATTTGTTTTTCCTAGTCTGATAATGTAATTCATAAATGACTAGAAACAAAAATGTAGCCATTATTTATTTTAACCACTTTTGGTGTCCTATGAGAGTGTGGAATTTTTAAAAATAATGGCAGTGATAATATTGTAGGGGATAAAATTGCTAAAACATTTTCAGAAACTCTAGTTACAGATAACTTGGTAAAGTTTGCAATTAAAAAGACAACCACATAAACATAAATGAGAAAACTATATTTGCATTTTTAGCATGGTTCATTCATTCAACAAATATGTACTGAACATCTGCCTTGTTCTGAAAGCTTAGGGCACTAAGGATATGACTAATATAAATAAGACCCCAGTCTCTGCTTTCATAATCATGCATGCTATAAAGTGGAATGTAAGCCGGACAATTAAAATAAGTGCATGATAAAATATTTACATATTTGGAACATAGTGAATAGATAAACCTACTTTGGAAGGGGGCATTAGAAGAATACAGAGAAAAAATAATGTTTGAGGTGAGAGCTAAAAGTTAGGAGGATTTTTAACCAAAAGCCAGAAGAATATTCAGGTCAGAAAAATAAGCCACAGAGAACATAAAAATCAGGAATGGTGGATTTTGGAAAACTGTATATCAGTCAACTGGTTCATACAATGAAAGACATTAATATTATGATTATTTTTCTGTCAAATAATTTAAAAAGACTGGATACATATGAAACCACTAAAACTTAAAACATGTTAATTTAAACAACATTAGTGTCTATATTTTGGAAGTTCATATTTCTTTTCCACCCTCAAAAACAATCATATGTTGCCCTTTTCTAAAAACAATGATTAAATATATATATTTCATAGGCCCTTACTGTAGTACTGACCTGGGAAACAGTTTTGAGATAATTACTGGAATCTCCTAAATGTGCTATCTTTAAAGTGTTAACTTGAAGAATACTGTCTCACAGACAAATTTAGGAATCAACTTCTCCAGTGTGGGAGATTAGTATGTAAAACAGGGGTCATGTTTCCTCTCATGCGACAGTTTTAAGACTCCCTTCTTCAAAGTGTACCAGAGTATGGTTATGAAGTCTCTTCTAGAAGACCAATAGAGACTAAGAGAGTAATCAATACTTGCACTGTGTACTTTAATAATCCATTCATAAAAATCAGAATTTCTGTGACACTGTGCTAACAAAATTGAGATTCAGTGGGGGTGGGGGAGGTAAGGGGGGTTGAGGGTACATACCTATAATCCCAGCAACTCAAGAGGCTGAGGAAGGAGTATCACAAGTTCAAAGCCAGCCTCAGCAATTTAGTGAGGCCCTAAGCAATTTGAAAAGGCCCTGTCTCAAAACTTTAAAAAAGTAAATAAATAAATAAAAGTCCTAGGAATGTGGCTCTGTTAAGTACCCCTAGATTCAACCCTTGTACCAAAAAAAAAAAAAAAAAACAACTCTTTTTGACATTTCTTATTACTCTAATATTTGTGTCAATAACAATTCCCCAAGCAGTCCTTAAATAGGAAAGTGATACGACATAAAGTACCTACATATGCAAATATATTGTCATATTAGCATATAAAATACTTAAAACAATAATTTATTCATCACCAAATGAATACTTTAGTTGTTAACAAGCTATCAATTTTTGTGCTGATAATTTTTCTTCCATCATTATGGCTTTCCCCCCTAATTTTGCTTTATCCTTCCATTATTTTGCCCAGTTGTTTTTCAAATATTTGGAACTCTTTGCATAAAATCAGGCCAAATTGAGAGCTAAACATTAAAGATATTATAAAAATGTGTTCCAGCAAAGCTCAGTTCATGCTGACCATGATGCTGTGGGGCCTTCGCACTTCTCATAGCACGTCCAAACGATCATGACATTCTGCCAATTTCATTGGCAATGTAACTTGAGATTTCCTATGCATCCTTTTGTCTAAAATGTTGGAAGAGTTTGGGAGTATCCAATTCTCCATATATTTGAGAGCCAATAATTGTGTTGAAAAATATGTATCTTTTATGAAGTCTGGGTATTAAAACTCAAGAGGTAGTGAATGGGACAGAATATATAAATCTTTCAAGCAGAAAAATCCTGTAAGTATAAGATACACAGAGTGGCTTTCTTAAAAGGGGAAAAGTACTTATTTTACTAAGGTGAAAGTTCCCAAACCCTACCTCAACCATATGATCCTGCTCAACATCAACAATGGTAAATCATATCAATTCCTGAGTCCTGGGAGTGATATGATAAGAATGGCAATTTCCCTCTCTGGTTCTTCTGCCTGTAACCCATCACCCAGTCTAATATGAAAAAAAAAAAATGAGAGAGAGTATAAGTGAATAAAATTCTACAAAACACTTGCATTTCTCAAAACTCTCTGGACATTAAACACAAAGAAAATTACAGTTTAGAGCCATTAAAACTAAATATAATATTGTATCTTTGATGGAATTCTGAAACAGGGAAAAAGGCATTAAGCAAAAACTGAAGAAATCCAAATAAAGTATGGATTTTGGTTAATACTAATGTATTGCTGCTGGTTTTCTGATCATAACTGACACATTAATGTAAGATGTAAATAATAAGAGAAACTGGGTCTGTACTATATGTGAGCTCTATGTATTGTCTTTGCAACTTCTCTGTAAATCTGACTACTTGGAATTAAAAGTTTGCTTTTAAAAAATGAAAAACAACAACAACATAAAAAAAAAACTACTTTCAAGGATGTTTGTATTTGGGTTGGAATTGCTGTACCTTTCAAGTCTCTTCTCCCTGTGACCATCTCAGAACAGAACATATGCAGAAGAAAGTGCACAGGACTTGGTGGGAAGAGGAGGTCAGGCTATGGACCAAGGTTATCAGGGCCAGGAAAGTTTCAAGAAATCAACACCAAGTACTCACTTTATTGTTTACTTCAAATTTTTCTGGAGTTTAGCTAGAAAGTGGAATTTTTAAAGTCAGAAATAACACCAACTTCTAAACTGCAAATTAATAGTCAAAAGATCATGATTTTCATCTCCTTAATCTCTTACCTATAAAATATAAATTCTACAAATTTAGGAACAACTCTTTTTTGTAGATGTGTGAGGCAATTAAATACGAACCTATATTTGAAAGACTGAGAACTTCAATCATTTGACGTAATTCATTTATGAGACGTTTTGACTCTGGACAACTTGCTAAACCTTCTTAAACTTGTGTTTTTTTCCCTCCTATAAATTAGAATGCTATGTATTTCATAGTGTGATTGTGAGGACTACTCTGTAGTGTTTATAAATTCTTAATACATTACCTTAAACTTAAGTAATTAAATATTATTAGCAGTCCTAATCTGTCTTACCCATCTTTTGATATTACTTCATTGAAATGTGAATTTAATCAATACTCCTAAATTTCTGACGTTTATTTGATAAACTCTATAGGATAAAATCATGAAAAAAAGATTTTATTTCTCACACTTGGTCTTACATACTAATTTATAAAACTGTAAGAGGGTATTTGTACTCCACATAAGTAGACTTAAATCTAGATAGATATGCATGCAGATAATAGAGCTGCATCTTTAAACACATCCCAGAGGGTAACATTAATATTTCTGATAAGTCTATTTATAATAGTGAAATAACTTCTGCATTTACTTTTGCCTTGTCTTAAAATACAACTTTGAATCTTAAAGAAGTTGTTGTTCTATGAAATCATGTATTAATTGTCTTTCATAACTAGAAGGATCTATGAAATCAAACAATTTGGCCAACAATAATCAAGTAGTAAAACATTTACTGTTGTTGCAGAGTTAACTGTGTGGTAGTCACTATGATAATAACTTGTATTATCTCTCATTGAAGTTTCTTTAATCCTCACAACATCCCCCAAGGACATTATTCTCATTTTACAGTTAAAGAATTTGAAGTTTAGAGATGTTAAGTATTTAGCTCAAGATCATAGGACTGCTCAAGGTCTTAATGCTCTCTCCTTCCTCCTTTGGTCTTAATCACAAAGTTTTCCTGCTATCCCTCTGACAGATATTTTGCCTCTACAATATATACACTAAGCAGCTCTCGCCTCTCACTGACTTTTATCCATCCTATAAGGGATGAAAACCAACCAACTCTAGAGACAATTCATTCTGTCTTTTTTCATTCTTAGTTTAAGTTGAAATTTATTTTCCTAAAGTTTCTAATAATAGGTTTCAGTTTTAGCCCTGGAAGAGATAACTTACTACCCCATTTACATTCAATATACATGATAATGTTTGCTCAAGAGCTCTAGTTAAAAACAAAATGTTCTTAAAATCTCCAAGCAATAAAAGAATATGTTCCTATTTTAAAGTTCTTTCAGTAAAGTTGCTCAAGCTGGAGGCAAATGTCCCAGTTGTAGATATTGGAAGATACATTCATAATTTCACTAGTAATTATAACATGGGGATAAAGTTGAGTTAGTCAAATATGGAGAAAACACTGGTTATTGTAATACTGAGATAAATGTGATCCAGAATAAAGAAAAAGTCACTGGAAAAGAAAAACTATAGAGGCAGTTAGGTTTCGAATGCTCAGTGGAAACTAAGTATGAGGACAAAAAATAAGCTGTAAATTCAATAGAAGAGGAAAATGTTGCAGAAGTTTGTTTTTTTGTTTGTTTTGTTTTTTTAAGGAGGAAAAATCAGAAAAACCAAGTCTTATTAAGCATGCTAGGGAAAGTATCTAGGCAGCACAAAATAGCAGTGCTACAGCTTTGTTAGCTCTATCGCCACTAACACATCATAAATAACAAAATTTGCAGTTATGAAAGAAAGAAGAGTCTTAAAAATCAGTGAGAAAGAAAAACTAGCTTTGCAATTTCTGATTCCACTATATTCAGTAACTCAGTTATTCCAAAATTGTAGTGATACTGCTTTTCTTAACATTTTCCCTTAAAATAGTATTACATCAATACTACGATCTGTTGCAACTATAGATGGAGCTGCTGTCCACTCTAGCCATCCTCTTGTTTCATGCCTTTCCAAAACAGAATGAACTATGCAGTTGATCAATGAGGGTAAGCTGAAAACAGAAACTATGATAAGTAGTTTTAATCCATGAAATTTTTCATTTTTCGTTTAAACCCAAGAAATTTTTTTTTTAACTACTCCATGAAAAACTGAGAACTCCAAAGAAGAGAGTAGGTGCTACCACCCTAAAGCTAGAATGACAAGGTTTGTAGCAGTGTTACCAGATCTCAGGACCTCCTCTAGGAGAAACTATGCTGGTTGCAGCCAAATCCATCAAGGACATTCAGCCACAGCTAGTCATAGCCCAGCAAAGGCAGCAGTGGGGTAGGGCTATCCTAGTCCATCCTCCCTCCCTGCTTTTCAGTTTTTGTCAGTGCTCCTCATTGGCCAAAGCCAACAGAAGTTAGTTAAAATAGGAGTCTATGAAAGCAGCTGGTAAGTATCAGCTCTGATTCCAGGCAGAGGAAAAAAAACAAGAAAAATACATCTGAAGGCAAGTAATCCCAGAGATTGTCATACCATCAAAAATAAAATTCACTCTTCATGACCTTCAAGAGTAGAGTCATTTTTACTCATTGTTGCATGTAAAAGAGGAATAGTTTATATTACACGTTTGTGAATTCACCAATGAATTTGTATCAATAAGTTCTTGAAAACTTCTTAACAATATTTAAGCTACTTAACTCCTCTTTTACTTCTTTATTATCATTTTATGCTCTTGAACTTCCATACTGTAAGGTTAGTTAGTAATGAACAGGTGGGTAGGGGAAAGGACAATAAGGACAGATGTTAGGGATATGCAGTAAGAAAAATCTAGTAGTCATAAAACTACTAGGGCACCTTATTAGAATAGGCAAGCTTTGGGGGAATGAGCACTGATATGCTCAACCTTCCCTAAAATGTGGTTATTATAATCCCTTGAGGTAACTATTATTTAAAATCAGAGGGATCCTTAATCGAAACAGAAGAGCTTCAGAAAAGCTGGGTCCAGTATGTGGAAGCTTCAACAACAATGGTTAATTATAACCTCTCAAGGGAAACTACTCTTTCTAAACCATATAATCATTATCATCCCTAACCAGCTCTCAGGGCCCTCCCTTATCACTGAAACTATGTCGCATGGATATCAAGATCCTCACAAAGAAAGTTTGTTGAGGGCTATCCAAAGAGTAATAAACTAATTAAGGAGGGGGCAAGGAAATTGAAGGCAAGGACAGGAAGAGTGCAATTCCTTAAAAACTTCAATGTTGAGAGCACCACACCATTATCTTTATCTTTTTTTTTTTTTAATTCAGGGGTGTTTCACCATTGAGATTCAGTCCCACCTCTTTTTTATTTTTTATTTTGAGACAGGGTTTGCTCAATTGCTGAGGCTGGCCTCAAACTTCTCATATCCTCCTGCCTCAGTCTCTGTATCACTGGGATTGTAGGCATGCACCACTAAGCCCAGTCTGCTATCGTTTTGAGGTGGTCCACATGGTTCCTATGCTAAACTTTTGATTGCTATTCTGTTTCACTTGAATTATTTCTGCTGATGGTATAAAAACTGGTAACTGAAGGTTGTCTTGGCTACTACAGCTCTGTTCTGGGCTCCAGAGTGGGTCCTGCTCTGTAACACACAACATCTGGCATTGCTAGCTCCTCCTCTTCCCTATGTTAATATTGAACAATTTGAGAGCTAAGTTCTTGGCCCTCATCTCTTCTCTCTCCATCCCTCCCCACCCTCTCCATCTTTATAATTTTTCCCAACCCCATAACTTAAAATGCTGATGTGTAAATTTTGATCTCAGCTCAAACTCTTCCTCGTGATACACTCATATATACCCACCTGAACTTTTATGTGATTGTCCCAAATATAACTTCTCACTCTATTCATGTTTTAAAGACAGCATTTATTCATCTACAACCAAGCCTGCTTTTTTTTTTGTCTATTTCATGTCTTTTATTTTTTATTTTTTTGGAGGGTATACCAGGGATTGAACTCAGGGACACTCACCCACTGAGCAACACGTCCAGCCCTATTTTGTGTTTTATTTAGAGACAGGGTCTTGCTGAGTTGCTTAGTGCCTTGCTTTTGCTGGGGCTGACTTTGAACTCTCGAACTCCTGCCTCAGCCTCCTGAGCTGTTGGGATTATAGGTGTACACCATTGCACCCAGCTTTTCCATGTCTTTTTGATTTTACTTTTACTTCATAACTTAAAAAATTTCAAACTTGGGCTGGGGATGTGGCTCAAGCGGTAGCACATTTGCCTGGCATGCCTGGGGCACTGGGTTCCATCCTCAGCACCACATAAAAATAAAAAATAAAGATATTGTGTCCACCTAAAATTAAAATATAAATATTAAAAAAAATATCTCTCTCTCTCTCTCAAAAAAATTCAAACTAAACTATAATTACTTTAACTCCCCCTCTACAGCTAATTATTCCTCTTTGAAACTCTACTCCCAATGTATATGTAGAATTTGAATATTTTCACCTTCTCCATTGCTCTGATTCTAAGTCAAAGCTAGACTCATTTTTCACCTGTTATTGCAATAACCTATTTAGTCTCCTATTTCATGTCTCCTTACAGCCCATCCTCCACACAGTAGCCAAAATAACCTTCTAAACATGTAACTGAGACTATGTCATGCTCTTGCTTATCATTAACTATTACACTCAGCATAAAATCCAAACTCTTTATTTTGATCTATAAAACTGTAGCAAAAATAATAGATATCCCTGTAGACATTTCTGCTCTAATCAGAGTTTTTAGCATTCACTTTTTAGAATCAACAAATCATTAAATATATTTATCTATACTATATGGATCTAGTGACCTAAAGGCCTGTTTTGTCTTTTAAAATTTAGTAGAGTTAAAAAAAGGTAACATTTTTGAAATTCAAAGCACTTCAAAGGCAAGCTGTGCAGTCTCAGATTTCAACTTCCTTGAAACAGAGCCTAGAAGAAAAAGTTGAGCCAGCTCCTTACTAACAGAGATACGCCTTCATGAAAATAAAAAAAAGAAAAAAAAAATATATATATATATTTGTTGTCTTTCTAGCTATTTCTTTTAGCATCTGAATCAATGATGCAATTCCAAAGATTTAAGGCCAAAAAGCAATCTTATTCCTAGCCCCTACATTGAAAGCCAAAGAAATATCAAATGAAGATAAGAGAGTTACATGAAAGATTACCTATAGCTGTGTCCTGCTGCCACTTGGTAGGACAATCAACATGCATGGGGGATTAAGCTATATAAACTCAGTTGAATTGAATCAGCTGTCTTAATGGGCCAGAAAATCAACCAGTCTGAGTGAAAAATTCACTTGAAATGGTTGACTGGCACTAGTTGAAGAAGCAACTGAAATTTGCAGAATCCTTAAAATGCCCCAAACTAGGAGGGGGGAAAGACCCAAAACTCTCTTTTTCAATGTCCCTCTCTGAGTGCTAAATCTAGACATCGCTCCAGGGATGTCAGTCCAAAATACCAATTGTATTTCTCCTAATATCTAAAAGTATCTTTTCAATTCTCAAAAATACATATCATTACATAAGCCAATGGCACACAGACTGCCATTCTGAACTCAATACTTAATGTTCTGAAACTCATGAACAATTTACTCATTGATTTTTGTATTTCTAATCACTTTCCCATATCAAAGCAATTCATATGAGCATAAACATTTTTCATTTTTTTAAAGTTTCAAATGTGTTATCTCAAGGCCCTTTTAATTAAACATTGTTATTATTTAGATGAGAAACCAGAAACTCAGATATGATCAATAATTTGTTCAATATCATGCATGGATGAAATGACAAAGCTGAGATTTGAATCAAGGCTTGATCTTCTATCACGAATGAGTAACTCCATAGCTTTTGGAAAACCAATAAGATCACAATTTCTCTTTTTTCTTTCCGAAGTTGCCTTCCTTGATAATCAGAAACTTTCACCTCCTTACCTAGGAGAACTAAATAAAGTCAGGCAATCACACTACCTATTAAGGAAGCCACATTATAAGAATCCATTAATTTATTAAGTGACCTATAGGATTGACTATGATATGATACTCCAAATAATTATAAGTCAATACCAGATTTACTAAGACCTAATAATGTCCTCTCCCTAAGAAAATAAAGCCCTTGTGCAGGTAGGTTATTTATTTCTAAATTATGCATTTGTATAGCAGAAAAATCATACAGCTGCCACGCAGTCTTTGATTCTAAAGAAGACTTGAAATGCTTTGCAATGAATTAAGTTCTATCTTGAATAGAGTAAGTAAATAGTTCATTTTAGTAGAAACTATATTGTCACTACATCAGCAATTCTCATTTAAAAAATGTGCATTACTTATTCAGCTATTTGAAAGATGATATTAGAGAGAAGTTATTTTCTCAATTCGCTTATTTTTCATCTACAACCCTTCATTTTTAAACCTACAATGTCGTGCGTTTTTAAGACATCAATTACCATTTTAAAATGTACCACTCTATCTTGAGTTTCTCAGCAAGTTTCTATGCCAAAGAAAACACTAATCCTTTCAATTTATTGAGAATCAATGTTTAATCCTCTTTTTTGTTCTCATGCTTATTACAAATCATAAAGAATTCTGAGTGTCAGTTTAAAAACTAAAAGACCTATGTAATGTTCCTATTACTTATTGATCATTTTAAATTAAAAATTTTAGTGCTGTCTATTTGAAAATCAAACCAAAATTTATATTCCACACAGAAATTCATTCAATATATAATAAGTAAAGTGTGTGTTTAGAGGAATACTTCATACTATCTATTAATATTCATTAAAATGGGGTTTTCTTTTATAGTTAATTTGTGATAGTTCAAGTTTTTAAATAAAGGTAAAATATTCAGTTATCTCTATCACATATGAAGATCATGAAAATGTTCTGATGGATATTTGAAAGCAAACCTTAAAATAGCAAACATATTATAAAATAAGTTTTGAATTGCCCTTTTAAAACTCTTAAATCTTTATGGTCCTTTAAAAACTTTAGATAAGAAAAACTTCTTCATATGGTTCATCTTAAAAGTTTTCTACTCCATCTAATTTCTTATACTCCTATAAATTGCTTAACTATTATAACATTGCTTCCTTAGATTTATGGATTTTTAGTATAGTAAAATTATACATGATTCCATATAAAATTCATTTTTTTCTATATTAACATTTCTTTATCCATGTACATATATATAAAATTATATATATATATATATATATATATATA
Source organism: Marmota monax (assembly GCF_021218885.2). Taxonomy (NCBI): domain Eukaryota; kingdom Metazoa; phylum Chordata; class Mammalia; order Rodentia; family Sciuridae; genus Marmota; species Marmota monax. Next base: position 4,804,500 of record NW_026692486.1, on the reverse strand, counting down.
TATATATATATATATATATAATAAAGATACATAAATAAAATTATATTTTTTCCTGAATTTATTCATTGAAAAAAATACTTAAATGCCAATAATGTGTCTGGCACAATATATAAAAATTCCCCAGTTCATTAAACTTACATTCTAATGTGGAAGGCAGACAGAAACAAACAAAACAAAGGAAAAATATAAGGTATATTTGTTATACAGAAAGGTATAACAAATATGCTATGAAGAAAACTAAAGCAGAGATAGGGAGTATGGTATAGATGATGGGCTAGCATTTATGTCCATCAATGGTAAAGTCTTCACTCTGTGAAATTTAAAAAAGACCTTTAGAAGGTGAAAAAGTTAGCCATAGGAATACCTGAAAAAAAACACAGCATCAGCAAGAGTGTGAGGTAGAATTGTTTAATTGTTTAATTAAAAAACAGATTATTCACAGAATTTTTCTAATCCCAGAGGCTAAGGCAGAAGGATTGCAAGTTCAAAGCCTGACTCAGCCACTTAATAAGGTCGTAAGCAACTTAGTGAGATCCCATCTCAAAATTTAAAAAGTAAATAAATGAAAAGGGCTGAGGATAGATTCAAGTGCCCCAGGTGCAAAAATAAATAAATAAATAAGTAAATAAACAGATGCATAGGGATGCATAGACTCTTGAGCAGTTTTAGACCTGTCAACCACCTATGTCTCCAAAATATATATACCAGACTGGGACTGTAGCTTAGTAGTAAAGCACTTGCTTAGCATGTGTGTGGCCCTGTGTTCCACTGTCAGCAATACACATACAGACATACACGTACTCTACATTCATTATCTGCAAAAAGAATCATCTTATAATACTTATTTTGCTGATTTTCAAGACAGTAGTATATATTATTATTCACTGTCCCAAGAACATAAAATTTTCTCTTAAATTATTGTAAATTATTTTTGCATATTTACATATATATGAAAACTCAATTTGTATATATATATATGTGTGTGTGTGTGTGTGTATATATATATATATATATATATATAATTTGTAAGTTAAGAATATCTTCTTACTTGTGCACTGAATATAATATAGGCAGAAATTTCCACTAAAAATATATGAGTATAAAACTAGCATACTAATTAAAGGTAATTCTTACTTCAGTATAAAAAAAAGAAATAGAAACATTTGCTTTTGACATCTTTTCTAGGTAAAATTATTTATAGCAACTCTATAAGGTATCAAATGAGCACAGAAGTGAACAGTTGTATTGAGTAAAGTTTTTATAAACCAGCAGTTAATATTTCTTAAATATATGAGAATATAGTTTCCATTGAGTTTGAATCTTTATTTCTCTAATCTACAGAAAGGTTTTAGAGCCATTTTTATCCTGTGAACACAAAAGAATATATTGAATGATTTCAGCAAAATTTCCTCATTAGACATATAATCACTGATGCAAATTGTATTTTCATGTTCATAAATATATGAAAGGTGTACCTTAAATATGTCATGCTGCATCCAATTTTTACATTCTATTAGATAATTTTCTTTATTATGCAAGTACAACTTAATTATGTCCACCCTGAACCAAATTCATCTTGACCTTGGAGTAACCTCCAGCTATTTCCTCACTCCTGTGGTCCCCTAGTGGCTAAACTTCATAAAAATCATATTTATCATGCTAGTCCTTACAATCAGTAGTCATATTGATTCATAATAATTGATGACTATGACTTAAGTTTTTATTCACATTGTTTTTATTTTTTACTTGGTGTATATTGAAAGAGCTTTGTAATTTTGTTTTTATTTTTTGTAGCAGTAATCAAAGTTCTAAAACCCGTGACAAAGTACATAAATAAGCAGACAATGACAAATGCATCAAAATAGATGCCTAGGTAGTAATAAGAAAAAATGCTATAACTTGAATATATGTCCCAATCTCAAAGATTTAAAATATGAGATAGTAACATATTAGAGCTAATGAAATATGGCAAGTATCTATATGCTGTATCTGAGGGCTGTTCTTCTGTTCCTTATAGAGCCTTCTCTAATTAGACTTTCACCTATACACTCCAACTGAAAGGGCTTTTACCAACTCCACTAGAGATCATGTATGAAAATATCCAGTGGGAAATACTCAGTTCTCATTTTTCTTGATGTATAAGTAATATTTGCCACATGAGATTACTTCATCTCTTCTCTAATGCTGTTTTCTCTTGGCTTTTCTTATGTGGTGTTCTTATATTTCTCCCACCTCTCTTATTGCCCTTACTTTTCTTTCCTAGTTCCTTTTTCTTTACCTGTCAGGGTTGGAATACCCACATTGTAGTTTCTGGACCATGTGTCTATCAAACTCATTCTTTATTTTTTTTTAATATTTATTTTTTAGTTGTAGGTGGACAAAATACCTTTATTTTATTTTTGTGTGGTACTGAGGATCAAATCAAGTGCCTCACACATGCTAGGCGAGCACTTTACCTCTGAGCCACAACCCCAGACCCTCAAACTCATTCTTTTGTTCAGCTTTAAAAATTACTTCTGGGAGCCTGCGGAGGTTGCTTCTTGGACCCTGCTACTATCAGAGCATACACCAAGCACTAAGCAGCCGAATTCCGGCTCCCGGAACTGAGCCCACAGGGACTGCTTCTTGGAGCTTACACTTATACGAGCTTACACCGAGCACGGAGCGGCCGAGTTCCGGCTCCCGGAACTTCCCTGGACTGGGGCTAGGAGCCTGCGGAAACTGCGTCTCGGTCCGGGTCCTGCTGAGGGCCGGTCAGGACTCACCCGTTGCTTTGGTTGCCCGGCAAGGGGAACGAAATGCTGCCATTCGCATAGGATACCAACATGGCAGAGATCTGATGTCAGCAGAAAGCGGCGGAGGAGAGCTCTTCATCAATACCAGCGGTGACATAAGCAGTTGGTCTCCTGGTAGGGGGGTGAGGCACAGTCACCCGAGTCTCCTCAATTTGTCGTCGAGCCAGAGGGGAGGAGCCGGGCCGCCGCCAGCGCCCGGAGCAGGCCCAGCAGCTCGCCAGCGTGGTGACCGCGTGACCCCAATTGGAGAGGGGGCGGAGCAGAGCCGCCACCCACACCCGCCAGGTGGGCAGACCCGCGACCCAGTGGTACATGGGCGTGGTAGGAGGGGCAGGGCAGAGCCGCCCTTCGCGCTTGCAAGGTAAACAGACCTGTGACAGCCTGGCGGGTCAGGCCCAGGGGCCTGCCAGTGTGGTAAACACGTCACCCCAACTGGAGTAGGGGCAGAGCAGATCCTTCTCCCACGCCCGGATCAGGCCCTGCCGGTGTGGTGGTCACGTGACCCCAATTGGAGTGGGGGCGGAGCGGAACCGCCACCCGTGCACGCAGGGTGAGCAGACCAGTGATCAACCTGCAGATCAGGCCCAGGGGTCCGCAGGCGTGGTAGGAGGGGCAGGGCAGATCCGCCGCCCGTGCCTCCAAGGTAGGCAGACCTACAACAGACCGGCGGATCAGGCCCAGGAGCCTGCCGGCGTGGTACAAACACCACCCTAATTGGAGTAGTGACAGAGCAGAGTCGCCTCCCGTGCCAGGAACAGGCCCAGCGTCCTGCAAGCGGGGTAGTCACGACACCCCAATTGGAGTAGGGGCAGAGCAGAGCCTCCACCCGTGCCCGAAAGGTGGGCAGATCTGCGACCGACCAGCGGGTCAGGTCCAGTGGCCTGCCGGTACGACAGACACATCACCCCATTTGGAGTAGGGGCAGAGTAGAGCTGCCGCCCGCGCCTGCAGGGTAGGCAAACCTGCAACTGACCGGCGGATCAGGCCCGGTGGCCTGCCGGAGTGGTACACTCGTCACCCCGATTGGAGTAGGGGCAGAACAGAGCCGCCGCCAGGTCCCAGAACAGGCCCAGTGACCTGCCGGCGTGGTAGCCACGACACCCCAATTGGAATAAGGAGAGAGCAGAGCCGCCGCCCGCACCTGCAGGAAAGATACGCAAGCAGTATGAAAAGACAAGGAAAGAAAGGACCACAAGCAATGCAGGTCAACGCAACTTTAGAAGAGGTAACAGCTGCAGCAGATGGAATGTCAGATAAAGAATTCAGGATATACATGCTTCAGATGATCTGGAGTATCAAGGAAGACATTAAACAGCAAAATCAGACAATGAAAGATCACTTTGACAACGAATTACGCAAACAAATCCAGGAAGCAAAGGATCAACTATACAGGGAGATAGAGGTTATAAAAAACAAGCAATCAGAAATCCTAGAAATGCAGGAAGCAATAAACCAACTTAAAAACTCAATGGAGAATACTACCAGCAGAGTAGAACACTTAGAAGATAGAACATCAGATAATGAAGACAAAGTATTTCAACTGGAAAAGAACATAGACAGCTCAGCAAGACTGTTAAGAAACCATGAGCAGAACATCCAAAAAATATGGGATAACATTAAGAGACCAAACTTAAGAGTCATTGGGCTACAGGAAGGTACAGAGCTCCAAACCAAAGGAATGAGCAGTCTATTCAATGAAATAATACAAGAAAACTTCCCAGACTTGAAGAATGAGACAGAATCCCAAATCCTACAAGCCTACAGGACGCCGAATGTGCAAAATCATAAGAGATCCACACCTAGACACATTATAATGAAGATGCCCAACATACAGAATAAGGAGAGAATTTTAAAAGCTACAAGAGAAAGGAAGCAGATTACATTTAGGGGTAAGCCAATCAGGATAACAGCTGATCTTTCAACACAGACTCTGAAAGCTAGAAGATCCTGGAATAACATATTTCAAACACTGAAAGAAAATGGGTTCCAACCAAGAATTGTGTATCCAGCGAAATTAAGCTTCAGGATGGAGAATGAAATTAAAACCTTCCACAATAAACAAAAGTTTAAAGAATTCGCAGCTAGAAAACCATCTCTTCAAAACATCCTCGCCAAAGCATTACAGGAAGAGGAAATGGAAAATAACAATGAAAACCAACAGTGGGAGGTAGGACAGTAAAGGGGGGGGAAATAATCAAAGAGGAAAACAAACCATGTTTAGTAACAGAAATAAACAAATATGGCTGGAAGAACAACCCATATCTCAATAATAACCCTAAATGTTAATGGCTTAAACTCACCAATTAAGAGACACAGGCTAGTAGAATGGATCACAAAACAAGACCCAACAATATGCTGCCTACAGGAGACACATTTGATAGGAAAAGACATACATAGGCTGAAGGTGAAAGGTTGGGGAAAATCATATCACTCATATGGACTTCGGAAACAAGCAGGCGTGTCCATACTCATATCAAATAAAATAGATTTCAAGCCAAAGTTAATCAAAAGAGATAAAGAGGGACACTACATACTGCTTAAGGGAACCATACACCAACAAGACATAACAATCATAAATATTTATGCCCCAAACAATGGTGCAGCTATGTTCCTCAACCAAACTCTTCTCAAGTTCAAGAGTCTAATAGACCACCACACCATAATCATGGGAGACTTCAACACACCTCTCTTGCCACTGGACAGATCTTCCAAACAAAAGTTGAATAAGGAAACTATAGAACTCAATAATACTATTAATAACCTAGACCTAATTGACATATATAGAGTATACCACCCAACATCAAGCAGTTACACTTTTTTCTCAGCAGCACATGGATCCTTCTCAAAAATAGATCATATATTATGTCACAGGGCAACTCTTAGACAATATAAAGGAGTAGAGATAATACCATGCATCTTATCTGATCATAATGGAAAGAAACTGAAAATCAATGATAAAAGAAGGAAGGAAAAAGCATACATCACTTGGAGAATGAACAATAGGTTACTGAATGATCAATGGGTTATAGAAGACATCAAGAAGGAAATTAAAAAATTCTTAGAGATAAATGAAAACACAGACACAACATATCGGAATCTATGGGACACATTGAAAGCAGTTCTAAGAGGAAAATTCATTGCTTGGAGTTCATTCCTTAAAAAAAGAAAAAAACAACAAATAAATGATCTCATACTTCATCTCAAAATCCTTGAAAAAGAAGAGCAAAACAACAGCAAAAGAAGTAGAAGGCAAGAAATAATTAAAATCAGAGCTGAAATTAATGAAATCGAAACAAAAGAAACAATTGAAAAAATTGACAAAACTAAAAGTTGGTTCTCTGAAAAAATAAACAAAATCGACAGACCCTTAGCCATGCTAGCGAAGAGAAGAAGAGAGAGAACTCAAATTACTAGCATACGGGATGAAAAAGGCAATATCACAACAGACACTTCAGAAATACAGAAGATAATCAAAAACTATTTTGAATCCTTATACTCCAATAAATTAGAAGATAGTGAAGGCATCGATAAATTTCTGAAGTCATATGATCTGCCCAGATTGAGTCAGGAGGATATAGACAACCTAAACAGACCAATATCAATTGAGGAAATAGAAGAAACCATCAAAAGACTACCAACTAAGAAAAGCCCAGGACCGGATGGGTATACAGCAGAATTTTACAAAACCTTTAAAGAAGAACTAATACCAATACTTTTCAAGCTACTTCAGGAAATAGAAAAGGAGGGAGAACTTCCAAATTCATTCTATGAGGCCAACATCACCCTGATACCTAAACCAGACAAAGACACTTCAAAGAAAGAAAACTACAGACCAATATCTCTAATGAACCTAGATGCAAAAATCCTCAATAAAATTCTGGCGAATCGGATACAAAAACATATCAAAAAAATTGTACACCATGATCAAGTAGGATTCATCCCTGGGATGCAAGGCTGGTTCAATATACGGAAATCAATAAATGTTATTCACCACATCAATAGACTTAAAAATAAGAACCATATGATCATCTCGATAGATGCGGAAAAAGCATTCGACAAAGTACAGCATCCCTTTATGTTCAAAACTCTAGAAACACTAGGGATAACAGGAACATACCTCAATATTGTAAAAGCAATCTATGCTAAGCCTCAGGCTAGCATCATTCTGAATGGAGAAAAACTGAAGGCATTCCCTCTAAAATCTGGAACAAGACAGGGATGCCCTCTCTCTCCACTTCTCTTCAACATAGTTCTCGAAACACTGGCCAGAGCAATTAGACAGACGAAAGAAATTAAAGGCATCAAAATAGGAAAAGAAGAACTTAAATTATCACTATTTGCAGATGATATGATTCTATACCTAGCAGACCCAAAAGGCTCTACAAAGAAACTATTAGAGCTAATAAATGAATTCAGCAAAGTGGCAGGATATAAAATCAACACGCATAAATCAAAGGCATTCCTGTATATCAGCGACAAATCCTCTGAAATGGAAATGAGGACAACCACTCCATTCACAATATCTTCAAAAAAAATAAAATACTTGGGAATCAACCTAACAAAAGAGGTGAAAGACTTATACAATGAAAACTACAGAACCCTAAAGAGAGAAATAGAAGAAGATCTTAGAAGATGGAAAAATATACCCTGTTCATGGATAGGCAGAACTAACATCATCAAAATGGCGATATTACCAAAAGTTCTCTACAGGTTTAATGCAGTGCCAATCAAAATCCCAATGGCATTTCTTGTAGAAATAGATAAAGCAATCATGAAATTCATATGGAAAAACAAAAGACCCAGAATAGCAAAAACAATGCTAAGCAGGAAGTGTGAATCGGGAGGTATAGCGATACCAGATTTCAAACTGTACTACAGAGCAATAGTAACAAAAACAGCATGGTACTGGTACCAAAACAGGCGGGTGGACCAATGGTACAGAATAGAGGACACAGAAACCAATCCACAAAACTACAACTACCTTATATTTGATAAAGGGGCTAAAAGCATGCAATGGAGGAAGGATAGCATCTTCAACAAATGGTGCTGGGAAAACTGGAAATCCATATGCAACAAAATGAAACTGAATCCCTTTCTCTCGCCATGCACAAAAGTGAATTCAAAATGGATCAAGGAGCTTGATATCAAATCAGAGACATGCCGTCTGATAGAAGAAAAAGGTGGCTACGATCTACATACTGTGGGGTCGGGCTCCAAATTCCTCAATAGGACACCCATAGCACAAAAGTTAATAACTAGAATCAACAAATGGGACTTACTCAAACTAAAATTTTTTTCTCAGCAAAAGAAACAATAAGAGAGGTAAATAGGGAGCCTACACCCTGGGAACAAATCTTTACTCCTCACACTTCAGATAGAGCCCTAATATCCAGAGTATACAAAGAACTCAAAAAATTAGACAATAAGAGAACAAACAACCCAATCAATAAATGGGCCAAGGACCTGAACAGACACTTCTCAGAGGAGGACTTACAGTCAATCAACAAGTACATGAAAAAATGCTCAACATCTCTAGCTGTCAGAGAAATGCAAATCAAAACCACCCTAAGATACCATCTCACTCCAGTAAGATTGGCAGCCATTAGGAAGTCAAACAACAACAAGTGCTGGCGAGGATGTGGGGAAAAGGGTACACTTGTACATTGCTGGTGGGACTGCAGATTGGTGCAGCCAATTTGGAAAGCAGCATGGAGATTTCTTGGAAAGCTGGGAATGGAGCCACCATTTGACCCAGCTATTCCCCTTCTTGGTCTATTCCCTAAAGACCTAAAAAGAGCATGCTACAGGGATACTGCTACATCGATGTTCATAGCAGCACAGTTCACAATAGCAAGACTGTGAGACCAACCTAGATGCCCTTCAATAGATGAATGGATAAAAAAAAAATGTGGCATTTATACACAATGGAGTATTACTCTGCATTAAAAAATGACAAAATCATAGAATTTGCAGGGAAATGGATGGCATTAGAGCAGATTATGCTAAGTGAAGCTAGCCAATCCCTAAAAAACAAATGCCAAATGTCTTCTTTGATATAAGGAGAGTAACTAAGAACAGAGTAGGGACGAAGAGCATGAGAAGAAGATTAACATTTAACAGGGACGAGAGGTGGGAGGGAAAGGGAGAGAGAAGGGAAATTGCATGGTAATGGAAGGAGACCCTCAGGGTTATACAGTGGAGGGGGTAGAGAGAGAGGAGGGGAGGGGAGGGGAGAGGTGGGGAGGGGGGAGGGTGGAGGATAGGAAAGGCAGTGGAGCACAACAGACACTAGTATGGCAATTTGTAAATCAATGGATGTGTAACTGATGTGATTCTGCAATCTGTGTATGGGGTGAAGGCGGGAGTTCATAACCCACTTGAATCAAAGTGTGGAATATGATATGTCAAGAAATTTGTAATGTTTTGAACAACCTACAATAAAAAATTTAAAAAAAAATAAAAATTACTTCTAACTGGCACTACCAAAATTTTTATTTTTCATTCAGACCTCTGCCCCCAGATTCTAAGATACTCAGGTTACGTTCCTGACACATCCATGTTCATGTCAAAGTTGGGATATTGGCCATTTCTCTAAATCCAGCTTCTCTGTCTTTTTTCTCATCTCAGGAAAGATAAGTTTTATCTTTAAGTAGCCAAGACCCATAAAGACCCCACTTTGATTTCTCTCCTCTATTTTACTTTACATCTACTTTGTAAGAAATTTCTATTAAACCTACTTTGAAAACCCATTAAAATCTGACCACTTCTCACTCTTTCAACACCACTATAACTCTGGCTCAAACATTGGTAGTGACTCACCTGAGTTATTATACTAGCCACTCACTGATGTCCTTAGTCACTTCGTGTTTCTTTACAATCTTCTGTACATAGAGAAGCCAGAATGATCACATGGAAATGAAGTCATATCATGCTATTCAAGCTTCTTCAAGACAAACAACAGCTTCCTGTCCCACTCTGAATATAAAACTACAGTGGCCTATATGCTTCCCAGAAGGTGCACCACTCAACCCATGTGCTTCTCCTTCTCCTTGATCTATCTTATCTCATATGTCATCACCCTTGTTTTTACATGTACATGTTGATTTCCATGCTGCTCAGTTGATATTCAGGGCAGACTTTAGTCTCAGGCCTTTGCACTTACGTTTCTTTCTGTCTATAACATCCATGCCCCAAATATCCACATGGCAATAATTTCTAACTTTTTTTTTAAGTATTTGTCTAAACCCACCAATGAACCCTTTACTTAAAAATGCAAATAGCTATAAAGATGGACTTTTATATCTTCTTATTCTGCATTATTTCCACCAATTTACCACAGTGTCATGAAAAAAAAAATACGCTATATTTTACATGTGTCTCTTCAACTAGATGGTAAATACCACAAGGAGAGAATATTTTATTTTATTTTTATTGTAGTATCCTTATACTAAGAGTAATTCTGGACATAGGAAAGAAACTCAATAAATACTTGTTAAATAAATACCTTTGTACAAGCTTATAAACAATACATTGAGCTTATTATTTAAAAAATAATAAAGAATAATTATCTCAGTCCATTATTCTGTTATAAAAATATATTAAACTAGATACCTTAGAAAAATTAGATTTCTTTTTTCTTCTTATAGTGGCTAGGAAATCCAAGATAAATGTGCCAGAGGATCCACTGTCTGGGAAGGGCTCACTTTCTGCTTCATAGATGGTTACTTCTTGCTATGTTTTCACATGGTAGAAGGTACAAAGGAACTTTCTGTGTGTATTTGATGAGTGCACAACTTACATTAATGAGGACTTGGCCTAATCACCTCCCACAGGCCTCATATCCTAATACCATCATAGCGGTGTTTAGATTTCAGCATATGAACTTGTTATGGGAGGAACACTAACATTTAGACAATAGCAGCAATTATTCTAGCAAAGAAAATTAAAGTAAGTGCTACTTTTTTAATTATTCTATAAACATACTTTTCAAATGAATGTTATATTCTGACCAATTAGAAGTGGTATTTGGAATCATAGCCACTAATTTTACAGTTCATCAATCAAAAGTAGTGTCAATCCTTACCCCATTTTCTTTACTTGAGTAAATTAAGATTATGTGCATTTTTGGTAAGGTAGCAGGCTAAAATAAAAATATTCCCTCAATTAATATTGCTACAATATTTTCTCATATTACAGAGTACTAAATTATTCCATCAAATCAACAGTTTTACTGCTTCTGATAAGCTATGATTCTTCTTATATTGAAAATATAAACTGAGAGTGATGGCACATGCCTATAAGTTCGGTGGCTCAGGTGGCTGAGGCAGGAGGATTGCAAGTTTAAAACCAGCAAAAGTGAGGTGCTAAGCAACTCAGTGAGACCCTGTCTCTAAATAAAATACAAAATAGGGCTAGTGGTATGGCTCAGTGTTTTAATGCCCCTGAGTTCAATCTCTATTACCACCCTCAACCCCCCCAAAAGAAAATACACTTACTTTCTATGTCTCTAATTATTGTTTTCAATAAATTACATGAGGGGCAAAATAAGGAAAAAATTAAAAGAACAATTTATTCAAAATAATTGGAAGACAAAAGCGGTTGCTATATCATTGATTCATGTTGCAAAACCAAAGTAACAAGAAAGAAATTGAAGGAAGACCTCTTTTGTTTATAAACACCATAACAGACTATACTTCAATAGGAAATTGTGACCTTGTTCAGATAGTGAAATGGACTTTATATGCCTCATGATTTAGCAATTCAGAGTAAAAATTTCTTAAGTCAACAATAGAAACAAAAACCCTTGTTGAATAGATATGAAGTTAAATTCTTCTACCTTCAACTTCCTAAATAATGTTGTCTCTGTCTTTCTGTTAGAGTACTTAATTAACCTCAATCTGGGTATCTGAGGTTTAAACAATTATATTTTTTAGGTAGTTTTTTTTTTTTCCTTCTTAACCTGCTTCAGCAAAGTAAATCAACAGAAACAAATTCAATAAAATGCATTTAATTTCATATTTTGTGCAATTTAAATCTCAAACAGACATGCTAAGTTAGGCGTTCTCTATCATTTTTCTAAAATATTAAATATAAAATATTTGATTTCTGGGAATTCCTTTGTAAATAGAACTGAGCTCTCAGTAACATTTTCTTTTTCTCTTATCTCTACTGGAAACACAGGTAGAAATTTAAAAAAAAAGATATTTGGAAGTAATGGTTGGTATAATTTTCTCTAAATGATCTTTATAAATACATCTTAATCTCTTAATTGCAACCACAATAAAACTAAATAAATATTTTTAAGTGTCAAACACCTACTATGTATTGGCTGATAGATGGATATTTTCTCAAATATTTCAACAAATCTTTCAAAGGATTTTCATTCTTTAGATGAAGGAACTGAGTACCAGACCAAATAGATCACATCATTATATTTAATTCCTTAGCCCTTATAGCCATGGACTCAGCTTGTGACCATTTCTCCAAAACAGGTGAAAGGTATTTCTTTATTCTTTGACTTTAGGTGGCAAAGCAAAATGTGTGGAAATTTTTAGTCTAAACCTTAAAAAAATGGATGATTTTTAAATTTTCCTCTTGCTCCATTACCATTGTATAATTAAGTACACACCCTAGCTTGTTTTTATATCCAAAAATAAGAGAAAATTTTAGAAGATACGCTTTACCTCATACACAGACCTGTGTGAGAAGTAGAGTCTTCCTATGTTGCTGCTTGAAACAGGGATTATCATCTAAACCCAATCTGAATCACAGTAACTCTGGCTAAACACCAACTGGCTTGAAGATGTATGAGTAATAATCAATGGTTGTAGTTTTAAGACAGTAAGCTCTGAAAAAGTTTGGTAGGTAAGAATAGCAAGAGAATTAAAAGAGGTTTACACAGATTTTCAAAAAGTTATGGAGTGGGACCATTTTGTAAACTTTGGATAGTTTTACTATAGTGTCTGAACTCTTAAACATCATGATTTTTTTGTCTTATCCCAACCCTTCAAGTTATAGGAAGCTAGTAATGACATATATGAATCTACTTAAGATCATATTTTCAAGCCATAATGAATGATGAGTAGAGTTAGTTATCATACATTCTGACTTACATGGGACAGATGCAGTTTCCCAGTCATACTTATTAATAGTACTTCCTTTTACTCTAAAAATTTACATTTATTATATAATTACCCTAGTAAAAACTAAACTAATCAACCAGATGACCATGTGTTGTATTTATTCTCATAGGGAAGAAATAAAAGGAGCTATTTGTGGGACAAAAGTGTAATTTGGTATCAGAGATGAACAAAAGGAGACTAGAGTCTTTATGACTCTCTAGATCATCTTTCCATCAAGAGTGATGAAAACTGAACTGAGTGAAGATAATCAGTTTTATAGATATTGATTCTAAGATACCCAAGTGGATTAACGGGACAGAGTCATTCACATAGAGATAAGTTTTAACTTTGATATATATGAAAACCCCTGTGGGTTTTAATAAGAAGAGAAAAATTGAGAAAAAAGAAAATCTGGAGAGAGAAATGAGATTTAACTCTAACTTATAGTTCATAAAATGTGTTGATTAGACATTTTTCTTGGTCTCTGTAAGCCTTAGTCTTTCATAAAACTTCCAACACATTGCTGAATTCACAGGGCAGTGATAATTAAATGAAATAGTGTCCATGGAACTGTTACATAGTTAGTAATGCTAACTTTAGTTTTGAGTAGTATCTTCTTGGTGTATTGTGAGCCATTAAAATTTAGCATTACAATTCAGATTATATTTGATTTTGATATATTCTATTTAAAATAAAAATATTAAAAATAAGTATCCATTCTTTATAACCTTATTGAGGAAGATTTGGCAATTACAAATTGTATGTAAGTATATCAAACAATAAGACATTTTGATACAAATATACATTGTGAAATGATTAACACAATAAATCCATTACTTCACATAGTTACCTTTTTGTGTGAGTGTATGTGTGTGTATGTGTGTGTGCACGTACATTAGAATATTGAGAATACTCTTTTAGCAAATTTCAAGAGTAAAATATAGTGTGGTGAGGCGCTTCTGCCGTTTCTGCAGACTATGGTCGCCATTACAAGATGACGCTGGCTCCGCTGTGGTCTGTGACAAACAACTTCTTATCTGGGAAAGTTGGCACATGATTTTTCACCACCCTGTGAGAAAGCTCCACGCGGCAGCTTTGCATTGGGGCTTGGGATGCTTTATTAAGGCTGGGAGGGGCATCCGAGGGGAAGAAGAAGAAATATCAAGGGCCTGAATAAACTGCTGAAAGAAGATTCCCGAGTTGCGTCTTCCTTGCGGGCAAGGGGTCGCGACAATATAGCAGTGTTAACAATAGGCACTATGCTGTAATTAGATCCAAAACTTATTCATCCTGAATAACTGAGACTTTCTACCCTTTGACTAACATCTCCCTGTTTCCCTAACTGCCCACCACCTCTCAACTACCATTATACTCTGCTTCCATGAATTTGACATTTTTAGATTCCATGTGATAGTGACATTATGCAATATTGTTCTTTCTTTCTGTGCCTGACTTAATTCACATAGCCTAACATTCTCAAGGTTCATTTATGTTGTCATAAATTAAAGAATTTTATTTTAATTTTTTTAAAATGTGGGTCTTGCTATGTTGCCTAGGCTGTCCTCAAGCTTGAAACTTCTTATTAAACTGAATAATATTCCACTGTATATTCTTTCTGATCATATGGCCACAGGACATAAACATCTTTAAAATAGCTTGAATATTTTCTTTAACATAACACCCCTACTGTCGAAACACAGGATATTTTAAATAGTATAATCTCATACTTTCAATTTGGGGTGTGAGGAACTAGTTTATTTCATATCAATCCTATTTACCTACAACTACTTGAAAACTGGCTAACATTTTGAAATGTGGAGCATATTGGGGAACAACAAATAGACAATACTAAACAGCCACTACCTAAAAATGCACAGTCAGGTGGAGCCAAGCCTCTCTAGCATTTTTCCAACTAGAGAAAACTCAGATTGAAATATGAATGCCCTACCAAAAGGGAGCATTTACTTTTTAGCGACCTCATTGTGAATATTTATATTTTATAGGGTCTTGAGAACAGGAAACCACACAGAAAGTAACTGTGAACATGGAAAACAAACAAAACACTAGGCAATTTTTTAAAGTTTAATGAGAGAAATAGGAATTCAAGGACAAACCAATGCTCACTGTTTTGCTTAAAAAAATAGCATACACAGCATTTTGTAAAACATTTTAGCAGTCTTTACTAAGGCCTAATATATGCAATCCTAAGTACCAGAAATATCCACCAGAATTACACACATTTGTGTTTCAGAAGGCATGTACATACATGGAAGACCACAGCAGAATACTTTTTTATTTAGAGCTTTGTGATTATATGCAACAGTTGAGTTCATCCCAACAAACTCATACATGCATGGAAATCAATTTCGGCTCCTGATCTCCCCTTTCCCTCCCAACCTCCTTTCCCTCTCCCCTTCTCACTCCTCTACTCTACTAGACTTTCTTTCTGTTGTATATTCATTTGTGTTTGATTAGTTCTTTATGCAATCTTATGCTTCTCTCCCCCTTTAATTATTTTACTCTAGCTTCCACTAAGGAGAAAACATTTGACCTTTGAATTGCTGAGTTTGGCAACATAATATTCTCAACATAATATTTTTTACTCAACATAATTTTCTCCATTTCCATCCATTTACATGCAAATGCCATAATTTCATTCTTTTTAATGGCTGAGTAAAACTCCATTGTGTGTGTGTATTTATACATATTTATAAATTTATATATGTTATAAATATATATGTTTTCCTTAATCCATTCATATATTGCTGGGCATCTGGGTTGATTGTATAATTGTGAATTGTGCTGCTATAAACATTGGTATGGCTGTGTCACTGCAGTGTACTGAGTTTAGACCTTTGGAAAAATAGCAAGGAGTGGAATAGATGGCTTATATGATGACTCCATCCCTAATGTTTTGAGGAATCTCCATACTGCTTTCCAGAGTGGTCGGACTAGTCTGTAGTACTACCAAAAATGTACAAGTGTGCATTTCCTCTAGAATCTTGTCAGCATTAATTATTGTTCATATTCTTGATCATGGCAATTCTGACTGGAGTGACATGAAATCTAAGTTTAGTTTTGATTTGCATTTCCTTTATCATAGTTGAATTATTTTAATAAGTTTAATCAACTTAATCAGCCCCAATTGAATTGTGAACTATTAATTCACAAAAGAATGATTAATTTTTTTGCATATTCATATACAGGAAGTCCATCACTTATGGTGGTTTGACCTATAATGTTTCAACTTAACAATATAATGTTTCAACTTAACAATGATCCAAAAGTAATATGCATTCAGTTGGAACCATACTTTTGAATTTTGATCATTTCCTGGACTATCAATATATGGTGCAATATTTTCTGCTGAGCAGCAGCAAAAAGCCACACTTCCCAGTCTAAAATATCATAATATCTTATAATCTGGGAAGCTAAAAGATCATAAGAGTAAACAACAAAAACTATGGCATACTGTGCTGCTAAGCTACAATGTTCTGTAAGCAAGGCATGTTAAATGCATTTTTTGTCTTATAATACTTTCAAATTATGATTGTTTGATTGGTATGTAATCTCACCAAAATTCAAGAAGCATCTGTAATGGAATACTGTATAGCAATGATAAAGAATTAGCTACTTTTACATGAAACAACATGGATGAATTTCACAAAACTAATGCTGAATAAACACAAAATAGTAATTTCCTGTGAGATTTTATTCTCGTGAAATTAAGTAACAGATTTAAACTAATCTATTGTAATGGAAGTTAGAATACTGGTTTCACTGGGAGATAAGGGAAAAGGAGAATAAGGGACCTTGGTAAGATTCTTTTGATGTTCTATTTCTTACCTGGATAGAAAAAAGATCAAAATTCAACATTAATAGTATGATATCTACTGAATGCATATTACTTTCACACCATTTTAAAGTTTAAAAATCAGAAGTCAAACCAGTGTAAGTTGGGACTATATGTACACATATTTGTGTGTATGTACCTGTAAATATGCATATATGCATTTATGTGTGTATGTATATATATATATATATATATATATATATACATATACATATACATATATATGTGTGTGTGTATATACACAAAAATCTTAGTAGAATTGTAAACATATAAATCAAGAACAAATTTATGTTTAGCTTTTAGGTGGAAAGAGATCATGGTCTACAATATTCTCACATTTTTCTTTTAAATTATCTTTTAGATCCCAGCTAAGATGTTTACTTTTTTTCAAGATTAGATTCTCTCGGTCAAATAACCCTGTTGGTTTCATCTTAAAAGTATCAAAATTTAAAATTATTGTATGTATTTTATTATATATTTATATTTATTCATTTATTTGTGTAATATCAATCTCTTTCTAAAGGTCAAGGGCCTTGACTGTTTATTCAATTCTGCATAGAATGTTTTTACTTTTTCACATTCCTTTTTTTTTTCTTTTTGCATAAAAGTGATACTCAATGAGGAGTTATTTCACATATGAATAAGAAAAAAGTAAAGGCAGAAAATTTCTAAATTTTTACAGAGATATCACAGCTTCTCAGTGGCCAGGTCTATTAACTTTTCAGTTTTCACACCATTAAATTTGAGGAACTCAACCATGAATAATCCCAGAAAAAATAATATTACATTACATTTTCAATTGCTTCCATATACAAAAGTCTTGTCTATAGAGAAAGTCATAAATTTCCTATTTAAAATAAACTTCAGGTCAGCTTTTCTCTTCAAAACATAAGAATTATGAACAGAATAATAAGACTATGAGAGATGAAATTTCTCAAAATAAATGTTCATGAGTGGATTAAGGAAATATGTAGTTATTCAAAAAATAGATTGAGAGTTTTTTTAATGAATTAAATTTATGTTTAAAATTTGACTTAAATAAATTTCATTTATTATAAAATACATAAAATGTACATGATGGCATAATAATATATATACTGCTGTGAGCTGTGATGTTTTAATAACATATATATGTGGAATGTTTAAATAGGCACAACAATTTAAATCCTAAATACTTATCATTTACTTTAATAAGCTTTCAGAATTCTTTCTTCTTACTTTTATAAGCATACACTACATGATCAATATCTATATTCACAAAAAATTCTTATTCCTACCTACTATAACTTATGGCCTATTGATTTTTATTGTTCATCTCTTCCTCCCCTGTGCTGTCTGCAACCTCTAGTAACCACTATTTGGCTCTCAACTTTTAAAAGACCAAGTTTTTAGTATCCTCATATGAGTGAGATCATGCAGTACTTGTCTTTTTGTGCCTCACTTATTTCCCTTATCATAAAGGTCTCCAGTTCTATTCATGTTTTCACAAGTTACAGGAATTGATTCTTTTCTGGGCCTGAAAAGTATTGTACAGAATATATGTACCACATTTTCTTTATGCATCCATCAGTTGATAGACATAATTTTTATCCATGTCTTATCTACCAAACTAGTACAACACTAAACATGGGAATATGGATTTTCACTTAGACTCACTAACTTCATTGCTTTTAGATATATATCCAGGATTACAGTTTCTGAAACGAATGGTAGTATTTTTTTTTTCTTTTCTTTTTTAATCTTTCATACTGTTTTCCACAATGGAAGTACTAATTTGCATTCCTCCTAGTGGTGAGCAAAATTCTTTTTCTCCAAACCCTTGCCAAGAGTCTTTATCTTTTGTGCTTTCGGAAAGGACCAGTCTCACTGGGATAAGGTTGTGGTTTCGGTTTGCATTTTCCTGGTGATTAATAAGGTAGAGGATTTTTTTTTCATATGCCCATGAAACATTTGTATGTCTTTTTTTTTGACAAATGAATATTTAGGTCTATTGCCCATTTTTATTATTTATTGATATTTTGGAAAAAAAAAGACTATCTTTTCTTCAATGTTTGTCCTTAACAGCTCTGCCAAAAATCAGTTAGCTATAAATCCATGGATTTACTTTTAAGCTTTCTATTTAGTTTCAGTGATCTATATGTCCACTTTTATGCCAGTACCATGCTGTTTTGATTGCTATAACTTTGTAGTGTATTTTAAAATCACATAGGGGAACAATTCCTGCTTTCTTCTTTTGCTCAAGATGACTTTTGTATTAGGATTTGTTTTGGTTCCATACAAATTTTAGGATTTTTTTTCTAGTTCTACGAATAATGCCATTGGTATTTTGATAGTGACTAAATTGGATTATGAAATTATTTTGATTAAATACATTGAGTCTATCAATCCATAAACATGGGATGTCACCTCATTTTTTTGTATGTGTGTCTTTTCAATTCTTTCCTTATTGATTTATAATTTCCCTTTTAGAGATATTTCATCTCTTTTGTTAAATTTATTCTTAGGAATAAGATTTAGGTTTTTTAGTATTATAAATGGTATTTATATATTGATTTCTACGTAACATAGTTTACTATTGGCATATAGTAATGACTTTTATATATTCATTTTATATCTTGTAACTTTGTTGAATTCACTAGTTCTATATCATTTGGGGTGGTGTTGTGGGGTTTTCTATGTATGAGATCATGTCATCTGCAAAAAGTGACGACTTTATTTCCTTTTTTCCAATTGGCAGGACCATTTTTTTTTTTGACTGATTGCTCTGGTTAAAACTTCCACCCCTATTGGCTAAATAAAAATGACAAAAGTGGGCATCCTTGACTTATTCCAGATCTTGGAGAGCTTTCAACTTTTCTCCATTCAGTATAATACTAGATCGGTTTGCTATATATTATTATTTTGAGGTATCTATGCTTCATTTATTCATGCTTTTTATCATGAATTAAGGTGAATTTTATCAATTACCTTTTCTGCACCTGAGATAATTTTGTGGTTTTTGTCCTTCATTAAGTTAATGTGGTGTATCACATTTACTGATTGGCATATGTTGAATCATTTCATCCCTGGGATGAATCCCACTTGATATAGTGAATAATCATTTTAGCATTCTTTTGGGTTTGGTTTGCTAGTATTTTATTGACAATGTTTGTATGTTTAAAGTGTATTGGCCTTATTTTTCATTTTTATTGTTTTTTATTTTTCTTCATTTTTTGAATAATTTTATGAGTATTTATAATTTCTTTTCTTTACATGTTTGGCACAACTCAATGGTGAAGCATGTGTTATTCCTTGAAGAAAAACTTTTTATTGCTGGTTCAATATTATTTAATATTGATCTGTTCAGATTTTCTATTTCTTCATGAAATACTCTTAATTTGTCTATGTGTCCAGGAATTTGTCCATTTCCTTTAGCTTTTCAAATTTTTTGGTGTCTGTTTGTCCATATTAACCTTTAATGATACCTTTTCTATCGTGTTAGTTTTAATGTCTTCTTTGTCATTTCTGATTTTATCCCTCCTTCTTAAGTCTATGATTTTGTTTTTCTCTTTTGATCATGTTTTTGGAGAAATATCTCTGTGTTTAAACATATATAAACACATTTGTGTATACACACACAAACACACACACCACACATTTGGTCTCTGTTTCATTTATTACTTCTGTGATCTTAGGTATTTTTTCTCTTGTGCTAATTTTGGATTTGGTTTATTCTTAGGTATTATCATCCTTGAGATACAGTGATAGGTTGTTTCCTTGAGATTGTTCAACCTTACCACCATAGCAATTTATTACTATAACATTCTTACTTTAGTAATACAAATTGTTTATGAATATGGTTACCTGGACATAGCTATATATCCCTTAGTCCCAATTTAAGTTGATCTTTCTCTAAATCAGGTATCTTTTCAAGAAAATGACTAACTGCATCAAAAAATGCTTTTGGTTCTAGAGAGTCTTGGCAAATAAAATTGGTGAGACTATTTCACTTTGTGGTAAAACATCTTAAAATTATTTAAGAACATTATTTTAGAGAGAGAGAGAGAGAGAGAGAGAGAGAGAGAGGGAGAGAGAGAGAGAAAAAAGAGAGAATTTTTTAATATTTATTTTTCAGTTTTCGGTGGACACAACATCTTTATTTTATTTTATGTGGTGCTGAGGATCGAACCCAGTGCCCTGTGCATGCCAGGTGAGTGCGCTACCACTTGAGCCACATCTCCAGCCCCAAGAACGTTTTTGACATGAAATAGAAAAAACATATTGGAACACTGTCCCAAAGATAAAGGAGATAGGAGAGTCTTTGTACAAGCATTATCTGATTATATCTAATCTTCTTAGTGGCAACAAATCAATTGAATTTGAAATGTTGGACTGACTGTCCCTGAGACTACTGAATCTGAGACTGTGTTTTAAAAAATAACTATATGTCAGAAGTCTAAATGTTAAGGAAAAACTGGTTAATTTGAACAAAAATTTTAAAACAAATGGCAGACAGAAGGTTAGTATCTTTAATATAGAACATTTTCTCATATTTTTTTAAAAACGAAAAATAGCTTAAATTATTTATACTAATCTACTGGGATTACAGTTGTGCACCATAGCACCTGGCAATGTATCTCTTGATTTACATAATTTATAGTTTCTCTTTGTTGATCTATCAAATGTTTTGTTGAATAGTCAAGTAATTCTCAAAATTTTAATAGGTGTTAATAAAAAAGTTACATTTTATATTATAAAATTTTCATAAATTCTGTAGGTAAAAATATATTTTTGTGAAAAATTGAGATAAATGTGAAGAGTACATATGGTACATGTAATTCATAATTTGTGAATATATAAAATTTAAAATATTCATGTAATCTTATTCATTTTTTATCTAATAACCATAATTTAAGTAATTGGTAATTTGATGGTCATTTGATTTGTTTGATCATATTTTTGTATTTAGTATTATTTTTAAATAATGATTAGTTAAGAGCTGGGGTTGTAGCTTAGTGGTGGAGGGTTTGCCTACCATGTGTGAGGTACTATGTTTGATTCCCAGAACTGCTTACAAATAAATAAAACAAATGTCCATTGACAACTAAAAAATTATTTTAAATAAACAATTAGTTAATTTATTTTAAATGTTATTATTCATTGTTGTAAATGTGTGAAATATAATAACCACATTTTTATTATTTGCATCCATTTTCTTGTCCTATATATCTAACTATAATAGATATTTTATGAGTACATATTGGTTTACTGTTAGCATACAATTGATCATTAAATGTGCTGGATAAAATACATGCAAAAATATCTCCTGTTATTGACCTAAGTTTGCTTAGGATTCTTTTGTTAATCAAAATGCATATGTACTCCTGTTTATGTAGTTTCTCTATGGTCTTAATAATCTGTAAGTGATAGGGGGAAAGTGTGTTCTGCATTGTGGATACTGAATGCAGTACACATTATCTCCCAACTCACTAGGTGTGTTTGATTGAGTAAAAAAGTCATGACAGGCAGGGAGTATATGGTAACAATCAGAAATATGAGCTCTAGAATAAGGCTACGTGGGCACAAGTGATGACTAATTGTGTGGACACACACTGATCATTCAACCTCCATTAGCTTCTCTTTCTGTACCCTTAAGATAAAAGTTAGGTGAGGCAGTAGCATCTGTATTATAGGTTCATGAAAACTAATTGAGTTAGTGATGTTAAGTATTTAATGCATCACATAGCATTCAGTTCATGTTTGATAAATGTTGAGAGAACAAATAGGGAGATGATCTTGTCATTTGGTACATATTAATTTGTTCCAAACATGTTTGAATTGCCAAAAACTCTTACATTATTAATTTTTTTTGATTAATAGTTAATATTTATTGAAGTTTTTACTATTTTCCAAATCCTATGTGGAATGATTTTCTTTTTTTTTTATATTTTTAATTTTTTGATGTGGGTTGTTCAAAACATTACAAATTTCTTGACATATCATATTCCACACTTTGATTCAAGTGGGTTATGAACTCCCACCTTCACCCCATACACAGATTGCAGAATCACATCAGTTACACATCCATTGATTTACATATTGCCATACTAGTGTCTGTTGTGCTCCGCTACCATTCCCATCCTCCACCCTCCCCCCTCCCCACCTCTCCCCTCCCCTCCCCTCCTCTCTCTCTACCCCCTCCACTGTATAACCCTGAGGGTCTCCTTCCATTACCATGCAATTTCCCTTCTCTCTCCCTTTCCCTCCCACCTCTCATCCCTGTTAAATGTTAATCTTCTTCTCATGCTCTTCGTCCCTACTCTGTTCTTAGTTACTCTCCTTATATCAAAGAAGACATTTGACATTTGTTTTTTAGGGATTGGCTAGCTTCACTTAGTATAATCTGCTCTAATGCCATCCATTTCCCTGTAAATTCTATGATTTTGTCATTTTTTAATGCAGAGTAATACTCCATTGTGTATAAATGCCACATTATTTTATCCGTTCATCTATTGAAGGGCATCTAGGTTGGTTCCACAGTCTTGCTATTGTGAACTGTACTGCTATGAACATCGATGTAGCAGTGTCCCTGTAGCATGCTCTTTTTAGTTCTTTAGGGAATAGACCAAGAAGGGGAATAGCTGGGTCAAATGGTGGCTCCATTCCCAGCTTTCCAAGAAAACTCCATGCTGCTTTCCAAATTGGCTGCACCAATCTGCAGTCCCACCAGCAATGTACAAGTGTACCCTTTTCCCCACATCCTCGCCAGCACTTGTTGTTGTTTGACTTCATAATGGCTGCCAATCTTACTGGAGTGAGATGGTATCTTAGGGTGGTTTTGATTTGCATTTCTCTGACAGCTAGAGATGTTGAGCATTTTTTCATGTACTTGTTGATTGACTGTATGTCCTCCTCTGAGAAGTGTCTGTAAAGGTCCTTGGCCCATTTGTTGATTGGGTTGTTTGTTCTCTTATTGTCTAATTTTTTGAGTTCTTTGTATACTCTGGATATTAGGGCTCTATCTGAAGTGTGAGGAGTAAAGATTTGTTCCCAGGGTGTAGGCTCCCTATTTACATCTCTTATTGTTTCTTTTGCTGAGAAAAAACTTTTTAGTTTGAGTAAGTCCCATTGTTGATTCTAGTTATTAACTTTTGTGCTACGGGTGTCCTATTGAGGAATTTGGAGCCCGACCCCACCGACTGTAGATCGTAGCCAACTTTTTCTTCTATCAGACGGCGCGTCTCTGATTTGATATCAAGCTCCTTGATCCATTTTGAATTAACTTTTGTGCATGGCGAGAGAAAGGGATTCAGTTTCATTTTGTTGCATATGGATTTCCAGTTTTCCCAGCACCATTTGTTGAAGATGCTATCCTTCCTCCATTGCATGCTTTTAGCCCCTTTATCAAATATAAGATAGTTGTAGTTTTGTGGATTGGTTTCTGTGTCCTCTATTCTGTACCATTGGTCCACCCGCCTGTTTTGGTACCAGTACCATGCTGTTTTTGTTACTATTGCTCTGCAGTATAGTTTGAAGTCTGGTATCGCTATACCGCCTGATTCACACTTCCTGCTTAGCATTGTTTTTGCTATTCTGGGTCTTTTATTTTTCCATATGAATTTCATGATTGCTTTCTCTATTTCTACAAGAAATGCCGTTGGGATTTTGATTGGCATTGCATTAAACCTATAGAGAACTTTTGGTAATATCGCCATTTTGATGATGTTAGTTCTGCCTATCCATGAACAGGGTATATTTTTCCATCTTCTAAGATCTTCTTCTATTTCTCTCTTTAGGGTTCTGTAGTTTTCATTGTATAAGTCTTTCACCTCTTTTGTTAGGTTGATTCCCAAGTATTTTATTTTTTTTGAAGATATTGTGAATGGAGTGGTTGTCCTCATTTCCATTTCAGAGGATTTGTCGCTGATATACAGGAATGCCTTTGATTTATGCGTGTTGATTTTATATCCTGCCACTTTGCTGAATTCATTTATTAGCTCTAATAGTTTCTTTGTAGAGCCTTTTGGGTCTGCTAGGTATAGAATCATATCATCTGCAAATAGTGATAATTTAAGTTCTTCTTTTCCTATTTTGATGCCTTTAATTTCTTTCGTCTGTCTAATTGCTCTGGCCAGTGTTTCGAGAACTATGTTGAAGAGAAGTGGAGAGAGAGGGCATCCCTGTCTTGTTCCAGATTTTAGAGGGAATGCCTTCAGTTTTTCTCCATTCAGAATGATGCTAGCCTGAGGCTTAGCATAGATTGCTTTTACAATATTGAGGTATGTTCCTGTTATCCCTAGTGTTTCTAGAGTTTTGAACATAAAGGGATGCTGTACTTTGTCGAATGCTTTTTCCGCATCTATCGAGATGATCATATGGTTCTTATTTTTAAGTCTATTGATGTGGTGAATAACATTTATTGATTTCCGTATATTGAACCAGCCTTGCATCCCAGGGATGAATCCTACTTGATCATGGTGTACAATTTTTTTGATATGTTTTTGTATCCGATTCGCCAGAATTTTATTGAGGATTTTTGCATCTAGGTTCATTAGAGATATTGGTCTGTAGTTTTCTTTCTTTGAAGTGTCTTTGTCTGGTTTAGGTATCAGGGTGATGTTGGCCTCATAGAATGAATTTGGAAGTTCTCCCTCCTTTTCTATTTCCTGACGTAGCTTGAAAAGTATTGGTATTAGTTCTTCTTTAAAGGTTTTGTAAAATTCTGCTGTATACCCATCCGGTCCTGGGCTTTTCTTAGTTGGTAGTCTTTTGATGGTTTCTTCTATTTCCTCAATTGATATTGGTCCGTTTAGGTTTTCTATATCCTCCTGACTCAATCTGGGCAGATCATATGACTTCAGAAATTTATCTATGCCTTCACTATCTTCTAATTTATTGGAGTATAAGGATTCAAAATAGTTTTT
Source organism: Marmota monax (assembly GCF_021218885.2). NCBI lineage: Eukaryota > Metazoa > Chordata > Mammalia > Rodentia > Sciuridae > Marmota > Marmota monax. The sequence goes on along the minus strand of NW_026692486.1, from coordinate 4,778,828 downwards.
GATTATCTTCTGTATTTCTGAAGTGTCTGTTGTGATATTGCCTTTTTCATCCCGTATGCTAGTAATTTGAGTTCTCTCTCTTCTTCTCTTCGCTAGCATCGCTAAGGGTCTGTCGATTTTGTTTATTTTTTCAAAGAACCAACTTTTAGTTTTGTCAATTTTTTCGATTGTTTCTTTTGTTTCGATTTCATTAATTTCAGCTCTGATTTTCATTATTTCTTGCCTTCTACTTCTTTTGCTGTTGTTTTGCTCTTCTTTTTCAAGGATTTTGAGATGAAGTATGAGATCATTTATTTGTTGTTTTTTTCTTTTTTTAAGGAATGAACTCCAAGCAATGAATTTTCCTCTTAGAACTGCTTTCAATGTGTCCCATAGATTCCGATATGTTGTGTCTGTGTTTTCATTTATCTCTAAGAATTTTTTAATTTCCTTCTTGATGTCTTCTATAACCCATTGATCATTCAGTAACCTATTGTTCATTCTCCAAGTGATGTATGCTTTTTCCTTCCTTCTTTTATCATTGATTTTCAGTTTCTTTCCATTATGATCAGATAAGATGCATGGTATTATCTCTACTCCTTTATATTGTCTAAGAGTTGCCCTGTGACATAATATATGATCTATTTTTGAGAAGGATCCATGTGCTGCTGAGAAAAAAGTGTAACTGCTTGTTGTTGGGTGGTATACTCTATATATGTCAATTAGGTCTAGGTTATTAATAGTATTATTGAGTTCTATAGTTTCCTTATTCAACTTTTGTTTGGAAGATCTGTCCAGTGGCGAGAGAGGTGTGTTGAAGTCTCCCATGATTATGGTGTGGTGGTCTATTAGACTCTTGAACTTGAGAAGAGTTTGGTTGAGGAACATAGCTGCACCATTGTTTGGGGCATAAATATTTATGATTGTTATGTCTTGTTGGTGTATGGTTCCCTTAAGCAGTATGTAGTGTCCCTCTTTGTCCCTTTTGATTAACTTTGGCTTGAAATCTATTTTATTTGATATGAGTATGGACACTCCTGCTTGTTTCCGAAGTCCATATGAGTGATATGATTTTTCCCAACCTTTCACCTTCAGCCTATGTATGTCTTTTCCTATCAAATGTGTCTCCTGTAGGCAGCATATTGTTGGGTCTTGTTTTGTGATCCATTCTACTAGCCTGTGTCTCTTAATTGGTGAGTTTAAGCCATTAACATTTAGGGTTATTATTGAGATATGGGTTGTTCTTCCAGCCATATTTGTTTATTTCTGTTACTAAACATGGTTTGTTTTCCTCTTTGATTATTTTCCCCCCATTTACTGTCCTACCTCCCACTTGGTTTTCATTCTTATTTTCCATTTCCTCTTCCTGTAATGCTTTGGCGAGGATGTTTTGAAGAGATGGTTTTCTAGCTGCGAATTCTTTAAACTTTTGTTTATCGTGGAAGGTTCTAATTTCATCTTCCAACCTGAAGCTTAATTTCACTGGATACACAATTCTTGGTTGGAACCCATTTTCTTTCAGTGTTTGAAATATGTTATTCCAGGATCTTCTAGCTTTCAGAGTCTGTGTTGAAAGATCAGCTGTTATCCTGATTGGCTTACCCCTAAATGTAATCTGCTTCCTTTCTCTTGTAGCTTTTAAAATTCTCTCCTTATTCTGTATGTTGGGCATCTTCATTATAATGTGTCTAGGTGTGGATCTCTTATGATTTTGCACATTCGGCGTCCTGTAGGCTTCTAGGATTTGGGATTCTGTCTCATTCTTCAAGTCTGGGAAGTTTTCTTGTATTATTTCATGGAATAGACTGCTCATTCCTTTGGTTTGGAGCTCTGTACCTTCCTGTATCCCAATGACTCTTAAGTTTGGTCTCTTTATGTTATCCCATATTTCTTGGATGTTCTGCTCATGGTTTCTTAACAGTCTTGCTGAGCTGTCTATGTTCTTTTCCAGTTGAAATACTTTGTCTTCATTGTCTGATGTTCTATCTTCTAAGTGTTCTACTCTGCTGGTAGTATTCTCCATTGAGTTTTTAAGTTGGTTTATTGCTTCCTGCATTTCTAGGATTTCTGTTTGTTTGTTTTTTACAACCTCTATCTCCCTGTATAGTTGATCCTTTGCTTCCTGGATTTGTTTGTGTAATTCATTGTTGAAGTGATCTTTCATTGTCTGATTTTGCTGTTTAATGTCTTCCTTGATACTCCAGATCATCTGAAGCATGTATATCCTGAATTCTTTATCTGACATTCCATCTGCTGCAGCTGTTACCTCTTCTAAAGTTGCGTTGACCTGCATTGCTTGTGGTCCTTTCTTTCCTTGTCTTTTCATACTGCTTGCGTATCTTTCCTGCAGGCGCGGGCGGTGGCTCTGCTCTCTCCTTATTCCAATTGGGGTGTCGTGGCTACCACGCCGGCAGGTCACTGGGCCTGTTCTGGGCACTGGCAGCGGCTCTGTTCTGCCCCTACTCCAATTGGGGTGACGAGTGTACCACGCTGGCAGGCCACCGGGCCTTATCCGCCGGTCAGTTGCAGGTTTGCCTACCCTGCAGGCGCGGGCGGCAGCTCTACTCTGCCCCTACTCCAAATGGGGTGACGTGTCTGTCGTACCGGCAGGCCACTGGGCCTGTCCCACTGGTCGGTCGCAGATCTGCCCACCTTTCGGGCACGGGTGGAGGCTCTGCTCTGCCCCTACTCCAATTGGGGTGTCGTGACTACCCCGCCTGCAGGACGCTGGGCCTGTACCTGGCACGGGCGGCGACTCTGCTCTGCCCCTACTCCAATTAGGGTGGTGTGTGTACCACGCCGGCAGGCTCCTGGGCCTGATCCGCCAGTCTGTTGTAGGTCTGCCTACCTTGGAGGCGCGGGCGGCGGATCTGCCCTGCCCCTCCTACCACGCCTGCGGACCCCTGGGCCTGATCTGCAGGTTGGTCACTGGTCTGCTCACCCTGCGGTCACGGGTGGCGGTTCCGCTCCACCCCCACTCCAATTGGGGTCACGTGACCACCACGCCGGCAGGGCCTGATCCAGGCGTGGGAGAAGGATCTGCTCTGCCCCTACTCCAGTTGGGGTGACGTGTGTACCACACTGGCAGGCCACTGGGCCTGACCCTCCAGGCTGTCACAGGTCTGTTTACCTTGCAAGCGTGAAGGGCGGCTCTGCCCTGCCCCTCCTACCACGCCCATGTACCACTGGGTCGCGGGTCTGCCCACCTTGCGGGTGTGGGTGGCTGCTCCGCTCCACCCCCTCTCCAAATGGGGTCACGCGGTCACCACGCTGGCGAGCCGCTGGGCCTGCTCCGGGCGCTGGCGGCGGCCCGGCTCCTCCCCTCTGGCTCGACGACAAATTGAGGAGACTCGGGTGTCTGTGCCTCACCCCCCCTACCAGGAGACCAACTGTTTCTGTTGCCGCTGGTATTGATGAAGTTCTCTCCTCCGTCGCTTTCTGATGACATCAGATCTCTGACATGTTGGTATCCTATGCGAATGGCAGCATTTCGTTCCCCTTGCCGGGCAACCAAAGCAACGGGTGAGTCCTGACTGGCCCTCAGCAGGACCCGGACCGAGAAGCAGTTTCCGCAGACTCTTAGCCCCGGGCCAGGGAAGTTCCGGGAGCCGGAACTTGGCCGCTCTGTGCTCGGTGTAAGCTCCTATAAGTGTAGGCTCCAAGAATCAGTCCCCGCGGGCTCAGTTCCGGGAGCCGGAATTCGGCCGCTTAGTGCTTGGTGTATGCTCTGATAGGAGCAGGGTCCAAGAAGCAGCCTCTACAGGCTCCGCAGCCCTGGGCCAGGGCGGTTCCGGGACGGTTCCGGGAGCCGGAACTCGGCCGTCCCGCGCTCGTGTTCGCTCCGATAAGATCAGGTTCTAAGAAGCCCCCAGGCACTGAACCCTAGCAATCTGTCTGCAAGCCGCAGGCGAATGGCAGCCTTAAATTACCTGTTCTATGGCTGAATGAGCTGCGGTCAGTCGAAAACAGGGATGGTGACGTCAGCTTTCCAACATGGTGGCTGCTGGCCTCCTCTGTGGTCTGACCGGTGTGGAGAACCTAATTGGACCGCTTCCTTCCCCCATCTCGAACCCAGAATTCAGCCCTGAGTACGGTGCTTGCACGGCTGGCAGAAACTGCAGCGCTGTATCCCTGCGTCGCTATCTCCGCGTTTCCCAGCGCGCGCTGCAGACTCTAGCTGTGGGGCGATTTGCTGAATAAGCAGTGTTACCCTCCGTGCGACAAACCTCTCACGTTTGAGTCCCCTTAGCTGATCCTCGTGCGATGGAAATCCTTCCTCCAGGTTCCGGAGCACACCACTATTGCTGGAAATTCCTAACAAGATATCCTTTACCCGTCCTGACTTGTCATCCTCCCACACAGTGAAGCAGCACACGGGGGCAATGCACTCCCCTCACCGCCATCTTCCTTCTCATCCCGTGGAATGATTTTCAATGCACAATTTTGTTTAATTCCCACAACAACTTTATGCAGTAGCAGTCGAATACCCTCTTTTTTCTTTGGGGTTGCTGTGACAGCTCCTCTGACCTTAAGTGTCCACAGAAAGAGAGAGGTTACGTTATTAATTTTAAGTGTATGTTGGAAACAAACACACACACACACACACACGTATAGAGAGCAGTAGAAGAATGATTTTTACTTTTTTATATTTCTGAAGGAAAGTAAGAATTTCATTATTTCCATATGTACATTAACCATAATATATATATAAAAATTACTAAACTGGCTATGTTAAATTATAGTAGAAAGATATATTTTAAACCAAATTATTGAAAAATATTGGGAGCAATGTAGTAATCTATTATAATTTTTAGGTTGAGATGAGGTATTTAGTTTTTCCTTAATGACTCTATACTCAGTGGGGAAGAAAGTTTGATTACAGACTCCCAAATAAAGTCTTATATAGACTTTCTATAGAGTGATCTTATTTGAACTTGAGTAGTTACACTGTATTACTTTGCTAAACTGCAATTTTATATGAGCAGGTTTGTAATATACTAACGAAAATGAATGTTAATGTTCTGCAATATGAAAATGTGACCACTAGGACCATAATGAAAGAGACCCTATTTGTGTACGTGATCTTGAAACTCTGTGTTCTACAGTATGACTCATGCAACAAATTCACATCCTATAAGCAGTTTCACTTATTTCCATCCATTTGCTATTATTTTCAGTGTGTGTTTGCTCATTAGTTTGTTTTTGGCTTTGTGATTCATAAGACATTGGGATCTACAGCTGGTGTTAGCAACATTTTTAGTTTTGTGAATTTCATCAGGTACCCAGATGGGCCCTTGACTTGGGCAACTTGTGCCAGGCTTACTATAATAAAACTTAAATCCACACAATTTATTTTATGTATCTTGTCTTCTTCCATCAGCAAACTCTTCCACAAAAAAAGGACATCTGAAAAATCAGTTCCTTAACACCCCAGGTCTTTATTATTATTATTATTATTATTATTATTATTATTATTATTATTATTATTATTTGTACCAAGTATCAAACTCAGGGGCACTCAATCACTGCGCCACATCCCTAACTCTATATTGCATTTTATTTAGAGAAGGTTTCACTGAATAGCTTAGTTCCTCGCCATTGTTGGGGCTGGCTTTGAACTTGTGATACTCCTGTCTATTGAGCTGCTGGGATTATAGGCATGCACCACTACCACACCTGGCCCTTTTTTAGTTTTGCTCAAACAATTTTTATTTCCAATATGCTCCATAGTTCTAGCAAACGGGGACAAATCTAAGTGAATGTTAAATTAAAGCTGCTATTACTGAGCATAGAACATATGAATTTATATATATATATATATATATATATATATATATATATATAATGTCAAGTTGATTTTATAAATATAAATATATATATATATATATATATATATATATATATATATATATATATATATATATATATATTCTTTTTCCTGGAAAACAGGGACAATTTTCTCCCTTATTATACAGATTCATATTAAGGCAGCTTTGTCAGGTTACCATAAAGCCACAAATCCAGTGTTTGCCACATTTTTGTAGTAAAGTCACTTTTACCTGGCTTCCAAGATTATCGTAGATTCAATGTTGTCTCACTGGGAAACCTGAGAATTTAATTCCTACAAAAGAATTAATAACTAATAATGATTTCACAAAGTTACTCTCTCAGATTATATTTTAACTTTTTATTAAGGGAAATGGCCCTAAGCAGAGAGCACAACTAAAGCCAATATTATGATACTGAATAAAGAAGTGTGTTTAAATTGTGTGAACTAAATATCAGTTACTAATTAATAGGAGTAAAAAAATAGTTGGGCATATTAAAAGAGCAAAAATTACTAGACACTGTGAACAAGATAGACAAATATAACAGTTAAAAATTAGTATAGTTTTTGTATGCTTGGTGATTGTTTTTCTTTACTCTTTTTCTTTGTGAAGAAATAATATGAAGACTTTTATATGAAAGGTTTTAAAGGAAACCTAGATTGCATGACCTAAAGAAAATCATCTATGGTAAGATAGTCACTGACTTGGAAACCAAAGGTCTCATTGCTTCATGGACTCTCTGTTTTTGATGAATTATTTTTTCAGAAATTAGTAGTCTAGAAATAAGGATATTTTATTTTAAAAGTCCTTAGAAGTCAAATTTAAAAGTATATGATGAATTAGAATCTTTGAAAATATTTCTAGTAGTACTATGTACTACAGCATTCTTGCATATATATATATATATATATATATATATATATATATATATATACACACACACAAGATTTTTGAAAAATCAGCTTGACTTGCTTCTGTGATTCAAGAACATCATTTCTTTGGAATAAGATAATTCAATCAATGTATTTTTGATATTAATTTTTGAGCTATAATAAAATTCAGGTTATAATATCCTAAACTTTTTAACCTAGACATAGTATGCAAGCAGTGCACAATCTACCCAAAATTTGATATTGAAAACAATCGATAAGGTTAATGTAATGAATTAATTAAATGTGTGAATCTTGAAATGCAAAGTACTCTGTTGTTCATTATTGTCTTAAGATGTATTATTGTACTGACTTTTCTTTGTTCAGTAATGCAAGCAATAATTCCAACCATGCATTCAAATCCTTAAATGATACAGTGCACAAGAATAAAAGTATACCATTTCCTATTTTTCACTTAATATACCAGTAGTGTTTCAGATGACTTAAACACACACAGACTTGAATTTGTTGACACAGTTTGATTTAGGTAAATGCAGTTCCCCAGAGAGAAACAGACTGATAACATTAGTGCAAAGTTGTACCTTTCTAAAAAATTCACTACATCTAAACTTATCCAATCCCCATTGTAAAAGTAAAATATGTTTCTATACAACAAGCTCAAACACTTTTACTTTTATTGTTTTAGTTGCTAAAAAAAAAAAAAAAACAGAAATCTCTTCGCTAGGATTTCTTTAGTGACATTTTTAATATTGGGTAAATCAAATCCCTAGTCTTCAGAGCATTATATGTCTTGTGTTCTGAAGTTGTGCCATATAAATAAATTGCTTTTCTAATCATTTTTTTTTAAAGTATATGAAAAGTTCAATCTAATCTGTCCAACATCATCAAATTTTTATTCCTTAACCTTGATTTTATTTGCAAGCAAAACTCAATTTCCAAAGATATGGATTGTTACCTATGTAACTGGATTATGAACTACAAATCAATACATTTGATATTATTATAGTTAATGTTTCAGAAAATTGTGTCACAAACAGTCTTATACATTAGTCTTATTTTATTCTTTTTAATAATCCAGTTTTAGTTCTATCATTATATTTTTTTATTTTAGAAAAAAATTTTAACGTAGAAGGAAATGACATGAGAAATTATAACTGAACAAATCATGCTAAAATATTGATCTGCCCAGCTGTTATATTTTGTGTCTAATTTTCTATTTATGATGTTGGTATTCATATTCCTTCAAAAAACTTAAAATTACTATTTTAGTTTTTATAATATAATCTCAGAAATGATCCTTGAGGAAGGACTAAGAAGGATCATTTACCAAACTTGATTATGAAATTGTGATGTTTTATTAAATACTTTCATATACATTATCTCCTTAAAACAACCCTGTGATGTAGAAATTAATATTGCCGTTAAATGTGTTATGGAAGTTTCAGAGACGTTCCAAAGTCTAATGGATTTAAAAGTAGTTGTTCTGAGGCCCAAACACATTCACTTAAGTAGAGGAACAATATTTATTGCAGTTAGGATCCAATATTTATTGTGTATCTGCATTTGATGATTAGTAATAAATGCTTAGGAGTATTAGCTCAAACTTCATTCTATTTCCCTCTCCCTCTCTCTCTCACTCTGGCTCTCTCTCTCTCTCTCTCTCTCTCTTTCTCTCCCTCTCTCTTTGAATTTGTGCATTTTGCAGATGAGAAAATGAACCCACAGAGACATTCAATAACTTGTAAGTAATAAACTTGAAAGTGCCCACTAACACTGCAGGCTGTGTAGAAAAAACACCTAGAACCTATGCCAGATTCACAAGTTCTTCTTATCCTGTATTCTAAGGAAAATAGTAAGTATGGCAGAAGTGCTTGTCTTGACATTAAGATAATTGTCTCTATATTTGTTACTATCCTGAATATTATTTTTATTATATGGACTCTCTATTATGTTGCTTTTTGCCATATTTTTAAATTGTCCTGCATTTTATTAATTTCCAATGTCCTCTTTCCTAGTTCATTAATACTTTGTTATTACTATTTTTAGTTTTAATCAGACGAGTTTTTTCTAAATACTTAAATTGATGCACAGCAAATTTGCACTTGTAGCTTCTTGTTTCTTTATATCAAACATGGGCCCCAAGGGTCCACTTAGGTAGATCTCACAGTTTTTGAGATCATGTGCACTCAGCTCTGAATACTTTCAAATTTCTTTGCAATTTTCCTTTGTAAATCAAGAGTTATTTGTTAATGTACTGTTAAAATGCTTTCCCAAATTTCCAAATAATTATCCAGGTCCTTTGAAGGTAAAGACAAAAGGTTTATTTCCAGACAGGCCTGAGTGTGCAGAGAACCAAGCAGTCTGCAACCCTTGACCCTGACTGGGGACATGGACATGCTTATAAGGCCTAAAACCACAAAGGTGTGGGGTGGGGCAGGAGAAGCAATCATAATCATAAGGTACACTTTATAGAAATGGAAAGTAACAAAAAAGATTCATATAGTCATATTTTCAGAAATTACATTCTCAGAAAAACAATCTTGCATTAACCCAATAGAGCAAGTATACTGTGGTCAGGGTGCAAGTAGGTGGGGTTGGATGTATTAGCTTTTATGGCAATGGGCTCATGAGGAAGGAGGGGCATTTTCATACAGGGTAGGTGTCTGGACAAAATTGGGTAATTCTGGGCTAATTTTCAAATCAGCCTAGTACAGTACATATTTTAGTTTCTTGAAACATGAGGTTTAATAAGTTATCTTCACTCCATTACACACACACACACACACACATACACACATGCAGTAATGTCTAAAAACTTTGTCTGTAGATTCTACAAAATTTTTGCAAACTTTATCATATGGCCTGATGAACAATAAACATTCTATTATTGATATGCTCTTAAAGCAATGTGTATTCTGAAGTGACATCAGCAAAATGTCTGACAATATACAAATAATGTAAATAAAAATACACAAACCACTTTCCCACAAAAGACACCAATTTAACAAGAGTATACAGCCCCAAAGGCTTCTATGAGAAGTCCAGAAAACAAAACCCCAACACAGAAAGCCAAGAATGGCAGCATCAAAAACCAAAAACCTTACTTTCCCTAAGCCATCAGAGTTTTGTGTGAATGGGAGAAATGCCCAACTTGCAGCTTCTTCCTCAGAATGGAAAGATAACAACAGAGTATATATTCAAAGTTTCAGTCCTTGGGATAGCTGGCTGAGAAACACTGAAAACAAAAGAAACTTTGGTAACTTGCTATAGGACCCAATAATCTACAATGTAAAAAGGGAAAAACAGAGGAGCAGCTCCTGAAAATAAACTAGCTAACCTCTTTAACTGGGAAATAATATACATAAGTTCAAAAGCTTATCAAACAAACAAACAAAAAATTGTTTTGAGAGTTCCCCAAAACTCTAGCTGACTTTTTTCCTCAAATGCCCAAATCCCCACCAATAAAAAAAAGTGAGACTTATGAAGAAACAAGGAAACCTGGCCCAATGAAAAGAACAAATAAATTTACATAAAAAGGAAGACTTATGCAATTCCTGACAAAGAATTTAAAATATTTGTCTTAGAGAAGCTCAGTATCTATACAAGAATACTGATAACTAAATGAAATTAGGAAAATGACTCATGAACAGAATGAAAACATCCACAAAGGGTAGCAACTAAAATTACAAATGAATAAGAAGCTCTGAAGATGAAGAATAAACTAGCTGAACTGAGAAATTTGGTAGAGGGTCTCCAAGTCAATCATAATTAAGCAGAAGAAAGAGATTGTTAACTTAATGGTAGGTCATTTAAAATTCTTGAATCAGAGGAAAACAACAATGAAGAACAGTGAGAAAAGCCTATGTTAGCCAGTTATTCATCACTATGAGCAAAATACCTGACAAGAACTACTTAGAGAAGAAAAATGTTCTTTTTGGTTCATGGTTTCAGAGGATTCAATCCAAAATTGGAAGAAACCTTATGGTAGAAAGGATGGTGAAGACAAGCTGCTCAGGTTCATGACAATCTAGAAGAAAAGAAAGAGCAAGAGGCTGACTAGAAGATAAACCCTTCTTGGGCACAACACCAGTGATGTACTTCCTCTAAGTAGGTCCCACCTGCCCATAGTCCATCCAGTCATCAATTAATCCATTTGATAAATGAGTCCACAAATGAAGTCAGAGCCCTCATGATTCAATAATTGCCTAAAACCCCACCTGTGAATCTTGTTGCATTGGGGACTATTCCTCAACACATGTTTTGAAGGGACATTACAGAAGCAAACCATAACAAAGCCTATGAGAATACTATGGAGTATTATCTCAGTGAAACAATATATACATTATGAGATTTCATGAATTAAAAGTGAGAGAAAAGGGACAGGTAACTTGTTTGAAGAAACAAAAGCTAAAAACTTACCAAATCTGAAAGAATAAGTGGGCATCCACATTCAAAAGTCTCAAAGACACAAACTAAGATGAATTCAAAATGCATTATAAGATCAGTGTCAAAAGTCAAAGACAAAGATGGAAAATAGGGAGAGAAATGAATCATTAACATGTAAGGAGCTTCCTTAAAACTACTAGTGTGTCTCTCAGTAGAAACACCAGAGACTGAAGAGAACCCAATGATGCATTTAAAGTTCTACAGGGGGAAAAGTGCTAACTAAGGATACTATATGCAGCAAAAGTGTTCTTAAATATGAAGAGCTGAAGTCCTTCCATATTAACAAAAGCTGAGGGACTTCATGAAAATTAGATCCAAGAAGAAATGCTAAAGGGAATCCTTAAAGTTGAAACAAAATAACACTAGAGAGAAACACAAAAGATTGTAAAAATATAATGCTCTCTGGTAAAAGTACACATATAGATATTTGCAGAATCCTAAAATATTATAAGGATGGTACAGAACAGACTATTCAAATTCTTCTTAAGTATCTAAGACATATTCTCTAGGGCAGAAAAAATAGTTTCAGTAAATTTAAGATTTTAAGATTTAAATCATATCAATTATCTTTCCAGCCACAGTAAAATTAAACTAAAAATAATTGCAAAAACCACCCCCCAGAAAATTTAGTAAACATATGGAAATTAAATAGCATACTCTTATGTAATCAAAATGTCAAAGAAGAAATCAAAAGTAATGAGGATATATCTTGAGACAAATGAAAATGCAACATACCAAAAGTAATAGTATAAATTCTGTCTGTAAGCAACTACTTAAAAAAAATCTTAAGCAAACTGGTTTAATACTTCAAAAAAATTAGAAAAAATAAAACTGAAAATTGGAGTTAGCAAAAGGGAGAAATTATTAAAGATTTGAAGAGAAGAAAGCAAAATAGAGAATAGAAAAACAACAAAACCAAAAGACTTTTAAATTAGAAAATTGACAAACTCTTAGTTAGAAAAAGAGAAAATTCAAATAATAAAACTTTAAAAATGAAATAACATATTGCCATGATTACTACAGACTTTAAAGAACTGTAAGAGATTAACTCTATTAACAAGTCTATATCAAATATATCAACAAACAGAATAACACAGAAAAAAAAAAAAAAAACAGACACATTTCTAGAAACATACAAGCTACCAAGATGGAATAGTGAAGAAATTAAAACATTTGTACAAACCTGTGGGTAGTAAAAAAAAAAAAATCAAGTAATCAAAGCTACCAACAGAAAATTCCAGGATCAGATGGTTTCACTAGAAAATTATATAAACTCCAAGAATGTAAAGAATTTTGATTGATTCTTCTCAAACCTATCCAAAAAATTGAAGAGGAGGGAAAATTTTCAAATATATTTTTACCTCAATACCCAAACAAGGCAAAGATAGTACAAGAATACTACATGCCAATGTTCTCAATGGATGCAAAAATCCACATCAAAAATATGAATAAAAACAATTAATTTGTACATTAAAAGACTTATACACAATGACTGAGTTGGATTTGGATTAATGCCTAGAATTCAAGGATAGTTCAATATATAAATATGGTTCATATACCACATTAACAGAATGCAAAGCAAACATCCATGATAATATCAATAGATGTAGGGAAAAAAATTCAACAACATTCAAGAAACATTCATGTCAGAAAAACTCAACAAATCAAAAATAAAAAGGAATCACCTAAACATACTAAAACCATATACAAAAAGCCTACAGATGACAATAAACTCAATGGTGAACTCTTAACAGGTTCTTTTTCAAACTTAAAAATAAAGCTAGACTGTTCACTCTCACTATTTCTATTGCACATAGTACTAGAAGTCCTAAAGCAAGGAAAAGTATTACATACTTCCAATTTGGGAAAGAAGTAGTAAAAGCACATCAGTCTAAAAATGACATGTTCTTGTATATAAAAAATTCTAAAGATTTCACAAAAATACTGTAAATTAATAAATAAATTCAGCATATTTACAGGACATAAAGTAAAACAAAGTAATCAGTAGTGTTTCTATATGTTTATGAAAACAAAAAGAAATTTTAAAAATTCCATTTATACTAGCATTAGAAAGAATAAAATTAATGAAAGAAAAGAAAGTTAACCAAAGATTTATACACCCCAAGTTAATATCCTTTAATTAATTAAATTAAAGGATATGCAAATGAAAAGTTATGTGTGATCATGGCTGGAACACACACTACTACACAAAGTAATCTACAAATTCAAAGCAATCACTATTACAACTCCAATGACTTTTTTTTTTCCCAAGAAATAGAATACATCCTACAATTTAAAAGGAAGGTCCAAGGATGCTGAATATCCAAAACAGTCTTGAGAAAGTAAAACAAAGCTAGAGGCCTTACACAGCCTGATTTCAAAACGCATTTTTAAATTACAATGATAAATCAATGGTGGAGAATAGCTAACCTGGAAATCAGCCATATACATGGGTTCAATGATCATTGACTGTTGAGAGCCACAGCCGAAGGGGCCCCAGCAAACTTCCAGCTGCCAGCAAACTTCCAGCTGCCAGCTGATGATTGGCTCACAGAGGCCGCAGCAAACTTCTAGCTGCCAACTGATTGGCTCCTCTGCGGTGATGCTCATTGGGCTGTTTCCCCGTCCTTTCAGACCACAGAGCTGCTCATTGGGGGACTTTTTTTGGCTCTGCCCACGCGACCCAGCCAATCAGCCTCAAGAGCAGGAGGAGTGGGGGAGGTGGAGAGGCTTGTGGGAAGCCGGTGGTGGCAGTTGGGTTCTGAGGGTTTTTCCTGAGGAGCTGTGTGGTGTGGTGTTGTGTGGTGTGTGTGTTCTAAAAATAAAGTTCGTTTCTTTTGACAAGTGGCTCCTGAATTGTGCCTAGCCAGACTGCAGAATTTGGTGGCTCTCACGGGGAACTACTGAGGGTTAGTGATAAGGTAAACTTCTTGCCCCTGACTGCAGGGCGAGAGGATGGGTAGCCATTTTAATATTCTTCTTTTGTTTTGCTTCACTTTTAAGTTGCCTGTCCCTGGAGATGTTTAAGATGGAAGAAAAACTGCTCACATCTGAGGAACAGATAGGGAGAAAGGACGGATGGACATTTCAGGAGGATATAAAGGCTATAATGATTTTTTGTTGTTCCAATTTTGTTTCACTCTGTTTCAGTTTTGTTTGGTGTTATCTTCTTGGGTTGTATTATAGTTATAGTAGAAATATTCAAGTAAAAGAGAAGGTCTCTCGAACTAGTCAGACAGAGGAAAAAATTCAATTAAAATAGAAGGTCTCTGGAACTAGTCAGAGGAAAAATTTCAAGTAAAAGAGAAGGCCTCTCAAGCTAGTCAGACAGAGAAAGAAAGTGTAGAGCAGAAAAAGACATCAGGGGGAAAGTTACAACAGGAAACTGCTACTAACACCTTTCTATCACCAGCGGACGTAAGTGTCCAACCAACAAGGCCACGTCCATATGCTGGGAGGCTCCCAACCCCCGCAGTTGATAGTTGGGATCCTGAGACAGGATCTCAAATATTAACATGCCCTGTATTTGAGGCAGGAGGGCAGCAAATTCACAATGCTTTAAATTTCAAAACAGTGAAGCAGCTAAAAGAGGCTTTAACAACCTATGGTCCTCAAACAGCCTTCACTGTAAGCATGGTCGAATCCATTAACAACTTGAACATGACGCCAGCAGATTGGGCTAATATGTGTAAAGCTGTGCTAAATGGAGGACAATACCTGTTATGGAAGGTTGCCAATGAGGAATTTTGCAAGGAGACAGCTAGGCGAAATGCAGCAGCTGGTTATCCTCAGAGAAATCTAGATATGTTGTTAGGAAAGGGACCATATGAGGATCAGCAGCAACAAATTGCATATGATCCTGGCGTATACACACAAATTGCTGTAGATGCAGTTAGGGCATGGAAGACTTTACAAGGACATGGAGGTTTACAAGGTCAATTATCTAAGGTAATACAAGGAGCTAATGAACCTTACGCTGAATTTGTAGATAAGCTTATTCAAACAGCTACCAGAGTTTTTGGGGATACAGAACAAGCAATGCCATTAATAAAACAACTGGCTTATGAGCAAGAGAATCGTTGGTGCATAGAAGTCATTAGACCATGGAAACATGAAGATTTAAACACATATATTAAATTATGTAGAGACATTAATGAATAAGGGCAAGTCGTGGCAGCTGCAGTACAACAGGTTTTAGATGCCAGGCCAAGAACATGCTACAATTGTGAACAAACAGGACATTTTAAAAGGAATTGCCCCATAGGAGGAGGGTTTAACAAAACTAGGTATCAAAGGAGTAGAATACCAGGTATTTGCCCACGATGCCGTAGAGGGAGACATTAGACTAATGAATGTCGATCTCATACCACCATAGAGGGTACTTCATTATCAAAAAACAAACATGGACCAGGTGTTTATCCACGATATCATGGAGAAAGGCATCGGGCTCCATTGCCAAAAAATGGACAGGGGGGCCCAATGCTCCGGGGCCCAAGACCACAGATATATAGAGCACTGGAGGAACCCAGCAACCCCATCAGGGTAGTGCCCAGGACACATTGTCCATTAGATCCCTCATCAGACAAACCAGAGGGAGCGCAGGGTTGGACATCTGCACCTCCGCCAGAGCAGTACTAACTCCAGAGATGGGAGTTCAAATCATTCCCACAGGGGTAAAAGGACCTCTTCCCAAAGGAACAGTAGGCTTATTATTGGGACGCAGTTCTTCTACTCTAAAAGGACTTATGATAAGTCCTGGGGTAATTGATCCCGATTATGAAGGTGAAATAAAAATTATAGCCAGTTCTCCAAAGGGTATATCAGTAATTTCACCAGGAGATAGAATAGCACAGTTACTAATAATACCCAGCCTACATGATAAATTTTCCAGTCGTACTGTAGAAAGAGGTTCCAAGGGATTAGGCTCCACAGGTGTAGATTGGGCTATGCTGTCTTTAAATTTAGATTCTCGCCCAATGCTTAAACTAAATATTCAAGGACATGAATTTAATGGGCTACTGGATACAGGTGCAGATCTTAGCATCATTTCTCATCAAGAATGGCCAAAACATTGGCCATTACAACAAGCCACTCAAACGCTTCGAGGCCTAGGAGTGGTGATTAGTCCCCATAGAAGTGCAATGGTATTATATTGGAATGATCCTGAAGGATGTGAAGGAACTATACAGCCATATGTATTGGATCATCTTCCCGTAAATTTATGGGGACGAGATGTCCTAGATCAATTAGGTTTGACATTAACAAATAACATCAACCAAAATGCACCCACTATTATGACTAGATGAGGTTTTAGGAAAGGAAAAAGATTAGAAAAACAAGAACAAGGTATAGCAGCACCAATACAAATAGGTCAAGTAACAAACAGACATGGGTTGGATTTTCAGAAAGGGCCACTAAGACAATAAAAATTACTTGGAAATCAGAAAGACCAGTATGGGTTCCTCACTGGCCCCTGACTAAAGAAAAGATACAAGCAGCCCATGACCTGATCAAACAACAATTAGTGGAAGGACATATACAACCTTCTGTATCTCCCCATAATACTCCCATTTTTGTCATCAAAAAGAAATCTGGTAAATGGAGATTATTGCAAGATTTAAGAGCCATTAATAATGAGATGGTTATTATGGGACCTACTCAATCGGGGATTCCTCAATTGTCTGCTTTGCCAAAAACCTGGTATGTTTTAGTTGTAGATATTAAAGATTGTTTTTTTCAATTCCAATTCATCCTGAGGATAGTCCATGTTTTGCATTTACTATCCCTGCACTGAATCACGAAGGTCCTGATCAGAGCTATGAATGGAAAGTACTCTCTCAAGGGATGGCTAACAGCCCAACTATGTGTCAAATTTCTGTTAACAAAGTAATCCAGCCACTTAGAAATCAAAATCCTGAACTACAAATATTTCACTATATGGATGATGTATTATTAGTACACAAAGCTAAAAACACATTGCTAGAATGTTATGCCACACTTACAAACTTATTAAAAAATTATAATCTAGAGATAGCAATATATAAAGAACAATTAAATTTTCCAATTAATTATTTAGGAGTTCTATTATCCTCAACCATGGTCCATCCACCAAAAATTCAAATACGAGTAGATCAACTCAAATCACTTAATGACTTTCAAAAGTTATTAGGAGACATAAATTGGATAAGGCCTTATCTAGGTATACCAACAGGAGAGTTGGGACCTTTATTTGATATCCTAAAAGGTCCATCAGATCCAAATTCACCCCGAATGTTAACACCTGAAGCAAGAAAGGCATTAAAAATCATTGAAACATATATGGAAAATATGCATTTGGATAGAATTGATATAAGTTTGTCTTTATTATTTATTGTACTACCAACAAAAAATATTCCTACAGGAGTATTTTGGCAAGAAGGTCCATTATTATGGATACATTTATCTTATTCTCCTAACACTGTTCTTACTAGGTATCCTGAGGCTGTAGGACAATTAATACTCGAAGGAATAAAAGCAGCAAAGGGAGTGTTTGGAATTTCTCCCAATAAAATTATTACTCCATATACTATGAATCAAATTGATGAGTTAGCTAATGAGTTAAATACTAGGGCAATAATCATGCAAATCTAATGTTTCATTTGATAACCGCTTACCATCTAATCCTTTATTGTCTTTTTGGTCATTGCATCCTGTAATTTTTCCAAAAATGACAAGAAAACACCTATCATGAATGCTCCAAATATATTCACTGATGGGTCAAATAATGGTACAGCAGCAATAGTTACACCTGATCAAACTTTTACATTTTTAGTACCCAAACAATCAGCTCAAAAGGTAGAGCTTAATGCAATATTACAAGCTTTTGTGATGTTTAAAGATTCTGTATTTAATTTATTTTCTGGTAGTCAGTATATAGTTAATGCTATAGTATCCCTTGAAGATGCTGGTAGGATTTCCCTTTCCTCTACTGTTTTCTCTTTGTTTTCCACTATACAAAGTCTAATCTGGGACAGAAAAGATCCATTCTTTATAGGACATATCAGGGCACATACAGGATTGCCTGGAGCCCTTAGTTTGGGCAATGATTTAGCAGATAAAACTACACATGACATACATATTTTCTCTACACTAGAAAAAGCTACAAATTTTCATAAAAAGTTCCATGTCAATGCTAATACTTTACAAAAGCATTTTAAAATAACTAAGGAACAAGCTAGACAAATAATAAAACATGTCAAAATTGTGTGACCTTTTTACCACAAGTTAATCTTGGAGTCAATCCTAGAAGACTGGTACCTAACCATATTTGGCAGATGGACGTCACACACTTGCCAGAATTTGGAAAATTAAAATATTTGCATGTTACAGTTGATACTTCTTCTGGATTTTTGATGGGCTCCCTTCATGCCGGAGAAAAAACTAAAGATAATATAGCTCATTGCTTACAAAATTTTGCCACTGTGGGCGTTCCAAAACAGTTAAAAACAGATAATGCCCCTGGTTATACTTCTACCTCTTTTAAACAATTTTGCTCATCATTTGGCATTACTCATATAACAGGAATCCCATACAATCCACAGGGACAAGGCATAGTTGAAAGAGCTCATCAAACTATTAAAATGTACTTATTAAAGCAAAAAGAAGGAATTGGGAAGGGGTATATATTCCCCAAAGATAAACTTAAAATAACCCTTTTTACTCTAAACTTTTTAAATTTGGATTCATCAGGACTTAGTGCTACGGAAAGGCATATGTGTCCAAAAAATGTACATAAGTCCAAGGTACTTTGGAAGGATATTCTAACAGGACAATGGAAAGGTCCTGACCCAGTAATTGTCTGGAGTCGGGGGTCTGTTTGTGTGTTTCCACAGGGAGAACAGCAGCCGATTTGGATTCCAGAGAGATTAACTAAGGTCTTGACCCAGTGATTGTCTGGAGTCGGGGGTCTGTTTGTATGTTTCCACAGGGAGAACAGCAGCCTATTTGGATTCCAGAGAGATTAACTAAAGCGATTTCTACAGACCAAAAAGAAGATGATTTGGCTCAAATCCATAACAGCTGATATCCAAAACTCCAGTTTGGCTATCCTTACATCTGCGACAGAAACAGAATGCTTTTTTCAATATCTATTTTATTATTATCCTTTCCTACATCATGAAGTTCTATTTTTTTTTTGAGCTCATACAGACCTAGGTTAATGTTTTGCTGATCAGTTCTATTTTTTGACTATAGAGTTTTTAAACATTGCAATGGAGATTTCACCTACAAAAAGTTATAAGGCCTTACTATTATGTTATGTGTTGTATGTATTATATTATGTGTACACACTTGTGTTTTATGTTGTATGTTTGTATGTACGTATGTCCATATATCATATATGATGAGCTCTCATGAAAAAATGGATCCAAATATTTTTTTTATTCACATGATTTAAATGGCTTAATTTAAATTGGGTAAACAGCTGTTGAGGATTGTTTTAATATGTGAACAAAAAAGAGGTTAACAGATCTGTTTGTTTACTTTCACCTTTCCTTTTCATTATATTTAATAATTCTGTTCAAGATAATGTAAATTGTTCAGAAAATTGTTTTCTTTTAATGCCTTCTGGAATGTTACATAATTTTTTTCTTTAGCCATTATTGCCAGAATTATCCCAGTGCCGGTGAAGACAAAGATAAAACCAATCTACAGCTTCTGCAATAGCCATCACTGAACTGCTTGCGGAACTTGCCTGGACTATGTATCACTTGTATGCATTGTGAACTCACTTGTATGCATTGTGAACTATCTGTTGGTGCAGTGACTTGTGGTAGTGTTGGGGTATTTTTGCTGATGGTGTCATCGGTGGTATAATTTTTCCAAAAGGAGCTGTCAAATGGCTTGGTGTATCTTCCTCCCTTCTGCTTGTCATGGTCGTTCAGCTAAAATTTGGGGGCCAACAGAGGTGAGGCAAAGAATCTCACCCCCCCACTGGTACAAAGACCTATCCACCAGGTGTGGCTGTATGCTGGACCGGTAGTCAATGACGGGTAAGATCCAATTGCAATGGTACCAACCTAAGACAGGAGGCTGACACCTTGAGGTCAGGTCATCTGATGACGGGTAAGAACCATATGTACTATTGGACAACCTAAGGCAGGCAGGGTACCTAAGCCACATGCTTGTTGTTTAAACAGAGAGGGGGAGATGTTAAAAGCCACAGCCAAAGGGGCCCTAGCAAACTTCCAGCTGCCAGCAAACTTCCAGCTGCCAGAAAACTTGAGCTGCCAACTGATGATTGGCTCACAGCGGCTCCAGCAAACTTCTAGCTGCCAACTGATTGGCTCCTCTGCGGTGATGCTCATTGGACTGTTTCCCTGCCCTTTCAGACCACAGAGCTGCTCATTGGGGGACTTTTTTTGGCTCTGCCCATGTGACCCAGCCAATCGGCCTCAAGAGCAAGAGGAGTTGGGGAGGTGGAGAGGCTTGTGGGAAGCAGGTGTTGGCAGTTGGGCTCTGAGGGTTTTTCCTGAGGAGCTGTGTGGTGTGGTGTGTGTGTTCTAAAAACAAAGTTCATTTCTTTTGACAAGTGGCTCCTGAATTGTGCCCAGCCAGACTGCGGCAATTGACAACACTGTCAAAGCTATACAAGGGGGAAAGAACAGTCTTTTCAACAAGTGGCTTTGGTGAAACTTGATATTCAGGTCAAAATGAATGTAGCTAGGATCTTACCACACACCATATACACAAATGAACTTAATTAAAGATTAGAGACAATAATACTTTTAGAAAAACACATTATGGAAGAGCCTTGTGACATTGGATTTGGCAATGATTAGTTTGGATGTGCACCAAAATCACAGGCAACAGAAACAAAAATAGATAAATGGAACTATATAAGACTTAAAGCATTTGTAAAGTAAACTTAACAACTTCAGCACAGAAAAAAGAAAAAAAATCAATCCAGGAAATGGGAGAAAATTCTTGCAAATAATGTTACTTGAGATTAAGTATATATGAAAAAAAAATTATCCTGACCAAATAGACAGGATATAAGAAATTCTTTAAACTTAACAACAAATAAGCAAATTAGAAAACTGGCAAAGGATTTCAAGGTAAACTTCCTCAGCAAAGAAATAAACTAGGCCAATTAAAACATATAACAAGACACTCAACATTACTAGTTGATGGGGACTGTAATTAAAAATTACAATCACCTCATACCCATTAGGATAGCTTATGTAAAATACATAAATAAGTAGAAAATAGAAAGTGTTGATGAGGATGTGAAGAAAATGGAATTCCCAAGACTATTGGTGGGAACACAAAATGATGTCAGTGTTATGGAAAACAGTGTGAAGTTTTCTCAAAATATTGAAAAATAGAATCACTGTACAACCAAGTAAACTATTGGGTATATATCTGAGAGAACTGAAAAGGATTAAATAGATATCTGATATCCATTTAATTGCAGCTTTATTTGCACTAAATAAAAGAAAAAAATCCAAATATCTACTTATAAAATGATAGATATAAAAATGCTACATATAATAAAATATTGAACAGTCTTTAAAAAGGAAATGATGCCATGTACTCTAATATAGGTAAGACTTAAGGACATGTTCCTAAGTTAAACATGCCATTAAAAAAAAAAAAGACAAATACTGCTTGATTCTACCCTTTTGAGCTTTTAATGTATTCAAACTTTTAGAAACAGAAATAGAATGTTGGTTGCCAAGTGCTTAGAATGGGGAGGACAAAGAAAAGTTTTTATGATATAGAGTTTCAGTTATGCAAGATGAGAAAGTTCTAGAGATTTGTCGTATAATAATAATGCATGTAGATAACACTTTCATACAAGACAATTAAAAATCATTGATGTGGGCTGGGCTTGTGGCTCAGTGGTAGTGTTTGCCTAGCATCCGTAAGGCAGTGGGTTTGATCCCCATCACCACATAAACAAACTAAATAAACAAAAGTATTATGTCCATCTATAACTAAAAAATATTTTAAAAAATCATTGATGATAAATTTTATGTTATGTTCTATATTCTACAATAGAAATAAACATATAAATCTAAAAAGGCATATTCTTAAAAGGATTTTTAAATCACAAACTCAAAATTTGTGTTGTTCTTTTTTTGTTGTCATTTTGTTTTTATTGATTTTTATTCATTTGTTTTATTTTGAGACAGGATCTAGACACACTGCTGGTACAAACCTTGAGTTTGCAGTCTTCCTGACTCAGTCTCCCAAGTGCCTGAGATTATAGGCATGAACCACCATGACTGACTGAAATTATAAGTTTTGAATTTTGAAAATTTCTTCCTATATTATGTAGTGTTTTTGTGTGTGTGTGTGTGAAGATTAAGCATGTGCAAATTATTGAGCATGTGAAAGTTTCTAATTATATCTTGCTTGTTGCTTGTTAATTTTTTCAAGGAAGCACTTTCCTCTTAAATTTTGTCATTTTAATTATGTCCATTGTTAACATCATTAATAATTATTCCTTTTGATTACTTTGTTTCAAATGTCTTTTTTTACTTCTGTTTTTAAGCTATATCATTATTTTAAAAGTCAGTAGTATATTATAGATTGTTTTTAACTAAGTTTCTATGCTTTGAATTATATTTAATTCATTTTATAGTAGTTATATTTATACTTTTTATGACATCTAATATTCTTACAACTGTTTTGTTTTTATCTTTTCTATTCTTTTGTTGCCTAGATTAAATCTTATTTTATTCTTTTAAATGTTCTATCATATACACATACACATGTAATTATACATGGGATGATATGAAATAAGCAAAGGGTTCAGTTGTGTTTGGTCATTCTAACTTGTTTTCTTATGATTCTACCAGAACCATGAGAGGAACAGTCTAGAATAGGTGAATGCATAAGAAAAATACTAGTTGTTTTTTTAGTTTTTGGTATTTTTGAAATGTTTTTAAAAATAGAATGCCTGACTAAATAACAGACTGTTTAGTCTGCTTGTAGGCTCTTCTATCAGATTAATTATAATTAATTTTTCTAATAATAATAATCAATACATATGAAGAAAACTTCTAAGTTATAAAATATAACAGCATAGTGTGTGATCCCACTAATCAAGAAATAGTTCATTGCCAAAGCCAGTGAAGATTCCTGTGTTACTTACCCCTTTCTACAATACTATTTTCCCCTACCCTGGATTTTGTGTTTATCATTCTACTGTTCAACTTTAGTAATTTATTGTGTGTGCATATATCTCTAAAAAAATTTATTTGCTGTATTATTTTGAGTACAATTCTTAGATGTTATTCATAGTTATGCTTGTTTGTTTGATTTGTCAGTAATTGTACTAGATGGTAAGTTCCAAAGTCTACCGATTTTTCTCTCTCAGTGGTATACTAGTACTAAACATGGGAGAAAAGGTTAACTGATCAGTCTCATCATGCCTTCACTAAGTAGTCAAAAAGACTTTTAATTTTGTATAAATTCAACTTCTTAAAGTATTGTTCTTTTGATATCAGAATTTAACATTTTAATGGCTAAACTGATTATAATTACAGACCATTTTCCCATTATGTTCAGGAATGATGCATGATTCAAAAAGCAGACTACTGAACTCCGATTTTTCTAAGTGATTTTTAAATGACAGAACTCTGATGTACTAATTTTTAGTAATAAAGATTGTTTTCTGGTTCCATAATCCTTTATTTAATTAAAGCTGTTTTTAAAAATAATAACTGGAAATAAGGTACTGTATTTAACAAAATATTAGCAATTCATTTAGGATGTTTTTGAAAGAAGTAAAATATTATTTCATACAAAGTTACAGAGACAATTTTGCAGAGAGGATATACATTTCAAAAATTATATTTATGTGGCAATGTAGTTTGATTTAAGGATTTTTGTATTTGAGTCATGAAATTGGAATCAAAATTGAATTTGGTTTTTTTGAGATAAAATTTGATCTTTTTTTCCTTTTAAAAGCTAAAAATAATCACATAGTTTCAGTGCATTGATTTTGCAATATTCCTTAAGTTGTCTTTTAACTATAACATATAAACCACTAATTTTTTTTCCTAGGAATTATAGTCTTCATTGTTTTCATAGAGAAAGAAATATTAATAGAGAAAGAAACAATGGTGTGGTGGAGTGGTGTTTTTCTTCATTAGTTTCAGGATGCAATTTCATCAAAATTATTGGTGTACATTTAGTTATGTATTTCATAGCCTGGCATCCACCTACAGAGAAGGTGCTGATGAATATTACTTAAAGCATGAAACTGGCAAGTATCTTTTAGTGAATAAGGATTTATCATTTGTTCATTACTTTATTTGGGTCTTTCTTTGGGGTTTAATATCAGGTAGCATTATAAGAAACAGGAATGTTTCTTCAGAAATATTTATTATCTTATTAAGGTAAACTATCTTCCCCGCTGGTGCACGATATTTTATAGAAAAAAATACAAAATCCTATAAACTTCACCATTGGATTCCAGCTACTTTTCAGCTGACTACACTATAACCATTACTTTTATTCTAATTTTAAGGACAGTAGTAGCAGCACTTCAATTAACCAATTAATCAAAATAATATTCAAGTTTCTGCACATCTAGTTCATAAAGATTCTCCCTGTAGCACATTATTTCAAATGAATGCTACCTCCTGTTATGGAGAGTGTTCGACTGGCCTAGAAAAGCATAGTAGTTAGCTCTTTTTATTGCACTGAAAAAAGTTAACAACACTGACACTTAAATGACCATAATTAGTCCATTGAGATTAATTTGGGAACTTTGTACCTCTCCTAGTGCCATTGTCACAGACTTATAGCAACCTCTAAATTGCAGTAGTTCATTGGTTCATTTTCCAAATGGTACTCTCAGTTAGAATATCTGGAAGCTCAATCTAAAAAAAAAAAAAAATGAAGATCTTGGGTACTGCAGAAAATAGCCTCAATAGAAAAAAATCTTGAGGGAGAACTTGTGCTTTGAGATTGTAATGTTTTCTCAGTATATATTTGGAAAAGACACATGAAATGACCATATATAAAAACAAAATTCTTATGATTGATAATATTAAGCATATAGCAAAGTAAATTTGAAAGTAAATTCTTATGAATACAGAAGAAATTGAAAAGCAGGAATATAGAGACAAAATTTTAGTACATTATGAAGTATGAAAAGAAGCCAATCCCCAAAAAACAAATGCT
Organism: Marmota monax; assembly: GCF_021218885.2. Classification (NCBI taxonomy): domain Eukaryota; kingdom Metazoa; phylum Chordata; class Mammalia; order Rodentia; family Sciuridae; genus Marmota; species Marmota monax. The sequence goes on along the minus strand of NW_026692486.1, from coordinate 4,753,507 downwards.
GAATGTTTTCTCTGATATAAAAAGTCTGATTCATAATGGGGTAGGGAGAGGGAGCATGGGAGGAATAGACAAACTCTAGATAGAGCATAGGGGTTGGAGGGGAAGGGAGGGGGCATGGGGTTAAAAATGATGACAGAATGGAAATTTATTGTGTGTGCATATATCTCTAAAAAAATTTATAAAATAGATCATTATTATCCAAAATACATGTATGAAGACACGAATCAGTGTGAATATACTTTGTATATAACTAAAGATATGAAAAATTGTGTTCTATATGTGTAATAAGAATTGTAATGCATTCAGCTGCCATATATAAATTTAAAAAATTAATTTTAAAATGAAGTATGAAAAGAGTCAGATTTCTAATATAAATTTGTCAACATGGCCTTTTTTGAACCCACATGGAAAGGAAAACAAGAGTAAGGAGATATCACACTTGCCTGTACATTGAGGAGGAAAATGCCTGATTATTTAAATATTTCTCTAAATATGTTTCATAAAGATTCCTCAGTGTGTTAGTTTTTCATCTTTGTGACCAAAATATGTGATAATCAAAGGTTAGTGGAGGCTCATAAAGTCATTGGTTCAGACCATGGTTGATGGATTCCATTCCTTTGACTCAAGCAGAGGCAGCCACAATGGCGGAAGGGCATGGTGGAAGAAAGCTGCTCACCTGATGGAAGCTAGGAAGCAGAAAGAGAGGGGTAGGAGGTTGGGGCTACAGGAAAGATGCACTCTTCCAGAGTATACCCCCAGTGACGCTCCTCCTCTGGCCACACAGGTCCACAATTATCACATAGTTCACTCAAACTAAGATGAACTTATTAGATTACAACTCTCACAATTCAATCATTTAACCTGTGAATAGTCTTGGATTAACAGGAGTTTTGAAGGGACTCATATCCAAACCATAACTCCCAGTTATTGCATCCAAAACAGTCTTGGATAGGTTCAAAAAACATAATATTAGACTCTTTTGTTTAGAATTGGTTACTTCACTGGAAACTTGAACTATGCAAATGATTTAAGATATCCTGAGCCACAATATCATCAGAGATATATTTCTCCATCTCTCAGCTTTGCTTGTCTCTAGATAGAATCCTCCAATTATAGTCAGTCTTCTCCTCCTGAAAGAGACAAACACTATCATTCTCCCCTTTTGGACCCCAGTAGAAGAACACATGCTCTCACCTAAATAACCTCAAAAGAAACAGGTAATAGTCTCATCAAAATAGTCTTTAAACTGGTCCATCACTGATCCAGTTACTCTCTTCACAGTCACAAAATCACTTTTGGGATAATCTCTCACAAAGCACAAAATATGGATCCTATTGAGAGGGATACTGGAGAAATGAAAAGAAAAATACAACTTTCATCTCATAGAAGGGGGAAATAGTGCACATTAAAGACACATAAAGTTCTTACTGATATGCAAAATTTTTATAGAGTTTAGCTCACAGATGTTCTGTGAACATGATGAAAAGTGTCAGAATATTTGGTGAAATCCTTGGATGGTCATTGAGATGACAATGAGATGTATCAAACTACCCTCATTTATATTTCTGACAGGATTCCAGTGTGATAAATAAAGATGACTTCATATATTTACTTTGCCCAGAATCTTTCATAATGATGTGATGAAATTTGACCCAAATAACAATTTTATTAATAGTAACTACTTAAATAATTTACCATAAAATGTTGATTAACATAACAAAACTAACCTGTACAAATATTTTTTAAGATTTTGCTCTTAATCCTAGCTCAAAATATTTGTTTAGTGTTTTGAATGAAGTCATGCAAAATAGATTAGTGGTATGTGTGAGATACAGAAAACTTGTGGGAATTATGATTTTGGATGTCATACTGGATATTCAAAAATATCTCAACATAATTGATTACTAAAGCAAATCTGAGAAGATAAAAGTTAATTTCAACTTTAATCTTAAGAGACAAAAAAAAAACAACTTAAACAGACTGTGAACCAAACATAAAAGTAAACAAAGTAGATTTTAGTATTTTTTAAAAAGGCTGAAGGATATTAGCTTGACACAACTTTAACACACATTAACAATATCATATTTCTACCAAACTGAATTAAAATTATGTTAGGAAATATTAATGAAATCCCATTTTTCTGGGACTTGAGTCTGAGAAACCAACTGATACACTTAAGCATGTTCAAGGGAGAACTGTTATAAGAAAATATCAGAAGATATTGAGATTAGAGGTAGAGTATTTATGGGTAAAATTAAAACAATTTACAAGTACTTGAAAGACTTTCATATAATTTTAAGTTCAGACTTACTTTGTTTACCTCCAAAAGCTATATACAGAATTTACACTGGGAGTTTAGAAGTTCAGGAAATTTTTTCTTCCAAATACTGCATGTTTTCTTTTAGTTTTGCAAAGATTTATCCTCAAAATGCTTTCATTAGTTACCAATTTTCCTATGACAATTGAATTTCAAGATGAGATCAAGCAGCCATTGTGTGTCATCAAGAGAAATTCATGTAAATAATATTTGATTAAACTACATAACTGTGAATCCCAGTTCAAAACACTAGTGCTTTGAAATTATTCATAACTGAAGAAAGAAAGATATTGGAAACATCTGGATGAATGAGTGGTTTCTAAAGCAGGTCACAGAGAAATAGACATCTAGTTCACAGTAAGATGTGGTCATTCCACAGAGAAACAGAGACCTAAAGAGTGAGCAATTCAGAACCTTCTGAGGTTTATGAGACAAACAAAAATACTTCTGCCCCCATAAATTATTTACATAGTAGCATTATATGAACAGTAGTTGGTGCTATTATAAGAATAAAAGGTGCTAATGAGGACAATGAAAATAAGTAGAGATAAACAGAACTAAATTAGTAGCAACTGCTTTTGTTTATATATTCTAGTATGTGTAATATAAAGGTTAATTATAAAGACTTGCAAAATATAATAAAATATTTTTTTCTATTATCCAGTTTAAGATATAATTTAAAATTTCTGTCTTCTCTGCTTCAATTAGCTCCTCCACTTCACAGAACAGATATTCACTATTTCCAGTTATGTGTGTGTCTTCTATCTGGTTTTAAGCACAGTTTCATTTAAAAAAATTATAAATCACTATATGTTTATGTTTTGTGTCCTTTTATGTTTATACAAATTAATTTTGTGTGAATTCTGCAACTTGCTTTTGTTTACTTTTTAAAAATTTCAATTGATATATAATAATTGTACTTATCAATGGGATTCAGTATGTTAATTTGATGCATGAATACGATATATAATGTTCAAATTACGATAATTAGTATTTCTTTTGCCTCATAACTCAGAGGTTCATACATGTTGCTTTAGCTGTAGTTCTTTCAAAGTCACTACAGTACTAGATTCCACTGTATTTTATATTATTTGTTCTTCTCCACATGGAAAACTTTCACCTTTTCACTTAATGACTTCTTTGAGCATATAAGAATTGCCAACATCACTCTTCTTGGCTTTGGCACCATTAGTAAGTAAAATAATAGTTACTTGAACACAGCATTGTGATACCAGCATAATCAGTCTGGTAAGTAAGGTAGTTACAAAGTGACTAACAGGAAGGTATGCAGTGTGGTTATGTTGGATAAAAAAATGATTTACATGCCAGGCAATATGGAAAGAATACTATCAGATTTTATCACACTACTCATAATGGCAAACAATTTAAAACTTTGATTTGTTTATTTTTGCAGTTTTTGTTTAATAATTTCAGACCATGGTAGACCATAGGTAATTGTAACTGAGGAAAACAAAAATGCAAATAAGAGGGGACTACTGTTCAATGGCTCATCACATATCACTGGAAAGACATCTCATGTTTTAAGGGAAGTAATGTAAAATGGGGTTGCACTTTGTGTACTCTTTATTCATGCAGAAGTTATACTTTTTCTAGTCTAAATGCAATATAACAAACATGAATTTCTTAAGCATACTCACTGAAATCATACCCTGTCTGAATATCAGAAGTAACCAAGGAGATTTAAATTATTCAGACTAATAGAATAGGAAACACCTTGTGTTGAGCCTGGGCCCAAGAGACAAATATGCAAGCAGGAATTGACCACTGGCATTGGTTATATATTTGTGAAACTCTATGCCTTGAATTCGTTTATAACATTGACCTACATGGTCCTTTATTAGAATAACAGACTACTGAGGTCAAAAACCACTGAAGCTAATAGCAGAGGGCTCTTCCTGAACTAATTCACCATTATAATATACTTCAAAAGCAATTTCCTAATCTGTATTTTATATAGTTGAAAATGCTTAAATAGTACTCTGTGCTTTGTCAAACATTTCCCCATGTGGTAGAATTAACTGGTGTATGCCGAATAACATATTTGTCTTACTTTATGCTCTTTCCTGACATTAGTGAATGCTAACCTATTTTTAATAAAACTAGTCAGTTAGGATAAGGCAGGTAGTTAATAATAAAAAAAGAAGCAAAAGCTAATTAAGGTAGAAGAATATGCAACACCAGAAAATATACCTATGGACTATTTTGAACTAAAAAATCGGTATAAGAAGAACTCTCCTCCTGTTTCTTTTCTTAAAAGCAATACTGAAATCTTTATATAAAAGATGTCTTCCCTCCACCAGGAGGAAAGTCACATTTTATTATCAAGTATGGGAAATTGAGACAGAGAGAAATCTGTGTAAATTAATCTTATAAACTAATCCTTAACTTCCTGCTTAATTTTTCACCATTAAGAGCTTTGCTCAAGTCCATCTGTCTGGTCACATTTTCATAGTTTACCACTCGGAAATTCAGTGTGTAAGTATTCAACTCTAACTTCTTTGGGTCTTCATGCTCTTGCAGGGACTCCCAGGTCCATATAAAGTTAAATAAAGTGCATACACTTTTTTATGTTCATCTGTCATATGTAAATTTAATATGTGGGCCCAGCTAGAGACTTATGAGGGTAAAGGATAAACTTTTCCTTCCCTTTACTTAAAACGAGAATTAAAATTTCTTATAATAGGCTAACCTCAGACTAGAATGAGTGATGTGCTAAAGAAATGAGATAACATGATTTTTAAAAACATAACTGGTTTAAATCCATGAAAAAATATGTTTTGTGAAAGAAAATTAGAAATATCATTTGTTGCTTTTGTCATAATTTAACTTGTAATTATGTAGTCATATTTTTCCCTTAGCCAACAGTGTTTTTATATGTTGAAATCAGGTGTTTTAATTTTAATTTTCAGTAATTATATAACACAATGTAATCATTGTCTTAATTACTTTTATAAACTTGAGGGAGTTTGGTTGTAGTTTCGTGATATTGTACAACTGAACCTTTTTCTTATTTGTGAGAACGAAAAAAATCATTGTAGACTATGATAGATGCTTATCTGCCTTTCTTATTTGCTGTTTGGAACTCCTCCTAATATTAGTTCAAGGATATGAATGAGACTCATCCCATTACCCAGCATCATAAATGGATACCATATTAAAGTATTAATATCTGATATATCACATTGAATTGTGCTCTGAGGAGGTACAATGTGAAATTTCCAGGACTCAAGCAGACAAAGGAAATTTGTCTGTTATTGGTTAGATTTCAAAGACAACAAAAGATAGCCTCTCTGGTGCTTCTAAAGAAAATTTGATTGATAAAGACTAACCCAGAGGAGAGTAAAACTAGGAACTGAAATATAAAAGATTCCCAGTGATGTCATTTGAGTCTTTGGAAACAAATGTTTCCTAGATGCTTTTTAATAAGTGCTCAATACATTCCCTGACCAACCTAATATCTACTTAATTTTTGTGACTTGCCAATGAGTTTTGAATGCTAAAATATACTAAGTTTAAATAATAGCATATGTAAGGAAGAATATTACAATATATTATATGTCTACAAAAAATAAAATTTAAAAACTGTTGAATAAATTAAACACAGAATTCATGATCAACCATGGTTTTAAATATGTCAAAAACTTTTAAAATGGTAAAGGTAAAATAGAAACAAATATACATGATAACACAAGCTTGGAGGAAATGAAGTTTTGCAAATTAAGTATCCTAAGATGTGAAATTATAGAGGTTGAGTCTACAGATGGCAAATCTCATGTTTTAAGGAGTCCATCTTTCTCATATGGTGAATTCTTAATTGTTAGGTACTGGGTGGGACTCAGACCATATATTTATTTAGAATAGAACTTTAGAATAAGGAACATAAGAAAATAAAAGGCTATTTAAATCAGTTGTATACTTCTTATGACCTTATATAATAAGAGATAGTCTGATTTGAGCAAAACACTGAAGAAAGAAAAACAGGCTTAGAAAATTTGTCTTTTCCTCTATGGTTAACAATCCAGAATACCTCATAATACATTTTAAAGTGTACATTTTAGAGCTGAAATATTCCCATTCTAAGCCCCAGAGTAAAGGAAGAAAGCTGAAAACAAAACAGGAGACAAGATAAGCTCCAAAAGGGAGCTATAGTTCAGCCATGGATACCTTCCAATCATCTTCTAATTTACATGAAATGACTATAACTGATAAAAACTAAGTTCACACTTGAAAGAGAAGAAAGTAATTTACTGAGACTCACTTTGGGGCAGAGGTATATTTATCTAATAGTTTTAGAGGTGAAGACTCAGATACCATTACAATACTGTCAAGGGACATGAGCATAGTATTTTCAATGGCTAAGAGCAAGAGACAAACATCTTGTCTGAGATACAGATACAAAGCCTTTTGGATCCTTGATTTTGCTAATTTTCTCATGGAATAAAGACAAATCCATGGGAAGTCAACACAGTTATAAGGGTTGTTATCTTTATAGCCTAACTCATATGAAACGAATCTCAAATGTGATTTTATAAGAAACTAAAAGCAGTGAAACCTTTCAAAATTGCTTAATCTGCAACAGACAGATGGACAAGGAGACTCTCCATTGAAAAGAAGGGGGTCCTTGCTATATCAACATAAAGGACATTGTCCCTGGCATGGAGAGTGAAGACTATACATTCTTTTTCCATCTGCATTGTCTAAATATATTTCCATTGAAGAAATTCTCCTTATTCACCATGCTTTGAGTGTGATAGGATAGACTTCCCCTGATGAATCACTTCTGACTCTGTACAAAAATATACGCTTCTTAGTTAACAGCTTTAAACTAGGAGTGAATGTACTAATTGCATGAAATATTAGGTTATAACATACTAGGGAGAGTTTGAAATATTTCTATAGCACTTTGTGGTAGAATTATGCCAGGCTAGGAAAAGATGTAAATGCTAGAAAGTCAGGCATTAGTGGATATCCTCAATTTTCTTTTCTTGTCTGTCCTGAATATCTGCAGGTAAACCCCAAAAGTAAGTATATGTTCTTCCTGACATACATAAAATATAGGGCTGAACACATGACCAAAGCCTAATAGGAAAACTCTACACCCTAAGAAAGCAATCCATGACTTCACCTAAGTCAACAAGTTATCTCTGTCATTTGTGGAAGGTATTTACAAAAGATGCTCTCTTGCAAATTATGTCCAACTGAAACTTCTAACTGTACTAATGATTTAGGCTAAATATTATTTAAACTCGGAGAAAAGTCAAAAAAGGAGACTAAAGAAAGGGAGGAAAAAATTCAGCGTCATAAACAACAACAGCCTATTTGAGTCTTTACATTCTCTGTGTCTTAGGACGACTTCTTCCCTGAACCTTTCAGAGAAAATAAACTTCATTTGTTTTGCTTAAACTTGTTTAATTTGATACATTTCATTTGTCACCCAGTTAGTGTAAATAGAATGTAGCAGTCAAGTATTTGAAAGGTACACATAAATAAAAAGGTTGAGAAACTAAAAAGGTTATAAAGCCATAGGGACTACTAGACTGTGTTTAACAATACAACATGTGACTGGCTACAGACAATGTCAGTACTCTATTATACTGGTTATAATAATACAGAGTACAATTTTACTTTTATTTATTTATTTTGTACCAGGGATTGAACCTAGACACACTTAACCACTGAGCCACATCTTGGCTTTTTTTTTTTTTTTTTTAATTTAGAGACAGGGTCTTGCTGAGTTGCTCAGAATCTTGCTAAGTTGCTGAGGCTGACTTTGGTGGTTTTTTTGGTTTTTTTTTGTTTGTTTGTTTTTGGTACTGGGGATTGAACTCAGGGGAACTTGGCCACTGAGCCACATCCCCGGTCCTATTTTGTATTTTATTTAGAGACAGGGTCTAAGTTGCTTAATACCTCACTTTTGCGGAGGCTGGCTTTGAACTCTCCATCCTCCTGCTTCAGCCTCCTGAGGCACTGGGATTACAGGGGTGTGCCACCATACCTGGCCAATTTTACTAATCTTTCTGATCTTTAGAGTAATATGTACATTTTAATACAAAGTCTTCTAAATTTGAAATTCTAGCACTAAGCATTATATATAGTCCATGAATTTTGGAAAGAATCACTTCAATGTGCAAATAACATTTCATATCTTTTCACATTAGAAAAACTGGAGGGCACATTTAAAAATTAGTTTTTACCCCAAATTGTTTGCCCCCAAACATCCATTTGGTGTCTGAGTTTTTAGTATTAGAAAAGTAAGATGTTCTGTCAATATTCTTAAACCCAATTCTGCTTATCTTTTAAATCAGTGAAAACAAGTTCCATGACTCTAGTGGCTAAGCATGTGATATGACAGAGCCAGGAGAAGGTAGTGGTTACTATGATGAATTACAGTTTATCCTGGCCCCCAAAGCAATTTATGTCATTAAGATAATAGAACAAGAAGCAAAACAAATTTGAGTGTACAGTTTGATTGCTAAACTACCAGTTTGAGACATTTGCCATTTATTTTCAAGAAGAAAAAAAGTGTATTTCACTTATCTATTTAAAACGCCTTCTAGCTTTCCAGAATATATTTTAGTATCCCACTAATTTAAAATTCAACAAGGTAAGATTACCTCTGTATGTAAATACATCTATCTTTAAGAGGTAGACAATGTGGATGAAACTGGAGACCATTTTGCTTTGTCAAATAAGAAAGACACAGAAAGATGATTACCACATGGTCTCACTCATTCATCAACTATTACAAAGTTTATCTTTTAGAAGTTGAGAATTGATTGGTTACTAGAGGATGGGGAGGACATAAGAAAGAGTGGGATGGAGAAAAATTGATAATGAGTATTGTTACAGTTAGGGAAGAGTGGATGGTTCTGGCATGATCTTGTATATTAGGGTGACTACAGGTAACAAAAAGGTATTGTATATTTCAAAAAAAAATAGAAGAATGGGTGTTAAAAGTTTTTACCACAAAGAAATGATAAATGTTTGAGGATTTTTGTTATGGCATCCCTAGAAGACTGACAGAATGGAAACCTCTCACTGTCTACCCCATCCAGTTTTAATGGATAAAAGATTCCCCCTTCTCCCTTTCCTTCCAACAGTTGAACAAGCATCTGTTGGGCCAGGGCTCATTCCTTTCTTTTCATAGCCATCAAGAGAAAGATGAAAGTAGTAAGATTGTGACTGCACCCTGGAGGAATTAGAAATTGATCATTTCTATAAGGATTGTTTTATGAGTTGATATGATTTTTATTGGGAATAATGATAAAAGGAATGATTTTAAAAATCCCAGAAAAAAATGAGAATAAACAAAAGGGGCATAGGGTTGCTGGAATTGAGAACAGAAGACAGAGTTCTAGTTAGGAATTGATAAATTAGATATTTCTTGAAATTACTATATGGGTTATATAGAATAACCCTAAATTAATAGGCAGTGAAGTAGCATTCCAGTGTGGAGAGAAAAATTATTTACCTTTAGTAGTAGAAAAGTAATGATGTGGTAACCAATACCACAACTACTAATAGGTATATATACTCTGTTTATCAACCTAAAATGATTATCTATACTCTGTAAAGAACTGATTGGGATTTAATTTGGTTTCACCTTTTTTGTATAATGAAATCTGTTGGACCACTATCCAGGTAAGATAAGGGATTGTTTCCTATTGTCATCTTATCAATGCCTGGTAGATAATATTGATGTACATATTCATGTGGTAACTATGTGAAGTAAGATTTATACTTTACATTCATATTTAGTACATTAAAAATAAATGATAATTCATTTATTTATGTCTAAATGGTTTTTCTCCAAAAAAAACTAAGTAAATAAATAATTATTTTTGAATTGCCTGAAGATAATTGGTAAGGAAAAACTGAACTCTAAATAGATAAATTAGCTATGAGAAAAAGAACAAGTGGAGTAGAAGAAGCACAGGTAAACTTGTCAAAATTCTTGACTTAGAAAAGAAAAACAAGAATTATAAAATTACAAAAAAATAGCAACATGCTTCTCTGTATTATGAAATGTACCTACTAAAAACTAAATGAAACAAATAAAATAAGAAGAACTAAAATGGGAAAACATTTCCCCAAATAGGACCTATCAAACTTTGATATGCTTTATTTTAAAGCTCATGAAAGTAAGTTAACATTGAAACTATGGGCAACTACTTGTAGCAAATTCACAAAAGCAAACACACTTGCTGAAAATCAATCGGCAAGTATTAAAAGTAATCTTATAGAGTTCATTTATGGACTCTTCCTACAATAGTGTTTTGTCCTAGTGTAAAGGATCATTCTCTGTGTGCATATCTATATATTCATTGACCCGGAAGTTAGCGTTTTAAACACTTTACAGTCACTTCAAAGACTGTGAACTCCTTTTAAATCTTAAAGATTTATCATGAAGAGGCAGGACCAGAGATTGGGTCAAGAGCAGGGTCAAGGCAGAACTTGCTAGGGCTCCCCTGGCAGCCCTAAGAGGGGAACAGGCTCCGCCTGGCCAGAGCCCAGGGGTAACGCAGCCTTGGGAGGTGACATGCTCCCCATGACCATGCAACAGAACCGTGTTCTTCACGTATACCAGTCAAGCACCATGTCCCACTGAGGCCTTGTCAGTCGCATTATCAAACAGCTGCCTAATCAGCAGTGGTCCTATAAAGAGGACCAGTTTGGGGATGATGGCAAGACCCTGTCCAGTGTGGTTTCACTAGTCTTACTCACAGGTCAGTAGGAAGGAAGACCACAGTGGAGGGGTGGGGGAAAGGGGGACTGGCTTTCCAGGCAGGTGATGCCTTTGTGGCTGCATTTCTTGATTTTCCAAATATGATGCATTTTTAGGGAGCAGCACCAATGTATAAACTATTCAGTGAGGGCCCCGGGTGCTACACAGAGACCCATTCCAGAGGAGAGATTTGGATAAAGAAGAAAAAAGAAGAGAGAAAAAAAGAAAGATAGAAAGAAAGAAAGAAAAAGGAGAAGGAGAAGAGGAAGAGGAAGAGGAATTATTATTATTATTATTATTATTTAGTATTCTGCACAATTCCTGTAACCTATTTATTGATCTTCCTTATTTTCCCAGATGGATGTCATATCTTTTTTTTTTTTAAGAGAGAGGGAGAGAGGAGAGAGAGAGAGAAAGAGAGAGAGAGAGAGAGAGAGAGAGAGAGAGAGAGAGAGAATTTTTTTTTAATATTTATTTTTCAGTTTTCGGTGGACACAACATCTTTTTTATTTTATGTGGTGCTGAGGATCGAACCCAGCGCTCCCTGCATGCCAAGCGAGCCATTACTGCTTGAGTCACAACCCCAGCCCTGTCATATCCTCTTAAATGAACTCTTGAAATAATTTATGAAAGAAAGGTCTTCCTTTCTTCTCTCTGCTGATTACTTGGTAAAACCTTCCCTGCCTCAATGTCCTGAGACCACATTGCCTATTCTGAAGACAAAGCAAGTCTCAGAAAGGGGCCTAAAATTTTGATGTCCTAATTATGGTCTGGATACCTCCAATTTTCTCTTTGCAATTCACTTTTTTTAAATAGTCAAACATTTTTGCATTCTGAATCTTAGTTTATTCCACCAAATATTAAGCTAGTTTAATTGCAATGGAGACAGAAGAGAATGCAAAGGAAATTTGTCATTTGGAGAAAAGAATTCACAGAGTAAATAATAGAAGGGCGAATTCTTTAATTCTCATCATTCCCATTAAGTTATATCTACTGTTAGTTGTACTTATTTTATTTATGAGATTATTAATGCTTCAGGAATTTTAATAATTCTCAGATTACAGAAATAATTATTCCTTGTCTACTCACAGTAAAAAGAGAATATGTACAAAGTTTCTCCCATATTTCTAAAAATAATAATCTTTCCACACATTATGAAGTATTAGGAGTCCTTTGTAGGCACCAGATGTTCTGATTGCAAGTTGAGCTAAGGAAAAGTACAAAGGCAGAAATTAGTATTATTATGTAATAAATTGATTTATTCATTAAAAGGCAAATATTTATTAAATTTTCCATTATTGCTAAATATTCTTAAGCTTATTAAGGTACTTCAATTATATCACAGACAGATAAGTTTGCACATAAAGAAGTAAATAGAATAAAATATATGTGCTTAAATCAAGGAGCAAGATATTTAGTTTTCAAAGGGCATAAAAGAAGAAATGGACAGTTTTACTTCATGGAATGGATCAAAATGGACTTCAAAGGAAAATAATTTTAAAGGTAAAATTTGATAAGGAATAAGTATTGTTGAACCAAAATAAACAGTCTCAATCAGCCTTTGTATGTGAATAAAGCTGGCATAATACATAGAGAACCTTAACCTAGCTTGATGTGTAAGCAAATTGTATCCTAAGCAACTGAGTCCAAAATTCCAACTATGGCCAAAAGATTGTTTCTGTATACCACTCCCTTTTCTATGGCAATCAGTGTAACCTTTAACCTGTGGTGGCTAGAGCATTTTCAACTGTCTTTGGTCATGAATCTCACTGTTTCTAGGACCTTTGTTTCCCCCTCTAGTAAGTTTGTAATTGTAAGTAGTCTCAATTTTTTTTAAACAGTGTTGTGCAAATAGATTAGGAAAGAAATGACATTTGGGGAAAGGGTGAAGTTTAAGAAAAGTGTCACAATGATGAAAAAGAATGAAATATTTAAAACTTCTAAGTCAATAACTGTGGCTACGGAAACTGAGCTGGTAAATCAGCTCTGGATCAGAGGAATTTTGGTTTACCAATTCTTGGATGGAAGGATAGTTGAAATATGTACAGTCCATTGTTGTTTTCATCAGGCATTGCAGAGGTGTATAGGGTCCTCAAGAAGTAAATAGTAAGTGGACTCTTCTGGGAATTCAGAGACATACTTGATATGAAGCTTTTTCTTTTAGAGTAGCTTATTTGGTACTATGATATCATCAGATGAAGCAGTGTGGCATTCAAATGAGTGTCAGGAACTTAATGATTACAGACACATATCAGATGTCATGGGAATGTTACTCTTTCCCACTATTTTGAGTAGGCTTCCTGCCCATTTTTCTTCTACCCATTGTGCAGAAAAAATACCTTTTAGATGATTTACCTTTGTGTTTCTTGATCTTTGCCCCACACTATCAGCCCACACACCATGCCTTGATCATTAGATAACATTCTTTTCCCCTTCTTTGAGATTATTTTAGGTTTGAATTAATGTGCAATTACATATACTTGGAAATAGTATTCACCCAGACTTCATTCAGTGTAAATGAAGTCATTGTAAAGCACTTGGGGGTAGAAAAATGGAATTTATTGAGGAATTTCTCACAAATTTGCATCTATCACATAAGGCAAAAAGCTTCATTCAGTTTGATCCTTGTCTGCAGCATATAGTGGTCTTTAGCCAACCTCTCAGTAGTGGCACTATCTGCTTGATTTTAATGTCCTTCGTGGCATCATCTTGTTTTCTGTTGACCTCAAGCTCCCAGATGCATCATCCTGAGTCTATCTGCCTTGAAATCACTCCATGAAAAAAATAGTTCATCTTGGGAATTTGCTAGTCTTTGCAAAAATGTATTGCCTTCAATTGGTGAGATATGGGAAAGCATCTAGTTCAGCACTCCTGTTTATGTGATTCTGTAATTCTTAAAACAGGAGGAGATAAGGGTGTTAAATATTCCTGTTCAGAAAATATTTGCATTTTCACCTAACATCGAAAGGTATCTCTAACTTAAAAGTAGAGAGAAAAGGTGGCTGACTCCTGCAGCAAGAGGGAAAGAGAGAGATAGAGGGAACCCAAACAGTGAAATAATTAGTATTAACTGGTTGATCCAGTCCCTCCAAATGAGTTCTTTTTAGAAAAGCTTTTTCATTTAAATTAATCTAACAGTGGAAAGTCTAAACATCAACAAAATTTGGTAGGATCAATAATTTGTGGCTTTACAAAAATTCACAAGAAGAGAATGTTATCTAAAGATCAATTTCATTTCATCACATTGCTCTTGAAACTAACTTGAATGATTCTGTGACTCATTTATTAATTTCATCTGCATCATGCACTGAGACTTACTAAGCATCTAATAGTATGCATGGATCAGAGTAGATAACCAATATGAGTATTGATGCATTATTTTAGATGCTGGAGATACAGTAATGGACAAGATTATTCCTGAAAAGAATAAAGACATACTCACTAAAAAACTACATCCCAGTGGACTAACAAGTAAGCAGGAAACAATAATAAGATGCAATTAACTCATAAAAGGAAAGTAAACCTGGGAAGAGCTGTAGGAACATGAAAGGGGGATGTTTCATGTTCAAGCCTTAGAGATCAGAAAAAGCACATTATTGTTGAGCCTTGTCCCTGTCATTTATCAGGAATACAAATTGGGACAAATCACTTACCTTCTCTTTGTGCCAATTTACTCATCTAAAAAGTGGGGAAAATAATGATGTCTACAGCTAAATTTAAGATTTAGGAAAAATAGTTAGAAGGGTTCTTGGCATATAGTCAGCTCTCAATAAATGTGAGGGGTTTTTTTTGTTGTTGTTTTTTTAAAAATACCAGGGATTGAGCCCAAGGGCACTTAATCACTGAGCCACATCTCCAGCCCTTTTGTAATATTTTATTTAAAGACAGAATTTTGCTGAATTGCTCAGTGCCTTGCTAAGTTGCTGAGGCTAGCTTTGAACTCATGATCGTCTTGCCTCAACCTCTTGAGCTACTAGGTTTACAAGCATGTGCCATTGTGCCTGGCAACGTGAGCTCTTTTTATGGTGTTCCTCTCCAACTACCTCAGAGAGAGAAGAGAAGTGTGTGTAAGCTGGATCCAGATTGCAAAGTCTTTATGTACCTTGCTTAGGAGTGTAAATTTTACTTTAAGACTATTAAAATGGAGAATTTTTTAAAAATGGTTTTATTAGGGAAGTAACATGATTCTCTCGTAAGGCATTATTTCTTGCCTAGCTACACATGATACCTCATGTGCTAGTATTCTTGATTTGAGGGCTGTCTATTTATTTATTTTTTGTACATTTGTATAAAAGCCAGTAAGAAACATGATTCTTGGGACAAAATTACATTTAACTCAATTGAAAAAATGACCCTTATTCTCAGTTTAGATTACTATAATATTGCAAACAAAGACATCATTTTGACAAACATAAAACATCATTTTGGAAAACATATATGACTCAATCATATTCTATGTCACTAAAAGAAAAAAAAAAAACTTGCAAAGGGACCCAATTCTTAGGTCCTGGCAAGCATGACCACAACACATGGTTCTTTTGTATCCTGTAATATATTTCAGGCTCTTTCTTTTTCTTGTGTGTATAGTGAATTTTAAGGAAAAATGTGGGATAGAAGCCTGAAAATCTGTTTCTCACCTCTCACATATCCATCCTGGTGGGAGCTTTGCATGTTCTCCTAATTTTGAAAACTCACAAACAGCTAACTGAACATAACCTAAGTACCAAATACAGCATCTGAGATTGTCTTCAAGTGTCAAAGTCACACTGCTTCTTCCATATATGCTCATTTTGTTCTGATCTCTCTTGCCAGCTTGTGACTTTCCTGTCTTTGGTCCAGCACTACCCCTCCTCCCTCCACATTTCTTCCTAACTCAGCCCTCCTGCTGTAGTTTTCCCTTGCATTTTGGAGTGCGTTATTTCTTTTGTGTCCGTTTATATAAAGTCGGTTGAAGGAACGTGAATGCATCCTGTAAGAGCCAGGCTCTAAATGTCTTTAATTTTTCTTTATTCCATTTTGTTATCAACATCAGTGCATTATGTACCTCTATGCTAAGATATAATTTTTCATCTTTGAAAAAAGAGGCTTATTTTATTTTTCAAGATAACTGGTGGCTTTTTTAAAATGAAAAAGACAGATTAAATGGAGGCAATCATACAGCTGGGTTTACAAGCAAGAGTTACATTCAGAAACTGCAAATCACCACAGAACTTTTTTCTTTCTATCTGATATTTTCCTTGACTCAATTCCAAATACATACCAAATAATGGATTAACTATTTCCAGGGTAAATGTGGATAAAAATAATTATATCACATATAGCAGTCATTTAGGGGTGATGGGAATGCAAAATGCCACCATTCTAAACACTGATTTTCAGTGTACCTTCCAAGGAGCACCTTCTGATACCTTTATATGTATTTAATACTTGTGAATTTTCATGAACTAAGGTTATGGTATTAATTAGAATTGCACTTAGGGACTAATGATATTTACATTTCAAAAAATATGTTCAGAAAATATTTGTTGTTGCTCACTCTGTGCTAAACATAGTTTTAAATTTTCCACTAGACAGTTGTTAGAAGAATTTTGTGGACAAAATGCTATGTGAAATAAAAGAATAGTGGCTTTCAGCAAACGAATTTCTCATTTCTCTTTATGCATAATTTACTTGATTTGTACACAGTTTTCTTTATATATTTATATTATGAATAAGGGAGTTTACAGTTTTCACTTAACTTTTCCATCTAAACAAACAAGCACTCACTCATACCACATTTAAAAACCATAATGCAGATGCTGTAATTTTCCAAAGTTAAATATGTTTTTGCTTTTAAAATTTCCAGCAAAAAGAAATTATGGTATAATATTCTATACCATCAATTAACAATTATTTATATATTTACCCATTTAGAATTTCTTTTTTGCATATTTATCAATGACACACATCTGAGATTTTCTTTCCCTAAAATGACACTTCTTTATTTTCATCTTTGGATAATATGTTTTTCTGAAGCATGGATTTCAGATATCACCATTAAATTTGACATTCCATTTTTTTTTTTTTTTTTTTAGCTTTCATGTTTCTATCAGTAAGTGAGCTTTCCATCCCACTGTTGATCTTTTGAAAGAACCGTCTTTTAAGATTTTCTCTTTGGAATAGTTTGACTATAAAGTACTTAATAAACTTTGCTTTTTTGTATTTTATTACAAACTATACATTTGTAGGTTCTCTAGTCTTTAATCTGTGGTTAAATATTTTTCATCAGTTTGAAATATTCTTAACTACTATCTCTTCAGATATTTCTTCTTTTTTCTCCTTCTCCTTCTTTCCGTTTGGGACTCCAACTAAACATATATTGTGTCTTTCTCCACCCTATTGTACATATCTCTTGTTTATCTGGCTATTTTCTCAATTACTTGTTCTGTTTATTCTTCAGTTTGAATATTTTAAAAATTCTTCTGCGTTCCAATTAATTAATGAATTTTTCTGGAGTGTTCAGTCTTCTCTTAAAGCCAAAATAATTTCTTTAATTTTTTCTAGTTCTAGAATTTCTATTTGATTTTTTTCATAGATTCTAATTCTCTTGTGAGTTGCCATATTTTCATCTGTAATTTTTCATTTTTTATAGGGTGTATTTCTTATAGTTATTTAAGCTCTATGCTTGAATATTTTATATGGGAAACTTTATAGTCTTTTCTAGCATGAGCAATTCTCCTTCTCTCTCTCTCTCTCTCTCTCTCTCTCTCTCTCTCCCCTTTCTTCCAATAAATGAATTATGGCCATTACATTAAAATCATTAAAAATCTAATTTTTTCTCATATATGTCTTTTAATTGATATAGCAATAGGAGGTGGAATATATTTTACAATTTTACTAATAGTTTATTACCTGCCTTTAGGGTGAATCAGTTGGGGATTTTAAAATAAGGATCTGAGCATTCACTATTTTTCTTTTATAGAATTTTGTAATTCTAATCATTATCACCTACTTGACTACTGCAAAGTTGCCACACATTTTGTTAAAATTTTCAAAAAATATCACTTTTTTATTTTAGCCTCCAATCCCCTTTGCTGTTTCTAATTTCAAACAATATGCTCAGAAAGAAACCAGCCCCATGACTGATGCTTCTCAAGTCTTGATGTCACTCTAGTCTTCTGATGCTAGCAAATACTCAGCTGGTTTCTCTGTTCCTAATAGTGATATTCTCATAAGAGCAATATTGTATCTTCAGAGTACTATTGTCTGCATTCAAAATCAACCATGGTTCCTTGTGAAAAACAGTCATGGAGAGTTAGCTCAGCCTATCTGCAGAACTGGGATTTCACTATTTCCTTGTGTTCCTGCCACTCTCGGCTGCCTTTTCCTACCCCATTGCCCACCCTAGTTCTTCATACCTAGAGCATTAGTATGTTACAAATTCCATGTGTCACAAAAATAGAATTATTATTCATTTTTAAATACAAGTTTTATGGAATAAAATTTGTGGTTTAGCCAACTACTTTCATTCTGTATTTTGACTGTAACATTTGATTGTATTATAGCTCCCTTTGTGCTGAAAAGTCAGCTTTAGTTTCACCTGTTTTGAGGTAATATATGTTGTTTTTCTTCTCTGGCATGTATTAAGACTTTTTTTTAATAGTATCACTAAATTTTACTTTACTACATATACATGTATTTTCTTTGTATTTATTATATATCACAATTTCCAAATGTATCTTGAATATGTAGTTTGGAATCTTTCATCAATTTTGGAAAATTACTTTTAATATTTTTTTCAGATTGCTTGTGCTCCATGTATGCATTCTTTTCTTTCTTTTTGATTTTCCACTTTATACCTGATCTCTCTTGTATTTTTATGTTTCTTATTCTTCATCTTTGTCCTACATTTTGAATATTTTCTTTCAATTTATATTTAACTTCACTAAAGGTACCTCAAGCTACATCTCTGTTTAGTTAGACCTAATCTTCTATTTCAAATGTCTATTAAGTTTTTAAAGATAATTTTAGATTCACTTGTAGTTAAAAGAAATTATACAAAGAGATCAGATATATCAAAACTGTAGTACAAATCCCAGCCAAGGTATTTACATTAAAACCAAAAAAAATATAGAATATTCAAATGGTCATGAGAATATCTCATGCTGGTATTTTATAACCACACCCACTTTTCCCCACCTTCCACTTTGCTTCAGTCTGGCTGCAGCAAAATAACCCGGGGGGGGGGGGCGAGGTGACGAACAACTTGTGTGCATTGATACAGCAGGATTGGGAGCCCTTTATTGTAGGACAGGAGGGGAATATATACATTACACACAGCTTATCTTAATTAACATAAACTAGATACAGCAGTCAACCAATAAGGAATCTCCACACTTAATGGCTCCCTGGAGTTACTTCACAAACCACTCCCTCTGCAAAATGCCAGGCGCCATCTTGACTTGTTTACAGACTCTAACACCACTTACTTCTTAACCCCTGATAACCAATACTCTGTTATCATCAGTAATCTATTTTCATTCTCTATAATTTTGTCATTTCTGAAAAGGAATCATACAGTATGGGTAATGACTTACTTCATCCAATATAAATCTCTTGAGAGTCATCCAGATTGTTAAAAAAATTGTTCCTTTTATCACAAAGTATTACATATGGTTATATATTAGTGTTTGTTTAACCTTTCACCAACTGAAGGACATCTGAATTCTTTCCAGTTTCGAGTAATTATAAATAGTAGTGCTATAGCCATTTATGTATAAGCTTGTGGGTGAATATAAGATTTCATCTTGCCAGGAATAACATTTGTTAGGTTGAATGATAGTTGCATTATTTTACTGAGCATATACATTTTTTTTCAGAGTAGCTGAACCATTTAACGTATAACTAGTGTCAATTATGAGTCAATTATTTCATCTGTACCCTCAGTAACAATTGATGTTGCACTCACAATTTTTAAATTTCAGCCATTTTGATACAGTGCATTTTGATAAATATATATCAATATATCATTGTTGATTAAACTTATTTCTACTTATTATCTAATGATGCTAAAGATCTTTTTGTGCACTTAATTTCCATTTGATACGCTCTTCAATGAAATGTTTCATCATGTCTTTATTCCTTTTCCTTAAAGAAAATTTTAACCTTGACTTGGAAAAGTTCTTTATATGTTCAGTACTACTTTTTTTTTGTCAGATGTGTGGTTTTCACATAGTTTCTCCCTATCTTCAACTAACATTTTATTATCTTAACAATGGCATTCATTTTTTAAAAACTTAAAGCCCAGTTTATCAATTTTTCTATTTACTGACTTTATTTTTGGTGTCAAGTCTAAGAATACACTGTCTAGTTTTATATTCCAGAGATTTCCCTCAAGTGTTTTACTAAAAGTTCTGTAGTTTTATGTTTCACATTTGATTTTGTGGTTTATTTGCTTACATTGTTTATGAAGATAGAGACATGTTGAAATTTATTTCTCCATCATCCGTCTATAGATTTCCAATCACTGAAGTATAATTGATTGAAATGATGTGTTTCCTCCACTAAGTTACCATGGCAAATTTCTCAACAATTAATTGGGAAAATTTTTATGGGTCTATTATTTGATTTGGTATTATAGCCCATTTAATTACTTTTTGTCTTTATGCATCTCTAAAACTACATATTTTTGACTATAGCTAGATAATTCTTAGTTTCAGGTAGACTGGCTTTCCAGCTTTATTATTTGTTTTCCAAATTTTACTAGCTGTTCAGTTTCTTTTCTTCTGTATACACACAAGACATATAGATGTTGGATGTTAAATATATTTACATATATATGTGTTAAATACATATAAATATTAAATGTTTCTTACATTACTTTACCAATAGTATTAAAATTGTATATGAATTTTGGAAAAATCATTCATTTTATGTTGAGGTCTCCCATCCATAAGCACAATAAATCACCCTTTATTCAGCTCTTCTTTATTTTATTAGTTTTCTAAGTTTTTTTAGTTTTTAGATTACACGTCCTGTACATGTTTTGTTATATTTCTAACTAAATATTTTCTTTCTTTTGTTATTTTTTCTCATTAAATGTTTCTTTATTTTCTTCTTTCTTTTTTTTCTTCCTCCCTTTCTTTTCTTTTTAAAAGTGATTGCAAAGGATACTGGATTTTGGTTTTCATATCTATATATTCATTGCTGTGATGCTTCTGAATTTATGTATGTATTACTACAAAAAGGATCTTTGTACTTTTCTTGCCATTTGCAATGTAAATATAATTTCCCCTGTAAAAGGAAACACTTCACTTCTTTCTTTCCAATTTGTGCATTTTTTATTTCCTTTTTCTTACCTTACTGTAATGGCAGTAAATTCCAGCATCCTATTCTGTTAAATAAGAATTATGAATAAATATATTATTTCCTAATTACAAATCATAGAGACAGATCATTCAAATTTCATAATTAAATGTTACTATTTTAATTTTTTGCACATTTTCTTTTGTCACAGTGAAGTTCCTGTCTATTCCTATTCTGAAATTTTGTAACTAATGTTTTTTCTGCAATTTATATAATTATTATTTTCTTATTTAGTTTAATATGATAGATTATACTAATGAATTGAATTCAGAATTTGAGCCAACCTTACATGCCTGTAATAAATTTGACTTAGTTATGATGTTTAATTCATTTTATGTATTACCGAACTCTATGGATATTTTATTAAGAATTTTTGTGTTTATATTTACACAGATATTTTTCTGTAATTTTTTTGTTGTATTTTTGTTGTCTTATTTTAACATCAGTGTAATAGTATTGTCAAGAAATTAATTGGAAAGTGTACCCTTTTTATTGTGTTGAAGAAATTTATAAAATTGGTGTCAATTCTTCAATTTTTTAGTAGAAACCATTTTAATAAAACTATTTTAGATGATGATTTATTTGGGGGGAATCAATTTTGGAAAATTTAATTTACTTAATATTTATAGAATTTTCAAGTTCTCTGCATTATATTTGGGAATTCTGGTAATTTTGCTTGCTTTAGTCAGCTTTTTCATCATTGTGAAGAAAATACCTAAAAAAATGTCATAGAGGAGGAAAAGGTGTCAGAGATCTCAGTCCATATTGACCAATTTCACTGCTCTCCTTACAATGTGAGGTAGAGCATCATGGGAAATGGCCCTGCAGAGGAAAACTGCTCAGCTCATAGTTGGGTCAGGAAGCAGAGGGGGGATGGAAGGGGCTTCTAGGACACACTTCCAGTGACCCACCTTCTAGAGCCATACCCCATCTGCTTACAGTTAACACCAATCATTTCATTCAAATGAGGATGGACTGGTTAGGTTACAACTCTCATAATAATTTTACCTCAATATTCTTACATTAATAAGAACTTTCTGGGGATACCACATATTCTAACCATAATAGTGCTGTTCAAGGAATTGGTCCATTTAATCTAGTTCTCAAAAATTTGTGTTTAGAATGAGACGCTCATAATATTTCTTTATTATGATATCTGTTGTACCTGTAGTGGTACCCTTCATTTCATTTCTGATATTGGCAATTTGTATTTTCTGTATTGTTAATCTTGGTAAAAGTTTATCAGATTTATTGATTTATCCCAAAGACAAACTTTTTGTTTTACTTAGTTGTCTGTTTTCAATTTCATTGCTGTCTGCTCTCATCTTTATTATTTATCTTCGGCTTTCAGTGGTTATTCTGTAGTATTTTTACTAAGTTTTCAGGATAGAAAGTAAAGTTATTGCTTTGAATCATGGCTGCTTTTTGAATATATGCATCTATGGCTATACTTTTTTTAAAATAGTGCTCTTTCCTTGTGTACTACAAATTTTGATGTTTCATTTTTAGTTACACTTTATATAATGTAATTTTTTTCTTTATTTCCTTGATAATTCCTATTTGACAAACAGGTTGTTTGTAGTAAGTATATTGTTTAATTCCTAGGTTTGGGGATTCGTCCCACTATCTTTCTCATTTTGATTTCCAAATTGATTCAATTGTTTCAGAGAGCAATCCATGTCATTTTAAGTAGTTTCCATTTATTGAGGAATTATTATGCCATTCCAAGGGTAGATATGGACACATGAGAAGAATGTGTAACCCTATAGTGTTGGATGTTGTGTTCTTTCAATGTCAGTTGGGTCCTTTTGGTTGGTAGTTGATGGTGTTGCTAAGTTTCTATATATTCTTCTGATTTTCTGTCCAGTTATTTTATTAATTTGGAGAAAGTTGAGTGTTCCCAACTATAATTGAGGGTTTGCATCTTTCTTCTTTTTTCACTTTTGTTTTTACATATTTTACAATTTTGTTGTTTGGTACATAAACATTTAAAATTTCTGTATAGCTGGGTATATTACCCTTTACTCCTTATATAATATACTTCATTCTGTGGTAATTTCACTGTGAGATTTACTTTATCAATATTAATATACATACTCTTCAAATGTATAAGTAATGGTTTCATGATATATCTTTTTCCCACTGATACCTACCTGACACAAAAAAAGATATATCACAGAGACACATTAAATCTAAGCTATTTTAAAATGTTGAATGAGAATTGTTTGACTAGATAACTTACAATTCATATAGTACTACTTATTCACTTATTTATTAAATTGGTTTATCATTTTGTGCGATATACTAAAACAGGCAAGCAAAGAGACAAATGGAAAGGTTCAAAATGTCACCTTACATTGTATATTAAAACATGTTTCCAAAATCATAACCAGTAACTAATATGAGATTATTTGATATTTTGTATAAATATAGTATTTTAAATTAAAAACACTTCTACAGCTTTTAGATTTGCTAATTGAAGTGATAAATTTCATCAATTCTCTTTTTATATAAATATGATTAAAATTCTGATAAGTTTTAGAATATAGAAAGAAAATTCTTACAAAGAATATAGAAAGGAAGTGATTCCTTATTGTTAATTAAAGCCATAAATAGTTCTGCAAATAGATCCTGTCTGATACAATGGAGTTGTTATTTTATAAATACGTAATTTTGTCTGTTAATTCTTCAAATTTTGCATATTTACTTTCTAGTTATCACTATAATAATATATTATCCTTCAACTAGTATTTGATTCAGTCTCTTTCCTGAGAAGATTTTATCTACTTGGTGAAAGTAAGAGTGAAGTATTATAACTTGCACACAAATTAATATTTTTCTTTATATTTTATCTCTGTAGATTTAACACCAATATTCACATTATAAGCAACAGCTAGAATGCTAACTAGTAAATAACAACTCCTTGTGCATGCATTAATGGACACACAAAGAAATATATTTTTGATTAGATGAATTGATATTTTAAGAAATTTAAATGAATCATTTTTGTTATAATAGAGGAATATATATAAGTGAAGTTACTGCCTTTGTTTTACAAAATTAATGTAAGCTTTCACAGATACTTAATGCATTATTCATTTAATAGCGTGATTATGTAATTAACATATTTATTTGATTATTTAGTATTGATGCTTAATGCTTTCTTGTTGTGTTTGGTTGTTTTTTTTTTAAAAAAAAAGAATTTGAATCAGCTTCAATACAGTCTGCAGCAATTCTGTTAAGCATTCCTTTCAGGGCCTGCCAAGAAGAAAAGCACTTTAAGGGAACAGAAGAATCACTATTATCAGGCACCTGTGATGAGTCAATCACTGCAGATAAACACTGAATTTATGTTTGTTCATCTTGGCAGCTAAGGCACAAAGGAAAAATGTGGTTCTCCCAAGGTTGCCTGCAGACGCAAACATTTTCTTGGCTCAAAACTGAATGGAGACTTTAACATGTGGTTTCTTATGTTAGCAACATCGAAGAACATAATGGATGATGTCTTCACACATTTTTATGAAAAATGGACATTGTTCACCTACAAAAGCTCCAAAAGCTACACTTTTAACAATAAAAGTAATTCAGTGAAGACTTTTCTTTGGGGCCCTGAGATAATGAATTCTGAGTATGTTGCTACCTGAAAATCTAACTTAAAAACACAGAGTGCTTAAAGAATCTGCAGGAAGAGATAATTAACCTGTCCATAGACAACCTCTCTCAAATATCAGATGCCTCAGATGAACCTTGTTGAAGAACTGTACTGTTGTCAATTTATAGATTCTAAATTTCTAATATTTGTCTTGTTAATTAAAGTTGGACTTCATTTTTTATGTTTTGATTTATGGCCAAAAAACTGTTAGAAATAATGTTGCACTATGAACAACAACAACAAATTTCATATAAACCAGAAAGATACAAATATAATGTTTTTAACATAATAAGTGTCTTACCAAATCAATTCCAAATAATAGCTGGATAACATAATAACATTGTAGTTACCTGTAAAGTCAGATTTAAAGATAGGTGGTTAGTGTAGTTAGGTAAATTTGCTCTAATATTGAATCTAATAAAAAAAAAAATGGAGTCCATCTGAGCTCGGGAAAACAGAACAGCACCTGGGAGACTGAAATGTTGTTTCCAAGGCCAGGCCCATCCCAAAGAATGCTGTTGCTGAGGCTGCCTTTGAACTTGCAATCCTCCTGTCTCAGCAGTTGAGAAAAAAAACTTAATGAAACAGCTCCCAACAAGACAGGGAGATGCTAATCAAATCACCCTAGGCCTTTCCACCCCATATCACTCCCCACCACCATCTCCCACTGCCCACCAGTCTTCCACCTTTTGGTGCTATACTTCAGCTTTCAGGGAAGCAAGGACTCCTCAGGGTAATAGGTGGTGTTGAGTGTGTGGGAGACTCCCAGCTGAAGTTAAGTTTCCATCTAGCAGGAACATCAAGTAATTCCTTACTCCTCCCCCTCCTCTCCAAAGGGCACCAAATTCAAAAGTTTTCCCCATCAGTCCTGGCGGGACACCCCACAGTGTCTGCTCAACATTCCTGAGTCACCCTGCCAATCAGCACTCTCCACATCTGCGCCTCCACAACCCTCCTTAAGCCAAAGCTTGCAAGCTCATGCTCTCTGCCCTCCTCCTCTCCTCTCTCTCCTCTCTGCCTCTCCTTTTCTTTCCCTTCAGGCAGCCCCCATTAAAATCTCTGGTTGAATCTCTGGGTGAGTCACTTGCCTTTCAAGTGGTATCACCTGTATAATTTTCTTATTTGTATTCTACCTCGTGTATTCATAAACTAAATTTCAATTTCTTGAAGAAAAAAGATTTTTTACTCTTTTGCCTCTTCTACAGCAATAGAGAAAAGTTATCATGATAGGATTCAATAAATGCCTTCTGGAGTTAAAGTTTTAACCTGAACAACTAGCCCTTGTCAGAATGGCACATCTACAGTTTCCTATTATAAAACCACCCTCATTGTACCCGATAAAACTAAAATCCCCTATGTAACCAACAACCATTTTCACATCCAGTAAATGAGACCCTACTTAGCCCATGAATGAATAAATGGCTTCTCTGAATCTGTTGAGGTCTGCATCGTCATGTTGTGCTTACACAAAGTGTAGCAGAAACATGTAATAATGTGATTTAAGCTATTTTAGAAGCTCAAAGGAAGTAGTGTTGTGTGTATTGTTGAGATTTGAAGAATAAGTAGTGGTTATCCAAGAAAGGAGATAATGAATTAGAATATTCTACGAAGGGCACAATACATGAAAAACATGTATACTCAAAGAACCATATAGTATATTTTAGTTAAGAGATTGAAAATAAATGATGCTTAGCAATTGAGGGACAAAATGAGTGTGACAAGTCCTCAGAGCAGGATCCCCAAGGGCCTCCAGGATAGGTTTAGGATTTCAGAACATGTTGGTAGCTGAAACACAGACTGTTAGTGTCTTAGTACCATTCCCCTCTATTCTTCTCTTTCAGGGGCGGAATTATCTTTCCCCCAAAATCTCTGCAGAAAGAATCTGTATCAGATCCACCAATGAGCAGCAATTATGTAAGTTTTGAAGGTAAAAGACAAATAGAAGCCATTATTATTTTTTCTTCTAGCACATATGGATGTTGTCAGAGATCAGAAATCATTATGACTCTGTGGAATTTATTTCTATCATCCATTTAGATTTGGGGGTTGGGTGGGTAACTATGATCATTACTGGCAATTTACAGCACTTCTTTTTCAGGGGAAGGGGGTACCAGCAATTGAACTCAGGGGCACTTGGCTTCTGAGCCACATCCCCAGCCCTATTTTGTATTTTATTTAGAGACAGGGTCTCACTGAGTTGCATAGCATCTTGCTGTTGCTGAGGCTGCCTTTGAATTTTCAATCCTCCTGTCTCAGCCTCCAGAGCTGCTGGGATTACAGGCGCGTGCCACTGCACCTGGCTAATTTATGGCACTTTTAAAACTCCTTGACACCTGCAATCTTAGTGGATTTTTAAATTATATATAGTCTTTCTGCCTCTAATTCTGTAGCATTGCTTAATTATGTAATTTCCTGGATTAAATTACTTTCTCTTTTACAAACCAAATCATGATTGATACAGGATTTGATTTAAATGGCTGGAAAGAAAGAGCAGAATGGTAGGTGAGTAAGACTCTCTGGTGATTGTCTCCCCATAGATATCTCAAATTGAACAGCTATTCATGCATCAAAGTACTTTCCCAAGAACTTTGGAAACCAGGTGAGAAACCACAGTGGTGGATTTAATTTAAGAAAAAGAAGAAACATTGAAAAAGGCAGAAAGCAAAGAGTTGCCTACACCACCCTTCCCCTAACTCCAAACAGTGGGTCATGGAGAGTGTCCTTTTGCAGAAAGGGGAGGAAATGAAGTCTAGGCTTTAGACTTGAAATCTAGTACCAGATCTAATGCAGGGAACTTAGTTGGCAAAAACCCATGTCCCTTTCTACTTTGCAAATAGCTGTGGGTTGTGTTGTTGAAACTGCATTATCCAGGTAGCCAAGAGATTTACTCTACTACATTTCTTTTAACCTTGGTATTCAGAATTGGGAGAAAGTAGAGCACAAATCTTGTACAAGAGTTTGTCTTGAAGTTAATTTCCAGTGAGACCCAGCACCAGCTAGAAGTCAAAGCCCCCCAGAAGCAGACAGAACTTTCAGATAGAGCCTCTTGACCTGATCTAGCATCAGGTGGAGACCTACATACCAGTGGGAAAGACTCAAATTTCAACCTACATCATTGCCAGCCTTGAAAATGGTCTAAGGGAACATTATCATCTGCCTGAAACTATAGAGGTCCCTTCAATTCTGAGCTCAGGGGCAATCCAACACTTTGTCAGTCTAGGTGGCCAAGAACTTTATCACCAGTCCCTCAAACACAAGCACTACAGCTATTCACAAGTCAAGTGTTCACAGATAGGACTCTAGAGCATCTCTAGCAACAAGAAAAGTCTTGTATTCCAGTGACATAGACTCATATTTTGGTCTGCATTACCATAATTTGTAGCATCAACCTCAGTGCCCCTTGAGACAGGTCCCTGGCATTATAAGGCCCAGATGTGATGCTGCTCAACATCTGCCTAAAAAGCCAAGAGTCTGCCTTTACCTACATGGCCCTCAACTTGTGCAGAATATTGTGGAGTTAAACATCAGCCACTGGTGGTAGAAATGCCTAGTTTTGCCCTAGTATTTAATGCTGGGCAAGTCAAACTTAACACTGGGAAGATTCTAATGTTCCTAATCCTTAGGCTTGGCTTTGAAATAGCCTCACACCCAGGTGAATATGCATGGTCTCTATATATGGCCTCAGTTCATCAGATTTATATTCTAAGCAGCATAACCTTTGGCTGGTTGCAGTGATTTTCAGCCACAAATCCATATTAGCAATAGATAGCCCATAGAATCATGAGCCATGGTTCTCCCAGTACTGTGCTTGTTTTAGTGAGCTTGGACTCAGTGTGATATGATGGCCACAGATGTAACATGGGAGTCTGAGGCTGGTCTATTCATGGTGATTCTGCTCTGAGCTAGGAAAAATTCTTCAGTGTTGGACCACAGGCCACTGAGTGTGAACAAGGTATCTGGGTCTTCCCTGAGCCATGGGAGAGGCCTTTGGGAAAGGTAATCCTTTTCAGGCATCCTCCTGATTCATTCATAAAAAACACACCAAAGGTGAATTTGAACAAACCTGGGCTACAGTCACTCTTTTGTGCTGAAATAATGAAAACACAAACTTTATACTCCAGTTAAACATGGACTTGGATGCCATTAGTGTTAAAAAAGTGGAAGTAACATCAGTCTCAGAAAAATGAGAAGTACACTTAGAATTTCAGAAGGATAAACACAAATGAAGCCAGATTAGGAAGATTGGAATGAATCTAGTGCCCTCATCATTTAAAGCCCTGTTGATATTGTACACTAACAAGCATCCAGAGTTTGCAAGAAACCATGACCTCACATAACTATCAAATTAAGGTGCCAGAAACTAATCAGATAGCAAATATTATGGGAGAGCTCTCAAATGGACCATCTAAAACATATATAGTAACAAAACTAAATGAGCTTAAATATAACAAAGAGAAAATTCAATACTCTAACAGAGATACTTAACAAAGAGATCAAAGAAATTGTTTAAAAATCAAGGAATTTCAAATTAGTGGATTTGAAAAATACTCTAAGTGAAATTTAAAAAAGAAATGATGAACACATCAATACTAGTATCAATCAAACAGAGGAGAATGAGTGAGCTTGAAGACCAGATATTTGGAAACACATAAAGAAGAAAAAAGAATGAAGAGACATGAAGAAAGTTTATAGGAACTTTGAACAGTATGAAAAGAGCAAATATTAAGGTTGTTGGAGTTCAAGAAGGTTTGGAAGATACCAAAGGTTTAGAAAGTTTATTTGAAAAAAAAAAAAAAAAAGACAATAACAGAATAATTCCCATATCTGGAGAAGGGTGAAAATATTCAGGTACAAGAAGATCAAAGTTCACTAGTCATATTTAACTCAATTAAATCTACCCCATGTTATATTATAATCAAACTCTCAAAGGAAAAATAGAGAGAAAATTCTCAAGGCAGTGAAAGAAAAGAAACAAATAACACATAAAGGCACCCCATTTTTACCTAAGGCCTTCTTAGCAAAAACCTTACAGATAAGGAAAGAGTGGCATGAGCTATTAATAGTACTCAGTGTAAATACAAACAAAAAATATATAATGTATAAATCAAAAACAAAAATGAAGAAACCATACACATTACTAGAGTAAATCACTTAATCACTAAGTCAGACTATAAGAGAGTAAGGAGAGGGAAAAAAGTACTGTAATAAAACTACAAAATAAGTTATAAAATGATTGTAGTAAGGACCTACCTATAATGATTACCTTGAATATAAATGGAGTAAATTCTCTAAAGACACATAGTGACTGAATGCATATAAAACATATGTCGTTATGTGTTGCATGTAAGAAACATCATCTATAAGAACACACATACAATGACTGGAAAAACATAGATTAATACATTTCATGTAATGGAATCCAAAAGAAAGCAGGATTAGTTAAACTTAGATAACAAAAGTAGACTTTATCAACAGCAGTGAAAAGAGACAATGAATATAATTTTATAATGATAAAGAGGTCAATGTTGCACGAGGACATCATAATTCTAACTATATAGGGGCCTAATACCAGAGTACACAAATAACATTAGTATACCTACAGGGAAAGGTAGACTCCAATACAAAAATAGAATTAGAATTTGATATGCATATTCAGCCATAGAAACATCATGCAGACAAAATTTCAACAAATAGTGGAATAAATTGGACTTCAGTCCAAATGAACTAAGTAGATATCTAGAGAATATTTCAGCTGACAGCTGCAAAATACGTATTATTCCTATAAGCACATGGAACATTCTCCAGCATATGTCACATGATAGGTCATAAAATAAGTCTCAACAAACCAAAAAAAAATTAAACAGAACATCTTTGACCACAGTGCAATAAAACTAGAAATCAATAACAGAAAACACTTTGGAAACTATACCAATATATGGGCATTAAACAACTCAACTTTGAACAAACAATGAATCAAAGAGGAAATCAAAAAGGATATAAAAAATTTTTGAAAAAAATAAAAATGAAGACCCAACATATCCCCTATGGTATATAGCAAAAGTAGCAAAAGCATAGAAATATCAAATAATCTGTCTATCACTGCAACTCAGGGAACTAGGAAAACAAGAGGAAACCAAATTCCAAATTAGTGGAAGGAAAAAAATAATAAATCAGACTAGAAGTAAATGAAATAGAGACTAAAAAATAGAGAAGATCAATGAAACAAAGAGATGACTGTTCAAAGAAATAGACAAAATTGATAAAATTGTTCACTAGACTATCTGAGGAAGAGATGTCTCAAATAAATAAAATCAGAGATAAAAAGGGAGACATTAAAACTGACACCACAAAAATATAAAGGATCATTCATTGCACATTATTCTGAACAACTATATGTCAATGTATTTGATAACCTATGAGAAATGGACAAATTATTGGACACATACATCTTACCGAGATTGAATTATGAAGTTATATAAAACCTGAATACACATACAGCAATTAATGAGATTGATACATGACAAAGTGTTTCAATAAAGAATGCCAAGGACCAGATAGCTTCATTGCTGAATTCTACCAAATGTTCCAAAAAAGAACTTATAGGGATTATCCTTGTTATATTAAAAAAAAAAGACAAATAGAAAAGGAAAGAATATTTCATATTCTACAAGACCAGTATTACTTCAATACCCAAATTATACAAGGACTCACACACATACTCACTGGAACCCAAACACAGACACACACAAACCCCCCACACACACACATACAAACACACACACACACACACAAAAAAAAAAAAAAAAACAACTAATGATTCATATCTTTGATGAACGAAGAGGCAAGCATTTCTCAAGAGGATACCTGTAAATTGACCCAAATATCACTCTGAAAATATTCTTTGTCATCAAATGGGATTCATACCAGAGATTCCTGGATAGTTCAATATATGCAGATCAATAAATATGACATATCATATCAACAGAATGAAGGACAAAAAACATATGGTTCTCTAAATTGACACAGAAAAGGCACGTGATAAAATTTAACATCTCTTCATGATAAAAATGTTAAACAAATTCAACATACAAGGCACATACCTCAACATAAAAATGGCATTTATAACAAAACAGTTTCTAGCATTATACTGAGTATGGAAATCTGAAAACAGTTTCTTTAACATCAGAAACAAGGTAAGGATGCTACCTTTTACTACCTATATTCAACATGCTAGAAGTCCTAGTCAGACTATTCAGGCAAAAGAATGAAAAAAAAGGCATCTAATTTGGAAAAAAGGAAATAAAAATACCAGTGCAGATGGCATAAGGCATGATCTTAAAAAACTCTAAATAATAAATGGATTTAGAAAAGTTGTCGAATATAAAAATCAACATTCAAAAATCAGTAGTTTGTTATATTCCTGTAGTAAATTATCTAAACTGGAAATTTAAAAAGGAATTGTATTTACACTAATGACAAAAAAACCTTTAATAATAAAGTTAATCAAAGAGGTCAAATTTTTCTACAAGGAAAAAATTGAAGAAGACACATACCTACAAAATTGAATGATATTCCATGTTCATGGTTTGTGAAAATGTCCATACAACCCAAAGCAATTCAATGCCACTTCAATCAGAATAATGACATTTTCCCCATTATTAGAAAAAAAAACCCTATAATTTATATGGAACCACAAAATATGCTGAAGAGTAAAAGTCTCCTTGAGCAAAAGGAACAAACAAGAGGAACAAGCACTACCTCATTTTGTACCACAGAATTATAGTCATCAAGACTATATTGTGTTGACAAGGAACATAGAACAAAAAAAGAGAATATTGGGTCTAGAAGCCAACCCAAATGTCTATAACCAATCAATTCTTGACAAAGATGCTAAGAACATATGTTGAACAAAAGACAGTTTGTATAATAAATATAATAAATGGCACTGGAAAAGCAAAATATCCACAAGTAGAACAATGAAACTAGAACCCTTTTTCTTTGAGTTCAAAAAATTAACTCAAAATATATTAAAGAATTGTGTAAGATGTGGAACTATGCAACTACTCAAAGAAAACTTAGAAGAAATAATTTTAGAAGTTGAAATGGATGAGGATTTTTTGGATAAAATCCCCAAAGCATAGGAAGTAAAAGAAAAAATAGATAGTTGAAATTGCATCAAATTAAAAAGCTTCCTTATAGTGAAGGAAACAATAATCAGAGTAAAAAATAAACTACATAACAGTAGATAATATTTGCCACTTATACATGAAGAGATTGATATCCAGAACATACAAGGAAATCCAAAAGCTGAATGCCAAACATAAATAAATAACCTAATTAAAAATTGGCCATAGACCTACATTAACATTTCTCAGAAGAAGACTTGTAAATGGAGACAGGTAAATGAAAAAATTCTCTGTATAAGTATTCATCAGGAAATTAAATATCCAAACCATAATGAGATAACACCTCACCCCAGTAAAAATGAATATTATTTTAAATATTAGAAATCATAACTTCTGTCAAGGATATGAATAAAAGGGATCCCTGGAACACAGTCATTATGTAAGAATGTATGGAGCTTCCTTAAAAAATTAAACATAGAACTACAATAATGATCTAGAAAACCCACTCCTGGCTAGATAGCCAAAGGAAATGAAATCAATATGTTAAAGAGACACTTCACTCCCATGTTAATGCAGCACTATTCATAATAGTCAAGAAATGGAAACAACCTAAGTGTCATTAACTGATGAATAAATAAAAAGGTATCACTTATACACAAAAACTAATCAGTCATAAAGAGAAAAAAATCCTGTCACTTGTAACAATGTGAAATATAACTCTTCAAGCACAGATAAGTAATACATGATCTCACTCATATGTTTAATTTAAAAATGCTGATCTTATAAAAGGAAAATGTACAATGGTGGTTATCAAAATCAGGAAAAGGAGGAATGGGTCAAGGTTGCAATGGGTACTAAAGTATAATTACATAGATGCAAGAATTTCTGATGTTATGTTGCAATGTAGTGTGGCTATAGATAATACTGAACTGTATATTTTGAGGAACTAGAAGAAAGTGTATTGAAAGTTTTACCATAAATAAATGATAAGTGTTGAAGAACATAGATATGCTTTATCTCATTTAAATATTACAAAATGTAAACAAGCACTGAAACATCACATGTGGACCCACTAATATTTACAAATGCTTTTTATCTGCCAGTTAAAATTTAATTTAAAAATTTAAAAAGAAGTGGCCAGGTGAGGGATGGTTAGTGTATGTTAAAAATAAAATCAAATTCAATATATTTAACATTGGAAATTTGGGTAAGACAATAAATTAAATATAACAGATAGAGGGATGGAGAATTCTATTTATAGAAAATATTTATTGGAAGAGCCACCTCCCATAACTCTTGTAGCAGCATCAAGTGCTTATCAATTTTATAGTTCTATCATAAGTAGTGAGAAGGAGTCAGAATTATAGTGTGTTTGGATTACTACCTGCTGCATTGACAAAAAATGTTCCAAAGAAAAGATGAACCCAGATAAGATTGAGATTTAAGGCATAAATGAAG
Source organism: Marmota monax (assembly GCF_021218885.2). Taxonomy (NCBI): domain Eukaryota; kingdom Metazoa; phylum Chordata; class Mammalia; order Rodentia; family Sciuridae; genus Marmota; species Marmota monax. The sequence goes on along the minus strand of NW_026692486.1, from coordinate 4,718,864 downwards.
GAGAATGTAGAAAATCATAAAATGGTGTGCCAAAATTTTATAAAAACTTATTTCAAAATCTTTATACTAATGGAAAAGATTAGAGAATTCTTCAGTAACAAAATTTTAATAAGACTTCTTGTTTAAAATAAATGAAAGACCAACCTAATAACATATATAGCGGTGAATGTTTTATCTTCACAGCAAAACCATTTGTTTCTGGTATCCTCCAAGTAGAGAGCAAGAATTTACCAGAAAGTGTCATGTGAGGATGGAAAGAAATACATGAATCCTTATGGATTATGCCTAAGAAATAATTCTAACAGAATTAATTCTACATAAGAAGATAAGTGGATTGATGCCAAGTTTTTTTTTTAGACTTTATTTTCAGAACAGTTTTATATTCACATAAAAGTTGAAAAAAGGAGCAGAGACACCCCACATGCCCCTTACACCCACCAAATGCATATTCTTCCTCTTATCAACATCCCACAAGGGTGATAAATCTGTTACAATTGTGAATTTACATTGACACATCATTAACACCCAAAGTCTATCTATAGTTGTTTACATTTAGTTTACTCTTAGGGTTTTTATTCAATGAGTTTGGTCATTATATATTTTAATGATATGGATCCACCATTAAAGAACATTTATAATAGATTCACTGCCTAAAATTCCGCTATGCTTTACCTATTCATTACTCCCTCCACCCCAACCCCTGAAAAACTTTGAAAAACTTTTTTTTTTTTACTATCTCCATAGCTTTGGCTTTCCCATATAGTCTGAATTAGATGGTAAGTAACCTTTTAAAATTGACTTACCTCACTATCATATATTTATATTTCCTCTAGGTCCAACTAAGTCTTAAGAAGAACTATATTTCCTTTAAAAAATGAGCCTGTATATAAACTTTTTGAAATTTTTAGTGACATTTACTCTCTTTTTTTACTAGTTCTTTTTAATTGTACACCACAGTAGAATATATTTTGATATAATTACAGAAGCATGAAATATATGTTATTCTAATTAGGACCCCATTCTTATGGATGTACACAATGTGAGATTCACTGTGGTAAATATATATATATATATATATATATATATATATATAAACATAAACACACACACAGACATAAAAAAATTATGTCAGATAAATTCCACTGTCTTTCCTTTTCCTATGCCTCCTCCCTTCCCTTCATTCCCCCTTTGTCTAGTTTACTGAATTTCTGTTCTTCCCTTTCATTCCACCCTAATTGTGGGTTAGCTTCCACATATCAGAGAAAAAAAAATCAACATTAGTTTTTGGGAGTTTATACTTATTATATCCTTAGACTATCATTTGAAGGTCTAAATTTTTACTATTCAGAAGCAATGCTCAGAGTTTCCTCTGCTTCAACAAAAGAATTTTCCAAGTAGCATGGATATTCTTCATATCCATGAAGAATAAAACACAAGAAATAATTTTCCAAATAATGAACCCAGTACAGAAAAAACAATAGAAAAATCTTTTCCAGACATAGGGATCATTATCTCCTCAAAATAGTTCCTCAGACTCAGGGCAAGGGACATTTTTTTGTGCCTAAGGATGTCTCCCATTCTTTCTATTTCACAGGGAAGTTATTGATATTACTGTGTTGCAGTTGTCATATGTAATAATGAGTTGGGGATGGGTGTAATTTGTTTTTGTACATAGGTTTCTATACCTGTAAGAGCCATAACTGAATCTGGTAGAATAGTTCATCATGTAGAAGATGGATTATTTGAACTCACAATATATATTATGATTGTTAATAGCTTATATTGATTAGGGGATAATATGTATTTTAATTGTGTAAGAATAATAAGAAGAAATGGCTATTTAAAAGTAATTTCGACTTTAGTGGAAACACTTTTGTGATAAAATCTTTATCATCTTTATCTAGTGCACATAATTTAAATTCCAAGATTTTTTTGTATGTAGGTATGGTGATGGATTCTCATCAATGTAATTAATTCCATCATTTGTGTGTGAGGGGATACATTTTCAGTGCTTTCAGGTCAGGCTCATTAAAATTTCCAATATGTGACCCTTTATTTTTATCCTTTATTTTTTTCTATTAATGCATTTCTCTATGCATTTATAGAGAATGATGGAGTCACAACAGGTAGGAATGCAGGTCTCTGAGTCATCACTTTGAAAGATAACCATGTCCACATATGGCCAGAATCACAGACACTGGGTTGTTATATTAGCATCGAAAGGAAGATTCTGGCTGTAAGATTTAAAAAGAGTGGAAAATAGACTATAACTAAGGCTACTTCAAACCCGTAGAGTAATAGAAGTTATGATAAAGGAGAATTGTCAGATATTATTAAGCATTGTGAAAAGTTGCTGAGACTTTGTACTAGTTTCTCCATTGACCCATTTCCTACCTATGGAATCCAAGAAGTGTGACAGCCTTCTTCCCATTTATTCTATCTCTATTCCTTCAATTAAATTTGGAGGGTTTCTGCTGAGATAATACAGTGATTCATGAATCACATGTTTAATTTCTCTATTTAATTTTGGATCAGTCATATACTTGGTGTTTCTCCAGAGAAAAAAATATCTTTTTATCCCAATAAAAATATGTTGATAAGAAATTTTAGTTTGGATTCATCCCATGTATTGATTCTTGATTTTATTTCTTGCACTATAAGAGTCTTCTTAAGGAAGTCAGGGCCTAATCTGACATGATGAATATTTGAGCCTATTATTTCTTCTATTATGTGCAAGGTCTCTAGTCTAATTCTTGGGTCCTTGATCCACTTTGAGTTGAGTTTTGTGTATGGTAAGAGATATGGGCTTAATTTCATTTTGCTGTATATGGATTTCCAGTTTTCCCAGTACCATTTGTTGAAAAGGCTATCTTTTCTTCAATATATGTTTTTGGTGCCTTTATCTAGTATTTATGTGGGCTTGTCTCTGTGTCCTCTCTTCTGTACCATTTATCTACAAGTTTATTTTGGTGCCAATACCATGCCATTTTTGATACTATTGCTCTGTAGTATAGATTAAGGTCTGGTATATCGATGCTACCTACTTCTTCTTGCTAAGGATTGCATTGGCTATTCTGAATCTCTTATTTTTTCCAGATTTATTTCATGATTCCTTTTTGTATTTCTATGAGGAATGTCATTGGGATTGTGATTGGAATTGCATTAAAGCTGTATAGTGCTTTTGGTTGTATGGTCATTTTGACAATATTAATTCTGTCTATCCAAGAACAAGGGAGATCTTTCCATCTTCTAATGTCTTCTTTAATTTTTTTCTTTAGAGTTTTGTAGTTTTCATTGTACAGGTCTTTCACCTCTTTCATTAAGTTGATTTCCAAGTTGTTTTTTTTTTTGAGGCTATTGTAAATGGGGTAGTAGTTTTCTTAGTTTCTCTTTAAGAGGATTTGTCACTGATATATGGAAATGGATTTGAATTATTGGTGTTGATTTTATATCCTGCTACTTTGCTAATTTCAGCAAAAGAAATAATCAGAGATGTGAAGAGACAGCCTACATAATGGGAACAAATTTTTACAGCACACACATCAGACAAAGCTCTAATCTCCAGATACATAAAGAACTCAAAAAACTTAACACCAGAAAAAACAAATAACCCAATGAATAAATGGGCCAAGGATCTGAATAGACACTTCTCAGAAGAGGATAAATAATTAATCAGCAAATACATGAAAAAATGTTCAACATCTCTAGCAATTAGAGAAATGCAAATCAAAACTACTCTAAGATTTCATCTCACCCTAGTCAGAATGGCAATTATTAAGACTACAAGCAACAATAAGTGTTGGTGAGGATGTGGGGGAAAAGGCACACTCACATATTGCTGGTGGGACTGCAAATTGCTGCAACCAATATGGAAAGCAGTATGGAGATTCCTTAGAAAACCTTAATGGAACCACCATTTGATCCAGCTATCCCACTCCTCAGCTTATACCCAAGGACTTAACATTAGCATACTACAGTGACAGAGCTACATCAATGTTCAGAGCAGCACAATTCACAATAGCTAAATTGTGGAACCAACCTGGATGCCCTTCAATTGATGAATGGATGAATGGAAAAAGAAAATGTGGTATGTATGTGTGTGTATATATATATATATATATATATATATATATATATATATATATATATATATATACACACACATACATACATATATATACAATTGAATATTATTCAACATTAAGAGATAATAAAATCATGGCATTTTCAGGTAAATGGATGGAGTTGGAGAATATCATGTTTAGTGAAGTAAGCCAATGCCAAAAAACCAAAGGCCGAATGTCTTCTCTGATAATTGTATCCTGATCCATAAGGGGAGTTAGGGGGAGCATGGTAGTAATGGAGGAACTTTGGATAGGGCAAAGGGGAGGGAGGAGAGGGAAGGGGGAATGGGGTAGGAAAGATGGTGGAATGAGATGGACATAATTCCCTAGGTACATGTATGAAGACATGAATGGTGTGACTCTACTTTGTGTACAGAGAAATAAAAAATTGTGCTCCATATGTGTACTATGAATTGAAATACATTCAGATGTTGTATACAACAAATTAGAACAAAAAAATTAATAATTAATTTTTAAAATAAAGATCGACAATTATTCAAATGTTTACGTTCTAGTTTGCATTTGTCTAATAGTTTCTTTTTAATTTCTTTCTTTTTTTCTTCATTTTTTACTATAAACCACAAGGATAAACCAGCTACATCTACACTTAATTAGAAATTTCCTAAGCTACATATGTTATTATTTAGATATGAGTTGTCCCCCCAAAGCTCAGGTGTAAGCCAATGAAGAAGGTTCACAGGTGAAATAATTAGACAATGAGAGTTGTAGCCCAATTCGCAGATTAATTAATTAACTTAGTGATAACTGAAGGCAGGTAGGGTGTGACTTGAGGAGGTAGGTCACTGGGAGCATGATTTTGTGGCTTATATTTTGTTACTGGTGAGCAAAGCCCTCTCTGCTTCCTGATTGCCATGTCCTTAACTGCTTTCCTCCTCCACAGTCTTTCTCCAGGATGTTCTGCCCCTCCATGGGCCCAAAGCAAATGGAGTCAGCTGTCTGCAGACTGAGCCCTCTAGAACTATAAATGCCAAGTAAACTTTCCTTGAGAGTGGCAACTGAACTATGAGTTTCAAATTGTCCTGTGACAGATGATGCCCCTCTAGAGAACTCTTGGTGTGAAAGTACCAAAGAATTAGCCCAGTTGCTATGCTGAGGCCCTGTTCAGTAGGGGATTCTATGCTGGCCACAGAGCTATTCACCTTTTAACCTTGAGTTTCACACACCAGCTGCTAGGGGGTAGAAAGTTAAGGGTGCAAGCTAATAATCATAATTGGGCTGCTTATACTCATGACCTTGGCTCTACTTGCTCTGAAGAAACTTTCCCATGATAACCCTTTTAATGATAAAACCCTTTTAATGATAAACATACTGAGATTTCTGGTGGTCAGTCTGTCTTCATAAGTGATTGGCTGAACCACAAAGTCCAGGCTTTTTCTCTACTCATGTGTCTATCTTTTCTCCCATTTCTCAACATTAACAGCTCTCTCTTTAAGAAACCAGAGGCATGTTTTAGTAACAAATTTTAAAAACTGTGACAACTGTACCTTCCTTGATTTAAGCGTAGTTTTAAGCAAAGCAACATAGGGATTCTTTTTACTCTGGATCCTAACTATCCCATGTTTTTTACACCAAGTTATATAAAAACTTGCTCTTCTCTTTCCTTTAAAAAACATGCATGGTAAGTTTCCAGTGTCCATCTTTGGGGGCCAAATTTTGTGACCTGCACAACAATTATTCAGGGGTAACCAAATTGGTCAATGAGGTGATGGAGAAAAGACAAACAGGCACACAAATAGAGAAAAAGCCAGGACTTGGTGGTTCAGCCAAACTCTGATGGAGGAAGACTGACCACCAGGAAGCTCAGAATGTTTATTATGTAAGTTTTATCATTAAAAGGGCTATCATGGGAAATTTTGTTCAGAGCAAGTGGAGTCAAGGTCATGAGTATGAACAACCTAATTATGATTACCAGCTTGTGCCCTTAACTTTCTACCCCCAAGCAGCCAGTGTCTGAAACTCAAGGTTAAAAACTGAATAGCTCTGTGGCTAGCACAGAACCCCCTAATAGAACAGGGCATCACCATAGCAACTGGGCTATCTCTTTGGCACCTTCACACTGAGAGTTCTTCAGAGGGGCATTGCCTCTGTCACAGGACAGTTCAAAAACCAGAGTTTAGTCGCTCCTCCTGACAAACTCTTTCTCCTCTAAAATTGTTCTTATCTGGTGTTTTGATCACAGTGATGAAAAGCTGACTAAAACAGAAATTGGTACCAAAAAGTGGTTTTTTTCTGTGACTAACCTTATCATGTGTTTCAGAAGACTTTGAAACTGGTGTGGGAGAGGTGGGGCGGGGAGAGAAGTTTTGAAAAGTTTAAAGATACAGGCTGGAAAATTTTTTAGAATGTTGTAAGTAGAGCTTAATGGGTGATTCTAATGGGAGCTAAGAAGAACAGAATACTGATAAGACTGTGGACAGCAAAGACAGGGCTCATGAGGTTTCCGAGGAGCAGGACTCTATTAAAATTTGGACTCTTGGTCATAAAATGTTCTGTTCTGACCAAAAAAAAAAAAAAAAGTCTACATTTTGCCTGTGTCCTGAGACTTTTTGTGAGGCTGAATTTAATGATAGACTAATTAACCTGGCAGAATAAAATTCAAGACACCACACAATTCAGGCAGTGGCATGGATATTGCTGGCCCCAGATTTTATTCAGCTTTACTTTGATAATCAGAAGCAAAAAGCAGAGCAGAAAGATTTCAAAAACTTGTAGTTTGGCCAGAAAAAGTGTCAGTAAAAGGGCTAAGCAAAACCACCAAAGAAATGCTAAGTACTTTGCACAGAGACAAGAAGAAAGATAACTTGAGGGTATCTCAGAAATTGTAAAAATCACAGCCATTTCAGGCTCAAGTTATAAAAGTATAAATTCCTTTGAGAAGAGACCATGGGGACACCCTGTGTGCATGGGATGAGCAGGGATTTTTCACCATGCTTAGCTGCTCAGGCACTCAGAGGCTGCTGCAGTCAGGGCCCCTGACCCCATTTTCTGCATTCATATTTCTGTTAACAATATCTTCAAGGAAATATAATTTTTCTCCTGTAAGGTTTGTGAAAAATCCTTCCAGTATCTACTCATATTCTACCCCCAAACCACCTCTACAATTTTAGGTATTTGTCACAGTGCCACCTCATTTCCCATGACTAGAACCTATATTTGTATAATGTGGTTGTCCATAATGAATTAAACTGAATGTCTTAAAACAACATAAATTTACTGTCTTAAAATTTTGGTGGTGACAAGTCCAAAATCAAAGGATGGACAGGGATATGATCATGCTAAAGGCTCTAAGGAAAATTATTTTCCATGTGTTCTTCTAGCTCTCACTGTTTACCTACAATTTTATTGTTTCTTAAATTGTGGAAATATCACTCCCATCTCTGTCTCCATCATCAAGTGGCATTCTGTGTGTGTGGCTGAGTCTCTTTTCCACTTTTATTTTATTTTCAATCCTGGGGATTGAACACAGAGGAGCTTTACCACTGAGTCACATCTTCAGACTTTTTTTTTTTTTTTTTCATTTTGAGACAGGGTCTCACTAAGTTGCAGAGCACCTTGCTGAGTTGCTAATGCACTGAGGCTGGCCTTGAACTTGCAATGCTCTTGCCCCAGCTTCCCAAGTCACTGAGATTATAGGTATGTGCCACTCCATATGGCTATCTTTTCCACTTCTAGTACCGCCAGTCATATTGGGTTAGGTCATACCTTAAGTCAGTATAACTTCATCTCAATTTGAATGTATTTTCAAAACCATATTTCCAAACATAGTACCTAGTACCAGGATAAGAACTTCATAATCAAGGTGCTAAGAAAGAATATAAGACAGGAAAATAACTAAATATTTTTACTGTGTGCTGAGGATTGATCCCAGTGCCTCAAATGTGCAAGGCAAGCGCTGAGCCACTGAGTCACAACTCCAGCTCCTCATTGTGATTTTAATTTGAATTTTCCTACTGGCTGATGATGATGTGCTTATTTGCCATTCCTAGGAGATCCCTCTTATTCAGTTTCCTTTCCATAATTTTAGTTACTAGGTCAGCTACAATGCTAAGTTGTTGCATGGAAAATTCCAGAAATAAAGAATTCATAAGTTTTAAATATGTGCTAAAAAAAAAAAAGAACTTCATATCTTTTGGGAAACACAATTTGACCCATAGAAGTTAAACAAAAAAGGTTTAACTGATTCCATAGGTTTTAATAACATGAAAATTATAAGAGACCTTAGCAAAATATATAAATACTATGCTGTAAAGGATTTAACAGTATTACAGGTATATTATTATAATTGTATTACACAAGGAAAAGATAGAATCACGTGTTCTTCTTTCCAGGTCAATGTATACCTATCTCTGAATTTTATTCTAGAATAACAATTTTAAAGGATCTAGGAGAATAACTAGGATAGTCGTGTCTCAAAATAGTGATATACATTAAAATGATATGTTTAGAATGAAAAGGACACAATTTATAAAACTTTGATAGCAATTTTTGATAGTTGTCTCTGATACCTGATGAGCTAGCATTCAGTTGAGAGATTAGGCTTATCCTGAATAACTTCAGAAGATTGAATTAAATTGAATGTAAGCAAAGAATATTTCATCTCAATATGAGAAAGAATTTAATCATTACAGTTGCCTGCAAATTAAATGTGCTTATTTAAATGATAACAACCTCTATGTGAGTGGAGAAATTCTAACTGTGGTTAAATGATTGAAACCAGAGTTGTTACAAAGTGAATTATATATCATGTTTAAAAAGTAAATTATATTATCTTCAAGTTCTTCTAAACTCTCTATAATCTTATTCTTTTTAAATTTCAAAAATTCAGATGACTCCTAAGTCTATTTGTAGCCCTAATAAATAACAGAGTATGTGCTTTAATATGATAGCTATTTGTCTCAGTAATATAAAGATGATTTAATATTAGAACATTATATTAATATAATTTCTCAGATTATATATATTCTAGTGTATTGAATATGAAAAATTGTATTTATTAAAATAATAATCTGATATAGCTATAATATAACACTAAATTCAACACATATTTAAGGCAAATGCTCAGCAAATGAAGAAGAGAGGCTATCATCCTTTAACCTATGAACCAGAACTGATTCTAACCCAGCTCCAGATATAGTACTGGAGATACTGAGAATTTTTTTTTATTACCTATAGTGATTTTCATTTTGTTTTACTCTCATTTTAATCAACAAGCAATGTACAAAAAAGACATGGATAAATAAGACATAAAATATTCATACCTATGTTCTCAGAAGTAATTAAATATTGACCTAGATATGCAGCTAAATATTCACATTACAAAAAAAAAATAAAAACTTAAAAAGCAATTGACAAATGTTGCAGTGTTTTTGCTAGTGTATCTGTGAAATTTTAAAACAAAGAAAGTAATAATTACATGTATGCTCCATTAATTTCAGAAACTTAGTTGCCTCTGACAAGAATGTGACAGAAGTAGGATTTAAAGTATTTTGTTATAACTGTTATTTTTATAATTTAAAATGAATATTGGAGGCAAATATATTATTGTAATTTATTAACACTAGGTATATTACTCCTTATGATTGTGTGTGTCCATGTGGTTTTGTGTATGTTTGTGTATTTGCACATCAGTGGGTCTATATGCATTTAAATATAATTGTATATTTAAATGGGAGCATTGAATGCTTACGGTGAGGACTGGATCCAAAGTGTTCTCTGTCCTACTGAGTAGAGAAGCATCTCCACCACCACACCAAAGTCTCAGTTATGCAGATGTCCTGTCCCATAATGCACCCTACCAAGACTCTCCATGGCCTATGTGAATGTACATAGGAGTGTACATTCAGTGTTTGATCTTCCCTAGTTGTTTTTTAATGAACTTGTACACTTTAGCAGTGTCCAGAAGATATATGTCTCTTGAAAGATCCTCAGTCAACTCTCCTTTCTAGTTTGCACCCTTTTAAGATGCCTGTAATCAGGAGTTTCAGATCATGTCCCATCTCTCTCAGAAGTACTCATAAATTGTTCTTTAGTAAATTTTCAGAGAAATAATGTGTACTAATTAGTGATTTTTCAAATCTAATTTTATTTTTAGATATATTAAATCAAAAATCTTAGCTTTTTATATTTATACATTAGAACTGGAAAATTTAGACAATTGTCATAAGTTGATAATATGGAGGGAACTGAGAGTTACTAAGTAAAAAAAATATTAACTCATTTTATGAAAGATCAAAAATTTCAACTAAAAGACAAATATAGTAGTGTACCTGTTATCCCAGTAACTCAGGAGGCTGAGACAGGAAGATCATAAGTTCCCAGCCAGTTTTGGCAATTTTCCTGAGACCCTAACCCAAAATAAAAATAAAGAAGGGCTAGGAAGTGTAGCTCGGTAATAGAGCACCCCTGATTCAATCCCAGTACCAAAAATAAAAGTTAGATAAAACATGACACTGTAATGTATGGTGGAATAGAAAATTAGATAAAGATTTCAAAAAGGCTGATAAAATCCTTGTACCTATGGCATCAGGAAAAAAAAAAGTATAGAAATGTGTATAATCTGGTATCCCCTAACAACAGAGAAATGTTCTGAAAAATGCATCATTGGGCAATTTCCTCCCTTTGGAACATGAAAGAGTGTAATAAAAAAATGTTGACATCAGTGGATGTCTATTTTGTGAGACCACCATAGTATATGTGTTCTCTCATTAGCTAAAATACTGTTGTGTGATGCCTAACTGTATCAAGGTCAGACTTTTGGATTCCATCTGGCTTAATGTTTGTTTACTATCTGCTCCTTTTGTTTGTTTTGGCTAGACATTGAATGTACAAAAATAAGACACTAAGAGCTTGAAAAGCCCACAGTTTTTTTCTATTTACATTTTAGAAAAAAAAATGTTGAGGTACCTTTTTCTTTGAAAAATGGGCTTTCTACAGTTGGTGGCATGAACTAGCTAAGCAAAGTTTCTCTTATTGAATAAAATGGTAGATTTTTAAATGACATCCAAGCAGTGATTTACAACTATACTTCCAAGCTTTATTTAAACACTAAACTACATTCTTTCCTTCATAATCTTCTAGGTATTGATAATCAATTTAAATTTCTCATTCAAAACTATTTTACTCCCATTTATAATATCCCATTCCTTAAGTTTCTTTACTGGTTTCTTTTTAATAATGATTAAGCCTTTTAAGCATTAATTCTGAATGAAAATTAAGTTAACATTAACTTTTCATTCTAAGAATAAGTAACAAAGTTTTTTTAAATGCTCTCCATTGTTATTCTTTATTTTCATGATTTAATTAATATTTTTTGAATATAACATTCTGACATTCATAACCTTTATTTTAATGTATTTATAGTTATGTTTCCTATTATTGCTCAACTATCAGGAAAATTCATAGTATTTATTTTATTCTTTAAATATTTCCTCCATGCCCTTACTGATGTTACATTTTGTGAAACCTACTTGTGTTTTTTTCCTAAGCAATCATAATGCTCTAGAACAAAATTAATGCTGCACAGATTTTCTTATGCTTTCTCTTCTCCCTAAAGAGAAATCTCACTTTGCCCAAGTGTCCTCTTCCCCTCACATTGAAAATAAAATTCTGTCATTTTTTTTATGTGCTCTTTGGGTTTTTATTATACAGAGATAGGAGAACATTTTTTTGTGTACCTCTGACAAGTAACCTGAATGAGAGGCAACTCCTTGTAGATGGCCTACCTCCATGTCTACAATGGTCAGACAGTAAATATGAATCTGAATCCAGGTAAACCATTTTCTGCTCCTAAAATACATTTGAGAAATATTTTTGACTTATTAGGGGAAATAATACAGGACAACATCACCAGACCATGGTCCCTGCCTTATTAAGGAAGCCTGACTGAGACAGCAGAACCATCATGTGGTGAGAATCAGCTGTTGAGCAAAGAGGGAGAGCTCTTCTTCCTTGCTTTGCTTGTCTCTGTGTTTCTCTGAGATATGTGAGCAGATACGTCTTCTGTTGCCTCATGTTCTTGTTTTATCTTTGTCCTTACATTAAGGATTTGATGACTTTCCTGCATCAAATTTATCTTTCTATCTACAGTTTAACATTTTCTTTATTTCAGGAGACATTTTTAAATATATGATTCATCATTTGTTTTAGTACCTCCCTTAAATATACAGCCAATCTGAATGGTGACCCCACAGTCTCTGTTCACCGTGTATAAGTTTCCACATGGATCCTACAAAATTCAGTTGTCTTGGTCTTTCTGTCAATATTCTGAAAGGAAATCTCAAGTCTGTTCTGTTGATTACTGACTCCATTTCTGACAATGTCATTGGCGCTCATTCTTAAACCCAATGCTTTTAAAATTTTTCAAAATTCATATTAATCCATTTGTTTTTGGAGTTTTGTTCATTTTCTCCTCAAAATTATTCTATAAACTCTAGTTACATACATTTTATCCTGCTATTCTTTTAAATGTCTGAGTCTGTCTAATTATCTCTTATTTGCAAGAATTTTATTGTGATGTCACAACCTGTTAGGAAATTATAGCTCTAAATATAAATTACATAAGTTCTTCTAAGATATTTTAAAATTCGAATGCTAAATCATTTTTCATATTGCAGAAATGCATATAGATGCTTCTTCCTCTAGCTTCCTCTTATATATGAAGTCATATTCAATATTAGCATTTGCATTATCAATGTGATTGTTATCTGCTGCTTTTATCACTCTTAAAGTATTAAGCTTGAAAATCCAGAACTTAGTCAAATAGCTCTAGACTTCAGCTAAATTTCTGTGTGAACATTTATGTGTATACTTTCCTTCTTCGGGAATAATGAGTTAGTTTGCTACATGAAAAAAAAAATAGTTTGAATTATCTGACACCATCTCCTATATTTCTTATTTTCTACTGAATGAAAATTCAGCACCAAAACATACCACTTTCATTGCTTTTTCAAGATCATTGTTTTTCCTATTTGTTAACACTGGAAATAAAAAAATCTATAATCTGGTTCCCAGGAATAAGTTGTATCTTTGGAAACTGAAGAGCTAATGACTCTGGATAGAAGTATTAGAAAACTGGTTGATCACAACAGTTTATTTATTTATTTATTTTTAGAAAGAGAGAGAGAGAGAGAGATAATTTTTTAATATTTATTTTTCAGTTTTTGGTGGACACAACATCTTTATTTTATTTATTTTTTATGTGGTGCTGAGGATCGAACCCAGTGCCCCACGCATGCCAGGCGAGCACGTTACCTTGAGCCACATCCCCAGCCCTCACAATTGTTTATGATAAAATTTTTATATATTCTAAGGGAAAAGGGGTAGGCTATATCACAACTGTGGTAATTGGGAATTAAAATATCACACAACAAAATATTCCTGATATTTTCTTCATGGAAATATTCCTGATATTTTCTTCATATTTATTCATGCTTCTCATAGTAGACATTATAAGTTATCTCACTTTGCATTTTTGTAACTATGCCAGTGAATATATAGAAAAATGGATGTCACTAGATTTCCATTAACAAATATAGGAGAAACAAAATAGGAACATATTTTATTATTCTTCTCTACCCTATATATTATCCAAAAGCCAGATCATTAGTTTTTATAAACAAATATTACACCTTGAAGACTATAAGACTGGGTATTAGCAGATACCCAGCATCACCAAAACTATTTTTGTAAAGTGCAACATCTGACATATTTACAAAATGGGTATTTATACACATGTATTTCTCTGAAATCTATATAATGGTTCTTTGTAATATATATGTATAGGCATGTAAGATAATATATTACTTTTAAATAGAGGAAACTAAAATTTCCAAGAAATACTTCAGCCAAAATCACACAGATAGAAAATAAACATGCTTTTTTACATAGCTCTTTGATACAAGTACTATGTGGAGGAAAAATGCTCAACTTAGGGCAGTCAATAAATAGAGTCAGAAAGGAAGGGACAAGAGTTAAAATACCCTCTTCTAAGGCATTTCTCCAAATGGCCTAACTTCTTTTCACTATGTCCTTCCTTTTGAAGTTCCACAATTTACCAATAGCACCAGAGGCTAACAAGCAAGGCTTTAATGCATGGGATTTGGAGGGACACCACTTCTAAACCACTACAGTGGCTAAATAACTAAATAATTTTATCTTCTTAAAAAGGCAGTGACTTAATTCCTCTAGGACACAGATGTTTTATACATCACTATGACAAAGTATTAAGTAAATTTTTTTTTCAGTATGTAGATTTACTTCCTTTGCTCAGTGGTTGATTCTATGGTATAGAGCACACAGTAACTTTATAAGTCCTTAGCATCAATTAATATTTTCATATGAATAAATAATTCTATGTTAATGAATGTTATTTTATATTTTTAAAGACTGTTTTCTTAATAAGACACCTTATAACAAATTTCTACTATTTTTGGAGGCAACTAATTGATATCTTCTTAGCCCTCCACTTATTATTCATTTGCTTTTGTACTATAAACTTTACTGAAGATGGAATGATTTGAACCTAGGTAAACAAACCAACAAATTATTTGTTCTTTAAAATTAACAAATATCTCATTCTTTCAGTTAATATTTTCAAACAAGTTATAGCACAAATGATCCATGTAGAAAAGTGTCACAGTTTCAAAATCTGGGCTTACCCAGAGAATATCTCTCTTTATTTCTTCTCTCATCAATTTGTTACCCAGATATTCAATAAATATTTATTGAAAATGTTTTGTTTCCCTTCTTGGTCTATTCCCTAAAGACCTAAAAAGAGCATGCTACAGGGACACTGCTACATCGAGGTTCATAGCAGCACAATTCACAATAGCAAGACTGTGGAACCAACCTAGATGCCCTTCAATAGACAAATGGATAAAAAAAAATGTGGCATTTATACACAATGGAGTATTACTCTGCATTAAAAAATGACAAAATCATAGAATTTGCAGGGAAATGGATGGCATTAGAGCAGATTATGCTAAGTGAAGCTAGCCAATCCCTCTTTGATATAAGGAGAGTAACTAAGATCAGAGTAGGGACGAAGAGCAGGAGAAGAAGATTAACATTTAACAGGGATGAGAGGTGGGAGGGAAAGGGAGAGAGAAGGGAAATTGCATGGAAATGGAAGGAGACCCTCAGGGTTATACAGTGGAGGGGGTAGAGAGAGAGGAGGGGAGGGGAGGGGAGAGGTGGGGAGGGGGGAGGGTGGAGGATGGGAAAGGCAGCGGAGCACAACAGACACTAGTATGGCAATATGTAAATCAATGGATGTGTAACTGATGTGATTCTGCAATCTGTGTATGGGGTGAAGGTGGGAGTTCATAATCCACTTGAATCAAAGTGTGGAATATGATATGTCAAGAAATTTGTAATGTTTTGAACAACCAACAATAAAAAATTTAAAAAAAATTTAAAAAAAAAGAAAATGTTTTGTTTCCTGCAATATTTTAGGCACTGAGTTATAGTGACAGTAAAATCTTGACACATATTATTTTCTCCTGGAACTTAGAATTAACTGCCAGAAATGAAATTTATTCAAATATACACAGAAATTAATGTAACATTGAAAGTCTGTACAGTATTAAAAAGGAAATGTATGTGGCAATGTGAGAACACATATAAAAGAAACTGAGCATACTTAAGGATAAGGGGGTTGGAAGAATTTAAATGCAAAACGAAAAATTAAATTAATAAAATGATCCCACTAAGGAAATGATCCCATTTAAAACAGAAAAAAAAGAACACAATATCTAAAAAAAAAAAAAAAAAAATTAATGAAGAATGTGAAAGATCCATATACCGAAAACCATAAAACGTGAATGAAAGGAATTGAAGAAGACACAAATGAAAAGAAAACCAACGTTCATGAATCAAAATTATCAGTATTGTCAAAATGTCCAAACTACCCAAAGTGATATACCAAGTCAATGGAATCCCTAACAAGATTTTAGTGGCAAAGTAATTTTTAATAAAAATCTTATAGGAGCTACAAAAGATCCTGAATAGACGAAGCAATCTTGGGCTAGAAAATGCTGGAAGCATCACAATTCCTAATTTCCAGATTCTTTTCAAAAGCATTTTAATCAAAACAGCATTGTATTGTCATAAAAAAATCAACAGAATAAAAATGCAGAAAAGAACCTATGCATATATAGTCAATTAATTTTTTATAAAGACAGATGCCAACAATATACAAAGAAGAAAGCACAGTTTCTTCAACAAATACTGTTGGGAAAATTGTGTACTCATCTGTAATAAAATGTAGTTGAACTTGGGCATGGTGGTTCACATCTGTAACCTCAGCAGCAGAGTTCAAAGCCAGTCTTGTCAACTTACTGAAGCCTTAAGCAACTCAACCCTGAATCAAAATAAAAAATAAAAAATAAAAAAGTCTGGGGACAGGGTGCGGTGGCAAAGTATTTCTAGGTCCAATCTCTGGTACCAAAAAAAAAAAAAAAAGTAGTTGAATCCTTATCTTACAGCATTCACCCATTATTTTATAAATTATATCTCAGTAATGGTAAATATATATATATATATATATATATATATATATATATATAGAAAGGAAACTAACATATGCTACAATGTGGGTGAACCTTGAAAATGAGAAATACTAAAAAATTTACAAAAAATATCATAAAATAAAAATACTCCATCAATCACCACCCCAAAGGACAAATATTTTTGAATGCTCAGATGGATAAAACAATATTTTAGAATGATTAATATAAGCCATTTGTTTTGTTATTTTCTTTAACTTGAGTTCCCCCATTTTATTCTCTTACAATTATAAAAATTGCAAACTCCCTATTGCATTAATAGAGAATTTGAGTATTGTGTAACTTAATAGCTTATCAAGTTTCTTCAGTTAGTAAATGTCAGTGGCAAAATTTGGACTTCATTGTATTTGACTCAAAATTCCATACTTAAAACAGCATTGTTTTTAACTGTATAATTCATTGGAAATGCTGTTGTTAGAACTAAAAATAATATGAGAAGAACAGGAAGATAAGTTCCAGGAAATGAAGTTTTTCTCTTTGAGCCTTCTTTCTTTCCCCATAAAAGAAATAGTTACTCCAACACAGCTCCGTATCTTAAGAATGTTCCTTGTTGAGTGACTTTCTATGTCTTTTAACCTAGACATAACTCACCTAATTCCATATGACTGTATACAAAACCTAATGGATTCTTTTGTGTGGCTGACCCTAGGCTTGACCAGATTTTGTGTAACTGGAATAAAGAAAAGGAATCATTTTCTGCACTAGTATCTTCACATTTGATTCAGAAAAGGAGATGGGAACTTGCCTGTATCTTCCTCTATAGCCAAGTAGATATTTTATTAAATAGCATTTTTCTAAATGATCTAAAAATTGCTGTACCACTGTATTACAATTTTTTGTTGTTGTTGTTGTTCCTTCTTGGCATAATTCTTCTCCCCTAAGTAAGTTAAATTCTTATACCAACATTTAAGCTTTTATTGTGTTGTTGATGGTAGTTTTTCTTTGGCTTTCATATTTGTAAAGGTGCCAGTACTTCCCTTTCAGCATGTGAGCCAGACCTGGACAGTCTCTACAAACATGGCAAGGCGCTCATGGATTCTAATACTGAGGCTGACTTGGCAGAAAGAAATCATTGCTTTCCCCAAACATGAAGAAGCACACAAAGTCCGCACCAACATCCAGGCTGCCCATGTGTTTGGCCTCTTTTGTATCTTCTAAACTATAGATTCTGATTTTTAAAATATTCATTTTCTTATTTTCTTGAGCCAGTTCACTTTTTGACATTCTTGTTTCTAAACAAAACACAGAGTTTATTTTGGAGATTGGAGATTTTTTTTAAACCACCTTTAATTTTCATTCTATGCATTATATAGTATGCAATTACTTTTTTCTCTCTTTGGGAAGTAATATTCTCTTCCCCAGGGAAAGCTTGCAGACAAACTATAATAATGATCATAATTGACAGTGGTAAACCAATAAAGTAAACTTTATGTAATGTTTTAAAATGAGGTGAGTTTTCCACTATCCCACCAGTGATTCATGTTATATCTTTTTGACCATTCATCATCTTAAATTAAAACCACATTAGTGTCAGAAACATTGAGAGGGAAAGGAGACAGTAAGAGGAGGAGGTGAGCATAGAGCAAGGGGAAAAATTTACTGCACAGTGTTACTGAAAATCAGTCTTCCTACAGTCTTGCCTTAGAGAGTTTCCTCTCCATATGGACCTCCTTCATCTATAAAATGTTATTATTTCATTAGTATATGAAATGATCTTGTTTCCTTAAGTGGTCCTACAAGTAAAAAGTAAAATATTGGTTGCAGACAACTCTAACACCCATCATCATGGGATAACAGCCCTCCCAGAACAAAGGGATCTCCTAAAATAATGGACAAAGTAATGTAGCTTGTTCAGTGTCTATGGTATCCATGTGTAACTCTGTTACAACTCTGCTGCAACTTTGTTGTGTCTCTGTTGCAATTTTGTTGCAGCTCTGAAACTCTGCAACACAGATTACTGTACATTTACAAAGAAAACTACCAAAAGGCAAATAACCCAATGCCCTGCTGAGCTCTGGGCTCAGCCTTGGATGCAAAGACTTGAACCAGTGCTTGCACTAATAAATACTGCTTCCTGCTGAAAGTCTTGGTGTCCTGTCCCTCTGTGAGATAGTTCTGCAACAATCAGAAAGATTTCAGTTATTGAATAATAAAAATTTAGACATTTAATATGAGATTCTATACTTTTAAAAACTATTAAAATATTTGAATCTAAGTAAGAGTTTATAATCTCTTCAGGTAAAGAAATATGATGTCAAAAAAAAAAAAAAGCATGAGGAATCCAATTACAGAAAAATGAGGTTGTCCTGAATGACTGTGAAAATATGGGCAGCCTGAGCAATCAAAGTCACTATGCTGGAGAAGCCCCAACATCAGACTTTATAGTGTTACACAGGAGAGTCATTTAACTTCACCTCTAGGCAAAGCCTGCAGGCCCTAACAGAGACAGTCATGTCTTCTCATTTCTACCATGTTTCAGAATTTTCTAGCAATATGAACAACATCCATTCACTTGGCCTTAGCAAAATTCATTTTTTTTTCACATTATATATAAAATATTTTATTTGTTTTAATTTTATGAGGTATTGACAAGAATTTATTTTTGGTAATTGGCCAAGTAGAACTATTTAAATGTTAGAAATATTCATCATTTCTTTGACATTTTTCATTCAAGATGGAATGGAAAATGATTCTGAACGTGGAGTCCAAAAATTTACTAACAGATTTTTTAAACAGTGGTCAAGGTGTTTTCTAACATCTCTTTCAAATAACTCCATATTGTGATGTTGCTCTTAAAGGGAAAGAGAAATATAAAAGTATGTTTGGCAAGAGAAATTAAGAACAGAAAAACTACAAGGATGAAAAGATTATAAAAGATCTAGCTATAGTTTAATCTATAGGGTGAGATGAATGAATAGCTGCAGAACATGAAATTATGTATTTTGATTTTTTAAAATTTAACATAAAAGTTTATATAAAAGTCATTTCATATATTATATTTATATAAGTTAATGAAAAAATATATCATGCACATAATATCACTACCCCATTTCTCAGGATAATTTATATTAATTGTCATTTTTCAGTACAGTAACTCTGCTCCCATGCCCATTTTTATTTTCAAGTCAAGTTCATATTCCAGGCATCTAATGTCTCAAAGAAGCACTTGTACAGCAGAACCGGTAAACATATCTGGATGGTATGAAACAATCGAAGGGCATTGATGAAAAGAAAGAGTTCCAGGATTAGAGAAGTAGAGGAAACATGCTATTAGTAAGAAGGAAGCTTAAAGGAAGGACACTCAGAAGGACCCCCATGCTTTTCCCTTTATCTCCAGGTTGAGTCATCTTGGAGCAAGATGAAAATGAGAGCATAGAAAAAATAAGCTTGCAAGGATCTGAAATCAAAAAGGAACTGCACAGTTTTTCCTAAGGTTATGGCAAGCCTCATGATTACCCATCACCCAGCCTTGTAATGTTCTCTGAATGGGGTGACAGGAACTGTAAAAAAAAAAAAATGGGTAGAATACTAGACAGCAAGGACCATGATAGTCTTTATAATTTCATCAGGCTCTCTGTTACTTGGAGAGTAGTCAAATATTTCTTGTATACTCAAGAAAGGAACGGAAGTAGCTAGAATAATCAGAATTAGAATATCCTTCCAAATAAAAAAAAATTGCAGTAGAATTCCATAGGGATTGGCATGCAACGTCAAACTGATCTAAATGTAAAGGACATCATGATGATTTTTGAGTTTTAAATGGCTTGGCATGGGTAGCATTTACATGATAAAAAAGAAAAGAAAGCAAACAAATAGAAATTTAGAGAAAATTGTGTTTTGAAAGCCAAGAGAAAAATTCAAGAGAAAAGGGAATATAGATGTCAGGACAGCTGAGTATTGAAAATTTCCCTATGAATTAGCATCACAGCAGTCACTGGTCATCTAAATGAAAGTTGAAAATAGTCCTGGTGGGTGCAGAGAACAAATTGCAAGTTTTTGGAAATGAGGAAAGAGTAATTTAAGTGAAAATAGTCAAAATAACATCCTAAATGTATCTCCACAGAAATTGACTGTGAGGAAGAAGAAAAAGCTGTAATTGAATTGAAGGGAGGTGTTGTTGGGGTTTTGAATAGTCAATGTGATATGATTATTCTCATGTAATTATTGATAGGAAGCAGATAGAGCCAGAATGTTTTAAATGCATCCATGAGAGAGGGCATAGCTAGTGTAATAAGTTAGGAGTGTGTATACTACAAGATTCAGAAGAAAGTTGAGTCTTAGAAAACGTGGCTGGTAGACAGTTTTTTGAATCATATTTCCCCTGATACACCCAAGAGAATGGAAGGTGGAATGAAATACCTTTATATGAAAATGTCTTTTTGATTATGTTTTTATTATTATTTTTATTTAGTTTGTAGTTTGTTTTTAGTTTTTTGGTTTTTGTGGGGTTTTTTGTTTGGTTGGTTTGGGGTTTTTTTTGGATTTTTGTTTGTTTGTTTGTTTTGGTACTGGGGATTGAGCCCAGGGTCACTTAACCACTGAGCCACATCCCTAGCTCTTTACATATTTTATTTAGAGACAGGGTCTTCCTGAGTTGCTCGGGGCCTTGCTAAATTGCTGAGTTGGCTTTGAATTCACAATCCTCCTGTCTCAGTCTCAGGAGGCGCTGGAATTACAAGCATGTGTCAGGCTTATTTAGTTCATTTTATAAATTCGTTTTGATTCATCATGTATTCTTTTCTGTTGTTGCTGTTTTAATATTCTTGCTCTCTAAATATTTGAGATTTCTGTTCCCCTTCTCTGCTTCTCGTTTTCATTTGCCTTATCTGAATTTCCTCAGACCTTCTGTTTACACTTGATGGCAATCCATGGTTTCGAAAAATGCCAAATTATGCTCAAGGTGCATGTACGTCTGAAAATAGTTAGGACATGACTTCAAAGATTTGATAAACAAATACCACTATGGAGAAACACCCCCATTTGCTAGAATTCTGAGCAGTTGTTTGGACTTTCAAATGCATCTCCAAAGTTATATAAGACTCACAACATTGGAACTTATGCTTGCTAACAAAGTTATCTTAGTCAGCCTTGTTTCAACTACATTGAAACAGCTATACAAAAGTGTGATAGTTTGCAGGACTTTTTCCTGACTAAAGGGCATGTATTCTGTAGCCATGGATGCTTAGAGACTTAAAATTTATTAAAAGACCTCATTTAACATTGGTATAGTCCATAACCATTCATGGATTAGTTCCAGGAAACTAGATAAGTTATTTGAATGGATGTTCAGTAGTTTTGATTTAATGACAAGGTCAAAAGATCAAATACCAAAGTGACAAAATCATTTTTTATCATTCTAAATAGAGATAATACTGAAGCTTCATTCTAATCATTAGAAGATGACCAGGGGGAAATAAGTATTTACAAGGGAATTTTGTTAATATTACTCAATTAAAGCTATGCAAAGTTTAAAAATGTGATGAAAGTATAAGTCAAACTTAAACAAAGAGCTCAAATAGGCATACCATTTGGCAAAGGCAACAAAAACCCTATTCAAGCTAAGGACAAATTACTTCATTTATATGCCAAGTATAAAAAGCAGCTTAAGTTAAGGGGCAAGTTTTCTTGATTTACATTCTTTCTATTAGAACTTTCTTTACCAACAGAAGTACATCTAAATCTATGAATTAGAGAAAAATTTTAAAAAATTTCAGAACAATATTAATTGATCCTTTCCTTTCACCCAGTTGTATTTTCATCAGTACTAATTGATGGTCCTTTCCTTGTATTCATTTCTATGAAAATGCATTTATATGAAAACTTCTTTCTGACTACTTTTCATGTAGTTCATTCTAACAAGTAAGAGTTTGTGGGATAATCTGCAAATTTCCATTAAATGCACATCAGAGATTTGGTTAAATAAATTAAAGATTTGGTTGAACACATGTCACTCTTTAAGGAGATCTTTAAAGTATCAGAAAAAAATCAAGTCAAAATTTAATCTGTACAATAGATTGTTTTGCTAGAAATGGCATGCCAACAAGAAAATTGTGAGAATTTAAGTAAAAACAACTGCATTCAAAAATGTTCTTCTTTACAGATTTTTCCTTATGTATTTTAAAGTAAATGACATAATTGGTGTAGTGAATGATCTTAAATACACACACATGAGTGCTGAACTACCCTCTATTTTAGGTTCCTGATCATAGAGTATGAATGGCTCTCTGAGATTAAGCTAACATTCCTATGAATGTAAAAATATTTTTTTTTATTTTCTAAAATTTATAGCATGTAAAAATTGTTCAAACTCCTATGTAAATTCTGAAACAGATAATAATAGAAAGAATAAAGGCTTGAAACAGATAATGAAAGAAAAATGGGCAGAGGCTGACAGGGATTAGAAGAGAGAAACATTTTATTATTATTATTATTATTATTATTATTATTATTATTATTATTATTATTATTATTATTTTGATTCATTGTACCGGGGATTGAACTCAGGGGCACTCAACCACTGAGCCACATCCCCAATCCTGTTTTGTATTTTATTATGGACAGGGTCTCACTGAATTGCTTAGGGACTTACTTTTGCTAAGAGTGGCTTTGAACTTGCGATCCTCCTGCCTCTACCTCCTGAGCTGCTTGGATTACAGTCATATGCCACCACACTCAGCTATTTTATTAATATTAAATAATCAATTTACCTTAAGGAAACAGCATCCAATAACCACAAAATAGAAGCATTAAAAAATTAAGAAATTGTGAAACTACATGAAATTGTGATTGTACATCAGAACAAAGACATGTAAAAATATTTTAATTGAAGAGCCATTTTTAGGGACTCTAATAATTTGCATAGCAATTTTTCTTTATTTTTATTGTGATAAACATATTTTTGAAGATTCACTGAGCAAGAATTATAATTATGACTTACATTTAATAGTCATATAGGCACCATTCCAAATGTTAAAGAATCAGGTGAAACTAGTTTTATTTTTTTTTTCTTTCTTAGTCTTCTCTTCCTCCCACATGTTTCCATCCCCTCTTTCCTCTCCTCACCCTTTCTTCCCTCCTTCTTCTTTTCTTCTTCCTTTTTTCTCTCCCTTTCATTTTTCCTTCTTTCTTTTTTAAAAATCTAAGGTATACTTATGATTCTAAATTTTAGTTGTATTTTCTCTTTACCACATTTGCTTTGAAAAATACCCTTATACTCTGCTATAACATAAACACTAATATATCTTTTGAATAGCCTATTGATTCTAATTTTGACAAAAGTGTTTTACTTGTTTCATGATTATATACTTTTATTATGAAATTAACTTTTAAAATTTTTACTTATTTTTAGCCAGGCACTGTGAGACATACTTGCAATCCCAGCAGCTCAGGAGGCTGAGGCAGGAGGATCAGGAGTTCAAAACCAGCCTCAGCAAATATGAGGCACTGAGCAACTCAGTGAGACCTTGTCTCTAAATAAAATACAAAATAAGTCTGGGGATGTGGCTCAGTGGTTGAGTACCCCCGAGTTGAATTCCCAGTACCTCCCCTCATTTTTTTTTTGCTTATTTTCATTATGAGAAATATCTTAGGCACAAAATATCATCTGTGATAAGTGCATAAAAGTTTAAAGGTTATCAATATTTGTGTAACTTATATGATTCTACTAAACATGTGTTTTCCCAGTCTTTCTGTCTCTGTAGAGAAACACTATTTTTTTTTAGATTATCCTTGTTCTGCTCTTCTTTATGGTTTCTAACAACTATACATGTGTCCTATGTTTTGAGCATTATATAAGTGTAATCATTCTGTGTCATTATTTAGCTTCTTTAACATAGTATCTCTGAGATTCATCAAAGTTAATACATGTTAGATTCATTCATTATTACTATTTCATTGTTTGATCATGAAATAAATACTAAACTATTTTACTGCTGATTTAACCTTAGAACATTCCCTGTGTTTTGCTATTATGAGCAATGTTATTTCTGGGAGTCCTAAAAGAATCTGGAACTAGCTGTTGGGTTATTGCTTATGTGATGCTGAAAAGAAGAGGAGACAGAGAGAAAGAAGCAAAGCCTCTATTTCCTCCTTCCTTCCTGTGAGCCATTCCTTGTCCTCCCCTGGGCAAAATGTAGCAGAACACTAGATGCTAAATGATTATCTGATTTTCAGTGTCCCCAAAGTTACCAAGTTGTAGAAAAATGAGTTTGTAGTTGAGAAAATAGTTAAGTTACTGGCAAAGTATAGCTGAAATAATTAATGCCAAAATTCCAAGTGTCCAGAGAAGAAACAAGAATTAATGATGGAGATCATAAATTATAAAAATTGATTAAAAATACGAGATAAAGGGCAGCTAATAGGATGAGAACAATACTGATAAAGAAAATACTTGAAGTTTCAGAGTAATTTGAATTTGGGTCTACTCGAGTTCAGAGACTCTGTCTTTTCATTTCTGTCTTCCTTTTTGGAGGAACCTGACCTTTTTGGTAAAACTTCCTTACCTAGACAAGTACGAGATACAGTTCTGAAATAACAAGAAAAGAAAACTTGTACCAAAGCACCAAAAATATATTGCTTCTCACAGATTTTCAGATGGAATTTTGTTTAAAATAGTATGATTTTCTGTAAGGAAATGAAAATGACAAAAATAAAGACCTTATTTGTTAGGAGGTAATAAAATTATAGTTCATATAACTAATTGAAAAGCATAAGATGGATGTGAAAGATATACCAAAGAAAAAAAATGAAACATCTATTTTCCACAACTGAAGAAATGGGAAATAAGTAGCTGGTGGCTGGCAAAGCTTCGATTATTCTAATTGGACTTAATAAAAAAGAAAGGAATAAAAATGAAAGGGAGAAAGAGAAGGAAGAAGAAAAGATAAAGGAAGGAGGAAATGGTGAGGAGAGGAAAGAGGGGATGGAAAGATGTGAGAGGGAGAGAAGAGTAAGAGAGAAGAAAAAACTAAAATTAGTTCTACCTGACTCTTTAATAATTTCATTATTAGAAAATTGATGCTATGCCATAGTTTTTATATTTTGAGTTTCTTCTTTGAAAAATGAAACAAACATTTTTATCTGTCATTTTTTTATAAAGCTAATTATATGTACCTCTTATCCATAATTTTTATAGTGTTCCTGATTGATTTTTTGTGCTTCCTTGGGGTTCATATTTATCCTTTCTAAAATCCATTGTGTGGGATTTTAAATGATATGTAATCTGTAAACTCAATTTTTGTTTTCCAACACATTTTATGTTCCAACTTAGACTTATGTTAGTAGGTTTAAATTCTAATTTAAACTTGTCTTTCTTACACTTGATCACTTATTTCTTTATCTTTCAGTTTCAGTTTTTTGTCATTGAGTCACCTAGTATATATCATAATCTTACAGGAAAATTATTTTTTTTTCTCTTCTTTCCTTAGACTTTATCTAATTATTCACTTATTTTATGCATGTGTTATTTATTTTTGGCATATCTTGGGGGTGAAACTAGGGCCTTGTGCATGCTATGCAAATGCTTTACCACTGAGATACATTCCCAACATCTAATTTAATACTTAATCAGCTTTTTTATATATTGTTATAATTTATGTTTAATTTTGATATATTTTAGCATTTTCATGATACTACCCAGAGTGGATTTCCTGGAATTTATCTTGATTATGGTTCATTGGTTCTCTTCTGATCATAAAATCTCTAACAGATCCAAACTTTTCTCTGTTAATACATCTTTATAAAGCATTTTTTATTCATTTTTTTATATTCTCATTTCCTGGGACTCCATTTATATAGAAATGTTAGACTTTCTATTATGACTCTTCAGCTCTCATATTTTTCTTTGTCTTGTGCTTCATTAGAAAAAAATTTCAGGTAATTTTTTTAGTAACTATATTCATTGTACCTAGCTTATTGTTTTATCAGATCACATGTTTATAGTAATAATTATTTTTTCTATTTAGATCAATTATTAATTTATTAGTACATGGTCTTTACTATTAATATTATTTATTAATAGTGCTTATTTTTCTATTTATAGCCTTTACATATCTGGCTGTCTAAAAGATATTTTGTTCCTATTATCTCCCACATTTTCTTTTCTTAACATAAATATGCTTAATGTATAATCTTTATTTGTAATCCTAGTATCTTCATTAGCTGGATTCCAAATCTCGTTGTTTGTTCTTAAATCTTGAGTATAATAAATTGTTTTGTTCTTGGGCTGTGGCTGTGGCTCAGCAGTAGAGCACACCCTAGCATGTGTGATGCCCTGGGTTGGATCCTCAGCACCACATATAAATAAATAAAATAAAGGTATTGTGTCCACATAAAACTAAAAAAATAATAATAATAAGATTTAAGAAAACATAAAATAAATTGTTTTGTTCTAGGTTTTGTAACTTGGGATTTTAAGATTTTTAAGTTTTCTGTTCTGACTTTATATGTAAGAACTTTATAGAGACTTAGTTTTGGAGAGGCTTAATTTTTCTTTATTTTTTTAGGGGGTGGTGCTGGGAATTGAACCCAGGCCTTGTACATGCTAGTCAAACACTCTACTACTGAGCTACATCCCCAGCATTTTAAATATTTTATTTTATTGTATTATTGCTGTGGGTATATACATGACTGCATAACCAATGTAATTCTGAAACCTGTACACTCAGAAAAATGAGAAATTATATCCCTCTGATTCAAATGTATGATATGTCAAGATCATTGTACTGTCATGTGTAACTAATTGAAACAAATAAAAGAAAATATTTCAGACAGTGTCTTGCTAATTTTCCCAGGCTGATCTTAAAATTGCTATCCTCCTGCCTCAACATTTCTAGTAGTTAGAATTATGGAACTGACCTATCAAAGACAACCCAGCTTTTTTGTTGGTTAATGCTAATATTGAACCATGACCCCATGTGATAGCAGTAGGTCAGGGCTGTAGTTATGAATTCTCACAAAAAATATTTTCCTTTTCATCTCGATTCAGTCCCAGGCAGAAAAACGTCCTTGGTCTGTGTTCCTGTTCTTTATAAAATATAATACACATTTCATCTGGGTGAAATTTGACCTATGCATAGAAATCAAAATTTGGATACTAAATAGAAAAATACATTTATTTGACTTATTGATAAAGAGATTTTAACCAATACAAAACAATTTTGATAATAATTTAGATATTTTCATTTATTTAGATTTTTTTGGATTTTTTTCCCTTTTATGTTTCTTAGTATATCAAGACTTTGAAATTTTATAATGTCAAATATGATCTTTAAAGAAATTGACTACAATAGATACTTTATTCTTGACTTACCCAAACATATGTATCAAAAAACTTAATGAAATGTGATATTTATAAGAATATTTTGAGAAAATCTGTTTGATGCTCAGTTAGGAAACTTAACTGTGATATAAAATGAAAGATCTTAGCACCATAACGATATACAGCTTTATATATTGAGAGCTCAGGATCCCTTAAAACACTGAAATTTAATAAACTACAAAAATGTTTTTCAATTTTTTCAAAAGACCAAAAAGTTGTGCTACAGTAATTTGCTTTGGTTTACACATCATTAGAATTATTTGTCTATGCTTACTCTTTGTAGAGAAATCTGACTTTACATATCATGACAAATTTACTTCTTTGAATAGTCTGTGAAGAAATAGTTTTGGAAGTTAACAGAACTTATATAATTCTAAAGAAATAAAAGAAAATTGATAAAGTACAAGAAAGGTGTTTGTATTATATCAAAGGCACTTGATGATGTGCATTTTATCAGATAAATAAAAATTATACAATTAGGAAATATGAATTTATCAAGGGACTATACTGTTTTCATCAGGTAGTGTTATAAGACTGATGGGTTTTTTTATTATTATTGTTGTTTGTTTGCTTTAACCTACAGGTGCTGCTTCACTTTGATTTCAAGTCCTAATTTATGGTCCTGCAGTGATTTATGAAAGCAGATGCCTAAAAAAATACAACTATAAAAATATCTAAACACAACTACTCTACAACATATGTAAAACTCATGTAAAAAAACATATGTAAAACTCATACCAAAAGTAGATGAAAAAAATTACTACATTTTTACAATTAGAGTACCATTTGACAGCTTTGATCACTTTATCTCCTCAACACTATTAAATATCAAAATTGTCTCTATAAGTGTTCAATTTCATTGAAAATGCAATTCCCAAAACCTGTACTCCTACTTCAAAATATGATAGACAAGTTATTTTGAAAGAAATGTATGTTTACAAAACCAAATGAGGAGAATACTATTTTTTTTCCTTCGAATTAAGGTAATGTGTGACACTTTCATTTTCTGATAAAATATGTTAGATTCCTTAGTTATAATCTTAGGCAATGAAGCCAAAACAACATGACTGTGAACTCTCTTCTTTCCACTTTTTAGCTTTTTGACCTTGAACATGTGATAGTACTTCTGTCTTCATGTATTTATTTTAAATGGAACATTGTTTCTCTGGAGATATTTGTAATTTTGTAAGATAATACTTGTTTGGGCTCTGTCATTAATAATAAACTCATGATAATGGTCATTAAACAATTATTTGTCAAATTGATAACAGCATCAAATTTTTGCTTTAAGTTACTGTGTAAGAAACTTAATGGAAATAACTCTCCAGTTATTCCCAGGTGGGAGCAACCTCCATATCCTGGATCAATTCCTAAACGTAGAGTTTGGGGGAAAATGTGCCATTTACATATTCCATTCCTGTATTCTAAGTGTCCTCAATTATTGAAACCTTGGCTAACATAAAACAAGTTTATCCCATCCAGACCACAGTGGTTATTCAATTATTGTTTTCCCTTCTGTGAGGTCCCTTTTGCTTCACTGCATATAATAAATGCTCAGACCACCTGTGATTTGTACCTTTGTCAGGTTTCAAAAAAGAAGCTGTACTATTGTATTTGCTTTCTTAATGGATTCCTTATATTTAATTTATGTAAATAAGACATTTAGTTTCACTTACCTTTTTTCCCCTTCTTTGATACGGAGGATTAAACCCAGGGGTATTTCACCACTGAGTTACATCACCAGTACTAAAATTTTTAGTTTTCATTTTTAGACAGGATCTAACTAAGTTGCAGAGGCTGGTCTTGAACTTGAGATCATTTTGCCTCAGCCTCCCAAGCCACTGGGGTGCTAGGCATGAGTCTTTGTACCTGGCAGTTCCATTCACTTTGAATCATTGTTTGTAAGAAATTGCACCTTGAAATTTTTCAATAAAACATGTAACTGTGTTTACTTTTGAATATTATAACATCACTCAATAGATACTGATACAAATATCATCAAAATTTGATTAAATTCTCAGGCTATGAATATGAAACTATAGGTATGAATAATAATTTTGAAAAAAAGGGAAACTCTATAAAGAAATTGAGAAGGAAAAGCTGGTGGAAATTTTTATAGAATCTGATCTATAATTTATCCAAAGATAGACAGTACAATATTTTATTTTATAAGCCTCAATATTTGCAAAATAAACCTCAATATTTTATTAATAAAAATAACTTATACAACTTAAAAATGTTCCCCTTTTCAAATGCATGTCTCAATATCATAGTAATACATTATTTAACTGTCAACATATTTACAAAAATAGCTTCAACATGTAGCTAGTAAATATTCCGTGAATACTTACTGTGTACTGCCCATTACACTCTGTATTGAAGGTATGATTAACAGTGTAGCTCCTGACCAAGGAGTTTTCAGATTGAAGAAGACAGATGGGAGAACAGATGGAAATAAATAGAAAGGTAAAATAATGAGCTATGCTTAGATTAGCTAGGATAACACACAAGGGCACTTAAATCACTTCAAGCATAGGAAAACAAGACTGGATAAGAATGTTCCAGATTAAAGGAACAACATACACAAAGAACAAAAGGGGACAGGATTAGAGTATTGAGATCTGAAAATTGAGAAGTGGAAAGACCTCAGTGTTAAGAAGTATCCAGAGCTTGGATCAGAATAGAGGGGAGAGGTCAACAAAATCTAGACTATGAAAGACATCATAGAATGTTTATCAACTTGGACTTTATTATAAGAGATAAAGAAAAATATCAGAGATTATTAAGAAGAGGGATGGCCTGTCCAGACTACATTTGAGAAAGATCAATCTGGCAGAGGTTTAGAAAACAGACTTGTAGAAAACCATGTTATAGAGAAAGGGACACAGTGGATACAAGAGAGTGGCGAGGGCTGAGAGTGGACTATGGTAGCAGTGAGAATAGAGAGCAGCAGCTAGTGTGAAAATTGCATAGATAATTTGGACTTGGGTTCAGTCTCCTTATGTCACTTTTGAGTCTCCTCTACTTGAAGTTGAGGTTATACATGGTTGGGTGAGTTAAGAGGAACCTTTGGTGCAAGGCTTTGCTGTTAATATGCCACTTCTGATCAAAAACACAAACACAGGCCACAGGTGAACCAGCCTGCCCTGCCTAGCTGCACATAGTGTAGATAAAAGTCAAATGACCCAACAATAATGTCGTGGTTGGAAAAATGATCATCCCTTTGGAAAAGAATTTATTGAAGAGGGAGGAAAAAAACCCTGAAATATCTGAAAGTCAAATATTTCACTTACATATGAAATGACAGTTCTATGCTTTCAGTGTTATTATGTACAAATTGTCATTAAACTGATACCATCTCTAAGTAGTAAATTCAGAATTAATTACCCTAATAATTATTACTAATGTTTGTAAGGATTTTACCTTTTACAAAATATTTCCTGATTCAAAATATCAACATAACAAACTTTTATTATGAGATAATGTATTTCACATGATATTAGCAGTATAATTTATATGGTTATGATGGCTCAGATATTCTACTTATGAGGTAGTAGAGCCATGCTCTTTTCCAAGCATACTGTGGACTGAATGTAGCCAGTCACATCCTTATGGGTCGTCATCTGTTTGAACATATTACCCTTTATTTGAAAATCTCTTCATTGGCTTCCCATAAAAATCTGTATTGATTTTAAAATTTTGTTACTCACTTATAAGGCACTTAATGGCCATAGACCAGTAAGTGTGCCAAATCTATTGTCTCTAGATGTCTCTTGGTGCCGATTGAGGTCACAATGAGCAGACTATTTAGCTTTTTCAAAGCATAAACCCAAATCCCTTGAAGCTGAGGCTTTTAGAAAATATGTTCCCTGATTGTGGAATGTAGTTGCAATTTTGATTCATATATTCCATCTGTCTGTGTGCAAAAAGAAGCAGTGGTGTTTAGTTACATCTAAAAACATTATTTTTAGTTGTCTTATCTCTATTTCTTAGTCAGTAGATATTTATTTTTAAAAAAATATGCTGACACTTTATGTTTTAACCAATTTGTTGAAATTAAAACTAATAATTTTCTAGGTCCACCTAGGGATATAAAACGTCTTCCTACCATGATTTCTTTTGGAAGAAATCAGAAAGTTGTCCTGGCCTTATTTTTCTATTAGACTTTTTATGAAAACAACAATTAAAAAAAACAGGCAATATACACTGTTTCTTTTATTCCCAAATAGTCATTCAGGTTCTCAAGAAAAGCATTGTGGATGCGCCAGTTAGAAAACTAGAATCATGTAATGCAATTTAAATTATATACAATAGTGCTATTGTTGCATCTTCCTTTACAAAATAAAATGGAACAAGTCTTTCTTACAGAAAATTTACAAATAATTTACACAGACAATCCTCTTTCCAGAAGGCGGAATTTGATTCTCTTCTTGCCTGTGGTTTGAAAGAATTAACTCACTTCAAAGAAATACACGTAGAAAGAGAAAGGTACTTTATGGAAAGTACCAAGCAGATATTAGCTTTATCAAGGTTAGCATCACTAGGGATATGTTTTGTTCATTCATGCAATATCTGCTATGATAAATGAGAAGGCCATTTCATCTCTCTGTTGTTCTTCCCCAAAACCCATAACTCCAATGTAAGCATAAGAAAAACATCAGAAAAATCAAAATTCAGGGATACCCTTCATCATACTTGACTACTTCCTTTCAAAGCTGTCAAGATTATTTAACAACAATGCACAGGAATTGTCAAAGACCCAGAGAGACAAGGAGTCATCAGAACCAAGATGGCATTCTTTAGCAGAAAAACAGTATTCATGGAAAAACTAATGAAATCAACAGTTACAATAACTTACTAAAAATAATTATTTTTTGTTTTGACAAATGTACCATGGTTATACATGAGGTTAATTTTAGGGAAAAACTGGATAATTAACATATAGAAATTGTCTGTATTCTCTTTGAAACTATTCTGTTAAATATAATATTTGTCACTAAAAATGTTTAATCTAAAAATAAAATAAGTATTAAAAATGTTTGAAAAGACAGCAATATTTCGAGGAACAAAGTATTCTTCAAATTTGCTTAATTTAATCACTATACTTTGTTATAGGAAATATAGTGAAAATATTGAATGATATCTAAATTTTCTAGAAGCTAGATTATATCTGAGTTTCAAAAAAAAATTATTTATTACAAAAACACTTTTGAAGTACCTGCTTTTCTTAAAAGGTTGCTAAATATGGCTGTACATAGCAATATTTAAAATAAATCTCATTTCAACATTCATTTTAATTTGTAATTTACATTAATGTTTACCCTAAATTTGAAGAAACAAAAAGGTAAAGATAAAAATTGTTCATTAGCTAAGTACCCCTTAATTTTATGGATCTTTCAAGAAATGTGTTATAGTACCTACCTATTTGATAAGTAATTTAAACCACAGAAATTAAAATCTTTTTATTGAAAGTTAAAATTGAGGACTGTTTTAACTTTATTCATTGCTTTAGCTTCTTTATGCTTTACATTTGATCTTATGATATTTTGGAATTTTTACCTACAAATTATTGAAATCAAAATTTAAAAGTAAGATTCAATGTACTATTCTATTAAAAACTTAAGTCTGAAGTTACTCAAGGTCCCTTCAACACTAATTGTCCTTGAGGAATTTTGACCATTCTGAGCTGTGTTATATTTTTTGAAAAATGAGAAAAAGATGATTTGTTTGAGAGCCTCTTAAACCCTACATTTTAGGATTCCTGATAATACCATGATGAAAGAAATTGTTTGCAAATAATAGTCTTAAAAAAATTCTACCCTTTCAATTTCATATTTTCAAGGAAAGATTTGGCCAGATAATATATTATTAAAAGCACTGCCATATATAAAAAATAATAAGTGTGGCTAATTTTTTGTGTGTATCTTCTCAGTACTCATTATGTTAATATGGTTAATTGATAATTAGTTTGACGCATATGGATGGTTGAGGACTATGGATGATGACCAACCTACTATAAAATGTTGGATATTTCTGTTTCACCCTTACATAACAAAATCTGTCTTCTTTCTGGCAATATCACCTTATAAAGTACTTCTCCATCTACTCCTCCATTCTCAAACTGAGTAACAGTGGAGAATGGTCAGTCTCTAATTCAAGTGTTTCTCCCCAGAACATGTGAAATTTCAATTCACTGTCAAGTGAATCGAATTTAGTAAGATGAACTTTCTTGCATGATCTTCAGTATTTGTGTTTCATTTGTATCATAAGTATCACATGACTTTGTGTCCTTCTTGGTTTGTAATTCTGTTTTTTGACATAAAGTGCTAATAGGATTAAGGAAACAGAAATAGATGAAGAAAATAAAAGTGGGGAAACAAGGGGTTGATGTAGGAAAAGATGTTCCCTGAAAAATAGAGGGCAGCATTAAATGATATGTTTCATCTCAAAGCTAATTACTTTCACCAATCAGAACACAGGATGTGAAAAAGTACAATGGATCACGGAAACCTACACTTGTGGCCTGCCCAGACCTCTAGACCTTGGGCCATAAGGATATAGCAAGTCACTCAGTTCCTTTTCCTTTTCAGAGAATCTTTCTCAGCAAGAGGCAGCTAGTTTTTTGGCACAGCAAGTAAGGCTCAGCATGTGAAGCTTTGAACAATGCTGCACTGCAGGAAATGTTTTGCAGAAACTGCATGACAAGATTGCCAAAAGGATTACCTCCTGATTTCCTTTGTCCTTGGGTTTATTTCATTTAATAATGGGGCAAAGACATGCCTTCTACAATGAAGAGAGAATTTATTCATGAGTCATAGGCAGTAAAATTGTTTTAAAATCTTTACTGCTCATAATTTTCTAAGAAAACAAAACTCCTCACTGAAAATAAGATGTATTTTTTCTTTTAAAAATGTTTGTCATCATACTATAAATTGAAAGCACAAGATAATTTAGTCTTGCAACAGTTTAAAGCTGGAATCCTAAAAAGAAGCATTTCTTCTCTTTCTTAAATAAAAGGTGTGAACAATCAAAAAGAACACAACATAGGGTCAAGTTGAATAAAAAAAAAACCAAAAAACAGGCCATTTGACTACAAAAATAATTCTGTAAATGACATAATACTATCAATTTCAAGAGACTTTTGTGTTATTTGAGATCTGACAAAAATATATATGCTTAGATATGAATTGTGTTTATATCAACAAACATCACAATTCCAGCCTAAAAATATTGGTACTTTCAATACCACTTTTGTCACTCAGCATGGGGCGATCTGAATCTCAATTTCATCACCTGTGTAATGGGAATGCTGATGTTTAGCTTGTCTCATTGTAATTTTGAGAGTATAATAACAGAAGGTATACATTGTTTCTCTAGAACTGTAAGGATGCAGGACATGGGATTTATGTCAGAAGCTGGTGCACAGGAAAACTTTTCATTGTAGCCAGTCAGTTTTAGTCTACCACAATCATTCTCATTCATCCAGATAGTCATACAAATAGGAAGATATAAAAATATGCAGGAGTATACTTTATATTCTTCATAAAGAGTATATATTATATCCTTTGTAAGATAACATTAGAGCTTAAGATCTGAAAGATGCATAAGAGGTAACAACGACAAGATCAAGAATAAAGACAGATTCCAAGTGGGTGCATCAGCAAGGACAAAGGATGGAGTTAGTACAGGAAGCTCCTGGAGTTAAGGTAGAAAGAAGGTATAGAAGAACACTGTGACTCAATTCTGGAGAGACCAAGAAGCTTCACTTCACCTTAGTCTATTACACACAGGTCTTTACCTGAGGAATGATAACAAATCATTGAAGGATTATTTGAAGCATGGTCAACCTACTCCCACAGAGATTTCTTAGGAAGTTGTTTCTCCCATGATTCAATTCAGTGTTCTCTTGCCCAGGGACTTGGAGACAATTGCAGCTATGGTTCCATGAGGCCAGGCTGTGCTGGGACTGACTGCAGATCATGGCATTGTCTATGTTAACTTTGGCATTGTCCTCCTGTTAATTAGGGAGGTAAGACAATTAGATTATGAGAAACATGACCTAATTGATGAACTGATCCATTTGATGGATTAACAATTTGAATGGATTATTGGGTGGTGATTATAGGCACTGGGGCATGGCCAGAAGAGATGGGTCACTGGGGGTATGTCTTGGGGATTATACATTTTGTCTCTAATTCCTCCTGTTCTTTCTGTTTTCTGGCTACTATGGTGTAAGCAGACTTCCTCTGCCATGATGTTCTGCCCAACCCCAGGCCCACAGCAAGGGAGCCAGTCAACCAGGAAGTAAACATCTGAAACCATAAGCCCAAGTAAACATTTCCTTCTCCACTTTGTTCCTGTTAGTTATTTTGGTTATAGTGTTAAAAATGCTGACTAATACATTCACTTTCTTTTTTTTAAAATTTAAATGTTAATTAATTAAAATTAAATAACATTATGAATGCCACTCTTCAGTTGTACTAGCCACAGTTCAAGCACATGATACCCACATTGTGAATGATGATCATTGTATTGTAGAGCATAGTGATAGAAAAATTACTTCAATGTAGAAACATTCTATTGGAGAACCCTGGTTCACATTGCCATCTTGGAGACTGATGTAGTGTTCCAGGGAAAGAATCATTGTAAATGATTCAGTTATGATGCTAACGGAACTTCAAAAAGGTTACAAAAATCATCTAACAGGTGATGCCCAGATGACAGAGAGAGAGAGAAGATGTTATTTTGGGATTAAGATTTTAGTGAAGTGATAGCAACTAAAATTCATAAGGAGAAATATATCAGGATGTGAAAACTGGAAAAGATGTAGCTATAAGAAAGGAGATTCACATGAGCAACCTGGGAGAAGAGGGGATGGATGCAAATGCATCTCATGAAGAGAAGATATAATATGCAGACTCACAGAAGCCTAAGAGAAAGCATAGTCATTTTGAAAACTGGATGTGGTTTTGGAAGGCTGCCAGGGTGATGAATGGGGTTCCCACGTAGGTGATCACACTTCATCTTAGAATCTTTTTTTTTTTTAATTTATTTATTTTTTTTATTTTTTATTGTTGGCTGTTCAAAACATTACATAGTTCTTGATATATCATATTTCACAATTTGATTCAAGTGGGTTATGAGCTCCCATTTTTACCCCATATACAGATTGCAGAATCACACCAGTTACACAT
This sequence comes from Marmota monax, assembly GCF_021218885.2. Taxonomy (NCBI): domain Eukaryota; kingdom Metazoa; phylum Chordata; class Mammalia; order Rodentia; family Sciuridae; genus Marmota; species Marmota monax. Next base: position 4,681,645 of record NW_026692486.1, on the reverse strand, counting down.
CCATTGATTTACATATTGCCATACTAGTGTCTGTTGTATTCTGCTGCCTTTCCTATCCTCTACTATCCCCCCTCCCCTCCCCTCCCCTCCACTCCCCTCCCCTCTTCTCTCTCTGCTCCCTCTACTGACATTCGTTTGTCCCCCTTATATTATTTTTCCCCTTCCCCTCACTTCCTCTTGTATGTACTTTTGTATAACTCTGAGGGTCTCCTTCCATTTCCATGCATTTTCCCTTCTCTCTCCCTTTCCCTCCCACCTCTCATCCCTGTTTAATGTTAATCTTCTTCTCATGCTCTTCGACCCTACTCTGTTCTTAGTTACTCTCCTTATATCAAAGAAGACATTTGGCATTTGTTTTTTAGGGATTGGCTAGCTTCACTTAGCATAATCTGCTCTAATGCCATCCATTTCCCTGTAAATTCTATGATTTTGTCATTTTTTAATGCAGAGTAATACTCCATTGTGTATAAATGCCACATTTTTTTTATCCATTCATCCATTGAAGGGCATCTAGGTTGGTTCCACAGTCTAGCTATTGTGAATTGTGCTGCTATGAACATCGATGTAGCAGTGTCCCTGTAGCATGCTCTTTTTAGGTCTTTAGGGAATAGACCGAGAAGGGGAATAGCTGGGTCAAATGGTGGCTCCATTCCCAGCTTTCCAAGAAATCTCCATACTGCTTTCCATATTGGCTGCACCAATTTGCAGTCCCACCAGCAATGTACAAGTGTACCCTTTTCCCCACATCCTCGCCAGCACTTGTTGTTTGACTTCATAATGGCTGCCAACCTAACTGGAGTGAGATGGTATCTTAGGGTGGTTTTGATTTGCATTTCTCTGACTGCTAGAGATGGTGAGCATTTTTTCATGTACTTGTTGATTGATTGTATGTCCTCCTCTGAGAAGTGTCTTTTCAGGTCCTTGGCTCATTTGTTGATTGGGTTATTTGTTATCTTATTGATTAATTTTTTGAGTTCTTTGTATACTCTGGATATTAGGGCTCTATCTGAAGTGTGAGGAGTAAAGATTTGTTCCCAGGATGTAGGCTCTCTATTTACCTCTCTTATTGTATCTTTTGCTGAGAAAAAACTTTTTAGTTTGAGTAAGTCCCATTTGTTGATTCTAGTTATTAACTTTTGTGCTATGGGTGTCCTATTGAGGAATTTGGAGCCCGACCCCACAGTATGTAGATCGTAGCCACCTTTTTCTTCTATCAGACGGCGTGTCTCTGATTTGATATCAAGCTCCTTGATCCATTTTGAATTCACTTTTGTGCATGGCGAGAGAAAGGGATTCAGTTTCATTTTGTTGCATATGGATTTCCAGTTTTCCCAGCACCATTTGTTGAAGATGCTATCCTTCCTCCATTGCATGCTTTTAGCCCCTTTATCAAATATAAGGTAGTTGTAGTTTTGTGGATTGGTTTCTGTGTCCTCTATTCTGTACCATTGGTCCACCCGCCTGTTTTGGTACCAGTACCATGCTGTTTTTGTTACTATTGCTCTGTAGTATAGTTTGAAGTCTGGTATCGCTATACCGCCTGATTCACACTTCCTGCTTAGCATTGTTTTTGCTATTCTGGGTCTTTTGTTTTTCCATATGAATTTCATGATTGCTTCTCTATTTCTACAAGAAATGCCGTTGGGATTTTGATTGGCATTGCATTAAACCTATAGAGAACTTTTGGTAATATCGCCATTTTGATGATGTTAGTTCTGCCTATCCATGAACAGGGTATATTTTTCCATCTTCTAAGATCTTCTTCTATTTCTCTCTTTAGGGTTCTGTAGTTTTCATTGTATAAGTCTTTCACCTCTTTTGTTAGGTTGATTCCTATGGGACACATTGAAAGCAGTTCTAAGAGGAAAATTCATTGCTTGGAGTTCATTCCTTAAAAAAAAGAAAAAACCAACAAATAAATGATCACATACTTCATCTCAAAATCCTAGAAAAAGAAGAGCAAAACAACAGCAAAAGAAGTAGAAGGCAAGAAATAATTAAAATCAGAGCTGAAATTAATGAAATTGAAACAAAAGAAACAATTGAAAAAATTGACAAAACTAAAAGTTGGTTCTTTGAAAAAATAAACAAAATCGACAGACCCTTAGCCATGCTAGCGAAGAGAAGAAGAGAGAGTACTCAAATTACTAACATACGGGATGAAAGAGGCAATATCACAACAGACACTTCAGAAATACAGAAGATAATCCAAAATTATTTTGAATCCTTATACTCCAATAAATTAGAAGATAGTGAAGGCATAGATAAATTTCTTAAGTCATATGATCTGCCCAGATTGAGTCAGGAGGATATAGACAACCTAAACAGACCAATATCAATTGAGGAAATAGAAGAAACCATCAAAAGACTACCCACTAAGAAAAGCCCAGGACCGGATGGGTATACAGCAGAGTTTTACAAAACCTTTAAAGAGGAACTAATACCAATACTTTTCAAGCTACTTCGGGAAATAGAAAAAGAGGGAGAACTTCCAAATTCATTCTATGAGGCCAACATCACCCTGATACCTAAACCAGACAAAGACACTTCAAAGAAAGAAAACTACAGACCAATATCTCTAATGAACCTAGATGCAAAAATCCTCAATAAAATTCTGGCCACTCGGATACAAAAACTTATCAAAAAAATTGTGCATCATCTTAGAATCTTTAATGTAGCAAAGTCTGCTCCTGGCCTGCATGAAGAAGGTTTCAAGGACTCTTGCTAGTATCATGATACTTAGTTCCCAGTTCTTTCAGTAGTTTACCATCAAACCACACAGCCTTACATACAAACAACTCACTGCTGTGTCACCAGCTTCTCATCAGTCTGCTTGCAAAAACAACATCACCATTCTCCAAACCCACCAAATGATTACTTGAAGTACACAGTGCAATGTATTTAATGATGATTATATGACTCACTAATAATATGCTGAAAAGGAACATCATTGGGATTGTCAAATCCAATCAAGATAAAATTCTTCAAAGTGGTAAAAATTTATGTGTGTGTATATGTATATGTGTATATATATAAACTTATATATATAAGTGTGTGTGTATATGTATATGTGTATATATATAAACTCATATGCACATATGTGTGTAGAATATAATATGTACACATGCACATATATGCATGTATATGATATTTATATGCATACAAAAATATACTTGTGAACACACAAAGAGGAAATGCATGTATTTTCATATAGCATTAGTAATAAATTCATATTTTGGAAAGAAACAGGTAACAGAATATCATTCGTTAAAGATATGATGTAAAAAAAAAAACATTTTGAACAAAAATGATAATAGGAAAAAATAATTGGCCAAGTGTAAGGGATTTTTCTTCTGTATTTTTCCTCACATAAAACCAAGTGAAAATGAAGCAATTATGAAGATAATACAAGAAAAGAAAAAAATCTTGCTTAAATTATCTGAATAGTTAATGAAAAACTTGAGCTCGAGGCCTCAATTATCCAAGTAAATGAATCCATTTTCCAGTATATTTTGCATGTAAATTAAATGAATAAATTTATCCTGAAGACCTGGTAGCTAGTTTGCCTAAGGTGGTAAAGAAGCTTTTATTTTTCCCCCTCAAGGAACAATTTAGTCCCTTTAGATTAGGTTCAATATAATTCAACATATAACATATTACTGTTATTCATAGGAAGGGTACCCTAAATGTTATCCAAACATAGTAAAGATGCCTACACATAGACAACATTTCCACTTAAAAGTGTAACTTGGTCCAACTCTCAGCTTGTCTTGCCTAAAGGAATATATATGAATATTGCTTATTTGACAATTAATGAATCTTGTGGTTTTAAAGTATTAACGTTATAACTCCAGACCACATTTAACTAACATGATTAAAGAAATCACAATCTATACAATTTAGGCTTTTTTTTAAAAAAATATTTTTTAGTTGTAGGTGATCACAATATCTTTATTTCATTTTTATGTGGTACTAGAGATCAAATCCAGTGCCTCACACATGCTAGGTGAGCACTCTACGACTGAGCCACAATCCCAGCCCCTCAATTTAGGCTTTTCTTTTAGACGTTTTTTCACAATTAGGTAAAATATAGATGCTCCTCAACTTATGATGATGATGTTGCAGCTAATAAACTTAGTAAGTTGGAATGCAACTACTCCACTAAACAACAGATCTCAGTCTAACTTACTGCAAATGTGTTCAGAACATTAGCATTAGCTGAGAGTCAGGCATAATCAACTTACACTTAGACTACTTTATTATAAAGTGTTGAATATCTACTGTATTAAATATCTGTATCCAAACAAACAAACAACAACAAAACATTGGCCACATGGTCCACTGTAGTGTATCCATCGTTTACCATTATTATCATGTGGCTGGCTCAGCTGCTGCTGGCTCTGCCACCCAGCATTGCAAGAGGGGATCCTACCACATACCTGGCCTGGGCAGAGATATATATCCAAAACCAATATATGGTTTCTATTAACTGTGTATCACTTTCATACCATTGTAAAGTCAAAAAAAAAATTCCAAAGCAAACCATTGTTGAATCAGGGAACTGTACAAAAATGTTGTTTCTTCCTTGATATTTAAAGTTAGCCTTACTTCAAATTTCAGAGCTATGAACTGGTGAGGTGTAATCAAGGCATCAGATTTACAATACAGAAATGAGAATACCTTGAATATGTTAAAGTAATGCACTCCTAAACTCATAGTATACCCTCGATAAAAACATTCAATTTAATTGATTTAAATGAATTATTTAAAGAGACTGGGTGGAGCCGCATTTCCAAAGAGAGTGATTTTTTTTAATTTTAGAAATAGCATTATTATCCATGGTCTGTTACCAACTAAAAACAATAAGACCATAGGGTATGTCTACAGGGATTTTGGCAAGGAGAGCAGATGTTCTGGGCTAAGTCCACTGCGATTCTTTTTTGCACAGCACATTGCACATTTTGAACTTACATTTATGTTTTAAAATTCAGAGAACAGAGCTGAAGTGACTTCCTAAATATATCAATAAGAAAGAGCTTGTTTAGTAAATGAAGTATCAAAATGCTGTGATCATGATCTCCTCTCTTTGATAAATTGAGTACTGTACTGTGAATCTCCCTCTGACACCCTTTTTTCTTATACATGCCTAAAATCTGAAATTAGATATGTCTGCAACTTGCCAAGAATGCAGCAGTACTGAACTCCCCTTAGGTTTTCTTCAAGATACGTTTCAGCTGCTTTGCATCTGAAAGCAATTGAGGAAAAACTTTAATATGAACTGGAAAGATTTCAGGCCAAATGTTCCATAAGAAAGCAGAGAGGGCAAATAATAGATTTTTGGAAGTGCTGACCATATCAGGCTAACCTTAAATTTGGCAAGTTAGATTCATGTTGCCAATGATAATGGTCATAAGAATTGAGAAACTCAAATAAAATTTGGTGTTTTCATTTTGTGAAATTCTGCAGATTTATTGTGGCCAATCACAGCTGATTACATTTTAATATCTTTACTTACCTAGTACTGTGAATAATTTCAAACAACTAATATTTAGCCAATCTAGAATGGTGCATCCATGGCCACTCAGGTTCATTATAAAGTCAATTCATCTGCAGCACTATTATTCACTTTATACTTCCCTTTAAATGAATTTCTAATAGTCTACATAATTTAAGCACATATACAATGAAAGCATTTTCTAAATCAAATACCCTTGTATGGAAAAATCAATTGCATTTAGATATGAAAAGTAATGCAATAATACAAATAAATTTTGAATCATATTTTGTAATTTTTAAAAAATATCTAAAATATTAAACTAATAGATCAAATTGAATTATACTTATAAATGATTTCTTATTGAAAGTCAATGCTTTTTCTAGTACAAAAATGAAAAAAGTACAAAGAATGGCATACTTTGTGAAAGACTTTTACTTTAACACATTGAGTATAAAATATACCTAATTTCTGATTTTGAAAATAGACAATTACTTGAAGTTTTTCAACAAAACCAGCACTTTTTGACATTTATATGTATTAAACAGAATTTTAATGCACACACTTGTAGAGTGGATGAGTAAAAATGATATTAATATAATTTGAGTAACACTGTACATCATTTCTCAAAATAAACATTTTCAAATGAACTGTGTAGAGACTGACTTTAATACTACCACAGAAGGAGAAGAAGTGGAATTTTTAAAACAGTTTTCATTTTAAGAATTTTTAATTTGAAAGCTGTTGTAAGAAATTCTTAACAATAAGAACTAATAGTAATGGTTGTTGAAATTCTTAAGTAAAACAGAAACTAATTTAGCATCAGATTTATTTTGAGCCTATTTTCTAAATCTTCAACAGGCTTCCTACATATCATCACATTCCATAGCTATAATAATATTGAAATAATAGGGTGGCTACTGTCTTCATGTTCCTTGGGCCTAATGATACATCTTGGAATGCAATTACTTGGCAACTCAAAAGTAATATTCAATATACCAATCAAGATGTTAGTCTGTAATTATTGAGATATTTTCATAATAGCAGAGAAGTTCAACTTAGCCAATGGGGAGGAGAGGATTGTTCAAAAATAACTAGTTACTTTGCAATTTGATTTCAAGTATACATTATACAACTTTCATAATATTTGAGACATGAGGAGAAAATCAACTTGAGTCAATTTCTTCCTCCCATTGAGAAAAAATAGGTTACTGTTCAATTATATTATTTAAAATGTGACCTATTTTTAGAATTGAGCAGTGTTTTACCACTAAAATTGGTGATGTTAAGTATATAAAGTAACAATAAAGTAAAGCGGTTTTCTCCAAATTCTCAATATTTGGAAGAAAAGATAGAAAATTGAATTTTAGGCCCCGGATTCAATCCTGATGTCACCAAAATAAAATAAAAAATAATAATTTTTGAGAAAGGGAAAAGAAAAATTAGGTACTGAATTCTGGTATAACTGTTATGCCAAAAATACTACTACCCAAAACTGAAAGTTTCTTCTTATTCCATGGCCCCCAAAACTAACACCTTGAATCATGAATTTTCTTTGTGCACTAAGCACAACTATGTAATTGATGTTGTTATAAATGTCCATTTAACAGATTGAAAAACTTGTTGAGGGCTGAAATCAAGTCAAGATGGCGCCTGGCACTTTGCCAGGAGGAGTGGTTTGTGAAGCAACTCCAGCGAGCCATTAAGATGATGAGGATTCCTTATTGGTTGACTGCTTTATCTAGATGATGTTAATTAAGTTAAGCTGTGTATAATTAGTTAGGTATATATACCTCTGCTGTCCTGCAGAGAAGCGGCTCCCACTGTTTCAATCTTTACAAGTTGCTTGTCACCCCTCGTTTATTTTGCCTGGCCAGACTGAGGCAAAAACTAAAGTCCAATGAGGTTAAATATGATATCCAGGCTCATTCAGATTTTGAGTGATCTTAGTCATTTAGTCCATAGTGAATGCTGATATTCATTAAACTCTGTTGCTTTTTTCCCCTCTATCATCATTACTTAACTATTTTTTAAACCTAGAGTCCAATAGATTTCCAATATAGAAATCAAATGCCTTTTTTAATGTTTATTTTTTAGTTATTGGTGTACACAATATTCTTTATTTTATTTTCATATGGGGCTGAGGATTGAACCCAGTGCCTCACGCATGCATGTTAGGCGAGCGCTCTACCTCTGAGCCACAGCCCCAGCCCCTCAAATGCCTTTTATTTAATTACTTTAACCCTGTTTACCATGCAAAAAATTAATTGTGACCTAAACTTCAGAAAGTTTCCAATTCAGAGTTATGCAACTAAGTATATAGGTTGGTTTTGCTATTTTACCCAGTGAATGTTTGGTTTCTGATAAGTTTGTTCTGTTTTGTCAAACATAGTGGAGATGTTCCCTGAGATCTAATCAGTGCATTACATCCCATTCAAATTATAACAGGTAGATAGGCTAAGCTATTCTTCCTTGAGTTTTTCACCTCTTTACCCAAAGGAAACTATAAAAAATTTTAAATCCAGTATATATTTTTATAACCAACATTAAAATATGCTGACATTTTCCCTTTATTTCTTCACTATATGCAACATTGCCCTAATCTCTATATTATGTGTCATTGATTCTTTGATATTGCTCCTATGAGTAAAAAATGAACTTTAAACCCTATCAAGAGGTAATCAATATTAGTCTTTAAGGGATAGCTCACCACAATAGAACTTCAGGACTTCTTAATAGGACATACTGTTCATCAATTGTTTTAATATACATTCTGTCAAAAACTGTAATGTTGTGATCGTACTAAGGTACTTTGTATGCTATCTACAGCACTCTGAAGTAAATATTCCTGTATGACAATTGTCTTACATAAGTTGATATTAATATTTTAAATGATAATAAGATTGAATATATATAAACATTGATACATGTGATATAATCAAGAATTGCTAATCATGGTCTTCTTTATCAATTGCTAGATATTTAATGCAAAAGAGTTACAAACATTTTAATTAAATTTAGTTATGTAACTTTTTAGTATAAGAAGACAATGATTTTGATAAAACCTGGTAGACTGAGACTATTTTACTTCTCTATGCACACTGTGATTAGAAACATATTAATTACATTTAGGACAGACACAGAGAAAGGATTTTTATAAAAACCAGAAAAATAACCGAAAGCTATGATCTTATTTAAGTTTTGTAACTTAGCCAATTCCATTATTCATATTTATAATTTAAAAAGTCACTGTGCTCTCAAAATATTTAGACCCCTCCTGATTGTATTAATATTTGATATTTGATTAGGTTAAAATGCAAATGTGAACCCTCCATATGCTGCAGAATAGCACAGGAACAATATGTTCCATGTGGCCAAGCCACCTTGGATCTTTCAATAATAAATATTCACAAGCTCTATTAATACCACATCATCACTACTTAAATTTTAACCTGCCAAGTTTTGGGTCAGTGATAAAATTTGCCATTACTTCACAACAGTGGAAATTAATGCTAGTAGAAAGTGTGGGGCATGAAAGTAGACATTTTTGCTTGAATAAGTAAAGTGAAATTCTACAGTGATATTTTCTCAAATACAAATAATGAAAAGGTATAAGAAAATAATTCTGAATGTAAAAGACAATATTCAGTCTGACTACAGAGAATCAGAAAAAGAAATTGAAGTTAGAAGAAGTTGAATGTCCTAGTTACCTGGTTACCTCATTTAAAAAATACCTTAAGTTTTATTTTTAGGAATATCTTATGAAAGGCCATAGCAAATTATGTGTGATTATTAGAAGTCAATAAGAATATCAGATAAAGGAAAACAATGATTTTGATGGGAATATATTATTGTTTCAAATTTTGAGAACTGGATAACAAGCCATTCTAAATTTTTTGGTAATATTCTTTAAAAAATATTTATTAAATGAATCTTCATTCAACTTCATTAGGTAAGTTGTTTTGTGCATGCAGAAAAAGAAACTAGTATACTGGGGCTGATGCTTAGTTTGAGTGGTTTGTTTATATAGTTCATGTTGAAGGCATGTTTAATGTCATAGGATGGGCAGATCCTAAGAATATATTGTTTCTGAAATGAGCAAATAAAAAAAGCATCTTTAATTTTTCTCCTAGGCATCCTTTTAAAGGTCACGTTTTTACTTGAGAAGCCATGATGAGGAATCAGCCCGCCCATAGACCAAAAGTGAATTAGATTGATCTATCCCAGGGGTCACAATAAAGTGTGAACAAGAGAATTAAAAAGATCAAAAGAGAGTGCAGCTGAAAACTTAGATGGGCTTATCTAAACAAAGCTAGTTTCTTTTTATGTCCAATATTTTAATTTGGAAAGTGAAATGAAGCAATCATTTTTTGCTATCATAATAAAACAGCTTGTGAATGAAGTTAGTATCCCAAGCAGAACATGGTTAACCAAAAAGAAACAGATCCAGAATCTTGTTGACAACCAGAACAACTTGATTAAACCATACAGAAATTCATAGTATTTCAGGATTGGTTCATTTATCTATACCTACAAGGATTATTATTAAAGCAAGATCATTTTTTTTCTGATTTGCAAAAAGAAAAAAGAATCCTAATTGATAAAAATACACACACACACACACAAAAAAAAAAAAAAACTAGTAAATGGGCCAGGTGTATTCACTACAAAGTGAAAATTTTTGTTTTGTTTTGTTTTAAAGGAAACACTCAGCTGAGTCTGTGGCACACACGTGTATTCCCCAGCAGCTCTAAAGGCTGTGACAGGAGAATAGCAAGTGCAAGGCCAGCCTCCGCAACTTACCAAGACCCTAAACAACTTAGAGCGACCCTATTTCAAAATAAAAATAAAAAGGGCTGGGAATTTGGCTCAGTGGTTAAGCACCCCTGAGTTCAATTCCCAGAACCAAAATAAATAAGTAAATGACAGAAAGAAGGAAAGATGAAGGATGGAAGGAGGGAGGGAAGGAAAAGTACACACATGTCACTCAAAGCACATGACTTACTGGTAACATTTTATTTCATTTAAATTCTGAAAATTATGAAGTCACATGGTTCTCTATTTTTCTTAAATCACAATTTCACTATTTATAGCTCCTTGTTTTTAGATAGACTTTTCCCATGAGAGGCAGGGTAGAGGATACTGGAATTTGCTTTTGGATTTACAAGGTTATTTGGAAATAGAGAGATGCAGTATTCACTTAAGAATTAGGGAATGTTGCAGTTTAGGAATTTCACTATCCTTAAGTTGATAGAGGAGGTCAGAGCTTGGATATTTCAGGGTTCCTACTCCAGATGAATCTTCCATCCTGTGACTGTCACTCTCACAAGCAGATATAGGCACCAGTGGTGCAGCAACAATCCCAGCAAATTAATCTGACTCCATTAGAAATCTGGAGCTCCACTTTCTTCCCTCTCTTCTAACTACCTAATCTTGGCTTATTCCTCTGGGAGCCTACACACTCAGCATTTTCTTTCACTACTCTGTAGAGTCTGTGACTGCAGTGTAAGCAATACCCGAATGGCTCATTAAAGCCATTATTATTAGCTTTAGACAATCCCATGAGGTTTGCATCAGCTTTTACTTCCTTTCTTATTCTATTTTTGCACTGAGTAGGACTATATTACAGCATAGATGACTCAGTTCCTGTTCAAGTGAGAAATAACATTTTTTTTAACAGCAAAGAATCACAGTGCTAGAGTGATGGATTTATGAGGATTTTAATAAGCTGCATTGATTATGGAAATTGGGGTTCCCTAAAAACCTGACAGAAAGAAATTGAGAAAGAACAATGCTTTTACTAGCCTTTTAAAATCTCTACTTTCTCCATATAGACTCAAAGTCTCAAATACTAGTTGATATCTGTGTGTGTGGTTAAAAAGAAGTCTACATGGAAGCCAACAACTTCTAAGTGTATTTATGTATATGCATATGGTATGTATTTTGCTAGTCTTGACAAGGAAAAAGCACACTTTAGCATCACTGATGGTGGCTTAGCTAATACCATGAAGCATAGTTATAAAAGACAAAGTCCAAGTGTATATAATGAAAATGATAAGCTTATCTAATTATGTTTGACAACTTGGACAGTTTTTGGTTCAGAGTCAGAATACCTATCTACTGAGTAGGTCTTAATTCATCCTTATGCATTAAATAAACCACTAACTGAACTATTCTAATATCTTCACATTCTAATCACAAAGTACTTTAATATGACTACATAATGTGCTGATGACCTGAAAGGACCATTGTTACAATGTCCCATGTTTTGTTGTTGTTTTCTGAGTCATTAATTTTAACTTGTCGTCATTCAGCTGCATACAAAGTCAACTAGAATTATTTTCTGAGAATTCTGAGTGGATATTTAATATGTACTCAATGAGACGAAGATTTGTACTACTCCCACAGGTACTACTAGTACTCTCTGATGCCATAGATTCTCCTTCTGTGCTATGGGGCATCTCAGGTCTCAGGGTGTCCTCCTGCTCTGGCAGCACAATCCATGCCTCGCTGCAACCAGAGAATTGCAGATGCAAGAACCTTTCCAAAATACTCCATTTGCCTTGTAGACTCTCCCTGTCAGCACAAGGTCCAATTCAGAAATTCTCTCTTAATGAAGGGAATCTGTGAAATTTTGCAGAGAATGAACATATGTCACTGACTATGGGTACATGATCTTAAAAGAACACATCACAGTGTTGCTTGGATCTCAGCTGTCATTGACTTGGAGTCTACTGAAATGATGCCTCTTGTCTTTTTTCTCCGTAAGATACAGATTATAGGCAGCCCTAACACAAAGAGAAGGAAAAGTCACCATGTCTTATTAAGACTTAATACCCTAGACTTTCATATCAATCCAAATTCATTTCAGTTAGCCAATTCTTTTAAAATGACTGACCTCCCTTGTGAATCTCCATATTTTCGCAAAGATTTCAATTTGAGCTGTCCCTTTAGCTCCTCACATATACTCAGCACTGTGTATAACACAACAGTATACAGTTTAAGATGATAGCTCAAATGAACCAGATTCACAATTTTGCTACCTTCTCTTACTTGTGGTCTACTTGAGTAGTGGTAAGTGACTCAATCATAAAAATTAGGCTTGTGAATCCATAGTTATCTTTCAGATTCACTGAAATTATCTTCAATTAAAAACTAAAATCATACTTATTTCAATAAACATTTAAATTCAATTCAGAGTTAAAATAATTCATCCCAAATTAACTTTCTCTGTAGGTACAGATAAAGAGACAATTTTTATCCTACCCAACTCTAATCCTTTCAACTATTTGCAAGATGTTTTTCCAATTCCTTTCTCAACAGTTTTTCTCTATCAGAGTTCTGCCCGTTATCCAAAGATAAATATTTCTATACTATTCATTTTCTGATCAAGGAGAGAAAAATGCCAGCCAATCTCAACTCTATGGCATATTCAAGCTTACTAACCTCTATCCATTTTTCTTTTCCCAATCTTCAAAATAACTAGGAATTGTTATTTCTATTTTCTTATTCCTCAACTCTTTGCAATCTACTTTCTGTATCTCAACTCTTAGCCGAAATTAATTCTACAAAGAAAGAGCAAGTAGGACTAAAGAACAAAATCAAACACACAAAACCCAGACATACTTATCTTTCCTCAGTCACTTGGAAGATCAGCCAATTGTCTAAAACTATTGAGAATTCAGAGAACAAGAGAATCTCTTCATGTTGTCAGCCTCCTAGTATAAATGAAAATTTCCAATCCATTGTTCTTCTCAATATCACACCTACCTCTTGGGAATTGCTCCAAACTTAGAGAGTTTGCAGAAATGATGGATTTGCGTGGCTGTAGTTGTAACACATGCTTCTATCCTCATGACTAGATAATTAGTTGGATAACTAGATAATGGGTTGGATGTTAAAACAAGTGAGGATAACCTTCGTCCAAAGACAATTGATCACAATTTATTTGCAAAAAGTTTGTATTTATGACAGAGAGCTAGACAGTTAAATACTGCATCAGTGAGACCTTGTTGAATTTGGGCCTGTGTCATAGTGTGATGAGATCATGAGCAGGTTGTCTTAAGCAAAGGCATCCTTCTCAGCAAGTGAAGACAGAGACAAAAGTACCCAGGAAGAATGAGTCAAAATCCATTAGCCTCCATAATCTATGCACCTAGCTGATAACTCCCCACTTCTGAATAAACTGTTTTTAATTGTTGTAGAATTTCTACCTTAAACAAATACATTTTCTAATTTGAGCAAACTTGTTTAGATTTCTCTTTCTTCCAAATGATACATGATTAGGACAACTACAGTAAAGATAACAAATGATCTATTAAGGTTAATGGGCTAAAAAAAAATAAGCAATCAAACAGAAATTTGTATGCCTCTCCAAAAGACATAGCAAAATACACAGTGAAAAATTCATTATCCAAGTGAATACAATTTCTACTGAGCCATATTTTAAATTGATTCAATTCTGATATCCTTGACTAGAGCCCAGTCACAGTTTTAAAATGTGAGTTTAGTGAAGCATTATTCTAGTAAACTCTCTGTAGGCTACCAATCAGATTTTGAATAAACATATAAATCAACAGCTGCCAGGAAAGTTTATTGATTATCAACTGATATCAAATTAAGAAAATGGCAATATCCCCTCATTTAAAATATATGGTATAGATTATCTCTGGTATCTATTTATGTTCTTTCTGTCTCTTTATGTTTCACATTGGCCAAAAATAAGTAGAAAAGGAGACCGGGTAAAACAAATATCTTGAATATTTCTGAGACATCTCAAAGTAAACTATGGATAAGCAACCATAAATATATTTATCAATGGAGAAATGTAGTTCAGTTTTGGGAATCATCATGGTATATCTTTTTAGCAGCAAATGGTGATGAAAACCTAAACATTTTTGTCTGCTTTTTTCATAATGTTGAAGTAAACACAAGTCATTTCCACTGAATATAGCTATAAATGACCACTGCACAACTCCTGAAAAATACTAATTGTATAGAATGTAACATAAATGTTCATTCCCACTCCTGAGATGTGCAATGTAGAATATGTACAACTATTCCTCGTGATTATACCAGATCCATCACAATGATATAAGCTCCAAAAGAGTAAGAGTTTTTGTTCTTTTACCTTACTATCTATGTATAGCACCAAGACAAATGCATGGGTTATGGCAGTTGCTCAATAAAAAATTACTATGCTAATAAATAGTGAAAAGAAATGCATTGAAATCACTAATAATGATTAAAAAAGAGAAACCATGATTTCACTTCTCAATTTCCAAATTAGAATATCAAAAAATGGATATAAATATTAATTGATTATTATACACAAGACATTTTGGAACCATCTTTGTTAATGTCACATCTAGTCACCACACTAAACTGGCATAATAAATTCAGGATACATGCAAGAGAAACTCCAATCCTATACTTTTAAATCTGACTCCCAAATAGATGTATTCTTGTAACTGTGCAACCAATAAGTTAGAAAAAAATACTCATATTTTAAAAATAAGAAAAGGAATTTGAAGAATATATTTTCTGGACTACATTTGGTAAATAATAATGACATCTTGAAAATTAAAAACCCCAAAGTTTACATTGAGCCTTTAATACATTTGGTTCTTATCGTAAGTAGAACAGGATGATATAAATAGCAAAGAAAACAGAAATATAAAAATAAAGAAATATGGTTTACTACTAAAATACTGTAAATTTTATAAGACAATATATAGTTTCATGGTATGTTCATCATGATCATAATTAATATTTACCTGGGTAATTTATATATCATACATATCAATGATGCCTGGTAATTTATATATCATACATATCAATAAATGCTAAATGATAATACATCCTATTCATATAAGGAATAGGTGCCTGGGTAATTTATATATCATACATATCAATAAACACTAAATGATAATACATCCTATTCATATAAGGAATTAGCTACAGCCTTGCTAAAGTTCACATAAAAGTTAATGTAGAGGGAAGGGAAGACAAATTAGTCAAGCCATTAATTGTGTTGCTGAGTCTAATCATTTGTTTGTTTTAGCTAAAATTTTCTTCCTTCACTGCAGTCATTAGTACTTGACAATGAATAATCCTGTGTTTAAAATTCCTAATTAGGTTGGGATTTTTTTCTAATTTATTGCAGTATAAAACTTGAGGTTCTGTCAATATGGGTGGATATAGTAATACTTATAATCAAGTCATGGCATCTAACGTAAGGGAAGAAATTATTTTCTGCCATAGTTGAACAATGAATAAAGTTCATAATTTTGCTGATGATTCTCCTCTCTGCAAACATTAGCCATCTAAAGGCAAGAACATGTTGTAATTCGAGTAATGCTTCCATTAATCATAATGGGAGTTAAATGTATGTCAGGAGAATGAATCCCCTTAGGTATTTTAAATGAGTTTCAGTTACTATACATCTGTTGATGTAGCTTGGTAAGGTATTTCCACACTTCCAAAGAATCACCCCTTTCGGCAAGATTAAATAAGAAAGCATCAGATGACCATGTCTTTGCCAAGCCCCTGAATTTCAAATGCTCCTGAGGATCCCAGAAAGCATGTGAAGCAGCATCTGTAAAATATGCGCACAAGGCTGGCACAAGGATCCAGACTGCCTGCTCTGCAGGTAACTTAAAGACACCCAGCAGACTTCTTGCTTGGCAGCTACTTGCTGTACCTCCACCAGATCTCTGCAAGCAAGGCAGAGTTCTTCACCCAATGAAAAATGGGAAATTTGTCTTCTTGCCAGTTTATGTAAATACTATGAATTGAGTTGTCTGATTTTTTTTTCTTTTTGCAACATAGGTATATTTAGATTTAGCAAATGCAAATAGCTTAATGAGAGTATTACTGCCTTTATATAGGAAAAAAAGAAAATTATTGAAAGACTATAAACTTTTGTAAGGAAACACTCTAACAAAAACTAAAAAAAAGAACAGGAAGAGGAACAAGATGTCTAATTTAATTATTTAAGTTTTGTCTTTCATGATAGTCATATGAAAGATGAAATTACCATATAATTCTGAAATCATATTGTACTGTAACGTCTTTATTTTGATGTAGATAAAATTTCAGTGTAGTTAGAATCATAGCACTCACTAGAATAAGAATGAACAAAGGAAGTCTAAACCAAAAGGAAGGACGATATGAGGGTGTAAATAATTCGATATTAGACACATCATCAATAATAAGCATGCATAGTAAGGATTGAAGAATGAAAGGGGAATAAATATGTGTAGCTATCACATAGTTTTTGCCAAAATTTTACATAAAAGATGGCAATAGAAAAAAAAATTAAAAAACAAGAGTCTAGAGGTACTGGTTTTCCACAGTTGGAGTGAGAAAACTAGAGAGAAAATGAAGGAATAGATGGGAAAACTTCAGGACACAGACATTTTGTTGTGAATATGAAAAATGGCACAGAAAAGAAGTATACAGTAATAAGATTCATAATTTTGGAAATAATTCTAAACTTATGGGCAGATAGCAAAATACCAAGCTAATGACCATAAGCTAGGAAGATTTTATGAGGATATAAAGGTGGTTAGAAAAGTGCAAAGAAATTTGAATGCATTCAAATATAAGATATTATGAGTATAGAAGTATAATAAGAATGCATGTGTCAATAGTCAGAGCAGGAAAATAATTTAGGACTCACTTCCAGAATGACAGCAATCCAATATGCTGCTGTGTTAAAAAAAATAAAAAGTATTTCACTTTTGAGAAACGCATTAGAAGCAAAGAGAAGAAAATTGTTAAGACATAAAAGTGTACTATGGTAGGCGCTCTTCAACGCTCAAAGAATAAAGCACCAGGTACAGTCCTGATGTCATGGAACCAGATTCTAGTGTAGAAGAAAGACTAAGTAGTCTATCTCAGGAAAGTCAAAGCACGAAGCCTAGAATTTTCTTTCTGCAGATATAGGCATACCTCATTTTCCCTATTTCTTCAGAATCAGAAAGATTTCATTCTCTCAGGATTTTTTCTTGAACAGCTATTTAAATTTGGACTACTATTCCTGTGTCCAATATCCACTATTATTTTCTTGGTTTTGTTTTTTCTATGTAACATGTATCACTGCTGGCATATCATGGATTTTTATTTATTTTTCCGTTGTCTATCTCATACAACTAAAATGTACTTTTTTTCAGTCTTTTGTTTTGCAGGTGGTGTTGTTGCTGTTGTCATTATTGCTGCTCTTTGGGGGTCTATTTCATTTACTACTAGAACAACATTGTCTTAAGCATTGCCAATACTCAATAAATATTGTTGAATTAATGTGTGATGTCATGTTCTAAAGAAAATAATTGAATAGAAATTGATGAGGGTTGAGGGCTGTGTTAGTGTGGTCAGGAATACCATTTAAATGTCAGTGATAAAGATAGAGTCATTGTCATGTAAAGATCTTGAAGAGAGTCAATTTCAAAAGGAAACTGAAAACTTAGTAACCAAAAATCAATTCCAAGGTAAGAAAAGGCCTATAAGGAGAGTGGGTATGAGAGGGTGAATGAGATAGAAAGAGGGAATCATTCGCTGGGCAAAAGTCAAATTAGGCATTGCAATGAGATCATAAGAGAATTATATTTTGCACACAATTGGACACTTTTTTAAAAAAATAAACGAAGCACTCTTTGACTATTACATGGAGTATTATTGGTGGACGGTCGGTTATGAATGGGAGAAACACAATCTTCAAGAGCTGCTTATAGTAGCACGGGTGTTGGAAAATTAGGGTGGTATTGTAACACCGGAAAAACTGGTCAAATCCTCATTCAATTTAAAAGCCTAGTGACATCGAGAAAGTCATTTAATAATCACTAGCTTTGATTTTCAAGTCTATAAAATGGGTACAATAAATTGCTTATTCCAAGGCTTAGATGACTGCATGATTGGATTATGAATAAAGAAACTGTGATATATACACACAATGGAATATTGCTCAACAATAAAACAGAATAAAATTATGGCATTTGCAGGTAAAAAATATATAAAAGCTGTTGATTTCACATGAATTAATTAACCAGATACAAATATATTTGTGTGTTATTCAAAAATAGATGATAGGAGACCCATTAAATAAAAAGTGCAACATTTGTTCCCCCTTTGGAATATATGATCCAGAGCATTTAAAATTTGGATATATACTGAAAACTACCTTCACATGAAACAGAAAATACTTCAGAGATATTCAGGCACTGAATATACTAAAAGAACATGCACTGTTCTTGTTTCAGTTTGTCCCCATAGGATCAATGCTCCTACCGATGTTGATGCAAACTAATCTGAGAAGTTCATTTGCCCAAACCCTGTCAAAATGCTAGCATCCCTTTTGATTATAGAAAGCATAAGTTAAAGCAGTTTTTTGTTGTTGTTGTTGTTGTTGTTGGCATCATTATGGTATAAATTACTCTAAAAACGTATTATATATCTACAGTTGAGAGGGAAGTTTGCTAAATGAATACTACTATCAAAATCACTTTCGAATATTAACATACCATCTACAGTGTTGCCAATATTTATTTTCCAAACCTAAACTAACCTAATAATTTCACCTCTAAACTTTCTTGCATTGTCTTACACATGAGCAAGAATCTCATATCCATACCACAGTAAGGTATGTGTTAAATTAAAATTTTCTTACTATTACTATCATTTATATAAATAAATGTAAAATTTTATTTTTTAATTTTTATATATAATATATGCACACATACACACACACAGAGGGAGAGAGATACACCTAAATCTACAATGGCTATGAGGCAATATGTAAAGCAATAAAAGAAATTATGTACTCACAAAAGTATAAATTGCTATAATTTATGTACGTAAACAGTTAAATAAGAATATGATCTCTTTCTCTATATCTGAGGCTATAAGGGTTATGGATTCCCTTATTTTTACAGAACAAGTTCAAATTTGATTTACTTATCTCATTCTAGTTAATAGAGAAATGTTACCGACTATATTTCTACAATAAACCCAAAAATATTTTAAGAAAAAATATTCCAAACAAGAAGATAAGATGGTAAATAGCTGCATGCTTTTGTGCCTTTTAATGTCATACTGGAACATGGTGAAAAGGTTGTCCCAGGATTATTTAGTTCTCTAAGGAATGTACCTTTTTTACCTTGTTATTTTACTACTGACTTATGTCCAGAATTTGTGAAGATTAGTATTAATTTGTATATTGTTGCATAGTAAACAACCAATGATTTTTGTCTGATAAAAATATAACCATATTTTTTTAACCTAGCAAATTTATTTCAGCAAGCATTTCTCAAGTAGCTATTAACACTCTTGTGTCTCAAATGCACTGAATCAACCCTACTATCTTACTAGGTCTCTCATTAATGAGTCAAATACATCATTGATATATGCTCACTATACATTATTATAAGTGTCATGATTTAAAAATGAAAATTATACCTTGACAGTTCTGAAGATTTCAATGAAACATTCAAGTAGACTCTTTTGCTTGAGACTATTAAACTTTATGTCTAAAGAAGTGCACCATGTACCTTAGGATCTGTGAAATCTCTAGGAATGCATCACAACCCCTCTTTTGAACTCTAGATTAATTCCCAAGGTAAAAAAGAAGTACCTTCTTGGGAGGGGCAGGGAGGTAAAAAAGATGGTGGAATGAGATGGACATCATTATCCCAAGTGCATGTATGAAGACACAAATGGTGTGATTATACTTTGTATACAACCAGAGATTGTGCTCTACATGTATACTATGAATTGTAATGCATTCTGCTGTCATATATAACAAGTTAGAATAAAAAATAAATTAATAAAAAGGATCAGGAAAATAAAAGAAATACCTTCACTGAGTACCTCCCCGTGTCTCCCTCAATATATCTCTCTCCCTCTCTCTCTCTGATTTTTTTCTGCTTCTGGTTCTTGTTCTTGTTTGCTCTTGCTAAAACATTATTCCCAGGGGAACAGCAAAGGTTGAGAATCAAATTTTATGATCTGATCGCTGTTGGAATAATAGAAATCTCTATAGGGTTGGAAATAAATACATTTGCATATTAGTCTTTTTCTTTGTTTTATTTTTGTCAACAGTGAGATTTAGTAAATTAAGAAAAATGTTTCATATCTACCAGAAAGGAGAAATACCTTGAAATCTGGATCCTTAAACTTTAATGTTCTGTTTAGAATAGATGAAGCTTTATACTACTGTGTTATCTATAATACAGGAAAGGCTTTATAATTTGTTGTATGAGTTTGAAATATTTTTATACCATAAAAGTGGACACAAATTAGATTTTAATGTTTCTAAATTAAAGGACTTTTTTAAGTAAAGAAGGGAGATATTAATGAAAAGGGACATTAGATTTGCAGAGAGGGAAGAAAAGAAAATTTCTTGTGTTTTAAGTTGTTCTTAAACCAACAAAACTAATTACTTTCAAAATCTACTAATTCTGAAACATTTTATGAATTTAAGTTTGTATAATCAAGGCGAATCCTTGGCAAATTCAGACACATTTCATAATTTTTTAAAAAAATAACTCTTTCCTCCAATCTTGTTTATTTGAATAACATAGCATATTTTTTAAAAAAATGTTTTGCCCTTTATTCTAAAAAGATTAGTAGATATGGACATTTTAAAATTCTTATAATGATATTCAGAGAATATAATTGAATGGTATTCCTACATTAATAGTTCAGTTTATGAAATATACATGATACTATTTAAATATACTGTTATTATTCTAAGCAGATTTTCAAAATATTAATGGTGATCATGTTTTCAATTATGTTAGCTTAAACATGATTTCCTAATTTAAAATCTGGGGGCAAAATTAAATTGAATTAATCATAATCTTTGAAAACCTCAATAATTTCTAAGTAATAAAATACTGATAAGGAA
The DNA here is from genome assembly GCF_021218885.2 of Marmota monax. Lineage (NCBI taxonomy): Eukaryota > Metazoa > Chordata > Mammalia > Rodentia > Sciuridae > Marmota > Marmota monax. The sequence goes on along the minus strand of NW_026692486.1, from coordinate 4,660,247 downwards.
TTGGACTCAAAATGACTGAATAAGATGTCCCATTATATCCTGTCACAGAGAGAGAAGAATCAGGCCAATGAGGTAAAAACAATATTTTGAGGACAGTTATTAAGACAGAACTCTGGAAATTAATAAGAAAGTGATGAAGCCTTAAACATAAAGAGTCAGAAAGACAACCTAGTGAAAATAACCAAAAAAGAAAAAATTGCAATTTCAACCAAATCTGAGTGTTGGAAGTTTGGGGGATTTTACACTGTCTGGAAAAGGTATGCAAGAAAGTATCAATGACTCCAATCATAGCAGTAGTCTGGCAATCCTAACTGCAGGAGATTTCCACAGTCCTCATAGAGTTTAAATCCCATTTGGGAGACTACCTGGTCTAAGGGAACTCACTTTGGGCTCCCAACCACTAGAAACCAAGTTGCTTTAAAAGCTACTGCTGGGCTCCTTCCTGCCTTAAGGGGCTGGCAACCAGCCACCCATCAATAAGAAGCCTTGCCTATGTGTGCCTCACAGGGGAGAAGTTCCCCCAGCATCCTGAGGCTTCAGAACTCATGGCTGCTTTAGCAATCAGCTTGAGTTCCATCCACATTTTCCTCACAAAAAAAGTAGGAAACGCTTCCTCCCCAGTTTACTACCTTGAGATTACCGCTACTGGTGCACAGTTTCAACCACTCCTACACATTGGTAGCTTGGAAAGGTCACATCCAAGTCCTGTGACTCCAAGAACATGTCCAAACAGAAGTCCAAATTCCTGGCAGCACCTGAAATTTACGGTATGGGAACTAGGTAAGGACTCTTCCTGAACTCACAGTTCAGGGACTAGGGATGCTGATTCAAAAAGTCGAGCATCTCCATGACCTGCCCCTTTGGACCTATGGAAGTTCTCAACCAAGTCCTAAAAACAGGTTCTTAATGCCACAAACCCTAGCATCACTTACATCTACCCATTGAAAACCAGACAAGGTTTCTTCCCTGGCTCACTTCAGAAATAATTTCTGAATTTTAGAACAGTCCTTTTTAATTAACTTTTTAAAAACACTGGAGGAGGAGAATGGGAAGAGAAAAATAAGAAAGAGAAAAAAGAAAAAGAAAAAGAAAGGAAGAAAGAAATGGAAGGAAGGAAGAAAAGAAAATTTAAAAAGTAGATGATGAAATTCGATGTGTCTATGGGGCATGGTTAAGTGAACAAATATTCACATAATGGAAATTCATGAAAGTGAAGAGAAGATAGAAGGTATTGAAAACCTATTTCACAAAATAATAGCTGAAAACTTTCTCAATATTCAAAGAGATTTGAACATCTAGAAACAAGCTAAAAGATATCAACTAGATTCAAGCGAAACAAAAAGACCCTAACCAAGGTGCATTTTAGTCCAAATGTCAAAAGTATCTGACAAAAAGAGAATTAAAAAAAAAAGCATCAAAGCACATATGAGGGAATAACCATTAGACTTACAGGAGATTTTTCATCAGAAAACTTATAGACCATAGAGAATTAAATGATATATTCACAGAGTTGAAAGAATAATAGAAGCATACACTGAGCAAAACTCTACTTCAGAAATAATAAAGTTTTTCTCAGGTAAGCAGAAACTGAAGGAATTTCTCACCACCAGACTATCACTAAAAGAAACTTTGAAGGGATACTTTCACTAGAAACGAAAGAATGGTAGCCATCACTGAAACCAGAATTTGAGATGAAATTTGATTCTCTGCTTCTGCTGGCAGATGGGGTCTGCATAAGCTTCAGGTCTCTGCAGCAGAGAAAGATCATTTTAGTGTTAGCAATTAATCACAGCAGATGTCAGCTGGTGTCACCTCAGCTTTGAGGTTCACAGGCAACCAACAAAGCTGATCATTCTTCACTACTATTAGTGGACAGTTGCAGCTCTTTCTAGCCTGTAATGCCCTCCATTGTCATAGTGGATACCAGCAACTCACCACCAATTTCTTTCCCAGAGTCTTGCCTCACAGATTCTAAGAAAGAAATCCACAGACAACAACAGAAGAAAAGAATAAAAGGAGTAGGAGTTATTTGAGTGACAAGAAAAGAGGTAGGATTCCACAGGGCAAGAGGGGAGTTCAATGGGGGTTCCCACCTAGAATTAGTCATCTAGGCAATGATCAACATCTATGTTAATCAGATCTTTGAAAAATACCACAGTTATTGGTCAAAATCTATGTTAAACAGGTTTTAGAAAAGTACCAATGCTATTGGTATAATTGACTCTGCTCTTTTAGCACTTAAGTTAGAACTTTTCTGTGGGTCCAGGTGCTTGGCAGGCATGTTTGGAATACTTCCACAGATTGTTTTTATTAAGTGGTCTTACATTTGAAAAAATTTAATTGGGGCCCATTACTTATCTTCTCTCATTCACCATCATGAAACATACAAATGTATAAACATAGCAGAATAAATACATGAAAAAAGAACAAAAGACAATTCTTTACCATGACAAAAAAATACCAAATCACAAAAATAATAAGAGCATTAATAAAATTATTAAAAAAAACAGTTACAAAACAATTTTTAAAATGACATTAAGAAGTTTAGACTTATCAGTAATAACCTTGAATGTAAATGAGTTTACCAGAAAAAAGGCATAGATTTACTGAATGTATGAAATAACAAGATCCAATTATATGTTACTTACATGAAACTCACTTCACTGGTAAAGATACATATACAATGAAGGTTAAAGGGTAGAAAAAGATTTACCATTAAAACCAAAGTGAGAACTCATCATTATACAAAGATAAAGCAGACATTAAGTTAAACTAGGTTAAACTATAAAAATGATTAAGTTCACCACATATTGATGAAAGAATGAATTCAGAATATATAACAATAATATGTTCACCAACACAAGAACTTCCAAATATAAAAGCAAATGATATTAGATTTAAAGGGAGAGATAGGCTCTAATCCAATAATAAGAGATTTCAAAACTCACTTTTCCTTAATAGACAGATCATTCAAACAGAAAATCAACAAAGAATCATCTGAGTTGAACCATTCTATAGAAAAAATTCTGTTGTCATTTATTTTTTAAAAAATCAACAACAAAAAGATTTTTTTAAAAAGAAATGGACTACATTTCATCCAACTGTGGCAAAATACACAGTCTTGTTATCAGCACATGGAATATTTTACTGGAAAATCATATGTTAGGCCACAAAAAAAAATTTTTTTTAAAATTGACATAACATCATTTATCTTCACAGATTTTAATGGAAAAAAGCAAGTAAACAAGATGAAAAAGAATGGAATTATACAAATCCATTGAAATTGAAGAACATACTCCTCACTGATCAATAGGTATTTGAAGAAATTAAAAGAGAAATAAAAATTTTTGAAACAAACTAAGATAACAACAAAATATATCTGAAATAATAAAAATCAAAAAAGCAATAAACAAAATATGAACTTTAAAAAATACTGAAGATCACTGAAATAACTTGTTCATTGAAAGGATGAATAAAATTTACAAACCTTTGGCTGAAATAAATAAGAAAAAAAGAGAAAAGATTCAAGTGAACTTAAAAAGAAGTTCTTAAATCTGATATCACTGAAACATAAAGTATCATAAGAAACTACTATGAAAATTATATGGTAAAAGACTGGAAAACCTAGAAGTGGATAAATTTCTGAACAATACAATGTACCAAAATTAATCAAGAAGAAATAGAAAATCTAAATAGACCAATAACTAGTAATTACTTTGAAATAGCAATTAAAAGTGGCCCGTCTAAAATAGTTCAGGATCTGATGACCTTACTACTGAATTTAACACAAAATTCCAAAAATTAAAATAGAAAAATTCTACCAAACTCTATTTTATGAGGCCAGTAGTACACTGATATCAGTACCAAAGATCAATCCTAAAGAAAAAGATGATAGACCCATTACTGATTAATATAGATGCAAAAATTCTCAAGTACTAACAAACTAGCAAATCAAAAAAACTCATAAAAAACGATCAAGTGGAATCTATCTCAGGTTTGAATGGATGACTTGATATATGCAGATCTGTAAAAATGCCACAGCCACATCTCTAGAATGAAGGACAAAAACCACATGATTCATCTCAACAGATATAGAAAAAACAATCAATAAGATTCAACATTCTTTATTGATGAAATCTCTTAAAAATTAGATATGGAAGGAACAAATGTCAAAATACTGAAGGCCATATATAAAATATACATAGCCAATGTCATAGTAAATGGAGAAAATTGAAATAATTTCTTCTAAGATTGGAAACAAGCAAGTATATCAACTTTCATCATTTCTTATAATACTGGAAGTCTTATAGGAATTAGGACAAAGAAAGTAAGAGTATCTGTATTGGAAAATAAGATCTTAACTTATCCATGATTGCAGAGGACTTGCTTTTAGACATATAAAAACCCGAATATTCTATTTAAAAACTGTTCTATTTAAGAACTGATAAACACATTTGGTAAATTTGCAGGACAAAAAATCAAAATACAAAATATACCAAATTCAGTTTCATTTTTTGATACCAATAATGAACTTACTGACAAAGACATTAAGAAAACAAAGTCATTCATGATAGCTAAAAATAAAAAATAAAATATTTAGAGATAAATTTGACCAACAAAGCAAAATATTTCTACAATGATATAAAACACTGATGAAATGTACTAGAGAAGTTATAAAAATGGAAATACCATGTTCACAGATTGGAAAGATTAATATCGTTAAAATGACCACACTACCCAAAGTGATCTGTATATAGATTTGATGTAGTTTCTATCAAAATACCAGTGACTTTCTTATTCAAATTAATTAAAAAATAAAAAAATAGAAAATTCTTATGACACCACAAAAGACTCAAAATAGAGGGGGAAAATATAAAACTTGAGGGATCATAGTACTTGATTTCAAAATATGTTACAAAATTACAGTAAAGTAAATAGTATAGTATGGCATAAAAACAAATACATAAACCAATGGAACAGAACAGAGAATGCAGAAATTAATCCACATTCATATGGCCAGCTAGCTGATTTTTGACAAAGGCTAGAAGAATATTCACAGGGGAAATATCACTATAAATAGTGCAAGAAAAACCAGATATGTATAGATTAAAGGATGAAACTAGATTCTTCCTCCATATATGAAAATCAACTCAAAATGGATCAAGGACCTAAATTTTAAAACAAGACCATGAAATTACTAATAAATATATTGAAAACAGTTGGTGTATATTGAAAACATTGATGTAGGCAATATTTTTCTTTTAAATAGAGTCCCAAAGGCAGTAGCAAAAAAAGTAAAATTGGCTAAATGGGATTATACCAAACCACAAAGCTTTCACATAAGAAAAGAAATGGTCAAAAGAGTTAAGAGACAACCTATAGAATGGGAGGAAATTTTTGTAAACTATTCATGCGAGAATTGATTAATATGTGGAATATATAAGGAACTCAAAAATCAAAACACCAAAAAATAATTTTAAATATCGAATTAGAAATGGTATAAAGTCTAATTAGACACTTCTCAAAAGAAGACCAACAAATGTTCATTAAGTACATAATATATATTGAATGTTGCTAATCCTCAGGAAATACAAACCAATACTATAATGAGGCCAGGCATGGTGGTGCACCCCTGTAATCTCAGGACCACAGGAGGCTAAAGCAGGAGGTTCACAAGTTTTCAAAACCAGCTTCAGCAACTTAGCCAGGCCGTAAGCAAATTAGTGAGACTCTGTCTCTAAATAAAATATTTTATGAAAAGGACTTGGGATGTGACTCCCTGATTAAGCGCCCCTGGGTTCAATCCCTAGGACAAAACAAAATCAAAATCAAAAGAACATGAGATATCATCACATCCACATTGGAAAGTTTATCATCAAAAAGACAAAAGTTAAGAAATGCTGATGAGGATGGGGAGAAAGGAGACCTGGTATACTGATTGTCGGGGGGTATAAGTTAGTATAGCCATTATGGAAAATGGCATGGTGATTTCACTAAAAACAAACAGAAGTACTGTATGATCCATCCATCATACTACTAGGTATATATCTAAAGAAGTTGATATCATTATACCAACACCACCACCAACAAAGTACTTTCACTGTCATCTATATTGCAGGACTATTTATAATAGCTAAAATGTGGAATCAAACTCAATTCTTATTTGTGGATAAATAAGGAATATGTAGTAATTATGCAGTATTTATACAATATGTGGGATAATATGTAAAACATAATGAATCAATACTGCTCTCATTTACAACAGTATTGATGGAATTGAATTCACTGTGTTGAGTGAAATACATGAGAAATAGACATGTATCAGGTATTCTCATGTGTGGAAATTCACAAATCAGTCTCATAGAAAAACAGAATGGAGTAATAGTCACTAGAGACTGGAACCTTCTGGGAGGATACGGGATGGAAAAAAGTTACAGGAGCAGTAAACAAGAGATAAATCAATTCTGGTTTTCTATAGCACCTTAGTTAACTATTGATTAAAATTATTTATAGTGTATCTCAGAATGACTAGAAAAAGAGGGATAAACTTATCACAAAATGATTAATGCTTGAAGAAATGCATATTATCCTGATTTGATTATTACCCATTGCATATCATGGTATCAAATTACCATAATATATTCCATAGACATGTACAAGTACCATATCTCAAATAAAATTTTAAAAAACTCATCATTCTTACCCAGTTTATATCTAACTTTTCTTTCTGATTTTAAATGTCACAAATAGATTATAACTTTTGTTCAGGTTTATTAACATGTTCAATTTCACCATTTAGGAAAGTGTTCCAGTAATTGTTCCACCTGTATGAGATTTTTCTATGTATACTTGTGAATTTCAGAAGAAACATGGTGCAATTGTTAAACATTTGTGTATTAACACAGTTTTCAATGGCCTACTTCTCAGTCTTTTTTGAAAAAAAATAAGTTAATTGATTGAGAATTAGTATTGATAGGGTGATGTTTTGTTTATAGAAAATGTTAATTCTCTACTACTAAAATTTATGCTCAAACAAAACTATAAATGCAAAATTTTAATTTTCTCAAAACTGTAAGCTAAAGCTGGATTTCTCTGTTCTCAAGCATCCACACTTTCATCTTAATTAAAGGACCTTAACTTTCTTAATAATTCTTCTGATTTTTCTAAACTAGATCATAAGTTCAGAAAGAAGTGGCATTTTCAAGGTAAGTTTTATACATAAAATTATTTTTCAGATTTTCTGGATGGCTGCTTCAAACATGCTCATTTTTTTCTATTATCTCAAAAAAGATGCTAGAAATCGTTATATATGCTCCTGTGATTCTTACTTATTAACTCAACACCATTATAAAATTTGCAAGAGAAAGATTATCAGATAAAATTGGAAGTTTAGTTTTTCTTATATTAATTCTATGTGGGTAAAATTAATAATATATTTTAAAGATCATGTTTTCTATGAGATGTATTGAATTTCCCTGGAGAAGTCTGATTGTCCTCATTGTTTGTAATATGTTACTACCATTAGGTAAGAGCAATTGATCATTTCCTATGTAGAGTATTTACTTCACCCCAAAGGGATCTTCCCCTTCATTCACGGATTATCAGTTACTGTAATGAGATGACGTCTGCAACTCCTACCTGTAACAGGTTGCTTCTGCTTTCTCCTCATGCTTGCCTGAGGTTCAATGTCTACAGATTTAGTTCAGCTTTTAACAAATAAGGATAGTAACAAGGTTTTGTACAAAACTGTACAAAATAAAACAAAATGAAATCAACAACAACAAAATCAACAAAATAATGTGCCTGAAATTCTTAACAATTACATTTATTTAAAAAAAAGATTCATTTCATGGGTTTTGCCTTGATATTGCTTAGAAAATTGACCCTGGGAAGTCTCTTATATAACAAAAAAGCTTATTTTCCTCAATGACTTGATTTTTATTGTATAATTCTTCTCTATTTATTTAGGAAACAATTCACAAAAACATCCTGCTAAACAAAATATGACTACTAATAATAAACCAAATGAATCAATGAAACAAATCTAATTGTTTTTACTTTTTATTGAAAATATGATTATATTGTTGCTATCATGTTTACTCTCTGTTTTGAAAGAGAAGGTGAGGAATCCCTTCCTGCATAACCTATTTCTAAGTCTGGGTTTGACAGATTATGCTTTTTCAAAGTGAAATAAATTCCTTTTAAAGACCATATTTCCTCCTGATTCCTCAGAATTCATAAACAATATGTTTGTCTTCTTTATTTTCCATGGCAACATAGTTTTGTAGGTTTACTAAGAATTCATCATTTTTTTACAAGACTATAATTTCAAAAACTGTGTATCAGAAATCATTACTAGAGCTTCATATTTTGTTTGACCACATAGTATAATACTAAAATTAAGGAAGAAAAACATTGTACCTATGTAAGTCTTGCAAAGCCTTCTTAAGAAAAAAATCTGGCAAATGTTCTGTGCTGTTCAAGCTCCAGGTCATAGAGATAATACAGAACTTCACTTCATGAAAGGCTGGAAATCAGGACCTTGGATTATTAGGTTATTATACATTAGCTGACTTTTGGTACATTAACCAGTTTTGTCTCTAATGTAGCAAACTTATTTGAGGATGCCTTTTCAAACACTCCTGACCTTTATTATTGGGCTCTTATTAAAATGTTTTAAAATATTTTGGCAGGGGATTACAATATATGAAAGTTGTTTCATGATACTTGAAAATCATTTTTGGAAGGCCTCATATTTATGTATTTTATATTAAAAAATGTAAATATATAAATAGGATGCAAATTATTTCTTTTGACTTCAATATGAAATTATTATCTGAATTTTTGTATAAGAAACAGATTCAGAGATCAGAATTAGTTTCATTTGTGAACGTTTTGTGTTGCAAATGTGCATTTGTATCTCTTCAATGGCACTTTTTCCTACAATTTTACACACACACACACACACACACACACACACTCACATATACACACGTTTCCATACATGCATACATTACATATATATGTATATGTGTTAGTCAAATTTCCATCACTATAACAAAATACCTGGGATAAACAATTTAAAAGGGAAAAATATTTCAGAAAATTCAATTCATGTTTGCTTCTCCTGTTGCTTTTGGACCTGTGGCAAGGCACAACATCATGATAGTATGTGGTATAAGCACGCTGTTTACCTTGTGGCATCTGGGAAACAGAGAAAGCTGTTGGCAGCCCAATATCTTCTTCAAGGACTCACTTCTAATGACTATACTTCATTTCACTAGGACTGCCTTCTAGAGGTTCCACCACCTTCCAATAGCAGTACACACTAACATCTAAGCCTTTAGTATATGAGCCTCTGGGGAAATTTAAGATCAAAATCATGACATTATGTGTACACACACATTTTATATATTTTTTCCTGCAATAGGACTTAAATTTTGAGATCAAAGAAAACAGAATTGTTGGAGCTATGAAAACATCACTTTCAAGTGCACAAATAAGAGTGATGTGTATTAATTCCTATTAATATTGGCTTTTTAGTTGCTATTACAAAACAAGAAAGCTTATGTCTCAATGAATTGATGATTTTGTTTTCTAAAATTGAAAATATTTGAAGTTTTCAAATTTGGTGCTAAATTTGAAAGTTCTAAAAACTGTAGTAAAAGCTTCATTTAATGATTTTTCACTTAAAGATTTCTTTTAAATGTATACAGATAACCTCCTAATCCTCATTATATCACAGAAAGTGGATTATATAGTATAATGGCCTAATTAGTGTCATGATTTTGTGGTGATTTAATAAGGAGTGGTATCTTGCTTTTAAATCAGATATCAGTCAGTATCTGCCAAAATTTGGTTTACTATAACTTTAATTTTGAGAGTATAGCTATTGTATTGAAAACTACTTAAATAAAAAGCTATAGGAACATTATACAGAAATACTTGACTAATAAAAAAATCACACAATAATATATCATTGTGAATAATTGAAATAATTCAGATATTATAAATATAGTACATGGTTAAATCTCTTGTAATACCCATTCAAGAAAATAGATTGTGATCATTAAAAATTATAATTAGGTACACTATGTAATAATTTGGGTAAATTTTACTTTATAATGTGATGATAAAATATGATATAATGTGATGTGAAATGGTATTATTATAGCTAAGAACACACACAAGCAAAAGTTTGGGATTGAATATTCAAAAATTCATATATTTTCTAATATTACATAACATTTCTAAAATGTACCTACAAAATATTTAATTAATAATTCAAAAAACACATATTCATTTTTATATAAATCAGTTATATTGAAAAAAATAGGCAGACATTTTTTAAAATATGTATAAATGTATTTTTAATAATTTTAATGATCTTCCATAACTGGTACCTAGTAAGTGCCCAATAAAAGTTATATGACTGAAATATCAGATTTATCATAAAAAAATAATCAATTTGAACTACTGCTTCTTTGACAATTTTAGCTTTCCTGTTTAATTATTCATTTGGTTCTGTGATGAGCGGCAATTAATCTTCGAAGACTAAATCATTTCCTGATTTGCAAAACTGACATGTCTAAATATTGTGATCACATGAACTTTGTTTTAAGATCAGAAAAGTTTTGGAGGCAACTAATGGGAATACAACAATGTCCTTGAATGTAATGTGGAGGATGTTATAATATGTTTGATAAGAAAACATGCCTGGAATATCCAGTACAGATGTTTAATATATCCCCAGGGTTCATATTCTTCTTCATACTGTTATTGAATTTACATTTATATAAAGAACTCAATAAATTATATAAAAGTCTAAAACCCCTATCACCACCAAGAAGCAAGGTTCAGGTCAGAGTGCATAGAGGAAGAATCAAACATTTCCTTGTGTCTGAAAAAGGGTTGCCTCTGCCTGCAAAGAATGCTTGTGTTTGACTATAAGAATACAGATTCCAGGTCCATTAACTGAATATCACATGAATACCCAGACTGTGTTTCTCAAAACTTGGGTGTGCATTAGAGTCATATGGAAAACTAGTTAAAGCACAGAGACTGTGTCTTGACCCAGAGTTTCTGATTAGCAGTTCTGGGTTTTAGTGCAAATCTGGGAACATACTTTGAGAATTTAGCTTTCTATACTTCATTATATTCATCAGTAAAATATAAGCAGAGAGTTAGTATAAGGACTAAGTGAAATTATCTAGGGCTTTTACACAGTGCCTGATTTATAACTATCATTTATTAAAATGAAGATACTGAGCACATTTTAGGAAGAAAAAGAGATGCCTATTTTTGACCAAACATTAGGTGGAAATATAAGTGTATTAGAAGTCTAAAAATAAATAGTAAATAAATTAGAAAAAGACAAGAAAAACATTTAAAATTTAATATACCAACCTAGAGAATAGCTTTAAAACCATGAAACAAGTGCAGAAAAACTTAATTTTAAAAAATAGAAATTATAATATAAGACACTTTTTAAATGTTATTAAAATATACCTTAAACATTAATTGAAACAAGAAGACAATTTGAAAATTTATATTACTACCCTATAAAACTAATAAAGATCATTGTTAAGAGCTCTTAGAAAGTCATAATAAATACATATATGTTATATATATAAATTTTTTAAAGAAGCACAGAATAGGAAAAGAAGAAAATATAAATATTTATATTTTCAAGAGAAAATATAAATAACATTCATGTGAAAAAATAATTCAACTCCACTGGTAATTGAATGAATGAAAATTAAAATAAAATCAATAAAACATTTTCCAATCAAATTGATAATTAATGCACATTTCTTCATATTATTTTGGGTATTACATAAGGAGGCCAAGAAAAATAGGTACAATAATGAATTTGTTATGAAAATATAGATCATACCCACGTATACTATAAGTTTAAAAGATACACATGTAAATTACTGAAATATGTTTAATTTACCAGCAGTTCTCTCAGGAAATTATTTTGCAAATTATTTAAAGGTAGCCTTTTTAATCACAAAAACTCAAATATTTTAAGCGCTCTTGATTGCATACACGAATAAAACAAGCATAGTTTTTTTGTATCAATAATGCATGTTGGCAATTTTTATCAAATTGGTGTGCTAAATAACAAATGTTTACTACATTATATATTTCATATAGTAAGTATATAATAAACTATAAATACTATGTAAGATATGTATTAGTATATTTTATATAGTATCATGAACTGTATATAACATGCATAAGTTTTGACTTTATATCAGAATATTATAAAAATATTATTGACTTTCAAAAGTGTTCATAATACATTTCCTATTTAAATAACGTAAGTGTCATGTTATTCAGTGGAACTTAAGTATGTTCTCTGCTTATACTGAAGAATCGTAATGTGGTTGTGAAAACAAAATTTTACCATGACACCAGAGGCTGCATTTCTCTTTCTAAATTTATTTATCAAAAGTATTCTCCAGTCACCTTCATTTCCCCATCACCAAGGCAAGTGGGAAATATGTTGATCTGAATCCATGAAGTTTCAGCTGAACCACATGATAAAATACATCAGTATCCCCTACAGTTGAGGCCTCTGTGGCCTGATACAAGGGTCATGCCTGAAGAAAGCTAAAACAGCCAGTAAAAAAGAAAGATTAAAATAAAGAACTAATGTTTGAACAAAAACAAAAGAATTGCATTTATCATGGACCATTTAAATGGTCATTGTTTTTCCTAGATCATATATGTAGCTACTTGGGGTCATAAAGCAGAAATAACTTGTGCCTGGTTTTGCCTGGAAAGGAGTGCGTGTGTGTCTGTGTGTGTCTGTGTGTGTTTGTGTGTGTTTGTGTGTGTGTGTATGGTTTGGATCCAAGGAAAACAGCAAAACAGTGGTGCTTCCAAGGGATCTCACAGATGCACCAAAAGTGATCATATTAGCCACATAAAAGTCATATTGGAATGCAAGAAAACATATAAGCCACAACCAGTTCTTAAATTTCAAGTGGACAATACTGTACTTTTAAGCTTCTTTGCCAAGACTTCATGGCTTTTTTAAAGCAAATGCTTCTTGATTTATGATCATTAAACTGCTATCTAATTTTCAGAGAAATAATACCTTAATAGTCAGTGGCATATATGAAGTGGTTACCATGTTGTTTTCAATTTAGAAAAGCCTAGGAGGAACTATAGGTTATTTTAAAATACTATTTCAAACATCTCTGCCTTATATGATTCAGTTACACTTTCTATAACACACTAGCATTAGAAAAGATTCAAGTTCTTCTCTACACTGGAGTTAGAAAGCAAGAATGTACCGTTTCTTTATGAGAGTCTGTGATTTCCATAAGAAGTTAAAACTGTTATTGATGCCATTATCAATTCATTGAATTTCAGGTTAGCAATGTTAGAAAATGAAAGATCTTACATAGGCATGGGTATATTATCATTAATAGATTTCTTTTGCTTGTTTTTATTCTAAATGGAACCCTTCATTAATTATTGATTTCTGATATAAAAACCTCAAGTGCCTGAAAACCAATTATACAACTTTTACAAAAATGAAATTGTCAACCATTTTCTTCTTATCAAAATGAGCTATTTTCTGATATCATTAACTCTCTATTCTCCTTAAAATCAAAAGCTATAAATACATATATTTAAGTACTCCAGTGCTTCTACAATTTTATTTTGTGCACAGTATATATCATTTAATATTGATGGGTTACCTGTCTATATGACCTGTACAAAGTAATTTGTTTCTCTGTGAAAACTCAAACACTTGAATCCCTAAAGATTATGACTGCCCCAAAGGGTAGAAGATATACAAGGGGGGGAGAACATAAAAGATTAATGGTCATTCTCAGTGTAGTAGATGTTTAAGAGGGATTGAGCATAGCCACCCTCTTGTAGATTGCACATAATGTTTTGCACAACTTCTAGGTTGTTTGCCCTACGGTACCTGCTGTCCTGTTCTTGGACATGACAAGATGATTTACAGCTAAGAATTGTATCTATTTTATTAAAGGATACAGAGCTACAGACTTTCATGATTTTGAAAACAAGGAGAATTTGTGAATTAAAAAAATCATCCAGTGGAGATATTGCATGTTACTATTCATTTAGTGAAATAAAAAAAATTACATATAGAAGTAAAAATTAATAATGAAAATGGGTTTAAAAGATTAGCACAAAACAAGATTAAAAATAATCAAAGAAAGGGATTTTAGCCTCTATATTTACACAGGGAATTCTAATCAGGATAACTTAAAAAATAACAGTCAAAATGTGAGTAGACACTTGATAGAGTTCACATTTTTCTACAGCAAATTTGTATTTCAGAATGTTCCTTGCTTCATTTATCTTTTTGGCTTTCTAGAAGCATCATGATTCTTCCGAATTCAGCAGCTTTGTATCAACCATTAAAGTATATATGTGCTTTTTTTTCTGTCTTTAAGTGTTGGTTGATTAAAATGTGCTTCAGCAGAATGAAAAAGATATTCCTGTATAATAGAAGCCAGAAAACTTTTTCTATAAAGGGCCAGACCAAAATATTTTTGACACTGAGGGCTCTACTTAATCCATTGCTAACTGTCAACACTGGTATTATATCATGGAAGCAGGTTAGCTATATAAAAATGAATGCATATGTCTGTGTTTCAATAAAACTTTATTTACAAAAGCCAATATTGAGCAGATTTGTCTTGTAAACTGCAGTTTTTCACACACTGCTCTAAAAGAGTAATTTCTTGAGGTAATCATTTTTCCTTAGATGGGGATTCAGAAATGGAGTAGATACTTGTATAAGTTGTAGGCTGGGAAAAATCAATGTAAATGTTTCTGAAACAGATTAATCCTGTATTCTAAAGATCAACCTATTATTGTATCTTAAATTTACCAGCAAAACTGTGGGAAATTTTCTTGACATCTTGTAATATTTCATAAGAAATGCCTTGTAACAAACTCTATACCCAAGCTCATAGGCATTTAAAGCACAATTTTAAAATTTAATTTAATTTTATCTAATTTTATTATATTTATTTATTTGGTACTGGGGATTGAAACCAGGGGCACTTCTTCACGTACTACATTCCCAGTACTTTTTATTTTTTATTTGAGATAAGGTCTTGGTAAGTTGCTCAGGACCTTGCTAAGTTGCTGAAGCTGGTCTTGAACTTGCGTCCTCCTGTGTCAGCCTCCAACTAGGTGGGAATACAGACATCCATCACTTCCCCCAGCAAAAAGCACAAGTTGCAGAGTTTTTTGTATTGTTTTGTTTTGTTTAATTAAATGCTATTTTCTATGTATATATCACTTGATTTTATGCCAAGCACTTCATAGATACAAGGCAAATATTAATTAAATGAGAACTGTTGTCATCTCCAAAGTAATTGATTTTTTAAAATTGAGTTTGAAGACACAAATTGCCTAGATCAATAGCGTGAGGTCAAGAATCCCAAAGTGTCCAAGATCTGGGAGATAATCAACTGACATAGTATTCTTTCATCAACATTAAAATATTTCAAATTAGTGAAAACATACCAAAACACTCTTGTTTTTATTAATTCTTCTCTTCAAATATATTATTAATCTAGGCTAGTTGGGCAATTTGAACAAGTGTCATTGGAATGTTAATTAAAATAGCTAAGGTTTTAAATTTTCATTTTATGCTTCAAATAAAAAGAAATAAACAAGAGTTTTTATAAAAGAAGAATAGAGAAATTTTAAAAATAATATGTCTTCAAAAGATGAAAACCTTTTCACTAATGTCCTAGTGAAAAAGTATTATTAGAAAAAGAAAGCACAATTTCATATAAACTTGGATAACCAGCAGCAATATTGCCATATAATTCTAGGCACACTTATCAGTGGGTCTATTGGAATCTCATTATCTGTACCTATTCAATGGCATAGAGGTTCCTGGTTGTTATTTTACTTAGATTAAACTGTGTGTGTGTGTGTGTGTATGTGCGCAACACATGTAGATCAGTACTTGTTTTGAAATTTTGAGATCGCCATTCATATTCATATTTAAGTTAAAAGTTCTAATTCACCTATATGCCTGCAACACAGAAGCCAAAATTTGAATCAGCTCTACGTTAAATGATGAACTAAATATATTTCAGTATTTGTCAGGCCCTAGTTGGCTAGCTAATATTCAAATCAAAATCAGAATGCTCATGAAAACCAAATGCAATCTAAAGAGCAACATCTTAATCCTATGAAATTGTCTCTGATTTTTTAATTGTAAAATTATGTTATTTTATTAGAATAATAAATAATTCATAAGGTATACATATGATGAAAATAAATCTGTACCTCTCTGGTTACAAAAAGCCACACATAAAGTTAGAGCTTAATTTTCTTACCCAAAGTTTTCTCTACTTTTTTGTTGATCTGATCATTTATGGTCTTTAATCTGCATATATATTTGACATCATTTGTGAATGCTTTATGACCTACTGCAACATCTTGAAGTTGGTTTTACATGTTATATATAACTCTGCTACAAAGAGTCGTTTATAATAGGCTTAAAATCCATTCTCACACTAATGTCCTTGTATTATCTTTCCAGTGTCTAAGCATAATGTTCTTTGCCACCATTAAGCTTGATGAGAGCTATTTGGCACATTCATGAAAAATATCAGCTTCTCTTCTTTAGAAAACTTGAGAGGTAGCCAAAGAAAAATCATGATTTGGATTTTTCCCCCATTTTCCAATGGTGAAACTAATAAAATATCAACCCCTAATTTACATTTTTTAAAAGAGCACTAAAAATGGAATAATCAAGAAACCTACAATAATAAAGGCATAAATAGCATCATCAAAAATAATTTCCAACCTCTGAGAGGTGTAAATCCTCTTAATGATAGGTGACAGGCAGGAACAGATTCATTAGGACTTTTTTAAACATAAAAAATCATGTCCCCTTTCTGCTCCAAATTCTAGCTTCAGGTAAACATGCTTTTCACATTTACTAAAATCACAAAGAAAATGTTAAATTTTTTTGCCAAAAGTAGAAAACATAGGTAAAGGCAAAGGACAATGAGTACACAGGAAAAGTCCAAGAAATTTTGTTCAGTGAACCTCGAGGAAACATTAGCTTCAGAGAGACAATCTCTTCACTTTTATTTGTATAACATTTTTTTAAAAGAATTTTTGTCAACATCTTTCATTAATAAACATCAACTGTCCTTTTAAACAAAGACTACCAGTCTGTAAAGGGAGAGGTATAGAGCTTACAATACCTAGAATTCTCCTAAATTTTTTTAACATTTTTTTTTAGATGTAGATGGACATAATACCTTCACTTTGTCTATTTATTTTTATGTGGTGCTGAGGATCCAACCCAGTGCCCCACAAGTTCAAGATAAGCACTCTACCACTGAGCCACAACCCCAGCCCCTGCATGACGTATTTTTAAGAAATCTTAAATTACTAGAAAACAATAGCAACAATAGCAACAACATATTAAAGCAAGATCCAGATCAATCAGGTAGAAAAAAATAGCTAAAACAGTATCTATCACTACCACACAGCAAATTATTAAAATACTCTCATGATTCAGGTTTTCATGAATATAGTTAAGTGTTCAGCAAATTCTATAATATAGAAATGAAATACAGGTTGGGTACCCTTATCCAAAACGTGTGGGACCAGAGGGCTTTCAATTTCAGATTTTTTCAAATGTTTGAATATATAAAATGAATATTTTGTTTGGAGATCAGACCCAAGTTTAAACACAAATTCATTTGTTTCATATATGCTTTCTGCACAAAACTGAGGTCAATTTTTACAGAATATTTTCAGTGCCCTGTATTTTGGCTGTGACTCATTATATGAAATCAGAGGTAGAATTTTTCACTCTTGGTGTCATTTTGGTGCTGAAAAAGTGGTTAATTTTGGAACATCTCCTATTTTGTATTTTTAAATTAAGGGAACTCAACCTGAATTACAATTTTACTGAAGCATAGATTCATTTCCTCAAAAAAAGTAAGTTATAAAATATGTTTTTTTTCATAGGTGGCCAGACTTCCAGTCTAACTCAGTTCATAAAATTAAGTTTTAAATGAGAATGCCTTTAACAATCATTCTTAACTATCCCTTAAAAATTGAAAAAAAAAATTGATGGAAAAATTTTTAAGGTATTGTGTAGGTTCTTTGGTTTCTGAAAAACACTGTGATGTTTGATATCCACGTTAAACAAAAAATATGAGCTCTTATAATATGAAATCAATAAAATATGTTAATACATATCCTCTTTGACCTATACTCTTAATGTGCGGATTGTTTTAAAAAAAACTATTTTTTTTCCATCTTTTCCTTCTCTGACTCATCGTTTTTGATGTTTTCATTGTGTTTATACTGAACAGCCCTCCATTTAGAAAATGTACTGTGTGACTTTAAGGTAGACTCCTAAGTAAGTTAGAAAGCTCACCAGAATTATGTGTTCAGAGGAGGGAAGAGACTGACTGAGAGGGAAAGCTTTGAATAAAAAAGTGAGCACACTAGATGGCATAAAGGCCACACTGAGTTTAAGTTTGGCACCAAAAGTGAAGCGTGCTCTCTTTAACCAGAGTAAGAGATATAGAAAGAGAAAAGGTGATGTTTCCCATACACAGAGGGCAAGGCAAGCTTCTGCTGAAAAGGATTTTTACAATTTGAACTTGTCTGAGCTGGAAAGAATCTGAGAAATCCTAGACTAGTCTTTATTATATGAAGAACAGGACTGAGGTCCAGGGGTATGAAGTGACTTTTATTGAGTCAAACAGCAAGTGGCACAGCTGAACAGAGATGCTTCCTATATTGTTTGACATCACAGTTGTTCACATAGATATCTACCCATTTTGCAGTGAGCCTGGTATTTTATACATGAGGAGGTAAGAATTTTGAAATATTCTGGATACCTGCCTTTGTAAAATATTGAAACTGTGACTATCTTGCATATTTACGTTAACGATTATTTTGATGAAAAAATTAAAGAATTTGAAACAGTTCTACAAATGTAAATAATTCTACACAGTTATCAAGCTGTTATGCCTAGTAATAATGTCTTGTTCTCTTCTGTATCATGTATGGTGGGACAATGTGTGAACTTTCTCAGGTTTTGCTCCACGGATTAGGAGAGAAAGGAAGATCTTATGAAACTAAGTAGGGGATATTTGACATTTTCATTAACAGAATTTAAAGAGCCATAATAATGCCTGCTCCTTGTGTGTTGCATTGTTTCACATCCATATGTTTAATGGTTATAGTTAAATATTATTTTTAGTAATTCAAATAATTTCTCTGAGATATTTAGTCAGCATGTGTTTTAGTCAGTTTTTTTGCTGCTATAACAAAAGGACCTGACGAAAACAATTAGAGGGAAAAAAGGTTTATTTTGGGGCTCACAGTTTCAGAGGTCTTAGTTCACAGACATCTGGCTCCTTCTTTGGGGCCTGAGGTGAGGCAGAACATCATGGCAGAAGCTGGTAACAGAGGAAAACAACTCAGGATGTAGAACCATGAAGAAGAGAGAGTTCTGCTCAACAAGGACAAAATGTAAACCTCAAAGCAATGTCACCAGTGACCCACCTCCTCTAGTCACATCCTATCTACATACAGTTACCACCCAGTTAATCCCTATCAGGAGATTAATGCACTGATTAGGCTAAAGCCTTCATAACCCAGTGATTTTACTGTAAACTTTCTCACCTTGTCTCACAAATGAGATTTTGGGGAACACCTCATATCTAAACCATAACAGCCTGTGATTTGTAAATAGCTGATCAAGCTAGAACACAGTGATTACATTCTTTAAAGTCACTTAACTGAAAATACTTGTTCTGAAAATATGATTTGTATTTCACAAGATATACTAGCAGAAGTGCATTAGAGCAAGGAAGGAAGAAAAAAATAAGGAGGAAGGAAAATGAAGGATGAGAGGAAAAAGAGGGAGAAGAGACTAAGAAAGGGAGGAAAAGGGAAAAGAAGGGGAGGAAGGAAGGAAGAAAGAAAAGAATGCCAAGTATGGTGGGGCATGCCTGTAACCGCAGTGGCTCAGGAGACAAAGAGGATTGCAAGTTCAGAGCCAGCCTCAGCAATTTAAGGAGGCCATGAGCAATTCAGTGAGACACTGTCTCTAAATAAAATATAAAAAGGGCTGGGGATGTGGCTTAGTGGTTAAGTGCCCCTGGGTAACCAAAAAAAAAAAAAAAAAGAAAGAGGAAAAGAATTGAGCATGGAGCAAAGGAAGAGAGAAGAGAGGAAGGAAGCAGAGGAAGGAGACATTGTTTTCGTCATGCCAGCTATTCTAGTTTAGGCCTGTGGTAGTTTGTGCATGAACTTGAAAAGATCTTTCAGACTGTTTAATGTGGTTTGCTCAAATAAGAATCACACACATTGTTATGCAGAAATAGCTCCACTCTTTACATTCTATACCTGTTACCTGGATAGAATTTCCCCTCCTCTGCTTCCCTCCCTTACCTTCCCTTCCTATTCCCACCTGTCCTTCAGTCACCACGTCCCTGATTCAACATTTCCTGGGGAACATTACCCCAGGTAACGTCATTAGGTCAGTCAAAAACAAGTGCAGATGTTCAAAACATGATATATTTTTATGAATTTGACATTTTTTAACTGTGATTTTTCCCCCAGAAACTAATTCAGTTTTGTTGAAGAAAACTGTTATTTTACTGTAAAAAAACTACACTTTCCAGTGAAAATGACAACATTTTCCCGTAGGCCAAAATGGTGGCTTGTGAATTCTCTTTCTAAAAGAAAACTGAAAGGTCATGTGAAGTCATCATTTTCATATGAGCATCCTATCCATCTTCAGTTTTTTTTTGTTGTTGTTGTTGTTTTCTGGCAAAGTAAAATTTGCAAGTTCAGGGATAATGCAATAACTCCAACTTTCCTAAAGAACAGATCACAAACTTATTTTCTTTATATTCTGAATATAGTACTAGAAGATAGAGTAACCAGATCAGACATAGATACAACTGGAAATATTAAAACCTGTCACTTTTCTAAGCATTTGTTTGAAGAGGTATAGGATGTAGCAAATTATTTCTCTTTTCCTCTTTTCATTATCATCTTTTCTCATGCAAGATAAATTATCTTTAAATTGAGTTATAAAGGATTTTCTATGACTATTGTAGTAGGCTAAATGGTGGCTACCATACCCAAAAGGATATGCCCAAATCCTAATCCCTGGAACCTATGAATATTACCTTCTGTGGAAAAACTTATGATCAAGATAAGGTATTGAGACATTTGTCTCATCCAGTATTATCCAGATGGGCCCTAAATCTCATCACATGTATGCTTACAAGAGAGACAAAGAAAGCAAGGACATAATGTGACAGTGGAGCGAGGATTAGAGTAATGTGGCCAGGAAACAAGGAATGCTCAAGCCACTAGAAGCTAGAAGATGCAAAAACAGATTATTTCCTGTAGACTTTGGAGATAGCACAGCCTTACCAACACCTGGCTATCAGAACTCTGGCCTCCAAATCACAAGAAAATAAGTTTCTATTATTTCAAGCTACCAAGTTTTGAGCAATTTGTTATCTTAGGAGATGAGTATATCCATAAATGAAGACTTAGTGAAAACAACCAATAAAGTGAAATTTTGAAATAGCCTATCAAAAACCACCTACTATCATAAGAAAGCAATTAAATTATCTATATATTGGTATGCGTTTGCTTGTTCCAGCTGCTAGTTGGTGAATGAAAAATTATTCAAATTTTCCTACTGAAGACTTTAGGTCCCCCTTCCTTATTTTTGGAGTTAAATCTAGAAATTACAAAGCAATGAAAATGAAAACAATGGTGTAAAATAATTATTGGTTGGAACAAAAGTATGATCTGGAGAGCACGTAGCATTATGGCTCATAACAAGATGAAAAAGGAAATTATCTGCGGCTGCATTATCCATGTTCTACTTCCTATCCAGCACTGAGTGGGCAAATCAATATTGGAAACAAGATGTTTTTGACATAGGAAATAACTTCTTTTCTCCTTTATTGGCAGGAACATTAAGACTTTCTAGAACAAGAACAAACTATATACCCCAGGGATCCCTGGACAAAAGCTTAAGAATTATTGCCCTGCTCAACACCATTTATAACTACTATTCTGTATGATCATTACTGTAATTCAGAATTCTGCATGTTTTGGGTATATTGGATTAAATAAAATACCTTCTTCAAATTAAATTTACCTATGTCCTTTCACTTCCTTCAGTCTGGTTAGTAGAAATCACAATCACATATGTTTTTCATAACTGTTTTGAACTGTGCAGATCTAGATAGACCTTTCTGATTTTTTCCTTTGATTAGTCTTATTTATTAAGAAAGATGTTTAAAAAAACTCTATGGATTTACTTTTTCATTTATATTTGCTTCATTTACTTCTAAATTACAAACCTATATTATTTCAAGAGAAGTATTTTTAAAGTATTCTACCTCCTCTGTGAATTAAACATTTTATAAAGTAGTGGTACTTTGTCAACTGCTGCTTTTTTTTCTCCATAAAATCAGTTTTGATAATAGCAAGGCAATGTTTTTGGTAGATTGTGTTGACATTCCAGCTCTTCACTCTTTTCTCAGTAGTCTGATCAAGCAGCCTCATACTTTTCCATGAACCTTCCTCCTCCCAATGTGGTCAAGCTATGTTAAACTACTTTGGGGACATGCTTTGATCAACAAGATCTTAGCAGAATTGCAAGCTGACATTTGATGAGGACTTCCATAAGTGAAGCCGAATTAACAGATCTAGAAGTGGGTTGAGAGATATTTAAAGCAGGATAATAAAGTAATCCTTTCAAAATATTAATCCATCAAATGGATAAATGCAACTGGTGAGGTATAGGTCTCATAAGCTATTCATTTCATATTGAGCATTCCTGTATGAAGGGCCTTTTGGGGGATATCTTGTAACCAAACCATAACACATATTTTACTCCAATTTATTCCATAGTATTTCACTTTCCCTCTTCAAATGCCTCCCTCTGTTCCCTTTCCTCAATGCTTCTAGTTTTCCTTTTGTTTATTTACAGGTACATGTTTTTATTTTTAATTGGTGCATTATAATTACATAGAAGAACTAAGGAATAAAATCAACCAAATTATGCTATATGTATCTATGACCACACCACAGTGAATTCTGCTTTTATGTACAATTAGGATTGATTTTTAACACTTTTTCTTTTAGTGATAGAATTTATTCCATCTCCTCTATTTTTTACCTCTTTCCTTTCTTGATTTTGTTTGCCTGGGATTTTTGTTTTGTTTTACGTTGTCTTAGGAAACAATTTTATGTAGATTACAAATCATTCACTTGCTTTTCCTTAATACATTTAACATTTTATTCCACTGCTACTGGTTTCCTATTACTTCTGAGCAAACAGATATCAATCTAATCATTCTTCTTTAATGGGAAATCCATTCCTCTTCTTGAGTTACTTTAAATTTATTTTGGTCTTTGATGTGCTACGGTTTTAATGTAATACAACAGGTATAGCTTTCTTCTTAATTTAGTCTTCCTAGGATTTCTGAACCTGAGAATTATTTTTTATTACTCATAGAAATTTTGTTATCTTTTTAAACATTGCCATTCCACCATCCTCTCTATTTTTTTTTTCCTTAAGGCACTGTGATTATGTATATAGAATGTTTCCAAACTAACCTTTATGTCCCCCAAAGTCAACTTTATTTCATGTTTTTTTTATTATAATTTCTTTATCCTAGGTAATTTAGTACAGATTTATATTCTAATTGCTTAACAGTCTCTTCAGTTTATTTAATGTGTTCATACCTACTTAACAAATCTTTATTGTTAGTGTCATTTTCGAATTTCCCATGTCCATATGAATGTCTCATTTCTATAAGAAAGGTTTAAATTTCTTATGCCATGTTAATTTCATATCTATCTACAATATTACAATGTCTCTTTTTAAATTTTTTTACTAGTTGCTCAAAACATTATAATGATCTTGACATATCATACATTTGAATCAAATGGGGTACGTAATCTTATTTTTCCACGTGTACAGATTGTAGGATCACATTGGTTATACAGCCATGTTTATACATAGGGCCATACTAGTGTCTATTGTATTCTGTATACGATGTCTCATTCTAGTTTGTTGTTTCTAATAGCCCTGACTCAAGTGTTTCTTGTTGTTATTGTTTTTGAGTATTTAATTGAAAGTATTTGTGTATTGGTTTTAAGGAGTATTCTTCCAGAGATGCTTTGAGTTTGCTTTTGCCAGCTAGTTGAGAGAACAACGAAATAAAGACAATATTTGAGGTCTGAAAAGATGAGAATTATGATTCCTCAAGAATTGTTGGAAGATGGAGGGAGAGAAGATTAGTAATCTTTGTTTGCCATGAAGACATCTGCCCTCCTGAATAGAATAAGCTTCAGGTTTTAATAGTCCTTGCCTGGAGAGCATCGAGGATAAAGTTATGAGTAAAGCTAGGCATAAGTTTGGGTCAGAGAATTCACATAAAACTGAATGTTGGCTAGGGGAAATCATCAACAGTGAGCTAGAATAAAACAATTTGCCACAGAAACAAGCTAGATTTTCTCTGCCATGTCTCTGGTTAAAGGGGAACATATCTCTTCTGATATTCCTTTAGGACAAGTGCTAATACAGATAGAGATAGAATTTGTATGATTTCATTTAAAATCTTCACAGTGAAGTTACAACTTAATTTGAGAAGGATGCAAAACTGAAAAGTATCTTGGTTTTATTTTTTTTCTTTTTCTTTATCTTTTGTGGTCCTAGAGTCTGAACCCAGCACCTCATGCATGATACTAGGCAAGTGCTCTATCATTAAACTATATTCCCAACTTCTTTTTTTATATATTTTATATATTGCAACAAATTATTATAGCTATGGTTATTTTAATATTTTGTCTTTTCACCTTTACACTAAAGTAATTTATGCTTTATCATTTTAGTAATATAGTACTCTGAATTTAACTCTAGTCTAAACTTCACAAGTGAGTTTTAAAATTTCATGTTTTCACATTGCTATTTATTCTTTCATTTCAACCTCAAGAACTCCCATCTGGTGGGGTCCATGGGTAGGCTTAAAGCTGGAGTACTCAGTCAGGCTGACTTAGTGCTCGGACCTACTGCAATGGTTCTAGAGTCTGGGTGCATGGGTGTGGGCTTAGATCCTACTTTCACAGGTAAAATTGAAATTCTGGGTCCACAGACTCTTGCCTGGTACCAGGGTCCACGGGGTGGGTCTGGCAACCAGGTTCACATTGGTAGTATTAGATACTGAATCCCTAGGGGTTGGCCTGAAGTCTACGTCCACAAAAGCAAGCCTGGTACTGGAGTGAGCCCTAGTACCTGGGCTCATGGGAATGGACCTAGTCTTGACTCCATAGGCACAGCTCTGCACTAGAACCAAATGGAGGTGACTTGGTACCTGAGTTGATCAGAGTTGTCCTAGAACTTGGAAGTAGGGTTTAGGTTGACAAAGGCATAGGATTGGTGTCTTGTTGCAAAACATTATCTTGCTATTATTTGCATTTCCTAACATTTTTAAATGGTCAAAGATTTTCAAACACTTTCTGGATTACATGTAGTCACCTTTTGTTATAATGTAAAGGTTGGCTTTGCCTGACAAATAGGCCATCTTGGGCTTTCTATAAGTCCATTTCAATGATGCTGATAATGAGGTCCTCTAGGACAAACCAAACTGACCATTAAGACAGCACAAATTCCATAGAGGCTATTCTGAGATCTTAAGTTTTTTATCATTGTGACATAAACATGGCTCAAACAAAAATTGGTATTAGAACTTGGAGGGCCCTTAAAGTTAATCTATATACCTGAGAGTTCTACTAGGTATAGCCTTTGAAGTAAACAAACCAATGAAAAATTCTAGATTTAGTGCCGGTTTATTGAGTCATATTGCTGCAGCTATCATTTAATATAGGACATTTTTTGATAAGTAGAACATAAAGGCTAAGACATAAATAGTTTAATGAAAGTAAAAGAAAAAAAATATCTTAGTGGACCAGAAAACCAATTTTCTTTGGATAATAATAACATTTTTAGCTCCTTTTTTAGGGAAGAAGAAGTCCATATTAATTTAAAAATACAGATAATGTCTGGCTTCTGATAATCTTTAAATGAACTAAACTAATGCCCGAGGCTCTTAGAAAAAAAATAATTGATGTTAATGATTAACACAATTTTCAGATTTGGGGTCACAATATTCAGGGCCAAGGTCTTGATCCCCTAAGTGGCTGTGATTAACCAGTGGTCTGACTTGTGCCTGCTGGAAGGTTTCTCTCATTTCCGAGGCAGTATTATTTCATCAGACAGTTGGATTCTGTCCAGTTTATTTGGCAAAGATTTTGTAGGACCATGCTGTGTCCATTATCTTTTCTTGACAATGATTTAATCTCATTGCAAGAGTGTCAGAGCTGGTTATTATGCTAGGCACACAATTTAAAATTTGGAATGGTTACTTCATTTTTATAAGAGATGACATTTAGCAATAAGAATAAACCATATCTTCATAGTAACATGAAAATGTTTAGTTAATTTATTTACCTTTTTTTAATTTTTTTGTTTGTTTGTTTTGTGTGTGTGTGTGTGTGTGTGCACCTCTGAATGTTCCAAGTGCTCCACTGAAGGACATACTTTAAGTATAGAGATATAATAAGAAGTAGTTCTCTATCTCGTAAGGACATGTTGAACATTTATATGTCCATTTTTATATATTAATTTAATAAAATTATTATGTTCGAGGCAATGGGCTAGATTTTCTGAATATAGAAACTAATCAATACATAGTGCCAGCCTTGAAGGAGCACATAACCAGGGATATTGTAGATATTTTCTAAGGACATGAATGTTCACTATTTTGAATAGTGTTTTTAAACTTTCTTTCCTTTTTTTTTTCATTTTAAACAAGAAATTTATTTAAACAAGCCACTTGAAGAGAAAACTATCTAGGAATCTTTTTTTTTTTTTTTTTTTTTTTTAAGAGTAATTTATCCCTTGGGCTGGGGATGTGGCTCAAGTGGTAGAGTGCTTGCCTGGTATGCGTGCGTCCCGGGTTCGATCCTCAGCACCATATACAAAAACAAAGATGTGTCCGCCGAAAACTAAAAAATAAATATTAAAAAATTCTCTCTCTCTCTCTTTCTCTCTCTCTCTCTCTCTCTCTCTCTCTCTCTCTCTCTTTAAAAAAAAAGTAATTTATCCCTACATGTAACAGCTACATACAAAAAGTTATAAAATCGGCCTTGGTTTTACAATGATAAATGAAAAACATTAAAATTATCCAATTGAACAAGGTTGGAAAGGATTTTTATGTTGTTCAGGTTTTGGGTCTTTGTTTTTGTTTTTTGTTAAAACAGTGAGAGCAAAATAACTTACTGGAATATTAGATCAGAGCTGAATGAGCATGCCACTAATAGAGAAAGGGGATATTTTCATAGAACCAGTATTTTTCCCCATCCAATCTCTGTTCGATGTCAATCAAAACATATAATTGGCCATTTAGTTTTTTTAAAATTCAATATGCCTGTACACATACACCCATTACTTTATGTACAATAAAGGAATGGGGAAGGATAAAATGAAAGAATAGAGAAAACTATACTGTGATAGTCAGGATGTGATGGAACCAAATTGCAGTTGTCTAATTGAGAATGTATTCTTGGTCTGTAAGAATAGAGTTCTGGAGGAAAGTAGTAGTTTCCCTTTTTAGTAGACACCTCCTGTCTGCTGCTGGAATACATCAATTGTGTCTTCATCCTCCATTTCCAACTGTGCAGGTGTGTCTGTTTCATTAATTGGCTGCTGGAATCTGATCTGCCTCATTGACAAACCCTGTCCTTCACAATATGCTCTCATTAGTTTACAAAGTGGTCTTAGTCTTAAACTGCACCACAGAACCATTCTGTCCCCGCCGCCACTTTCAAGTTAATATGTATGATGGTGGTTCTCAGTCTTGACTCTTTCCTTGAGCCTTTGGTTGGCCATGGCGTGTACCAGAGTCTCTTCAGCTGCTACTTCACAAAAGAGGTACCAGGTCCTCCCCTAAATAGCACACAAACAGCTCCGTGTTTGTAAACTGCTAAGTTAAAAATCTATGTCATTCTATATTCTTGTTGAGAAAATTTGTCATTGCTTGAGCAAGACCAGATGTTGCCTCTTATTTTATTCTAGTCCACCATGATTTATTTTTGAGTATCTTCTGTGACCTCAGCCCATAGGCGGAGGTAGATAATAATAATTGCAACAAGAGCAACAAAAATTCAAAATACATGATATGACATGATAGAAGTAACAGGGATTATTATATTGCCTGTGAGGAAAAGATTAAATACTTTGTTTCATGGATATCAGGAAGTTCATGGATTGAGGGCGTGGGGACCTAGCTTGCACTTGTAAGTAGAATAATGAAAGTAGCCCTCTTTGAGAAGTAGCATTTGAAAAAACTTTCCAGCTGAGCAGGTAATAAGACACCAGCATGTTGGGGTAGAACCTCTAAGCAGAGAGAAAAGTGATTGCTGAAGCCTAAGTTATAGCTGGTCAGCTGGAGAATAGGGAGAAGGCTGCTAAAAAGAAGCTCAGAGAGTGTGAGAAAGTAGGAAGGAGATTCAGGGTCAAAGGAATATTGGAATCTATAGTTGTAGCAATAGCCCTGGTGACTATTGTAATTTTTAAAAAATAATTAATATGAGCTGGGGATGTTGCTCAGTTGTAGAATGCTTGCCTAGCATACATGAGGCCATGGGTTCACTTCCCAACACCACAAAAATAATTATAATGATTATTAGTTTACTTTTTATTTAGTGTTATTGTGGTAAGAACACAATATGAGATCCAGAACTCTATCCTTTCAGATTTTTAAGTGTATAATTCAGTGTTATTTATCTATAGGCAAAATATTACACAAAAAATCTCCAGAGTTTATCACTCATGCATAACTTCTGTACCACTGATTATCAACTCCCCTTTTTCCTCCTTCCCTCAATTCCTGGCAACCATCTTTCTATTCTGTTTCTATGAAATTTCAGTTTGTATTATGTTTCACGTAAGTGGACTCATGCAGTGTTAGCCCTTCCGTAGCTTACTTACTTATTCCACTTGAAAACAATGTCCTCAGAGTTCATCTATATTGCCTCAGATGGCAGAACTTCCAACATTTTATGGTTGAATAAAATATTTAATTTTATCTAGCCAGGCATGGTGGCGCATGCTTGTAATCCCAGTGGCAGGAGTTCAAAGCCAGCCTCAGCAAAAATCAAGGTGCTAAGCAATTTAGTGAGATCCTTTCTCTAAATAAAATATAAAAAAGGGCTGGAGATATGGCTCAGTGGCTAAGTGTCCCTGAGTTCATTCCCTGGTACAAAAAAATTAATAATATTTAATTTATCCATATCACACTTTTTCTTTTTCTTTTTTTTTTTTTTTTAGAGTTGTGATGTAAGGAGTTTATTTGAAGAATTAAGATTCAAGGTGAAGGGCAGGGTGTAACTCAGAAACAGAGCACCTGCTTCTTCTGCATGAAGCCTTGGAGTCAATCCCCAGCACCACAAAACAAAACACCTAAGTAAGTAAGTAAGTAAGATTCAAGAGACTCAAGAGGCCAAGGGAGAAATGTGTAGGTGGAAAAATAAGTACTTGGGAAAATAATATAATAGATAGATGTAAGTTAATGCAGTCTCAGCTCTTGTTGCCAGTGAATGGCAACATTTATGGATCAGAAAAGGAACTAAATTAAATAAAATGTTTTGAAGAAAATTCTCGTGGTTGAAGGTTAACAACACACAGGCTAATGCCTAAGATACCAGTTTATGTCCACTTTTTTTTTATATTTTTAATTTTTTATTGCATATCACACTTTTTCAAATCTGTTCATCTATAAATGGATATTTGGACTGCTTCCACACCTTGGCAATTGTCAATAGTGCTGCAGTGAACAGGAGAGTACTAATATCTCTTCAAGATTCTGATTTCATTTCTTTTTGATAAAAATACTCAGACGAGGGATTGCTATGGAATCATATGGTAGTTTTGTAAATTTCTATTTCCCAGGATCTCCATTCTGTTTTCCATAATGGCTTCACTATATAGATGCATTTTGCATTCCTGCCAATAGTGTACTTTAGTTTTTCCTATGTATAAGACAGGAAAGCATCCAGACAGTATGAGTAGAGGTGTGACATAACCTGATTTATGTTTAGAAGGATCATTTTGGCTGCTTGGTTGAGAAACTGTAGAGCAAGAAAAGGAAGTAGGAAGTTGGTTAATAGTGCTAAAAAATACTCACAAGGAATGGCAGTTACCTATGTTCTATTAAGGCCATTTCCAATTTGAAATATACTCATTTCACACTGTAGCTAGAGGTGAAGAGGAGAGGAAAGCTAGATGAACAACGATTGCTTTGCAGTTGCTGTTTTAACACCTCATGTCATTTATTGAATGTGTACTATGTGATAAGCCCTCAGCTAAGCAGTTTCATATTCAGAATTATTTCATTAAAACCCATAAACACATATTTATAACAATAATTTTTAAGACAACAATCTGCCAGAACTTGAATTCAACTCTATCTAACCTCTGACCTCAATGCCCACACTTTTTTTTTATTGGTTGTTCAAAACATTACAAAGCTCATGATATATCATCTTTCATACATTTGACTCAATTGGGTTATGAACTCCCATTTTTACCCCAAATACAAATTGCAGAATCACATCGGTTACACACTCACATTTTTACATAATGGCATATTAGTGACTGTTGTATTCTGCTACCTTTCCTATCCCCTACTATCCCCCCTCCCCTCCCCTCCCATCTTCCCTCTCTACCTCATCTGCTGTTGTTCAGTTCTCTCCCTTGCCCCCCCCCTTTCCCCTGACAACCTCTTATATGTAATTTTGTGTAACATTGAGGGTCTCCTACCATTTCCATATGCTTTCCCTTCTCTCTCCCTTTCTCTCCCCCCACTCGTCTTTGTTTAATGCTAATCTTTTCCTCATGCTCTTCCTCCCTGTTCTGTTCTTAGTTGCTCTCTTTATATCAAAGAAGGCATTTGGCATTTGTTTTTTAAGGATTGGCTAGCTTCGCTTAGCATAATCTGCTTTAATGCCATCCATTTCCCTGCAAATTCTATGATTTTGTCATTTTTTAGTGCTGCGTAATACTCCATTGTGTATAGATGCCACATTTTTTTTTATCCATTCATCTATTGAAGAGCATCTAGGTTGGTTCCACAGTCTAGCTATTGTGAATTGTGCTGCTATGATCATTGATGTGGCAGTATCCCTATAGTACGCTCTTTTAAGATCCTCAGGGAATAGTCCTAGAAGGGTGATAGCTGGGTCAAATGGTGGATCCATTCCCAGCTTTCCCAGGAATCTCCATACTGCTTTCCAAATTGGCCTCACCAATTTGCAGTCCCACCAGCAGTGTACAAGTGTACCCTTTTCCCCACATCCTCGCCAACACTTATTGTTGTTTGACTTCATAATGGCTGCCAATCTTACTGGAGTGAGATGGTATCTTAGGGTGGTTTTGATTTGCATTTCTCTGACTG
This sequence comes from Marmota monax, assembly GCF_021218885.2. Classification (NCBI taxonomy): domain Eukaryota; kingdom Metazoa; phylum Chordata; class Mammalia; order Rodentia; family Sciuridae; genus Marmota; species Marmota monax. The sequence goes on along the minus strand of NW_026692486.1, from coordinate 4,628,685 downwards.
CTAGAGATGGTGAGCATTTTTTCATGTACTTGTTGATTGATTGTATGTCCTCCTCTGAGAAGTGTCTGTTCAGGTCCTTGGCCCATTTGTTGATTGGGTTATTTGTTATCTTATTGATTAATTTTTTGAGTTCTTTGTATATTCTGGATATTAGGGCTCTATCTGAAGTGTGAGGGGTAAAAATTTGTTCCCAGGATGTAGGCTCTCTATTTACCTCTCTTATTGTTTCTCTTGCTGAGAAAAAAATTTTTAGTTTAAGTAAGTCCCATTTGTTTATTCTTGTTATTAACTCTTGGGCTATGGGTGTCCTATTAAGGAATTTGGAGCCCGACCCCACAGTATGTAGATCATAGCCAACTTTTTCTTCTATCAGACGCAGTGTCTCTGATTTGATATCTAGCTCCTTGATCCATTTTGAGTTAACTTTTGTGCATGGGGAGAGAAAGGGATTCAGTTCCATTTTGTTGCATATGGATTTCCAATTTTCCCAGCACCATTTGTTGAAGATGCTATCCTTCCTCCATTGCATGCTTTTAGCCCCTTTATCAAATATAAGAAAGTTGTAATTTTGTGGATTGATTTCTGTGTCCTCTATTCTGTACTATTGGTCCACCTGCCTGTTTTGGTACCAGTACCACGCTGTTTTTGTTACTATTGCTTTGTAGTACAGTTTGAACTCTGGTATTGCTATACCTCCAGATTCACACTTCCTGCTTAGAATTGCTTTTGCTATTCTGGGTCTTTTGTTTTTCCATATGAATTTCATGATTGCTTTATGTATTTCTACAAGAAATGCCGTTGAGATTTTGATTGGCATCGCATTAAACCTGTAGAGAACTTTAGGTAATATCCCCATTTTGATGATGTTAGTTCTGCCTATCCATGAACAGGGTACATTTTTCCATCTTCTAAGATCTTCTTCTATCTCTCTCTTTAGGGTTCTGTAGTTTTCATTGTATAAATCTTCCACCTTTTTTGTTAGGTTGATTCCCAAGCATCTTATTTTCTTTGAGGATATTGTGAATGGAGTGGTTTTCCTCATTTCCATTTCAGAAGTTTTGTTGCTGATATACAGGAATGCCTTTGATTTATGCGTGTTGATTTTATATCCTGCCACTTTGCTGGATTCATTTATTAACTCTAGCAGTTTCTTTGTAGACCCTTTTGGGTCTGTTAAATATATTATCATGTCATCTGCAAATAGCGATAATTTAAGTTCTTCTTTTCCTATTTTCATGCCTTTAATTTCTTTTGTCTGTCTAATTGCTTTGACTAGTATTTCAAGAACTAAATTGAATAGAAGTGGTGATAGAGGGCATCCCAGTCTTGTTCCAGATTTTAGAGGGAATGCCTTCAGTTTTTCTCCATTTAGGATGATGCTAGCCTGAGGTTTAGCATATATAGCTTTTACAATGTTGAGGTAAGTTCCTGTTATCCCTAGTTTTTCTAGTGTTTTGAACATAAAGGGATGCTGTACTTTGTTGAATGCTTTTTCTGCATTTATCGAGATGATCATATGGTTCTTGTCTTTAAGTCTATTGATGTGGTGAATAGCATTTATTGATTTCCGTATATTGAACCAGCCTTGCATCCCAGGGATGAATCCTACTTGATCATGGTGCACAATTTTTTTGATATGCTTTTGTATTCAATTCGCCAGGATTTTATTGAGAATTTTTGCATCCAAGTTCATTAGAGATATTGGTCTGTAGTTTTCTTTCTTTGAAGTGTCTTTGTCTGGTTTCAGGATCAGGGTGATGTTGGCCTCATAGAATGAATTTGGAAGAGCTCCTTCTTTTTCTATTTCTTGAAATAGCTTGAAAAGTATTGGTATTAATTCTTCTTTGAAGGTTTTGTAAAACTCCACTGTATACCCATCCGGTCCAGGGCTTTTTTTTGTTGGATTGTCTTTTGATGGCTTCTTCTATTCCTTCCTTTGTTATTGGTCTGTTTAAATTGAATGCCCACACTTTTAACCATATGCCACAATCTTGTTAGCTTTTCAATATTCCTCAGATCAAATTCTTTATACATCCCCAATAACTCCCTTCTTAATTATTAAATAAGTCATCTAAGCAAATCATGTAAATAAGGTCTCTGAAAAAGTATACCATAAAGTGGCCAGGAATGATATGGGCCTGCCAGTCTCCTCTTGCCCTTGTGCATACTAAATAGATAAATTACACATCAGATTTCTTTCATTTCCATTTCTTAAAAATTGGAAATATAGCATAGCAGAATATTCATTATAGTAAATTTCCATTATAACAAAACAATTCAATAGTCTTTGAAAGGTGATGGGAACTGAAACATAATACTTAAAATACTACCCAGTTTAAAAGCTATCCTTTCCTGGGTCAACCAGTGTCACTAAAAGCTTTCTAAGTGGAGCTATGGCAACTACTTTAACTCCTCAGGTAATAAGGATGTCTCTACTTCAGCTTTCCATCTCACATACAGATGGATAATAGGAACAAGGCCAGGTTTACAGTTTAGATAAGTGATAAATAAAAGGTACAGACTACTCAAATCATATTTTTGAAAACTGTAGTGAACAATGTGTCTTGGGGTGATGACAATCTGGTTAAGAAATCTAAGTTCACCTATTTAGTGCACTCTCTGAGTTTGGGAAGAGGTTCACAAACATTCCAGGCCTCAGTTTTCTCATCTCTGTTAGGGGCATAATGTTCACTGTTAGTGGAAGTTCAATGAGACAATGTATGTAGCTCATTCAAGGGAGAATATGAAGATTAGAACTCATTTTTCTTCTGTGTACATGGAGCAATATCATTATCTATAAAACAAAAGTAAGAAGAATCTTTACACAAAGGACATCATTTTATTGGCATAAATCTGATATTAAGACAATGATTCAGTGCTTCTCCTGATCTAAGTACTTTCTCATGCTTCTAGGTCATTCAAGCTGGTTGGAATTGGCAGGGCCACTTTAAGGAATATACTTCCACTACTTTCTGTTCTACTTTTCTCTGGAGATAAACACTGAATATCATTCTGCAGAGCTGTCAGTTAGCAAATTTATACACATTGCCTTTCTCTATACTTTTAGTAAAGCTTAATATCTGTAATAGAACTTTTCACATCACAGTGCCAAAAAGCCGAGGTGGCAATTATTATCAAAATTGAACAGAGTGTTTAACACCATATGACCATTCTCTTCTGCCAAATTTTCCACAAAATAAAAATTTAGGAGTATAATAATCCAATGAATTTCTTTTACCTGTGGTCATTTCTATTAGACTAAATTCATAATGAGACTGCTGTAATTATTTGTCATATTTCAGTCTCAGGATGAGGTTTTGATCATGTATTCAACTGTGGTCATGAGTTTTCATATCAAAAAACTAATCTTTAGGAACTGGACATGGTGATGCATGCCTATAATTCCAGCAATTTGGGAGAATAAGGCAGGAAAATCAAAAGTTCAAGGCCAGCCTCAGCAATTTAGTGAGGCCCTCAGCAACTTAGCAAGACCATGTCTCAAAATTTCTAAATGGGGGCGGGAAGGGGGCTGGGGATATAGCTTAGTGGTTTAGTGCCCCCAGTTTCAGTTCTTCATTCCAATAAATAAATAAATGAATAAGAATCTTGGCTCTGGTAATCAAAGAAACAACAAAATACAGTAACTCTACTTGCAGAATAAAGTCCAGAATATTAATAACTTTATCTTTACCTAATTTTCAAAGCAATTATAAACTTCTTAAATAGAAAAATGCAAAATTTCTTTTTGTGTATGTTTACTCCCCTGCAAAATATTTTCATGTGTTTTTGATAAAAACTGAGAAAAGGAGGAGAATGTAAATGTTGATTTTTTGAAAACTCTGTTGGTCTTCATCACATTAAGAGAAATAAGTCGAACTCGGAAGGTCAAGGGTCATGTTTTCTCTCATACACAGAAGCCAGAGTGGAAAAAGAAAAGAAAGTTTATGTTTAATTTTGACATAGTGTCCAACTAAGTTTCCTAAGGGGACTTTCTGCCTCAGTCTTCCAAGTTAGCTGGGATCACGGACATGTTGCCTTCTGATAATCATTTTCCATGAGTGGATTTCTTCTTTCTTTGAACACAATCCAAAGTAAATGCTTGATTTATTCATTCTTTTATTCCCCACACAGAACATACAGGTCAGGAGTGTTGGTGGGGAATATTTATGCTGAAGATGTCATTTACTTGGCCTTTTCACGTGTTAGATAAATAAGTAGATTGGAAAAAGGCAGAAAAGCAATCAGTTTCATAGATTTATGCCATCTCCCTGGTTCTCAACTAAGGGCATATTTTACCCCAAGGGATATTTTGCAATGTCTAGAGACTTCTTTCTTTTCTGAGTTGTTCAACCGGGGAGGGATTCTACAGGCACTGAGCAGGATGAGGCAAAGGATGCTGTAAAATATCCCGAAACACAGAACAGAGCTTCTCTAGAGAAAAGAATTATCTAACCTAATCTGTCCATGTTATAGAGATTGAGAAACCTTCTTGTTACCACTTAAGATGAGAAATCTCTCCTTCTCCATTGCACAATTAAAATTTGGGTCTTTCAAAATAAAAAAGCTTATAGGACATAATTCCTATTAATTCTGAGCTTCATGATGCCTTTATGAAGTGAAGTCTAAAAGAGAAAGATGACTTTTTAAAAAAAATATGGAATGCTCCATGAATTTGCAGGTCATCCTGGTTTAGGGGCCATGTTCATCTTTTCTCTATCATTTCAATTTTATCTTTTGAACTGCTGAAGTGCATAAACTGACTTTTAAAGGCAAACTCGAGAAACACAATTGCCAAGTAGAGCTCACACAGCACAACACAAGTCCTGTGCTATGTTTCCTAAAAACTACACCCTCTTGTATACTCCCATCACGGGGTTAGAGAAATAAAAATTCAGGATTGGCTGAAGTATGTTATATTATTACACAAGTTTTAAAATAATTACTTTTGAACAAACTGTATCTTGTACCAGGACCAGAAGTGTAAAAATCTGGGTCCCCTTTCTCCCACCTCAGAGTTCAAAAGGAAATGAGAATTAAGCCAACAAAATTTTTGACATAACTTCCTATGCAGCACTGGTAATGTTTTCTCCATCCAATTGTTGTCTCAAGAGCTCTTCTCCTAGCCAGTCATCAAGATTTGAGTTAATGATGGGTTGGGATGCCCTCCAGCCAGCCTGACTGATGTCATTTAAATGTTATCTCCCTATAAGAGCTGGTGACATGACTCTGGTGAGGCCATCATTGAATCCAATTAAAAATCTTATTTCTTCCATGCTGTGAGAGAAAACAGGGGCCCAGCCCTTTGTTCCAGTGTTACTATTCCATAGCATTCTACAGAAGGTGCACTTGACACGTCTGCTCCTTGGGCTCCTCATATGCAAATAAATAAATAAATAAATAAATAAATAAAAAATCCCTCAATGCCCAAGGTCACACATGGACATTCTTTCACCTCCAGATTCACAGATGGGATTTTTCTCCTCTTAACAAGTAATAAGATAACAAGAAATGAAAATGAAGAAAAATAGCATGGTTATTCATGTCCCATTGTAGATATTCAGAGATTTTTCTGCAAAATGATAATTTTTACATGAGAAGTAAAAATGACTAGTAAAGTAGGTCAGGCAGGAGTAGCTCTACAAATTGCAGGTACCCACAATTTACAGTAATATTTCTGATTTTAAAAGTAACTTTTGAAGAAGGGTCAAAGAAGAATTCAATGTGATAATATAATTAAAGACATTTTCAATAAGTCAGCACTTATTTTAGTTTAGTTTTCCCCTTGGAATGAAAACTGTGTCGGCAATTAGTTTAAATTAGGCTACGTGGGGATATTATTTGTATAACAAAAATAAGTTTCGCTTTGTAATTAAATTTAATGGTGTTGCACTGGAGAGAAACTGAACAAATTTCTTAGACTTAAGTGTTCTAGTCAACCCAATATTTTCCAGTATTCTGAGATCCGTTGATATAATTAGTCATTTGGCTACCTCCTTGACGTGGTATGCAATTTTAACATACTAAGCAGATACTTCTCACTACTGAGGAATTAAAGTAAATCAATTTTCTCTGAGGCTCCTCTGAGTTCCAATGCATCATAGGTTGTTTTGAAGTTGCTAAAACCTTACTTTTGTTTTAATCCTCCTAAAGAATGTGAAGAACAGCTTCTAATTATCATGTATCTGCATATGCACATGAATTTAAGATTGAAACTTTGGGACTATTCATATATTTTAAGCCCTTGTTCATGAACTAATTATTCATTAGCAGGAACCTTGGTATATAACATTATTATGCACACATACCCACACACACATACTCATTCACAAAATATATATTATGTGTATGGTGCATTATTTAAAATTTTACAAGTAGTCTGTGTTAACTTTTATAATTAGGAAATAAAATAAACGGAAACATACTTGCTATTCCTTGGCAAATAACATCTAGATTTGTTTTATTTTTTCTAGATACTGTTCATAGAAGCAGATGGAGCTGGTTTTCCAGTATCAGATTCTTCTTCTTTTGACATTAATAGGAACAAGTTATTATATATTAGTGTAGGCAAGGTTTTGTGATAGACAGTTTTGGATTCCTATCCTCTCTGTCATTCACTAGCTTAATATTTCAGGTAAGTTACTTACCCTATTCATGTTACAGTTCCTTTATCTATAAATTAAGGGAAATAATAAATATAGGATTGTTTTAAAGATCAGATGAATGAATATACTAAAAGTACTAATTATATAGAAAGTTTTAACAATTGATATTAATGACTATAATCAATACTGTTTTTGATGTTGTTAACAGCAAAAGCCAAGGAGAGGATAAGTGCATGGAAATTAAAAACAAAAAAAATAACTGATGCTTTTTTGCATTTATAAGTTCATAATCCCCTACCAATTACTCCTGCCTTTAAAGGGACCAAGGTTCATGAAGCAGTTCCCAAATGGATACAAATGCTTTATTTCCACCTTGCCTTTCCTTCAACCTGTTCTCTAGGCCCCAGGTGTCCTTTCCTTCTTGATGCCTAGATTGCAGCTCATCACCATACAGATATCAACCTTAAGGTATGTCTATTCACAAAGCTATGCCTGCTCTTTCCAACCGCTCACTGTGCATGGTGATTTTCATCTCAATGTACTTAGTTTATAAATTTGTTAGAACATTTAGTGTATGTAGCACTTCTTTATGGATATGTTTGCTTTCCTTTCTAGATATGTCAGCTTGAGGGCTAAAGCCATATTTTATCTATTTTTTTTAGTGCATAGCAATTTTAGATAAATCAATACACAAAAAACATGCCTGTTGAATTAGTGAATGAATAAACAAGTGAATGAATTCAGCATATTTTTCTAGTATGATTTGTTTATTTTATTGGAAGTCAACATCAACCATATTTTTCCATTATTTCTACTATTATTTTTTGAAAATTTCCACCTGTGTTTGGGTAATAATTTGCTAAACAGCGTTAATTTTTCCTGAGATTATTTTTATTTTTATATTCTAGTCTAAGTTGGCCCAAGTGGAGTAATTTTGAGAATATTAACACATATGTAACCATTATATATTATATAATGTAAGTCATGCTGTAGACCTACTATATCTGTGGGTTCCCCATATGTGGAGTTAAACAATCTCAGATAAATAATATTTGGAAAAAGAAATTGCATCTATATTGAACACTTACAGACATTTTTTTCTTGTCATTCTTCCCTAAAAAATATGAGAACTATTTATGTAGTGTTTACATGGTATTATGTATTAAAACAATCTAGAGATGATGTTAAGTGTACAGGAAAATCTGTATAGACTATTTGTATAAATAATGCCACTTCCTCCAAACAACTTTAGTATCTAAGGATTTCAATATTTGTGGGGAGTCTAATCTCCCACTGATACCAAAGGACAAATGCATATAACTAATAAACTCCACAGTTTTATTTGTCACTTTTATATAAGTTACAAAGTTCTAATCTGGTTTATCAAAAAAATATTTTTGTCTAAAATTTATACATTGATGGAAAATTAAGTATTAATTAACTTATAACATCTTGTCTGTGCCTATGCTTAATGGAATTTTCATATAATGAAGCCAACTCCACCAATCATACATGAACATCAATTCTTTAATTACTAACCAAATTTTATGAAATGTATTATTCGACTTGTTCTTTTAAACCCAAGAACTTATTACAGCTATTTGTTGTTGTTGTCATTACCAGTTACTGAACTCAAGGGTGCTTAACCACTGAGTGACATCATCACCAGTCTACTACATTTTTTTTTTTTTTAATTTTGAGGCAGTCTCACTAAGTTGCTTATGACTTCACAAAGTTGCCAAGGCTGCCTTCGAACTTGCAATCCTCCTGCCTCAGTCTCTTGAGCTGCTGGTATTATAGCCATGTGGCAGCACAGCTGGCTTTTTATAGCTATTTTTGTGTGTGGAGGGGTGAGGTTTACTGGGAATTGAACTCAGGGGCACTTAAAGACAGGGTCTCACTGAGTTGCTTAGTGCCTCACCATTGCTGAGGCTGGCTTTGACCTTATGATCCTCCTGCCTCAGCTTCCCAAGCCTTATCATAGCTTTTTGAAGAGAGAAATCTATGTCTTAAAAAGTTCAAGGAAAAAGTATAGATGAAAGAGTTGATTAAAAAATAAATAAATGAGAAATTGCTCAGTTTATCAAGCCAAGAAGAATGAGGACCTGTAAATAATTGTTTCCTAAAAACTGTAAAATTCATGGATAAAAATTATAGAATGTAAATAAGACAGACACACAATTTAAAAAAAATGTTTTGAAAAAAATAACAGATTAAAATACAGAGGGATAGAGCTAAAATATGTGATATGAGGAATCTCTAAAAGTGGAATTTGGGAAAGAAACCATTAGACTGGAAAAAATAAAGATAATCCTGACAGAGGAACAGCTGGAGTTGTATAGAAAAGGTTCAGCAGAGCCACTTTCTCCAGGAAGAGAGGAAGGACACAAAAACTTCAGAGGCCTATGGAAAATGACAAATATTTTGGAACACAAAAAGAGAGTTTGAAAAGCATTTCAAATAGGGCTAAAATGAGCTGTTGGAGATGTTTACTAATGCTGTCAGATTGGGAAAGGATACACACATTTAGAAATGCAGATCTGAAGTTGACTTCGCAGAGTTGTGTTTTAAAAGATTCATGATTTCCACAACAACAAAAAAAGTTGTTTTTCTCTACCTCTGTAAGAAAACTCCCTGTGAAATTTTATCATTTCAGTGGCTTTGAGTTCATTTCTTCTGGAGTTGGGGTAGGGTACTTGGGTATGGCCCCTTGAGGACAGCTAAGACTGGCAGTGCTTGTGAATTTCTCAGAAAGAGAACTTAAAAAATGCCGTTATGTTTGAAAATAAAAGGTAACAAAAGAAAAGAGAAAAAGAATGATTTAAATCCTGAGAGGTTGATTTACCATTCAAAGTTTGGTACACATAATCAGAAAATTCCAAAGAGTTTCATTAGTTAGTATAACATTTGATATTTAGGGCATAATTTTTTAACATTTAATATAGGAAGCTAGGAAACAAAATTACTTTAAAAAAAGTACCATGAAGTTTGTGCAAAAACAATAAATGTGAAAAACCTAATTCTAATTTAGTTGTGACACTAAATATAGAAGCTAATTTTCTCAGTGCCCCTAATGTAAAAGTCTTTAAAACTTAATGTGAAAAATATTAAGTAGTATTGTTACAAGTCAAATCCATAAATTCTTTGCTATTTGTCAGAGAAATAATAACCAGTAATGACAATTCTTACAATGTTTAAGAAGATAGTTAAGTTGTAATAATATTTACCATCTTCAAAAAACAAACAAAAAAAATAAGTGAATAAATAAAACTCAAACAGGCTACTTATAAACCAACTTATTTTCCTTACGAAACTAAAACAGAAATTAACAAAATGCTAATATTTTACAATAAGAAATTTCATTTATTGAAATATTCATTTAACATACATTTTGTTTTATTCAATATTGATATACTTAATAGATGATATATTTTATCCAAACCTAGGGTATAAAAGTAGGCTTCTAATTAACAGGTTATAGATGTTAGGAAATGAATAATACATCTGATTTAATAGAGAATGAACTATATCTGGTTCTGAAATTGATTGGTCTTTTTATTGAGAGATTAATCCATTTCAAAAAGTGATGCATCTTTAATATGAGTTGAATCAAATCTACATTTTTTTTTCTCTGCATGCAAAGGTATCATAAGGAACAAGTTTGCCCTCAAGTGGACTTCAAAGGCAGATCAGAGTTTCCAAACAGGACAGGAGAAAGAAAATTGGAATCACAGGTTTATGTATTCAGATTAATAGAGAGGAGGATAAAGAACATGTCTTACTCCTTATAGAAGATAATTCCCTTACTGTGGGAGCAGGTTATATTTTCCTAAGTACTCCATTATATATTACATTATTGAAAAGCCAGTGATTTCATCCGCACTTCAAATATTCAAGAATTATTTGGCAGCCATTATTTTGTTATTTTTTTAGAATGTTTGAGGGCAGCAACTTTTGTCCTTAATTACATTAAATGACTTTGAAACTCTTAATATTTTGATTTACAATAGATATTCACTATATCTAAAAATCTATAGCCAAATGGCAGTGACATCAGCAAGATGGCAGAATAGGCTTCACTACAGATATGTAAACTAGGAACCATTCACAAAAGAACACTGTGGTGTAAACTCGAAAAATTGGATACAAGCCCAAGTCAGTTCCATGGGCCACATAATAGGATAAAATCCACATGGAAAATGTCAAAGAGATATTTCCACTTGACTTGATTATGAGAGCCTCATCCCAATCAGTGAATTAGTCCTCTGATGGGATTAAATGAGTGGGAACTGAAGGTAGGTAGGGTGTGGCTGGAGGAGGTGGGTAACTGGGGTGTGCCTTTGGGATGTATATTTTATATCTGGAAAGTGGAATTTTTCTGCTTCTTAATCATCATGTAAGCTGCTTTTCTCCCCCACACTCTTCCATCATGATGTTCTACTTCATCTTGAGGCACAAGGAATGGAATTGGCTATCTATGGACTGAGACCTCTGGAACCCTGATCTCCCAAATAAACTTTTACTCCTCTAAAATTCTTCTGGTCCGATCTTTTAGTCACAGACGCAAAAAAACTGACAAAGACACACAGAAGATTCTCACAGTTTCTAAGACGGAAAAATAACTGGAGCTGGATACCAAGCCTCCCCAGTATTCTGAGACATTTCCCATAAAGTTCATTTTAATCTCATCTTAAATGAAGCACAGGGGAAAACAGAATAGTTGTACCACCTGGTTCAGGTAAAAACGAAACAAGGAAGTAGAGCCCACAGCAACCAGCAGGCAGAACTTGGCAGTAGATCTATGTGTACCTGTCAGTAGATCTATGTGTACCTGTCAGTGGTAATGCCCAGTCAGAGATGCTTGAGAACACTCAGAACACTCTCAGTGCTGATCTTCTCATGCTCAGAAGAGGAGAACAGTTCTACCTGGCTTCATTTCCCAGTCATCCAGCCTACAGGACTAGCCTCAGATGTTATCCTGAGGCCCTGATAGAATAAATTATGATAAAAAGAGCAGGAATCAATGTCTACACTTGGAAGTTTAACAGTCCTTAGTGCAGACTCAAAGTTCACCCCTAGACATGGCTTAGGAAGGAAGATAATTGCCACAGTGAGTTACAGAAAAGAGCAGGAGCTAGTTACACTACATCCAGGAGTTTAAACAACCTTCAACTCAGCATCAAAGCCCATCCCAAGGTACTGCATGGCATGGGGGCAAATCTCAATGGTGCCCGTCCACTGAGCAAAGAAGCTGGTCCTATCCATCCTAATCAATGTCTCCACTTAAACTTGGGGTTTCTTTTGCAGCCCTGTCTGTTTAAACTCAAATAGCAAGAGCATCTGGCAGGTGAAGGAACGTGTTTTCTGACCAGGCCTACTATGAGGAGTGCCATCCAGCAGCTCAGCCTGATTGCAGAGGGCAGCCAATTGCCCCATTCAAACTCAGAGCAAGGCAGCAGTCCAGATATCTTTGCCTGTCATTGTAACCGATGTGATTCTGCAATCTGTATTTGGGATAAAATTGGGAGTTCATAACCAACTTGAATCTAATGTATGAAATATGATATGTCAAGAGCTTTGTAATGTTTTGAACAACCAATAAAAAAAATAAAAAATAAAAAAAAACAAAGTCATTACCAGCTAGCACATATAACCATCACAAGTTATATGAATTGGTGAAGACCTTTTTCTACCAGAGACAGTTGTTAAACCTGAAAAGGCAACTCTTTCCTCAGATGTGCAGCCAAGAATACAAGGACACAAAGACCACAAGAACTCAAACAATGATGACATCTCCAAAGGAAAGAAACAGATTTCCAACAATGGGCACTGAAGAAAAAGAGATCTATGAAATGGCAAAGAATTTAGGATATTCAGGTAGAAGAGTAAATGAAATTTACAAAAGAAGTTTGAAGAAAAAATAGATATAATAAAAACAGAAATCCTAGAGATGAGGAATATAATGATTAAATTGAAAAGTGTAATAGAAGCTACAATAGCAACTCAGTCAGGCTAGAAAAAGAATCAATAAGCTGAATGATGGAATGCCTTAAGTGAATTACAGAATCAAAAAAAAAGAATGAAAAAGAATTTTTAAAAATCTACAAGAATTATGGGACCCCATCAAGAGATATTACCTATATTCAATAGGAATTCAAGAAAGATAAAAGGCCAAGAAAGTTTATTTAAAGAGATATTAGCAAAATTTTTCCTAATTTATGGAAAGATGTCAATATCTAGGTATAGGAAGCACAGAAAAGCCATTCAGTTTCAACTCAAACATGAGTTCACCAAGACACATAATAATCAAATTATCAAAATCACATACAGAAAAGAGAGAGGCAAGAGATAACATGTACAGATGTCCCCACACTATTATGAGTAGATTCCTCAGCAGAAATACTAGAGGTCAGGAGAGACTGGAATGTATATTTAAACTGCCAAAGGAAAAAAAAAACAAAACCAAAAATTTACCAACCAAGAATATTTTGCTCATCAAGGCCATTTTTCCTAATTGAGGGAGAATACAAAAACTTCCCTAGACAAACCAAAGTTAAGGGAGTTTATCACTGTTAAACTTGCCTTACAGAAATCACTTAAGGGAGCTCCTTAAACTGAAACTAAAGGGCACTCATTTATCACATAAAAATTAGAGAAGCACAAAATTATATGGTTAAGTAACAGAGCCACATTCTGAATATTTTAAGATAGTAATGGTGGTGTTTTAATCTCTAGTGGTAATTTACTCTCTAGTATGAGTGTTAAGTGACAAAACTATTAATAACAACTAAGTAAAACAAAATGTTAAAAATGATGCAAATTCTAAGACTAAAGCGATAAATTGGGAAGAATAAATGTATAGAGCTTTTGTATGATATCAAAGTTAATTTATTATCTGCTTGAAATAGACATCAGTAGACGCTGTAATTAAGTTTCATGGTAATCACAAAACAAAATGCATAGTAAAAGCAAAAAATAAAAAAAAGGTGTCTAAAGCATACTACAATAGGAAAGTATTAAGCCGCTAAGGAAGATGTAAGAGAAAAAGAAACAAAATAACTATAAAACAACAAACCAAAATTAACAAAGTGGTAGTACTAAGTCCTTACGTATTGATAATACTTTTAATAAAAATAATTAAATTATCTGATAGAAATAAAGTGCATGAATTAATTAAAAGACCCAACTGTATGCTGCTTATGAGAAATTTTTTTTTTAAAGATAGAGTGAGAGAGGGAGGGAGAGAGAGAGAGAGAATTTTTAATACTTTTTTTTTAATTTTCGGTGGACACAACATCTTTGTATGTGGTGCTGAGGATCAAACCCGGGTCACACGCATGCCAGGCGAGTGTGCTACCGCTTGAGCCACATCCCCAGCCCCTGCTTATGAGAAATTTATGTCAGCTTCAAGTACACAGAGAGACTGACGTGAAAAAAAAAAAATCATGCACGTGGAAACCAAATAACAGTAGAGGTAAACATTTGTATCAGGAAAAATAGACAAAAAAGTAAAAACTGTTAAAAGAGACAAATAAGGACACAATATAATGATAAAAGTATAAATTCACCAAAAGACTGCAAAAATTATAAATTTATTATCATGTAGCATATGACAACATTATGGTTAATGCCAGATTTCATGTACATTGAAATCACAATATTATAATGGAGCTCAAATATTCCTATTGCCTAGTATTTTCATACCTTACCTTACCTTACCTTACCTTACTTTTTCTTTCTTTCTTCCTTATTATGGTAACTAGGAATTGAATCCAGAAACACTTTACCACTGAACTACATCTCATTAGATACCAAAAAAGCATTTGACAAAATTCAACATCATTTTATGATAAAAATCATTCAACAAATTATGTACAGAGGAAATGTACTTCAACAAAAGAAAGATCATAAATGATAATTCCACAGAAAATATAACATTTAGTGAATAAAAAATGGAAAACCTTCCATCTAAGATTCAAGAAAAATATGCCCATTCTCACTGGCCCCCCACCTTTTTTTTTTTCCGGTACCAGGGATTGAATCCAGGGGCACTTAAACACTGAGCTTCATCACCTTCACCAGCCTTTTTATTTTTAAATTTGAAACAGGGTCTCGCTAAGTAAATTAAGGCCTCACTATGTTGCTGAGGCTGGCTTTGAACTTCTAATCCTCCTGCCTCAGCCTCCCAAGCTGCTACATGTCCCACTATGTCTGGCTCACCACTTCTATTCAATATAGTTTTGTAAGTTCTCATCACAACAACCAGGCATGTATGGAGTGGGGTTAGGGGAGAGGATGAGAGGGGAAAGCATCCAAATAGGAAAGGGAGAAGAGAAATTTTCACTGATGGTTTATAACATGATCTTTGTATAGAAAGCACTAAGTATTCCACCAAAAATAGAAATAATATTATTAGGAATGATAATTGGTAGAAATAATGAAGAAATAAGTTGCAGAATACTGTCTAAGAAAGAAAACAAGAGTACTATCCCATTTATAATATTTATAAAACATCAAAGAAAGTGGAAAAGACAAAAATAAAGAGAAAAATATCCTGTGGTAATAGATAGAATAATTAACAATATTAAAATATACATATTACCCAAAGCCATCTTCATATTCAATCAAATATGCCATCTCTATCAAAATGGATAGAGATATCATTTTTTCTTAAAAATAGAAAAAATAACCCTAAAGTCATTTGTTACCACTAAACAACTTTTATAAACCCCACAAATAACCAGGCAATTATGAACAAAACAATCAAATCTGAAGGCACAACTCTACCTGATTTGAAACTATACTGCAAAATGATAATAAAGCAAACATCGTAGAATTGGCACAAAAATACACTCATCTAACTATGAAACAGAATACAAGAATACAGAGTCTGGTAATGAACTTACATATACATGGTCAATTGCTTTTCAATGAAGGTGCCAGGTATTCCCATAGAGAAAAGTAGAGTCTTTTCTATAAAGGCATTGAGAAATCTGAATATCCATAAGAAAAAGAATGAAATTGAACCTTTATCTCAGATCATATGGGAAATTAACTCAAAATAAATTAAAGACTTAAGCCTAAGACCTGAAACTGTAAAGTTACTAGACAAAACCAGAGGGGGGAAAACTATGAGACAATTCTATAGAAAGGAAACAAATAATTTGCTTTAAAAAACAAACAATGAAGCAGAATTGGCATTTACCAAAAGAAAACATGCAAATAGTCAATCTACATATGGAAAGATACTCCAAATCACTAATCATTAGAGAAATGCAAATTAAAATCACAATGAGATATCATTTCACACCTGCCAAAATAGCTATTACCAAATAAATGAAAGAACTATTAGTGAGGTTGTGACAAAAAGGGGGACCTTGTACAGTTACTGAAAATGTAAAATTGTGGAGCCATATGAAAAGTATAGAGATTCTTCTGCACACTAAGAGAATTACATATGATCCAGAAATCTCACTTCTGGGTATTTACCCAAGATGTGAAATCACTGTGCCAAAGAGATGTCTACACTTTCATGTTCATATCAGCACAATTCATAACAGCCAAGTGGTGCAACTGAACTACACGTCCATCATCAGATGAATGGATGAAAACACACACACACACACACACACACACACACACGGGGTAGGGATAGGAAGAGGGAGAGAGAGGAATAATATTAAGCCTTAAACATTAAATAAGTTTTGTTCCTGTAATAATATAGATGGAATCGGAAAATATTATGCTAAGCAAAATAAGCACAATAAGACAGGCACCATGTTTTCACTTGTATGTAGAAACTGAAATAATGGAGTTCAAAGAAGAAAAGAGTACAGTGGGCCTTACAAAGACTGAGGGAGCTGAAAGAATGGGAAGATGATGATCAAAGGTACAAAGTCAACAGGAATTAAAAGTCTTTTTTTTTCCTATTTGCATATATATTGCACAGTATAATGAATATGGTAGATAACAATGAGTTGTAAATTTCAAAATCACTGAAGTTAAATTCCAAATATTTTCACTACAAAAAACTAAAAATTTCACATGGTGGATTTGTTAACTAGCTTCATGTAATTATTCCCCATTGTTTTAATAAGTCATTATATTACTAAGTAACTCGGAAATGTATACAACTACAACTTGTCAATTTATAACAAAAAGTAAAGATTAAAAACTAAAATAAGAAAATAAGGACATGTGTGTATAAACAAATAATTTATTAGGATAAAACTTTTAATAAATAAAACATCAGACTAGAAAAAAATATAGATAATAATTTTTTTTCAAAATAACACTGATATTAATTGTTTTTTTAAACGTGCATTAAATTATATTATTTTTATATCTATAGTAGTGTTTCTTTTTTTGAATCAAATCAGTATTAATTCTTTCTAAAAATCAAGTCAAGGTATATTTGCTTAATAAAGTATAGCAATTTTCTATTTTTATCAACAAGTAATCTGTAAATTTATTTCAAGATTTCTTCTGACAGAATTTTAACTGCTAAGCTATTTTTCTTGGTGTTAATAAAATAAGCCATATCTCTGTTTCTGGAAAATAGTAGGTCATCAATAAATTTGTTAGGAATGAATGAATGTCTTTCCTTTGTTGTTCAAATGATCTGGAAATTTTTTTCTTACTCTCTTCATATTCTATTTTTACCATCTGAAAATAAAATGGTGAAAATTCCTACCAAGATGATGGTATGAAAAAAATTTACTTTGATAATCAGTGGTTAAGTTATAGCTTTTTAAATGTGTTTCCATTTTAACAGAATGGGGAATCAACAGTGAAAATCTCAAGAAGATGGACACTGAATTGAAGGATTATAGAATTTGCACTAATAAAATAAATTTAGAATCTTCAAAGGAGTAAAGACATCTAGAAATTCATATTTGTGTAAACTAACATATTTGTGTAAACTAACTAACCTAAAATCATTTTTATAGCCAAATATTAATATCCATTGACTGAAACTTTTAAACGCCCTTCAAATCTTAAAACTCCAAGGTTTTCACAATTTTTCCCATATTTCTTTTCCTTAGGGATGTATCCTTTTCTCTGAATATCTCACTACATTCCACAGTAACCATTTTAGGTATATTCTGACTGGTATTTTTTATGTTAATTTTACTCTACAAGAATTTTAGCTCAAAATTCATGATTTACATTTTGTAAGGTTTCTATATCAAAAATTCTAAAGGCTTATTTCATGGAGAAATGAATTCAGACATAACAGAATTTAATGCTATTATAGTAACATCCTAATTAACCAGAATTTGTTCTGGTTAATTGAATTTTCTAATAGTTACATTTT
The DNA here is from genome assembly GCF_021218885.2 of Marmota monax. NCBI lineage: Eukaryota > Metazoa > Chordata > Mammalia > Rodentia > Sciuridae > Marmota > Marmota monax. The sequence continues at coordinate 4,610,766 of NW_026692486.1, read as the reverse complement.
ACAAATGAATTCCACACCTTTAAAATGTTGTCAAAATTATTTTCTTTCTCAAATGCATTAGTTCATTTGCTACGTTAATAAGTAAAACACAGGTAACATAATTGAATTTCTCTGGTAATTGATAATTGAGTATCTCATAACACCTGGAAGGCGGTCTTTTTTTTTTAGATTTCATGTTCTTTTTTAAATTTTTTAATAATTAGTTGTTCAAAACATTACAAAGCTCTTGACATATCATATTTCATTCATTTGATTCAAGCCAGAGGGTGGTCTTATTCTGAAACTAAATTCTCAACATTATTTTGTCCTCATGAGGTAGATATAAAAATCAACACAATTTCAATTCACTACAAGATTGAGCAAGGAAGCTTAAAATTTTCATCAAACACACACACACAACACACATAATATTCCTATGTTTTATGGCATTTTCTAAAATTTAAGACAAGCCTAATAATTTTGGATAAGTTGAAGATTCAGTTCAATTAAATTCTGTTTTATCAAGACCTTGCTATGTTACAAAGAAAGGTTTTTCAACCTTGAATTTTAAAAATTCTTTCCATTTCCCAGGATGATGAATTGTTTAGACAATATTGACCTTCTTATGTCTACCTTACTATTATATACATATGCATATATGTTCATGTATGTAGATTTATTTGTATAATTATGAAATATTTCAAACATACAGAAAAGAATAGAGAATAATATAACAAACATTAATACACCCAACTACTGGCTTAAAATATAGTATATGTAACATATATTACTGTTTTTATATTTATTTTTTAGTTTTAGGTGGACACAATATCTTTATTTTATTTTTTTTAATGTGGTGCTGAGAATTGAACGCAGTGCCTCAGGCATGCTAGGCAAGCACACTACCACTTGAGCCATATCCCCAGCCCTATATTACTGTTTTTAAAGACAATGACACCCACTCATATTAATCCTCTTCATTCCTAAAGAGAGCATCTATCCTAAATTTACTGTTAATTAGTATATTTTTAGGTATTTCTATATGTACTTTTCTACTCTAAAATGTAAAATATGTATATTTTATATTTCAAATACTCCCTATATTCATATAATATTCAGAATGTATATTTTCTATACAGTCTTATATACATGTATATTTTACAAAATATAACCTACATACAAAGCATTAAAATATATAGAATAAATATATATTTTATATTTATTTATATATAGGTAACATAAATATATGTTACCTATGTTTTACTTATTAAAGTAGCAAATTTAATGCAATTTCCATATTACCAGACATCACTTATATTACCAAACTTTATGTATCAATCTATAATATGTCTTTTTAATTTTTGCACAAAATATTTTTAATTTATCCATTTGATTCTTAGAGCCCTAGTTCATTGACTTTGTTGTTATGTGACATTTAATTCTATGAATCTATAATTATTTATTCCCCTATAGATTAACATACAAATTAAGTTCTTCCTATTATAAACAATGATGTAATAAATGTTCTTACAGATGTCTTTAGTATATAAATATAAAATATGTGTATATATATATATATATATATATATATATATATATATATATATATACATGTATACACAAACACACACACACACACACGGATGTTTCTCTAGAATATACACCCAAAAATGAAAATGCTGATCAGAAATGTAGCAGCAACTTGACTATATAAGGTGAATAGTTCTACAAATGAATCGAACATATCTACACACACAGTAGAAAAGTTCTGTGGCTCCACAACTTGGCCATACTTTTTCTGAGAAAAATTTAAAAATTTTATTGATGTGATAAATGGATAAAATTACTACTTTATAATTATAACCCATATTTTCTATTTACAATTGATCAGCTCTTTAAATATATATTTCTTTACTTAATTTTTATGTTCTGTAAATTTTCTGTTTGTCATTTGCAGAATTTTCCTGAGCAAAAATATCAATTAGTAACTTCATAGCACATTTTATTGGCAAGGATATGGAGGAATAATCACTTAACGTATATCGCTGGTGGTAATACAAAAACACACAACCCCTAGGAAATTTGAGTCTTCTTTGAGTATACCTTTGATATTAGACTAAAGCTAATAAGCATATCTCAAATATTTATAAAACAAAATAAAATTAGTTATTTTGAAAGCAATAAAAGAAAATGCACTTAATTAATAACTGAATTTGTGTTGGTGGCATAACTAGAGAGAAATAGTTTCAAGTACTTATGAATAGAATAATTTGATTGTACAGCCCTAGTGGTATAATCTAAGATTAAACAGAAACCTAAAAAGCTGTGCCATTTTCAATAATATTGTTGTTAATAATAATATTTGTTTTGTTATGTTTAAATTGTACCGGGGGATTGAACTCATGGGCACTTGACCATTGAGCCACATCCCCAGCCCTATTTTGTACTTTATTTAGAGACAGGGTCTCACTGAGTTGAGAAGAAAGTGAGGGTCTCACTTTTCCTGAGGCTGGCTCTGAACTTGCAATTCGCTTACCTCAGCCTCCAGAGAGGGTGGGATTACAGGCTTACACTACCGCAACTGGCTTGTTATATTTAAAATTTTATTTTACATACTTGATTATAAATTTAGTATAAATATATAAATAAATATATAAATAAAATATGTATGTTATATAATAATTATATTTGTTATCTCATATATTAAATGAAGGAAAATTTAAATTCTTAATTATTAGAATGAATTTTAACATTTATATTTATTTATAATTAGTTTTAAATGCAAATACAAAAACAATTTATATGCATAATTAACAAATTTATATAATTTATTGGAGGTAGCTCATACAGGTATATGAATTTCATTCTTACCATTATAGTGGAAACATTGAACTCACTTGTTTTTATTTTACTTCTAAATGTATGCATGTTCTCTCAAAACCTTTTACTGGTGGTTTACTGTTGAGTGAGGAAGGAATATAAGGAAAATGAGTTCTTTCTCTCTTTCCCTTCAGTTCTCTGTCATTGATGTCAACACAACTGATCCAGGGAAGCAGCATGAGTTAAAAAATATACAATGGGGTTGATTAGTTATGTATGAGTCTTAGAATGGCTTCTTATATTTGCAGCAAATTTTCATGTTGATGGAACTGTGATCTTTCAGGACTGATATTTTCTTTACTTTCTCATGGATGTTACACACTCTGAACTGGCTCTGAGACCTGCTACATTCTCATGTGCCCTGGGACCACCAAAATTCTAACATGGGTGGAACTCCAAAACCACTATATGCAATGTTGTAACAAAGAAAACACTGAACACATAGTACCTCCTCTGCTAAAATGCATAATCCCGTCAGAATTCATTGACAAAACACAAGTTCAAAGTTAAAACTACTAAGAATTTCAGGACAATGTCAACAGTGCATTAAACTAAGCACATTAAATATACAACAACCCAGATTTTATGCCCAAGAATCTAGCCCTGCTTGTGCATGTTCTCATTTTGCCTGAGCCCAGAGATTCTATTTCAACATATGGTTAATAATTATATCTACTTCTCAGAATTAATGAACAACTGATAATAATAATCTTGTAAAGTACATAAACACGAGACTTGTTTAACTAGCCAAAGTAGATTTTGGTGACAGAAAAAAAAAAAAAAGAAAAAGAAAAAGAATGGCTAAAAATGTTTCTAGAGGATCAAAAGGAGATAGTCCTGTGAAAATAAGCATGAGTTAAACTTTGGAATAAAATTGGCAGGTTGTTCTTTGGGACAAGTCAACAAGGATTAAAGGTGACTACCAGTAGCATCTGACCATTCTTTATTTCAATGCACCTTGTCTTTTTTTTTTTTTAAGTACTAAAAGATTCTTATCAGTAAGGAATCTAAAGATCATGAGAAAACCCAGAATTGGACTATGGAGATATTTAACAAGTAGATGAGACATTGATTTTATAAGGTTAAATTATATTTGGATTAAGGCTCATTTTGTATATTAAAATCCTATTTTATTTTTTGATTGTTTCTTACTAAATTATCTTTTCCTGTATAAAAATTGCCTTTCTAATTTTTTTGCAATGAGTTGGCAAAAAAAATCACACTATGTATATTGTAAGAGGTATTTAATTATGATGTTTCAATATAAAATGGACCATTGCAAAATTTGGCATAATTTGATTACCAGATTGAGTAGATCTTAATATAACATACTGTAGGAGGACTTGCATGCCCTCAACTACTGGTAACAAGGGAAAAATAATTTATTTGCAAAACTAAAGAGAAAAATTCAGTTGATGTTTTTATTTCTGAAATTTTGTAATCTTCATTTTCTTTATAATTCTTTCATGCCATTACAAATGATTAAGAAATGGTTGGATTTTTTTCTTTATCCTTTGAATATCAGTTAAGAATTTCTCATATTCCTGGCAAATTTTGATCTGTATAAAATCTAGAATGAAAAGATGATATTGTTTGAAAGCAGAGGTACTGAATTAGAGCATACCAGGCTAGAAGATAAAATAAAGGTACAATGCAGCAAGAAAGGACAATCTGTAGCAGTGCAGAAGAAAGAACACTGCTGACATGAATTGTGCTCAGCACAAAGAAAGTGCTGGTATGACCAATTAAAAGACATACAAAATAACAGCACTAATAGAAAAGAAAAAGTTATAAAATTTCAGAAATTAAAATAGGAAGGGTTTTAGATGTTGTCTTGAAGCAAACTTAAATATTCCTGAGATATACATAGGCCTTCGGTTTCAGTGTTGTTTTATTGTGAACTAATGTCGGGTAAAGTTATCCTAGAAAGAATTAACCAATTTTTGCTGTTGTTTTGTTTTATTGCAAGATTTGCAAGATATTATAATATATAACTATTTGTCTGAACTTTTCAAAAATATTTTCCACATTTATTTGGATCCCATATTCCCACCCTGTGACCCCCACCCTTTTTTTCTGTTAGACATAGCAATGAGAAAACTCCTTCTCCTCCATGTTGTAATTGGCAAACACTAATTATTTCTCATGATCCTGGATAAGTGTTTTCTAATGTCATTCAGATAATTAATTTTTTCTATAAGAGACAAAAACCTCAATACTGTTGGAAACAATTTCTATATGACATTTATACAGATTTTATTTACTCTTCAGGACAATTCGAAATTATAAGCATCAATATCTCTGTTACACATCGAGAAGGATGTTTCAAGAAAAGAACTAATTTAATGATAAGGCTACTACATAATAGAACAGTGCTTATTCTAGTTACAAATCTTGATAATGTACTCATTCCATGGCAAAACACAGAACAAGTTTTTATTTAATTTTCTAATCTTATAGACATACTTGGGAATACACTGAATAATGTCTATTAAAAAAATAGCTAATGGTGAACACAGGTCATAAGTTACCCCCCCCCAAAAAAAAAAAAAAACTATTTCATAACTTTTTAGAGCATCAACTATGTACAAGGAATCATTCAAAATGTTAGTGATATACTGCTAAATTAGATACTAAACTCTTTTTCATGAAGCCTAGGTTTTCATGAAGGAGACAAAAACACTGAATGGAATGAGTTTTTAAAAAGGTAAATAGAATAAAAAAGGGAGTGTGGTAATCTGACCCTAGAGCCTCTCTAGTTACTCAAGGTAGGTAGGTAATGCTTCACTGATCAACTATTACAGGTTATGAGTCTGTTATGATAATGTTCTATGTAAACATCTGGCAGAAGAGCAAGTGCAGAAAATTTGCTTCCGTATAATCCTACAGTGGGCAGCCTCAGCTAACAGGCCAATGAGCCTGCCATTAAACTATGCTAAGGAGCTGGAATTGTTTACTAAATGAAATATGAATTGTTTTCATATTTTAATAAGGGAAAATTGTAACTTATGTGGCCTCTCAGTTCCATCAGATGGGAGCACTTAAAAATTCTTCCACTGACTTCCAACAGTTGGCTTCTGTATCTCTTTGCCTGGGGCTTCCTCTGAAGATTTGGAAGCCTGGTTGACCCTCACACAAGTTGAAAAAAGCTTTGCAAATTTACCCTGCTGAGGCAGCCCTCAGGCCAACTGCTGTGTTGTGTGTGTGTGTGTGTGCACATGCACATACATATACCTAAAGTCCTTCACCCTTCTGAAGGAATAACTGCAAGGAACCATTATTTAGTTTCTCTTGGGTATTAAGTTTTAATAAATCATGGAGGTACCTTTATTGACTGTCTTCTTTCTTTTACTTACCCATTTCCAACCAATCTATTGCTTTGCTCCACAAATAAGACTCTCATACATGATTTTTGTCTACTGCTTTAGGTGAGAATGAAATTAATGCAGCTTTCATCTACATTCTAAAACCATCACTTTAGCTGCTGTTTGAAAAAATGGAAGGAAACTTAAGTAGTGGAGGATTTCCGCACTCCAAATGAAAGAGGATAGTGGGTGGGATTAAACAGAAGAACACCCTGAGGGTATTATGAACAGAAATTGCTGATGTATTGTTCATGTAGATGCTAGAAGAAAAGATTCAAGAATTTAGAGCATCAACTATGTACAAGGAATCATTCAAAATGTTAGTGATATACTGCTAAAGTGTTGGCTTGAGTACTTATGTTAAAGGTGATGCTGTGCACTGACATGGGAGATTTGAAGGATCTAAATCAGCAAGATGAATCCATATTCTATTTGGGAAATGTTAATTTTGAGACTCTTTGACACCCAGTTCATCAAGACTCAGATCTTTGAGTTTGCTTGTGTTGGAGAAGAGATCAGGATAGGACATCTTCTAAAAGTCATCAGGACCTAACTAGGATTAATTTCACAGGTCTGGGAAAGCTTAACTAAAAGATTATAACACCTGGAGGCTTTTGAGAATGAAATATATGACCAGAAAACAAACAAAAAAAAAGCAACAACAAAGAAGAATGTTATAGCCAAGCAAGTTGTGTTCGGAGAAAGGCACTCAAGAGCAGAGATTGCAAGACATTTGAACAAAAATGCTTCAAGAAGATTGAAATAGTTGACTGTGCCATATGTTGCTGATATTCAAGGAATGTAAGAGAGAAAATTGACGTTTTTATTTGTAAGACACACAAGTCATCAGTGACTTGACAGTGTCATTTTGATAAACTGGCAGCATGAAGGAGACAAAGAAGAGAATTGGAGGTGAAAAGATTAATAAAGTTCAGACAAGTGGGAGATTGTTAAAAGGCCTCTGGATATTTGCTGAAAAATGTATTAGTACTGTACAAAACAAAATCTGCATCCCAGTTGACCTACTCATTCCTAGCGACATTAAAATAGGCTTGTACGCTGACAACATTGAATCATCAGAAAATTCAGATTTTGATGATTTTTTTAGCAGTATGCTTAGCACACACGCACAAATATGAATTATGATTCAAGAACAAATAAATTATTCTTAAAGTTAAGTATTATTCCTATTTTATTTGAAAATTATACCAGTCAGATTTTAAAATACTGAAAATACAGTGTAGCATACTTGTCTCTCAGTGATTTCAAGTAGCTACCTTCCTCTCTGGTCAATGTACTATTCATTACAATACTAAACACAGGTCTAATGTACAAATCATGCATGTAAGAATATCACTCACCTTTCTGCACCAAGCTAAATATTTTAATTAAAAAATGTCATTTCAGGGGCTGGGGATATAGGTCAGTTAATAGAGTACTTGCCTTTTATGCACAATGCCCTGGATTTAATCCCCAGCATCACACACACAAAACAAACAAACAAAAACCTTTAAAAAATGTCATTACAATAACAATCTCTTCAGAAGAAATTTTATACCTAGGATTCAAAGCTTAAAAATCCTCTAAAATCCTTTGTTTTCAACCAACATAAATGGTTGGCAGCTTATAAACATCATGTCAGAAAGCCTTTTTAAACATTTTTAGCTTCCATAAATTCAGAACTAAAAAGGATTGTCTTTTTAGAGCATTCTTGTAAAGTCTGCTATTTTGAAATTTGATTAGTGAGAACAATGCATGTTTTGAGGACCTCAATTTTCTCTAACACTCTACTCTTTTGTTCACATTCTTGATACAATTATAGAACTTGTCTAAAATGATTGCACATGGATACTGTGCTGTTGTACATGATTCTGTAGTTTTCCCATTTACAGGGTGAAATGTTGAGGGGACAAAACAGGTATTTTGATTTTAATCTAACATCACAGAGATCAATTTCCAAAAGGATTTCATTGTGCAAAAATAAAATTATGAATTAACAAGTATGTTAAAATTTTTATTTTGTCTAATGTTGTAGATGCATATGTATCAAGTGACTCCATGAGACCAAGGATATAATGTAACTTCTGTTATTTCTCATAAATTATTATTTGTTTTATAAACAGATTTTCACTCAAAAAGGAACATAAAGATCTTCCTAAATATATTTAGCAAATGTAACCCCTGTTACTTTTTCTAACACATAATTTATTTTCTTCTTTCTAAAACTACTTGAGATTTCTTAATAATTAATAATATATATGTAAAAGAATATATAAAACTATATATTTTACATGAAACCAATTATATATATTTAATTTGCACATTACTCACATATTTTAGCTCCAAATCTGTTCTTATCATTTAAAAAGACACATTGACCACCTACTATGTACAAGTCGTGATTTCCAGCATTATGATTGCTCAAACACAAACTCAAAATAGTGTTCTCTTTATTATAATGAAGGAATTTGTGGAACTTTGAATAGTTCTTCTTCCATTTTATTTACAGATTTGTAAAAGAAAAGCAACAGGGGAGAAATAAGATATAAGCAAGCAGGTTATACCATTCAAATAAAGGAAAATCTGGACATAGTAGTTCAACAAATTCTTCAGCATACCATTCATTGATCTTTCTAGAACAAGTAAGAATACAAAAATAAGGCAAAAAGCTACTTTTTCTTCCCAAAATCTTTGACTAAAAAACTCTTATCTAAAGTTATCAGATCCTGCTCCTTGGAATTTATTACTGTTGCTTACATGAAAATAGTATCTTTGTAGATGTGATTAAGGTAAGGAGAATTATATCGATTTCAGTTCAAGCAACACTAATTTCAGACTTGTGGATTCTAAACTCCAGAAGAATAAATTTGCTAATTTAAGCAAAAAATTTTGTGTTAATTTGTTGTAGGAGCCATAGCCAATATTACATAGGTATAGATATATAGATACGACTGTAGAAATACATACAGATGTAGATGTTGATGTAGGCATATAGTTATAAATATTTTTCTCCTCTTTTCTGTCCTTGTCAAAGTTCATTTAGATTTAATCCCAACTTCCAACGATGTAGTATTTCAGAAAATTAATGTTTCTACTTCCAAATCACACATCCCAAATGCTAGAAAGAATTCACTGATAACTAATCCCTTCCTTCCATGATTCAACACATACACATTGATTATAGATAATATTATTTTATTAGTTGCTAATCCCTTTGAACACTTCAAGTATATCCCCTTCAGGTACCTTGCACTGCTTCTCCCTTAAAACCTTCCTCTCCAAATATTCTTGCCCTATATACCATAATGGCTCCCTCCTTCATTAAATTTATTGGTCAAAAGATTCCATATTGGTAAAGACTTCTTAGTACATCTTTTTTATTTAATTGAACTTTCGCCAACCAATACATTTTATCATGATTTTGCTTAATATTTCTTTATAGGCTTTATTATCATGTAAGTTATTATAATTTTTATATTGTTCAATATATATTTTATATCAATTTCCATTAAAGAATTTTTGTATATTTTATTCATTGCTATATCATAATACTAAGTCATTACATAACAAAATATTCACATAATGAATAGATGGAGGTGCTAAGGTTGTAGCTCAGAGGCAGAGTGCTTGCCTAGCACCTGTAAGGCACTGGGTTCGATCCTTAACACAACATTAAAAAATAAACAAATAAAATAAAGGCATGCTATCCATCTACAACTACATATTTTAAATTAAAAAAAGAATAGATGGAGATAGATGGAAATGAATTAATAGATGAATGAATGATTGAATACCTATGAATTTACCTCCCTTGTGACTTTTCACTTAAGTAGTTATTATTTTGATTCACTACGTAGGTTTTAAACTTATCCTGCAGAGATAAAATAAGTTGAGCCACATTATAGTTCTATTAATAAGGTAAAAGAGCAAGATATTTGAAAAGAATTAATGTATAACTCCATGTAGGAAGTACATTTATTATAGGAAACAGTGGCATAATTCAAAGCTTTTAGAATTTGTAAATAAGTTAAAATGTCAAACAGTGTTTAAATTGTGGTAGATAATTTGCAATAAAGGAAAAAAATTGAGAATAACCTGATTATTAATCTAAAGCCTAGCATTATTTAGAATAAGCGTGTATCTAAGTTTTGCATTTATCTTGTACCTAGTTAAATAAGCTCCTCTTGTACTTACATGTCTGTCTTTTTTTAAAGATCATTATATTTTCGAGCCACCTACTGTAATTTGATTTTACATAATAACTTCATGGACTTTTCTAGCATTTATAAGAATATCATTTACAATTTTTGTCTTAAGAATCTTTCTTCCACATACCAATTTCATAATCTCTGCTGTTCACTCTTACATGGCATGTGTCCAAAAATATTTTCTACATGTTAAAATTATTTCCTTGCTATGAAACAAAAGCTTTTATTTTTCTGTCATAAGTGGCAACATTTGTTCCTTTCAAGCCTTTGTAGTACTCATGTGTGTTCAGGTTTTCTCCTTCCCCCTCCCCTCCCTCTCTTCTTCCTTTTCCTTTTTCTTCCCCTCCTCCTTCCATTTCTTCTTCTTATCCTTCTCCTCCTTCCTCTTCCCCCTTCCTTTTTACTTTTTCTTCCCTTCCTCCTCCTCCTTCTCTTCTTCCACATCCCATCTGTCAATAATCTACTGAGTAGACTAAATTAACAAAAATCTTCCCATAGAATCTTTTAGGATGTGAATATTTGCCTCTAAATGGCCAGTATGTCATTCTTTATTTCATAGTGATAATATTAAGGTAAAATATATTATAGTATCTTATGTTAATTAATTACATTGATGACTTTTAAAAGTGAATGTTTCCCATCCTCTGGATTAGCACCCCTCTATGGGTGATGATGCCTTTTAGAAATAAAATATAAGTTCAATACATAACTTTGAAAACTACCTAACATACATTTAGTGCTTAAAATTTTCCAGGAATTCTTCTATGTGTTTATTTTATTTAATTCTTGTAAAATATCTAGGGAATAAATATTCTAAGCATTCACTTCTGCACAGATGAGAAAACTGGAGTACAAAGAAGTAACGTAATGATCATGGGCTAAATGTAAATTCCCCAAATCTCATATACTTAGATTTAACCCCCAGAATCTCAGAATATGTACTTGGATGTATTTAAAGAGTTAATTCAGGCTCCATGGGTTCATTGGGGTGGCCCCTGATGTAAAATGACTGGTATCTTCACATTATGAGATAACATATAAACACAGAGATACAGTCATGTTAAAACACCAGTAGGACATAGTCATCTTCAAGCCAAGGAGAGAGGCCCTCAGAAGAAACCAACTCTGCTATACCTTGATCTCAAAGTCTTAGCCTCCAGATTGTGAGGAAACAATTTCCATTGCTTCAACCCACTAGTTTGTACCACTTTGTGAAACAGTTGCATTGGATGTAATATTTACACCTCCTTCCATTCCTATGCTGAATCTTAACTCCAGGTTAACGTTATTAGGTGTGTTTCGTTCTTTCCAGTTATTTCCTTTGTATTAGCTTCCTGTGGCTGCTGACAAAAAGCAACACAATAAGATAGCTTAGAACAAAAAAATATTTATTCTTTCAATATAAATGTGTATTTAGAGTTTTGAAGACTATAAATCTAGAATCAAGGTATGTACAGGGCCATGCTATGCCTGAAAGCTTTTGAAAATGGTCATTTTGGCAGATGGAAAAAGTTAGGGATGGAAACTTAACTGAAGTACAAGCTTTCTTAAGACCAGTGCCATACTTTCTGTCCCTATGGGACATATCATGTGTCTCTCTGATATTTCACATATTCATTCAAAATATGGTTGATGGAATATTTAGTTCCTTATTAATTTAGATCAGATTTCTTCTTCTTGTCCATGATCATCTATTTATTTCATGAATATTTATGGACTGCCCATTATATGCCAAGCCCAATACAATGAAAATAAAAAATAAATATAAAAAATCTACATCAGAATTTCTGATCATTTTTATATTTAGTATAATTTAAAGAATCAAATAGATGTGTTCTTCCATATTATGGCATCCTTTTGCTTATTTTGTGTGATACATTATGATTTTCTACTACCAAATGAACTGGAAATGAATGAAGTAGAAACTCTTAGAATAGATAGGTCTTTGACTAACTCATGAGTACCCCTTAAAGATACTTTAAAGTATGATGTATTCCAATAAAGCATTGGTTTATTTAATGAACTAATAAAAAAGCAAGAAAGAAAATAAAATTTATTTTAACCAATTTAGTTTAAAGGTAATAAAAGTCAAAATTGTAGTTTAATGTTGTAGAGTTTAAATCATTATATTACATTTGATAATGATCAAATGTACAAAGGTCTTTCAATATGTGCCAATTTCCAAAAAGGAGCGAACACTACCTTAATCAATAGTATAGATTCACCATAAAATTTGGAAAAAAATAAATAAGAATGTAAAGAACATGCTAGTACTTTTGCTGTGGTGAGTTTCCAGTGGAAAGCCACTCACAAGATTTAAATCAATGATGCTTTTTCTGAAAAGAAAATGTATGTATTTTATTCCAGGCCAACTAAAAACTTGTAATATACTTAAGAAAGTAGAACATTGCAAGAAACATTTATTTTACTTTGTAAAAAGGTTATTTCAACATTATCATTAATTTATTAATACAAAACTAGCTAATTTCCCCAAGGTTCTTACTATTTGAAAGCACAACTTGAGCCTTCTGAAGTACAATTATTGGGAAATGACTAAAAAGTTTAAAATGTAATAAATGTAATAATCTTTGTTTGACTTCTCCTAATATCACAATCAATCTGAAAACATTTGTTGTACCTTGTACAGATTGTAAAATGAAAATATTTTCCCTTACATAATTATTTTAATGCACGTACATACATATATGATTCAAACCTGTTAAAACATAAATGTTATTTATGAGATTAGTGCATCAATATATGTAAATAGCTAGAATCTATTCCTAAAAATTTATAAACAATACTATATTTCTAGAGATTATATAAAGGTCAGAAATAATTTAAGGAAAATTCTATTTCTATCTGTGGTGTTGCCCACAAACTCCATATATTCATAAAACCTGAGAACAGGTCTGTGTGATCTGGAAGTTTTAATTACTTTTTGGCTTTCAAAATGCATGATTTGGTGACCATATAAGACAACTCAGAGTAGCAGTGAATTTATAGAAGCATATTTTGACAGATGTCACATCTGATTTTGTGTTTTTCTCAAGTGTTTCTGGAGAGCAGGGAGGGTTTGGACATACAAATTTGAATAGGAGTCTGGAAAGGGGAAGCAGTTGTTGATTGGGCAAAATCCAATTATTCATCCTGACACAATGACCAGAAAATTGTAAAGTTTGCATTTAAATACATTTTTCTTATTTAACGTCTCTCTTAATTCATGTTCCTCTCTGAATTCTGGTTCCTCTTGCTTGCTTTATTATTTTTTTTCCCTTTGCTCTTAGTCCCATGTTGGACCTCATTTAACTTTCCAAGGACAAAAGTCATTTTCTGCATATAAAATATTCTGTGGACTAGTGATCCTATATACACTGTTATAAAACAGTAAAGCATAGAAAGTAAGCAACCAAATGGAAACATTAGGAGAGGAACGGTAAAGGTACTATCTGTCTCTATTTTCATTCATTTGTATTTTGTTTACTTCTCATAAAACTCCCATCTACTAGCGCAGTATCTAAAATGTTAGTTCTGAAGCATTATTGAGTCAGCTCAGAATTCATCTTTGGTGGCTAGGGTGAATATTTGTATCCTGGCGCTGAGAATATACCAGTGACAAAATAGATCTCAATAAAATCCAGGTTCATATAAACGAAAACCACTTAGATATAGATACATTTGAAAACTTCAATATTTTCATTACTTTATCAGGAATATAGAATTTCACAACTGTATTATGTTAATGTGCATCATTATAGGAAAAATGAAGCAATACTTTGTCACTGCTTAACTAGCAAGCTTTGGGAAGTTATTTCTGCTTGCTTTCTTCTGACTTAAGATAATGTTCTTGACATTACAGAAAATACCATCATAAAACTTTTATTTAATTGTAATTTTATTCACCAAACTTAATCTAATTCAAAATTCTAGAATTTATAACTTGAATATATAGATTTATTTTTAATAAAAAGAAAATCAAGTTTTGTACCATAAACCCAAACATTTACTTTAAGATATTAATGAGAGATTTTATAAGGAAAGACATTTCATTGTTAATGTTTCCTAGCTAAGGAAAAATATAGCTATGTTCTTCAACTGTTCACTTTAGATATTCAATTTTCTTGAATTTGGCATCTATAAAAAATGACCTGAACTATAGGAGGTTACACACAATAAAATTACCAAATGTTTGGAAATTAAGAATTTAAAAATCAGTCTAATGTCTTCTGGATAGTTTTCCTGCAAATATTTTGAATTAGAACACTAAAGAATACTAAGTACCATATAAAGTCTTCTCTATGTCTACATGATCTTTAAATTGTAATTCTCATCCATTGTTGTTATATTATGTTTGAAAATAAACACCCCCAAATTACACAAGCAACTAAAGATCCATAGCTAAATCCCCCTTTAATGAAAAAAAAATGCCTCAGTTGAACAATAAACCTGATTAATATCAGGCCTTATTGCAATGCAGTGCTAATTGACAAAATCATTATCAATGAATAAATGTGTTAGAGAATGGCTTTAACCCTTCAAAAATTATTATGCTTCTCCTGAAATATTTTTCATGTATTAAACTCAATATGCCATTTTGTTCTTTTTAGCATTGTAAATATATGCACTTCTTACTTAGTTTTTAATCTTTTTAAATTTTCTTCCCATAATTTCTAATTTCAAGTCCCTCTACTTACAGACAACTCAACTACACAGTTTTAGAATCAATAGTAAATCAATGATTGATTTGGTCTTATTTACCATGACCTAACAAATAATAGTAGTTTTTTAACTGTTGGTAGTTGACCTCAAAACAGTAATTTTTATCCACTGAAGGTTTTCAAATAAACGTAGCGAATCAAATATCTGAATCATTCATTTACATTTGTTTTGTACTTTAATGAATAGGTCTAAAATTAAATTGAAGGCACATGTTTTTAAGCATCTTAACCTTTTATTATATTCAGTATTTTCTCATTACATTCAGATAATAAATATTACCCTTGATAAATACAGAAAAAGCAGACTTTGTTGTTCTCATAAATTTTATACCTATTTGTAAGTTGCAATTGTCCATGTAAAAATAATAATTTTCAGATTTCTTCTGCTGATATGGAACACAAATGCAATACATGCATAGGAGTCTCCATTTATTTTCCTTTTCTTTCTAGAATTCTTTTTTCATTACTTTTATGTTATGTCCACTGTGCTAAATTCTTTCATTATAAAGCAAAAATGCATAAATTCTACATCTGGGAGCTCAAAGTCTAAGGAGCACATGCAAATATATGACTAACACATATCAAGATTTTCATTCTTTTTCTAATTGAATGCTTATTGAAGCCTTCCATGAGCCTATCAAGCACTGTTAATAAAATAGTGCACAAAGTTGCCAAGGTCTTACTTACCTCCATAGATTTTGACACTCATGAAAGATAAAGTGGGGAAACACTCATTAATAAAAAATAATGCAAATAGGGAGTAAGTGTAAACTGTGGTATTGGGAAGGACAGATAAATGGTATATATGAATAGGACATAGTATATTTTGGACTAAGGTATCACTGACATTTAGAAAGAAATGACTTCAGTGAACAGCTGAAGTTTTACAAAGAGTAAATGAAGAAAGAGAAAAGAACACTTAAAACCAAGTCTACTGGGAGTTAACTAAAACCATACTCTTGAGAATGCTAACAAATAAAAATAAATAATTTATGAGAAAAAAGCTAAATACATGATGCTTGTTCACTTCATGAAAGAAGCTTTCATTTTTAAAGTTTTTATTAAAACTTTAAGTATCAGTTGGTTTTTATTTTCACTTCATTTAGAATATTGAATATTGAGTGGCTATTTTAGTAAGCAATTAGGTAAGTGAAACAAGTTAGTAAAATAGTTCTAAAATTTCTTTAATTATAGTCTTACAAAACTATGACAAATTTAACAAAATAATAATTTTAAATGAAAAGACATATACCATTTATAAAGGGTTTACTATGCACAAAAATGCTGCCAAATTCTTGCAGATTGCTCATGGCTTTATTATTTAAAATTCATAGCAACATTTTAA
The DNA here is from genome assembly GCF_021218885.2 of Marmota monax. Lineage (NCBI taxonomy): Eukaryota > Metazoa > Chordata > Mammalia > Rodentia > Sciuridae > Marmota > Marmota monax. Next base: position 4,594,271 of record NW_026692486.1, on the reverse strand, counting down.
AAAACATGATATGAAACCAGACCAAAAATGACATTATAAGGAAATCAGTATGCAGAAAGACCTAGTCCTACTAAATTTCTGTACCCCATTCCAGAAGATGTTACTCTCCTAGAGAATATTGAATATGATTGAATACTGATCCATGTAACAAGTGGCAACAGAGGTTAAGAGTCCCCAGAGAAACAGCTCTTATACTGCTACTGAGAAGCAAATAGTTTGCTTGTAAGTCACTAAGGATAATTGTAAGTGGTACTACTCTCATATTCACCCCTTGATTCCTGAACCCATGAATCTTGGCTCTAGAAGAAATAATGTTTTATATCAGATGCTGATTCAGAGCATATACAGCCTTCTGGAGAAATTGCCTCAGCCCTGCCAGTTATTTCCACCTAGCTGATACAGTAACAGTGTCATTAAAAGGATATTCTACCTTTCTCTCAAGCCAGCTTCTTCAGGATGTTGGGGAGCATGGTAAGATTAGAGATCTCCACCAGCATGTACCTACTGCTGCACTTCTTTGGCTGCAAAGTGATCAGTAGCAGCGCTGTGTGGAATGACATGACAGTGAATAAGACATTCTGTAAGTCCTTGAATGGTAGTATTGTCAGAAATATTGTGTGAAGAGGAAGAAAATCATACCCAGAGTATCTGTTCCAGTAAAAATAAAATGTCACTTCCTTCCCTGGTGGAAGTGGGCCAATGTAATCAACCTGCTATTAAGTAGCTGGCTGATCATCCAGTGAATGATGCCATATTGGGGATTTGTTTTTTGTCTCTACTACTGGCATGTTGGGAACTCATCTGTGGCCATAATTAGGTCTGCTTTGGTGAGTAGAAACCTATGTTCCTGGGTAAGCACAGAACCTCCTTCTCTGCCACCATGAGAACATGGGATAATGACAAGGATGACTGGGTAAATAAACTGACTGGTATCTAAATAGGGTCATCCTACATGCTTAATTATTAAAATCTTCCTCTGCTGAAGTCTCCCCTTAGAGGGCATTTGCATGGGACACCTATATATGCACATTTTTTTCCCTCCATAAAGGTCTATCCACATTCCTCTTCCCAAACTTCCTTGTCATGGATTTTCTTTCCATCATTTTCCTTCCAAGTTCCTGACCCTGAAATAAATCATTAACCAAAGCTCATAAATCAGTATATTATTACACATCTGGCTGCTGTTTAATTCTAAGTAAAATGAATAACCAGGAGTCACTCTTCCAAGCTATAACCCATTGGAAGGATATTCCTTTACAATTTTCTGTCAGGGATGTCCAAGAAAAGGTCTTTTGTGCTACATTCATCCATTTTCAAGTGGCAGCTGTGGATTATACATAACCATCTGTGAACCAAGGTACCAAGGTTCAGTCTTCCCCCCTTCATCACCTGATTACAGTTATCTCCACATGAGGTTCAGAGACAGGAAGAATGCAACAGAAGGGGGGACCATGGGCAGTGGGGAAAATTCTTCATGTTATTTACGTGTGCCTTCAGGGCCTGCTCAGACATGATCACATGTCTATCATTCCATCTGAAAATGGAGTGCTGTCATATAAGCCAAATTTTATGGTTTGGTGAGACAGATAACAAAAGTTCAAAATAGTAAGCTTATGTTACACGGTAACTTGGTGGTCTCCATTTAAGTGTTCAGTCTCTACTTAGACCTAGTAGCAGGTCAGGAGCTATTTCTCAAAAGAGAAGAAGCTATCTAGTTACATTCAGAGATCGGCAGAGGTTTGCTGCAAAATCTCAAAACCCTGTGTTATGACCCATCTATCGGGGCTTACCAAAGACTAAAAATAGCATTCTAAATTGACATTTTAAGTACATTGGATCTGTTATGTTTTAAGTGAAGAGATATTTATTCAAAAGCCATGATCTGTTGCACAGCCTTATTTGAACCTGTGTCCCAGTAGAAACTAGCAGTTCTTTGAGTCATTCAGTGAATGGGCCAGATTAACACACACAAATGTTGACTACCCCATCAAAGAGACCTATTAGAACTGTGCTTCACTTTTTGGTTGTAGGACAGGCTGGATATAACAATTTTTCCTTCATTTTGGAAGACCGTGGAAGTTTTGAAAGACCTATTACGCTTTCTGACATGTAAATGTCTTATCAATAACTTTATAGTAGTTGCTACTCATTAGTTTCAATTGATATAATGTCATCAAAATAATGGAAAATGCGGAATCTTATGGAAGAGGAGCAATCAAGTTCTCTGCAAACTAAATTATGCATAGAGCTGGAGTTTTGATATACCTCTGACATAGGACAATGAAGGTGTGTACTGACCTTGCTAGCTAAAAGCAAGCTGCTTCTGGTGGTCCTTATGGACAGTGATGGAGAAAAAAGCATTTACCAAATCAATAGCTGCATACCAGGTATCATGGGATGTGTTAATTTGCTCAAGCAGTAAAACCACAGCTGGTATAGTAGCTGCAGTTAAAGTTAAACTTTTTTTGAAAATTCACTGCCATTCTCCAAAATAAATTTGTACTCTCCATTTGCCAAATAGGCAAATTCAATGAAGATATGTTGGGCATCACCACTTGTGCATCCTTCAAGACCTGACTAATGATTCTAATCTCTGAAATCTCTCCAGGAATGCAATATTGATTTTAGCTCACTATTTTTCTAGATAGAAACAATCTAGTAGATTTCACTTGGTCTTTTTTTCTCATAATATCCCTCATGACATGTATCAGGGCACCAATAAGAAGATTCGACCAGTTATAGAACACATGTATTTGCATTATGCTCTGGGAAACTAGGAAAGTTATCACAGGATGGTTTCAGAAACCCAGAGGGTCCATTGTGAGGAGAACCTAATTTAAATATCATTGATGTTCTAACCTACTCAGACTAGAATGCTATGTAACATTTTGGATCTCCTGGAGTTAGTGTTAGCTCAGAGCCAGTGCCTAGTAATTTTCAAGAGAACTGATTATTTCCTTTTTCTCAATTAACAATTAACCTATTAAAAGACTACAAGTCTCTTTGCGGAAGCAGGATTAACAACATCATTTTTGATAGCATGTCAATGTTCTTGTTCAATGGAAACTGGCTGCTCTTCCATTCAATGGGTTCTAGATCTATAAATTAGCTCAAATCTATGAATAGATGGAGGGACTCTGACTCTCCTTATCATTATTCCACTTATATGCTTCTTCACCTGACCTAGAAAATTTTTAATACAAATCAAGGAATAATTTATTAGGCTTTATATCTATTTCATTACTAGCAACATCAGAAAATTTTATTCCTTCTTCTTAACTAACAAAATAAGCAAAACCAGGCAAAGACATATCAAAGAAAGAAAACCTCAGACCAATATCTCTAATGAACTAGATACAAAAATTCTCAATAAAATTCTTGCAAATTGAATACAAAAACATATCAAAAAGATTGTGCACCATGATCAAGTGGGATTCATCCCAGGGATGCAAGGTTGGTTCAACATATGGAAATCAATAAATGTAATTCATCACATCAATAGACTTAAAGACAAGAACCATATGATCATCTCGATAAATGCAGAAAAAGCATTCAACAAAGTACAGCATCCCTTTATGTTCAAAACACTAGAAAACTAAGGATAACAGGAACATATCTCAACATCATAAAGGCTCTCTATGCTAAGCCTCCAGCAAACATCATTCTAAATGGAGAAAAATTGAAGGCATTCCCTCTAAAAATTGGAACAAGACAGGGATTCCCTCTTTCACCACTTCTTTTCAACATAATTCTTGAAACACTGGTGAGAGCAATTAGATGAAATAAATTAAGAAGGATATATATAGGAAAAGAAGAACTTAAACTAGCACTATTTGTTGATGATATGATTTTATACCTAGAAGACCCCCCCAAAAAAAAACTCCACATGAAAACTTCTAGAATTAGTAAATGAATTCAGCAAAGTAGTAGGATATATAATCAATGCCCATAAATCAAAGGCATTTCTGTATATCAGTTACAAAGCCTCTGAGAAAGAAATGAGGAAATCTACCCCATTCCCAATAACCTAAAAAAAGATACTTGGGAATAAACTTAACAAAAGAGGTAAAAGATCTGTGCAATGAAAACTACAGAACCCTAAAGAGAGAAATCAAAGAAGACCTTAGAAGATGGAAAGATCTACCTTGCTCTTGGATAGGCAGAATTTATATTATCAAAATGACCATACCACCAAAAGCACTAGACAGATTTAGTGCAATTCCTATCAAAATCCCAATGGCATTCCTCATAGAAATAGAAAAAGCAATCATGAAATTCATCTGGAAAAATAAGAGACCCAGAATAGCTAAAGCAATCTTAAGCAGAAAGAGTAAAGCAGGTGGCATCACTATCCCAGAACTTAAACTATACTACAGAGCAATAGTAACAAAAACAGCATGGTGTTGGCACCAAAACAGACTGGTAGACCAATGGTACAGAATAGAGGACCATAGACTAACCCACAAAATTACAATTATCTTACATTAGACAAAGGTGCCAAAAACATGCACTGGAGAAAATATAGCATCTTCAACAAATGGTGCTGGAAAAACTAGAAATCCATATGCAAAAAAATGAAATTAAGCTCCTATCTCTTAACATGCACAAAACAACTCAAAATGAATCAAGGACCTAATAATTAAACCAGAGTCACTGCATCTAATAGAAGAAAAATTAGGCCCTAATCTTCATTATGTAGGATTAGACCCCAAGTTCCTTAATAAACTCCTATAGCGCAAAAATTAATACCAAGAATCAATAAATGGAATTAACTCAAACTAAAAAGTTTCTTCTCAGCAAAAGAAACAATCTGTGAGGTGAATAGAGAGCCTACATTTTGGGAGCAAATTCTTACCCCTCACACATCAGATAGAGCATTAGTCTCTAGTGTATATAAAGAATTCAAAAAGCTAAGCACCAAAATAAATAAATAAATAAATAATAAACAAACCAAATAACTCAATCAACACATGGGCCAAGGACCTGAACTGACACTTCTCAGAAGAGGTTATACAATCAATCAATAAATGCATATAAAAAATCCTCGTCATCTCTAGCAATTACAGAAATGCAAATCAAAACTACTCTAAGACAGTATCTCACTCTAGTCAGAATGGCAGCTATTATGAAGACAAGCAACAAAGAGTGTTGGCAAGGATGTGGGGGGAAAAGTACACTCATACATTGCTGTAGGGACTGCAAATTGGTGTATGGAGATTCCTTGGAAATATGGGAATGGAACCACCATTTGACCCAGTTATCCCTCTCCTCAGACTATACCCAAAGGACTTAAAAATGGTATACTACAGGGACACAGCCACATCAATGTTTATAACAGCACAATTCCCGATAGCTAAACTGTGGAACTAACCTAGATGTCCTTCAGCAGAAGAATGGATAAAAAAAATGTGATATATATACACACAATGGAATTTTACTCAGCAATAAAAGAGAATAAAATCATGGTATATGCAGGTAAACTGATGGTGTTGGAGAAGATAATGCTAAGAGAAGATAGCCAATCTCCACAAAAAACAAATGCCAAATGTTTTCTCAGATATAAGCAGGCTGATTCATAGTGGGGTAGGGAGGGGGAGCATGGGAGAAATAGATGAATTCTAGATAGGGAAGAGGTGTGGGAGGGAAAGGAAGGGGGCAGGGGATTAGCAAGGATGGTGGAATGTGATGGACATAATTATCCAAAGTACATGTATGAAGACATGAATTGAGTGTCAACATACTTTATATACAAACAGAGATGAAAAATTGTGGTATATATGTGTAATACAAATTATAATGCATTCCGCTGTTCTTTTTTTTTAATCAATAAAAAAAAATCAAGTGCTCCATCTGAAAACTAGCTTTCTAGTTTATAAATAGGAAAATAATATCTGGCTTACTATTATGATTTATAAATTAAATAATTGGTTGGTTCATAAGAATAACACATAATGAATGCTAAAAAATTATACAATTTTATGATAATGTATTAATGTTTTCAGAAGTGTACTACATGTTCAAAAGAATAAAAATATTTGTAAAATTATATTTCATTCAATCATTAGCAATTTTAGGATATTTTAATCCTAAAATATTGAAGGCATTATAACCTAGGACTGATTATTTCCTTTTCCTCATTTCACACTTAACCTTTTAAAGAAAAGATTAATGTGCCTTGTGCTTTTCTAAATTATTTAGCAGTGATCTGTTAAAACTGGTAGATGAGTTTTAATTTTGAATCACCCTGTTTATTACTGAAAAGAAAATTCATTTTCTTATTCTACTTATGTAGAATTCTGTACAGAAAATATTATATCAATTTCAAAATATAGTGTTATTTATGAAGATAGTAGAAGGGTGACTATGTTTTATAGAACAGCTAATCATACATGATAAGACTTGTGTTAGGTTTCTCCAACAAAACAAAACTAATAGAATGTGTATATATGTGCCAATAGAAACACACACACACACACACACACACACACAGAGGACATGAAAAATAGATATTTTATTTCAAAGAATTGGTTCACATAATTGTGGTGGCTGAAAAGTCTGCAATTTTCAATTCAGGCTAAGAACTAAGAGACCTAGGGAAGAGTCTTGATGCTGTACCCTGAGTTTAAAGCCTGTCTGGAGGCAGAATTGCTTCTTTCTCAGGAGAACTAACAAATATTCTTCTAAACCCTTCAGTTAATTGGATGAGACTGAACCACATTATAGAGATTAATATGCTTAATTCAAAGTCTAGTGATTTAAATACCAATCATAGCTAAAAAAGTGTCTTCACAGAGACATCTAGAATGGTATTTTACCAAATATCTATCATAGCCTATTCAAGTTAAAATATAAATTGGCCATCACAAGAAAAAAATATGTGATTCTGAGTGCATAAGACAAACCTATTGTATAGTAATATATTAATTTTCACCTAAATATAATGATAGCTAAGATCTCAACTTTGAAGACCCAATCAGATTGAGCATATTATTCTTTGGTCACTTGAATCAAGAATCCAAAAATCCTTACAGTTTCGAAGTTGAAAGTAATAAAATTATTTTTGCCAATTAAATATGAGTCATTATAATAATTATTGATGTGTTTCATATAATTATTTCATATACAATTACAGTTTTAGGGAGAAAAATAGAAAAAAAAATCTGATTTACTGAAAAATTCAAATATTCTTTTCAATGAAAAACAAAAAGGCAATATATTACTTAACTATAGAAACTATAGCTTCCTTCTTTATGTGCACATTATTCCTAATACTGCTACCTCTTATAACACACTGAACACACAGTGATTTATTTGTTTATATGTATCTCTTCTTCTAAATTATCGGATCTTGGAGACCAGGGATGATATCTTGTCTTTCCTTATATACCTAGCACATGTCAGAGTGCCCAGTGTGCCCTTAACAGATGTTTATTGAATAGAATCATACATTGAAGTTTGAAAAATGGTTGTGCATAAAGGTAATATTTGCTCCAAACATATTTGGTTTGTTTTCATTGCAGTCCTTAAGAGATAAACACAAACTTAGTGACTTAATACAACACAATCATATTATTTTATGGGTTTGCAGCTTGTCAACAGGCTCTTTCTTTCTGGAGGCTTAGGTGAGAGTCAGGCTCCTTGATTATTCAGTTGTTGATATAATTCAGCTCCTTTTGGTTCTAGGACTGAGTTCCACAGGTTACTGATGATTCTCACTACTAGCTTCTTGGATCCTAGGGGATATCTGCATGGGTTGGCATGTTGTCTCCTTCTGCTTGCTTCAAAACCACTGATAGTATGTCAAGTTTCTTTCATAAATGGAATACCAACTACCTTTTCCATCATCAAATCTCTCTAACCCTTACTTTTCTGCCCTCTTCAGCTTTAAAGATATCATTTGATTATATTATGCTCTCCTAGATAATCCAGAATAAACTCCCTCTTGAATGTCTGAAATCTTAATTAAATTTACAAAGCCGCCTTTGCCATGAACAATTATATTTCACAGTTTCCAGAGATTGGGGCATTGGCATCTAGGGCATTTACCAATCTAACATATGTAGTATCTTCAGTATTATCCTTGTCTTATCAGAGAAAATATTGAGAGAGGAAGGTGATATGTTATGCTAAAATTCTCTCTTGTCAATTATGGATCTTTATCCCCAATCAGACTTTCATGTATCAAAATGTCATTTTCTCAATGCTATGGTGCGAATGCTTGTCCCTTCTAAAACTCATGTTGGAATTTAATTGACATTATAACAATATTAAAAGGTGAAACCCTAAGAGATGATTAGGTCAGAAGGGTTCCACAGGTTAGATTGATGCCATTATACAAGTATAAGTTCTGTTCACTGTTAGCCTCCCTTGGCTTCCCACCTTCTGCCATGAGATGACATAGAGTCCTCTCCAGATGTTGACCTCTGGATCTTGGAATTCCCAACCTCTACAACTGTGAGAAATAAATTTCTGTCAATTGTAAATTACACAGCTTCAGGTATATTAAATATAGCTTATTTAATTTAAGCCACTAAATACTTTAGTTAAAGCCTCATTCATAGCTGCAAAGAATGGACTGAGAAAAGTCTTTAATTAATTCTTATGGGACTCTCTGGATTTAGCATGAAAAATAGTCATCAAGTAAAAGCAAACAAAGTTTGTTGTGGCTTTTAAAACAAGTAGTAAAAATTATTTGTATTTTATAAGTAATAAATGAACATATAGGTACAAAGTATGTACACATTCAAAATAAAGATGAATAATAACTAGAAAGAAGAGCAGGAGAGCAGGAAGCATATATAGCATATATACTAATAAGCTCTCATCTTTATTTCCTTCTTTATGGTTGAACATAAGCTTTTAGACCCAAAGTGAAATTGATGTTAGACAATAAACTATTTGCATAGTATAAACAGAAATAAAAATCCTATCCTCTGCACTAACAGTTATAAAACTATGTAGGAAAATAGGCATTGCAGCCTATGGAATGTATAGCAAATATGTATATATTGGCAATTGCTATCTTATAGATTCAATGGTCACTTTATTCAGCCACTCACTTCATGAGGAGACTTGGCATAGCTACACACCCTGATAAATTTATATCAAACCAAGTTGCACATCTTCAGAGATAAGTGGACAGTTTCTTGATGTGCTCTAAAGTTTCTGGATTACTTTTTGAGTATGAAAATATAACATCTAATAGCTATATTTGCAATTAGCAGGTGATATGCTGCAGTTGGCATTAAGAAGAGGAAAAAATACCGTAAGCACAATGCAATGCCTTCCTATTGATGTACTTTCTAAGGAGGTACCTTAACTATGTGAAACAAAAACTAATGAATTATTCATTTTAAATGTGACCATTTCAATACAAGCAGCTCGGTGTCTATCTAAAGCACAACAACAAAAGATCACAAAAAGTAACATGGAAAAAATTATAATATAATAATAATTATATTTCTCTCTTTCAAAACTTATTTAAAACTATAATAAACATTGTTAATGCTAATCTTACCTTAAATAAAATTATAACTATATTGTGAGGGTAAAGCAAAACTATCTACAAATTAATTTTTCCCAAGTAAGTCTAGTAAATGCTTTGCAAAACAGAAAAAAAATTCAAATTTTTATTGATAGTATTTTTAATTTTTTCTTAGATTGAGAGATGAAACAAATGTTCAACTTTAAAAATATATCCTCAGTAATTATTATGCATATTCATGAGAGATCAAATCATAATATTCAAAACTAGCAGATAATCCTCTAAATATAAATAAATATATATAAGCCATACTATAGCTTATTTAAGCCACTAAATACTTTACTTTAGTTAAAGTCCCATTCATATGAAAATATTTCCAGTATTGAACCTCTGTGTCTAGCTGCTGCAGCCATAGAATCAGCCTTATCTGATAGATTTAATTAAATTAAGAGAGAAACTCAAGATATATACATGAAACAAATAATTTTCCTCATTGATGCAGATATGTGTTCATATTTTCATAGACAGATATCCACAGGTAAAACTATTACTCACATACAAAAACTGTGGAAGTTGTCTTTATTATAATTTGCTCTAATTCAGGAACTATAATTTGAACAAGAGGTAACATGGATAAGAAGTAACACAAAGGTTTAAGAATTAGGATATCTATGCCTTTGTTCCATCTGAAGATAGCCTTTTAATGCTATTGGGTAAATCACTTAACCTCTCTAGATTTTGGATTCCTCATCTTTAAAAAGAGTCTTAAATAAGTCCATTCTCTCTAAGAAATTGGCTCATTCCTGGCAGACACTGTGTATACTTTCAGATAACATCAGATCTGTCTGGTTTCTCTGCTATAGCCAGCCTAGACTACCCCACAAATAGCAGCTCCAACCATCTGGAAGCTAGGAAATAAACCTGCTTTTCATACATGACTTAGATCAGAGTTTTGTTTTTTTTTTTTAAACTTATATGTACATAAGCATCACCTAGAGGCTTTCTTTAAAGATGCTGACTTCCATGTCCTAGCATCAGTGACTTGATTAAGTGGATATGTGCTAAGGTATAAACACCTGCATGTTAATCATCATCTGAGAAGGTTCTCATGCAGGTGATTTCCAGACTGTATTTTGAGAAACACCTTCCCATACCTGACAGAAACCATAACTTCATGGTGATCCTCATCTTCAATGTAAGCCATCAACATTTGTCCTTGGATTCTGGTTCTAATTCTATCAGAGTGGCTGGTATGGGCTTGAGTGGCAGGTGGTAAAGTCTGGTTTCTGAGAAGAGAACATGAAGAATAGGAGCATCAGGAGAAAACAGTGTGGAATCAGGAAGGCCTGACAGATGAAGACCTAGCAACCAAACAAAGTGCTCTGGAGGGCATGTTACCTTGCAGTCTGTCCCAACAGGGCCTTCAAGCAGTCACTCATTGGCTATTGGATGTCCCTAAAGGACCTAAGCTCCCAGATATTTTCCTCTATGGGACAAGTGACTCCAGCACCACAAGGGTAGGTGATAGAGACTCTGAAGATGACTAAGGATTTCATCCCTTAGGAGAAAAGTATGCAGAAGCTGGAAGTTCACTTTCTAAGGGTATCTAAGGGTGGACAAAGATCCAAAGGTTTCCACTTAGCTGAGTACCCCATGTTCTGTTACATCTTCCCTTGCTAACTCTGTTCAAATGTTAAATACTCACAGACTAGATTTTTTTTTTTGTTTGTGACAGTTTGTCTGAGAACCCCAAGAGTGGAATAATTGATTATTTTATGTATATTCCTCTGTTTTAACTTTATTAATTCTGAGGTCTTCAGAACCTCATCCCAGTGTGTCTTTCACCTGTTGCTGCACAATCTTCAAAACTCAGGAGAATGCAAAATTACTTCTTGTCTTTGTTGAACCTTCATGAGTACTGAACTTGAGTCTTCTGTTCACTGCCTACTAGATATACACAATCTTGCTGAACTATCCAATTGACACTTCATACCACTCCTCTTAGATTATGGTAAGACAACTGCCTGCTCAAACAAGTTCAGTTTGATTCAATTCAGACTAATCAGAATCCATGGACTAGCTATAAACTAGGTGTAGGAAAAAAGTCACTGTAATTGTAGGATGATTAAAAAGATGAATTTAGATAACATTTCAAACAACACTAAAGTTAGAATGTCATCAAATTCCTTATTTGATTAATTTAATCAAATGCATCAATACACAAGTCAGTCCTCTAAGTCTTATCCAGATACAACATGCTAGTTGGCGCTGTATAATAAAGATACCAAGTGATTGAATCTTCCTTAAAAATCAACTTAGAAAATGTCTTATATGCTTTTAATGTCTTACCATCAAGGCTGCCAAGGCTGTTGAATTTCTTATGCATCTAGAAATTGCTGCAAAATTGTTTTTTTCAGAGGAAATGTTTTTTACAGAGGACTTACATTTGTGTTTGTTTGTGTGTGTGTATGTGTTGACATCAAAAATTAGCACTAAAAAATTAAAGTTTTTTTCTATATGGTGACTGATTTAGAGTAATCAGAGGTAATTGTATTTTTACATAGCATTAAACCTTTTTTACAAAAGAATTCAAACAAAAGGTAAAATTTTGAAAGCTGTGGTGTGTGTGTGTGTGTGTAGGTGAAAATTTTCTCAATATTGAAGAATACATAGAACCAGTCAATTATTTCTACCTTATCTATACATAAAATAACATGGTTAATCATCACATTGTCCATAACAGGGTTTTTTTTAACCAGTGTTTTAAATCTCTTTATAAAAAATACTAGCTTAAATATTATATTTCCATGTATTTGACTAGATGCTAGGTCAAAATTAACTGGTTGCTTTGATTCATCCAGCAACCTAAAACATACTAGCACTTAAAATAAATTTTTGGCATCTCCATGTAATTTTTAAAATTTATTTATTTGTTTGTTGTAAATTTATTATATATGACAGCAAAATGTTTTTCAATTCTTAGCACTTTTTAAAATAATATAAGTTGGATAAAAACTACAGTTGAATTGAAACATGGAATATTTGAATTTTAAAATGTTACAGGTTGAAAACACATAGTTTTGTGAATAGAAAACAATTGGGGTGCAGAATCTTTCCAAGAAAACAGATAAGTGTTTTGTAGCAATTCTGTTGATTTTGAAAAGATATATATCAAGGAGAATTCCATTGGTAAGAGGAAAGAATGGCAATGTGTATATACTGAGAAGTATTTTAGGGTTCACTCAAGTGTATTTATGCCTAAAATTTCATACACTATCTAGTAAACCATTGTGAATGGGGCAATGGAATCCTTTCATCCCTGCTGTGTGGTATGCCTGTATCTGTCAAACCCAAGTTAATTGCCTGAGATGTTTTGCCCTATATACAAACTGATGTAAACCACAGGCATTATATTTTTATAATACTAGTTAAATTGAGTTTTTACTGCTCACCCAGTCATAAGAGTCATAAAATTGAATTTCCCCCTATTTTGGATAATACCATTTTTTTTTGGTGCCAAATAGCCCTGATAGTTTAACATTAGAAGTCCCATTAAATTGTTTACAATACACATAGACTGAGTTACTATTAAATACTAAAGTAAATACTAAAGACTATGAAGAATACAAAGGACAATTTAAAGGGGGAAGCATCTGACTAGCTATATAACAATTCATCCATCCAAACACACACACGTACACACGCACAAACACACACATACACACAGGAAAAGCAAATTGATTGTTGTAAATAATAAAGGCATATAAGAGTGATAATGAGGGCTGTCATTAGTTCTAGACACTTGATTGGCTTTAAGTAAAGGAAGCACTCCAAACTGAATCCAATCTTGCATTATTTTATTTTATTTTTTTTTGAGTTATTATTTTTTTTCTTTTTTAAAAAAATAAATGACAGAGGAATACATTACAATTTTTATTACACATATACAGCACAATTTTTCATATCTCTGGTTGTATATAAAGTATGTTGACACCAATTCATGTCTTCATTCATGTACTTTGGATAATGATGTCTATCACATTTCACCATTCTTGATTTTATTCATTCATCAAAGTTTAACAAGTTCACTAAAAATTATTTTTCTGGACTAAAATTTAAAAAGTTAGATTTTTCCCCTTTATTTCATAAGTGGACATTTACTATTAGTTTACTTATTAATATAATCCTGTTATATTAATAAAAATTGTAAATATCATTGAAAGAATTTGAGCCACTTAGAAATTGACATCCCTTCCAAGTGAACAACCAACACTGTTGCTGAAATTAACTAAATTTCAACACTCATTTAAATCTAGAGCTCCAACAGCCACTCAGGGGTGGCGTGAGATGAAAATACACAGAAAGAAAAGCAACAGAATGGTTCTTCTTTTCCTTAGACAACCTTGTGGGAAGAATAAATCTTCTTAGACCTATCTGGGATATAATCAACTCAAGAAGTCCTCACAGCATGCAAACTCTTCTTGATTTCAGTTTCCTCATTAATTCAAAGTTTCACAAATGAGAAGTAGAATTTAAATAGAAATCAAAATTTGTGTTAAAATAATTTCAAATGGTAAAAACAGTCTGATGAAATGTGAAGATCTTCATTATTGATTACGAATTTTTCTACTTACAGTATAAATGTTATTTAACATCGACATACCCTTTAATCTCTGATATTGGTATTTAAGAAAATCATAAGGTTAATAGGAGGGAGAAAAATGGATGATAAAATAATAATAATAGCAAAAGATAATGTTGTAATTTAGAAAATAAAATGCTTTTTTGTTTTGTGTTAACTTTTTTAGGTGTCTTTGAAAAAACTTCACATTTCAGTTATCTGAGATTTATAGGCACTAGAATAGAAGATACACTTATTTTAGTAGCTAACAAGTTTTTTTGTATATTAAATATTAGTTATTGAGCATATTTTCATGTCACATACCAAATATCAGCATCAGTTCAATTATAATTGCTGATAACAGAAAGTCATTGAAAATGATTGTTGGAAAGAACTACAAATTATTGATCCAAAATACATTCAAAAATAAAATAGTATAACATGTTATAATAAGTAACAGATGTACTTTGCTTATTTTGAAATAAGCAAAAATATTTGACTTGACTGTATAATGATTCAGCAGTGTCATGTGGTTCTTCCCAAAATATTTATATTATATAATATTAATTCACTCTGAATATATGGGAATACAATATTTATATGATAGTCCCAAATCTTACATTTCTTTTTCTTCTCTTTCTCCTACTTCTCCCCCTTCTTCTTTCTTCTTAAATTGTACCTGGAGTATAGAGTTTCTGTTAAATATTGATGGTGCCTGAAGATGAATATAAATTGATCACTTCTTTGAGATAGTGGTGAATATTGTTCTTCCTTAAACCTCAGCCAGCCCTTTAACCTACTTTGATCATGAAAATCAAGCAGAATCAGCACTGCATAACTATTAAGAGACCCAAGATAGTGCATTGGCAATCTCAAAACACTTCCTTTTAAAAATGAGCTGTCACACTATGAGAAGGTCTCCCTCTCTATACAAATATCCTGTGGTGGTGAACTGAGGCACTATCAATAGATGCTTTTTCCCACAAGCTCTTTTTCAAGTGCCAGCACTTACGGCCAGTCATGAGAATGAGCTTTACAGGGTATATCAGCCCAGGCAAGTTTCCAGATGACTGTAGGTCCAGCTGAAACCACATGGAGCATAATAATAACGTAGTGGATTCTAGTCAAACCATAGCAGTATGATGAATAAAAAATGGTTATTTTGTTTTGTCACAAAGAATTTGAGTGGTCTGTTGAATGGTAATGGATAAATAGAATGACCTTGAAGACTTAAAAAGCAAAAGTGGAATGAATTTAGAGAAGGGATCTAAGTCTTTAACATCATCACAGCTCTGAAAAATTATAGCTCAGCTAGCAGACTGTACCTTATTTGGGTTCTACATCTGTTTTGGCAAGGTCTGCAGGCTGCCATAAGCTCATACATGTTAGCATGGGATCTGGGACTAGTGTAATTGCTTTCAGGTTGGTGTCAAATACTGCATGTGTTCTCAACTTCTCTCTGAACTCCTTGCTTTAACCAGGCTTTGTGGCCAGTTTCTGGATCAACTTCTGATCAGTGCTCTCATGCCGTTGGATAACTTGACTGTGTTCGAATTCAGGAGTGTGACTGAACAACCTAACACTTTTTAGGTCTTGTTTCTGTGAGTTGATACATTCTCCTCCTTTTTTTTTCCCTCCCGTGGACTAAATGGTAGTCTAGAATAAGTGCATGACAAGTAGAGGCAGTGTATTAGAAGCCCTGATTCAGGATAATATAAATGAAGAGATGCTGGTGAATTAGAATGAGAAAATTGTGTGAGAGTCATGTTATTGAGGCCAAAGGAAGAGACATCATTCAAGGGAGAAAGATGATACACAAGGTCAAATATTCAGAAAGTTTAAAGATGATAAAGCACCAAAACCAATTATTGGATCCAATAAAGAGGAGAGAATAGTAAGGAAGTAGAAAAAAAATATAGAATAAACCAATATTTCAAGGTGATTAGAAGAGAAAGGAACATTATGGAAACAATATCTGAGGTACACAGATTATCAACATTACATCTATTCATGAGAGATCAGTTATAAATGACCCATAGTGCTTCTGAATGCAGAATAATGAATTTTATATTAGTGATTTACAACATAAAATATTTCATTTAAGGAATATGCTATTAAAAATTCCTAAAAGATTTTGGCACTGCTGGAACAGAGAACACATGGACAATTTAAAACCACATCTGGGTAGTTTTCATTTATTTTCATCCAAAGTTACAGCCAAATTTATCTTAAACATTTTGTTGTATAATTTTATAATGTTTGAATATGTATTGGGTACATCCAAGGAAAATGTATAATTAACACTTGATTATGGTTTCACTTGAAACTATATTCTTAAAAAACAGAAATTAATTCATTTTATCAATACCATGAATGTTAGTGATCTTAAAATGTAATGGTCAAATATTCCATTTTACCTGAGTATCATTAAGATAGAGAGAATATAGAATATTTTGTTTATTTGGATATAGATACAATTGCTTCATCAAAAATAACTTCTTTCTACAGAAAAATCACAAAGTTTCAGCATTTATAAACAATAGGGCAATGCCATAGTGTTTATGCTGTACTTTTTTTTAGGAAGAAAACATTATGGAATCTTCATGTATGTAAAGGTAAAATATAAAACTGAACATTATGAAGCAACTTGCCTTCAAAAATACTTCATAAAACTCCTTGTACATTGCTTTCAGTCTCTAACTAGAAGTGCCTCTTGGTTCACATCTATTTACATCATTTTAGCTAAATTCAACATTAGTAGCAGTTTCATTTTCTATAAGACATGTTTTGATACTCAGTGTTTACAGTCCAATGGATCCTGGAGAATGCTGTATAATATCCCAGCAGTTATACTAGGCTGTCAATCCTGTGAGTTTTGCAAGTCTTTGACTACTGGTTTTGTTTAAATATAACCAGAAACTTAGAAAAATGTCTCAAAAGAATCCAGACACTTTTCACATGTTTGTGATTAAAAACAAATTAAAAAGAAAAAAAAAACTCCTTTAACTGAAGTCACTTAATTAAAGCTAAAGGAGAAAGCTAACCACTTAACAGCAGGGGTACCCATGGATACAAATGTTTCATTAATTGGATGAAATGGGAGAAAAACCTTTCCAAAAATATTACTGTGTGTTTCTGAACACATCTCATGTAGTGTATTTTTAATCAGTGATCAGCCTAGGCTCTGGTGGGCCCTACCACAGTCACAGCTTCAGAAACATTTAGGTAACACATCAAAATGAAGGAGCATGAAGAAAACGTGATTAGGGCATTACTCTTTGTTATAAAGATTGCCTGTTCATATAAATAGCATATAGTCTAATACAAAGCAAAGAACTTCCATCCATTCATTTATTTAGTCATTCTATGATTATTTCCTATCTACCATGTCTGTGGTCTATAGTATATGCTAAACATGGAGAAACAAACTATAAAATTATACAGGGAGTTCCATCTCCATGAGGTACGACTTAACATGGGTAAATACAAAAGACTCTTGGAAGACCAACATGACACAGTTAACTTAGGCTTCAGAGGACAAACCACACTATTCTGAGAGAGTTATTTCCATACGTTCATCTAAGAATGATTGGAATTAACTAGTTAAGGAAAGAGGGAAAAGAATGTTATACAGAGAAACAATGGATTTCAGAGGCCAGAGTGCAGGGAGAACCCAGTACTTTAGGAGCTGTGAGCATTGCATGTGGCTCTACACCAGTCAGGGGCAGGGAACGAAAGTAAGAGTGGATCCTAAAGATAGAAGCAGAAGGCAGTTAAGGAGAGACCTCAAGAGCTATGTTAATGTGAATGGATTATTCTTGAAAAATGAAATAATGTGTATCATTGCAAACAAGCATATGTTTTTGGAAAAAGGATTACATTTAAAAAGATCTCTAAACAAACTATATTAAAAACACAATAAAGTACACAAAATTTATTGTTTTTCTTTTATCCAAACAAAAAAAGAACTGGTGATACTAATAATATTATCCTTTTATAAATTGACTTAACAACATCATGTATTTGTTTTGTTGTTTTAAAGTTGATATTATCTATCATCCTGCTATCTAATGTTCAGAATATCAAAAGGATAAAATGCCCAAATAACACAATTATTTCCATGACTGAAAATCAGGTTTGTTTAAAGAATGATATTATATCAAAGATGTTAAGAGATCTCTGGAGGTATATAATGTCAGAGATTACTTTTATGTCAAAAGAGCATAATGAACTACAGTACCACTCCTTTCCAAAAGGAAAAAAAAAAGATTCTGTAATGGTGATAATGATTGGATTATCTAATTTCCATATATTATATGATCTAAATATTTTTGGCAATGCACAGCTTTGCCTATTTAGCAAAGAAATAATCAAGAGGTACAAATACCCCTGCATTATTCTTGAAAAAAGGAATAGCAGGAAAATGAAGAGAAACTTTTTGACTCACTCAGTAACATGTTTTAGAAAAAATTCTAATCTAAGCAATAATGGGGAAAAATATAGTAATGGTGGGTAGTACATTAGGTTGATGAAATGAAAGCAGGCAATATACTGATAATCCTAAAGGAAAAGGATGAAATAATAATAAGCTAATGATAACAGAACGAATTCTTTAAGGCATAAAAGGTTTAACTTCTGGTGCACTAATCACTAATGGGAAGCAATGATAATTTCCACCCCCCCACCCCATAACAAGATATGCCATAAATATTACCTGATAAGCCTCCAACTACATTTTAAGAGCTGGATTTTACCCGAAAATACTCAGCCATATAATGTTATGTATCTTTTAAGATCAGCTATTGCACATGTGCCATGGCAGATATTATAAGATTTGTAGCAAAAGCAGTTCTGCTTTGGAGATAAGAATCCTGCTTTCAAAGACAGCAGACTTGTTCCAATATTCTTCAGTTTATTCTTTTTTAAAAAACAAAAAAGTTGTAAATACTTTTCCCTTGTGGACTACATTGATACAGATTTTGTATGTTTTATAACTATTGCTTATGACATAATCCAAATCTTAGAGATGTATTACAAATGTTTCCACTTTCCAATGCTGTTATTTTGATCAGCTGAAAATTGAGCATAATCTCTGAATGGCCTCTTTCTAGAGATATTCTTATTATTGTGTGAGGCCAGGAGGCATTCTCTTCTGGGTTTTGTCACTTTTTTCTAATCTTTTTATTCACTGCATCAAGATCACGCAAAGACAAGGGAAATAACAGTTCTCTGTTGTGACACAAAGACAAACTACTTTCAGTTTAAATATACTCCTGGCTAGAAAAATGCAATAAACCATGGTATCTATGGAAATACATTAAACATTTCTTGAAGTTAAATTGAGGAATTATACATGGACACAAACAGCATTTGTGTGAGTGATTAGACTTTTTTTCTTTGGGAGCAATAAGAGTAATTCAAACTTTTCCAGACTAACTTCCTGAAGTTGGGAAACATATTTAATTTCAGTAAATCTATTAAAATCTGGATAACAGAAGAATCAATAATAAAAGCAAATCAATCTTCATACGAACCTTGACCTGAAAATATATTCTGATAAGCAATGTACTCCGGCTTTCAAGCTTTTATAGGAAAATATCTGGAGTTCAATATACAAGTTTAAAGAGAAGAAATTAATTGCTGACATTAACTGTGCATCCCAAACTCTTGTCATGTTCATAATATCATAGTATCTTGTATTTGTTTCTGATAAAGAATTTTCATTATTCAATCATTGCATCCATCCACCATTATGTCAACAGTAATTCCCATGATATAATGGCATAAAGAAGTTCAAAGAGCAACTTATCTTCTCTTTACAATAGTTGTAAAAGATGATGCAAAAACATTAAGTCATCCCAGACCATAGGAAGAAAAAGGGTGATTAGAAAGACAAGCAAACCATTATATAAGGAAATATACATATCTGTTGCAAAGAAAAAGGGGCCTAGGTTACCAAGATCAAGATCCTAATATGTAGAAAAAGATGTTTAAAATGAAAGAATGAGGAGAAATGTCTACCAGTAGTTATATTAATGAAAGTTTGAAGACAGGAAATAAGGAATATGGAAAGCCAGAAAGACATGCATCTCCAACAATTGTATATATTTTCATCTCAGGTGTGAGGGCTGTTAGCTTGTGTCAATTTGGCCAGGATGTAGTACTCAGTAATTCACACTAACTCCACTCCTGATGTTTCTGTGAAGGTGCATTGTAGATTCCTTTTGATAAGATGAGTAGGTATTATCCAATCAGTTGAAGGTCTTAAATATAGAAACTGAGGTTTCCCAAAGAAGAAATTCTGCATCAAGATTGAAGTATTCAGATCTGCCCACAGGGCTGGAGATGTTGCTCAGTTTTAGAAGGCTTGTCTGGCAAGCAGGAGGTCCTTGGTTCAATTCCCCAGGGCTTTTAAACAAACCAACAAATAAATACATAAGAAAGAAAGGAAAAGAAAAAGAAGCTTGTTGGACAGCCTGCCCTACAAATCTCAAATTTGTGAATTCCCTCATGACATAAACCAATTCCTAACATATAAAAATGAATACATATGTAATACATTTATCATATATCATATATTTAATATGGGCATATACACACTCAAAAGTGTACTGAGCAGTACAGAAGGAAATGAATTATCAATGCTCTGCCTCTGCTATTCTAAAAACACATCCCTGATATCAAGTTTCAATGAATATTTGTTCAGGAGTTCATTAAAATAGAACTTTTGCTAACATGCAATAACCAACTATTTCCATATGAAATGTCATAGCTTTCACATTCCTTATTAATTAATTCATCTTATTTTTTTAAATATCTGCAAAATGCTTGTGTAACTACCTGAAAATATTATCTGTTATATCTGTTATACATTTTCACAAAATGTTCAACTATGCTCTTGTGCTTTCCAATTTTCTGCCCAGAAACCAGAAATGTGGAGTTTCCTAACCTTTTTCTCTACTCTCACAAGACATTTCCACACAGATGTATGGGAACAGAAATGATTATCATTTCTTTACCCCATCTAAAGGGACTGATCTGATGGTGCCTATAGTTATAGATTGTTTAGAAACTGACATAAAATTATGCCATGTTATATAAATCATCTGTTGGTGGAAATATTTTGTGTAAAATATATATAAGTACAGATTAAGGTGTGAACATTGCATTAAAATATCACATCCTGAGTCTCATATGAAATGTAAGTGCTGAAAATGCTAGAAACAAAACAAAACAAATTATTGTGTGCTCACCTTTTAGACTCCCCAGAAAATTACATAGCTTACACTGGACACTGTCAATAAAAAGAAGTTTATTCCAAAAAGAAGAAGAAGAAGAGGAAGAAGAAGAAGTTGGTATAAATTGCAATAAACACTAACACTTGAAAATAATTACCTAATCGATATTAATTCCTCTGGTATCTATTTAACAGCATTAATCACAGTGAACTCATTTAGTATTAATGTGAATGTCACAAGTAATTCAATTGGATTTCCACTGTAATTCAACATTAATTACCTTAACTTGGCCATTATTTTAAAGTGTTACCCAGTAAACATGGAAATAAAGACAATAAAATAATGCATCAAAGAATTATAATGCAATTGTATACATTATGTCTACAGATAATAAACTATTTGAATCATTTGGAATATTTCATTGCTAAAGGTTGAGTTTGTTAGCACAGCATACTCACTCATATATGCCCACAAATGTATGACTTCTCATTTATCTATATTTGCCAGCCAAACCATTAAATCTTAAGAAAAATGCCAAATGTAGATGTTTCCCATTTCATCATATTATTTTAATTATTAACTTTATATTTAAAGAAATGTGAGTGCATGTTTTCCCAAGTTGTGGTTGAGGCAACTTGCATGTGATGGTTCTCAGGCTACTTTGCTTTTTTATTTGCCCCCCCCCCCGCCCCAATATCAGGATATACATCCTGATATATTTTTTTTTTGTTACATGAATGTGGGCATTTAATTTAGTTATCTCTCTTCACCTTTAAATTTATCCTTCTAATATGCTGAAAGCGGAAAAAAGAGGGGAGAAATCATGACAGAGAGAAAAGGAACGTGGAGGAAGGAAAGAAGGAGGGGAAAAGGAAGGAAGGAAGGTTTGTTACAAGTATGTGTGAAGTAGGAATCAGTAGGCCCTCAGGGGCAGAATGAAGACCTTTCCAAATATAAGCACGAGCTGTTATGAACTAATTATATGTAAGACATTTTAACTCTGAAAATCTTCTTAAAATTCCTCCGAATTTTAGTTTGTGTTTTAGGATTTTAATATTTCCATATCCTGATTTCATTTTAAGTTGTTCTGAGACATATCTCAGAGTACAAATGCTGTATCTAACAATTTATGGTACATTTGTATTTCGTATAAAAGCACTCAAAAAGAACATGTTTTATTCAACTTTGTGTATCCCGTATCACCAAGTACAATGTTTTACACAATGAATATTCACTGGGGAAAACAGAGAGAAAGATCTAAAGGTTTTCTTTTTACTTAATTGTAGGTGCTAACCAAACATGTTAGCTACCTAGGAAGTCACTCATTCATATGTATTTATATACCAAAAACTGTACAATGACATATCCAACATGGCCTCTTTTAATACTTCTTGGAAACAGCACTTACAAAAATAAAATCCTATAGGAAGACTCAATATATAAATCAAACCTGAATCATATACTTGCTTGAAATTGGGGCCGTGGAATCTGGAACCCCCACAGCTAGCCCTTCCTGTAATGATGATGGCAGGTTATAGGAAACCCCCAAGGAACCTTGGGGCTTAAAGAAACAACATGAAAAACAGATGGCAGGAATATCAGATTCAAATCTGAGCAAACACTAAGCTCTATAATTTACTAACTATAGGTTATTGGTTGGTCATGCAACTTGGTTCTTCTGAGCCTCAATTTGTTTGCCTGTAAAAATGAGACTAGATATTTCTACCTGTAAGTGTCATAAGGAGAAGAATAATAGACATAAGTACTAATATTATTTTGCATCGTTATTGTTTGTCATTTATCCATACAATTAATATTTAATGCTGACCTTGTTCTCAGTATAATTCCAGGTATTGGATAAAAAGCAGCAAACAAAACAGACGGAGCCCAGGCTCACAATGATACAAAGTTTTATATTGTTACAAGCAGATAAAAATGAAATCAGAGTAAAGAAAGAGAATTGGTTATTCTGCCTAGTATTTTAATAGGGTGCTCAGGGAAATTTTTCGTTAAAGTGAAGGAGAGAGTGTGGATATGAGGAGGAAAGCCTATTTTTGGTGGAGGGCATAGTGACAAGTCTTGAGTCTGGAATATCTGTGATGTGTTGGAGAGGTATGGAGAAAGCCAGTGTGGTAAGAGCTGAAGTCACAGCACTACCTAGGACCCTGATCACATAAAAGTTTCCCTCAAATTTTATTTCTGACTCCGAGTTAGATGGGAAGATGTTGGATGATACTGAGCATAGATATGAGCTCATTTGTGATACAAAATGGAAGAATCACTGGGATGATTCTATAGGAAAGAGGCTGAAGAGGGAGGCAACAAGAGTGAAGGAAAGAGCCAGGAGGCTTTGCTGATAAGAATTGATGGGAGCTCCTGATGCAACTGGAGAAAAGTGTGACTGGGGTTGAGATCTCTGTGTGTGTGTTCTTACTACACAATGATTGCATTTCACAATGTAGAAGATAACCCCATCTTGAACTAAGACAAGAATCTCTTTCTATTGTCAAGTGTATTGATGCAGAATTAAAGCTCTGGGAACATGCTTCCTCTTTCCACCATCCTCCTCTGGGTTTGCATTCCCAGAAGCATGCTTCCTCCTGGGTGTGCACTCTCTTCCAGCACCAAAACCATCATGGAATTGCCCAAACTTTTTCCTCTTCATTTGTAAACTGCTCAACTTTCCTTTCCAGGTAAGAGTGAATCTGATGAGAGAGGTGATAATGCTTTGAAAACTGTGGATGGTGTCTAGGGTTGTCAGCTGCAATCAATATATTAGAACATATTTCATCATATTATGTTTTTTGGTTACATAAATATAGCTGTGATTTCTGTGGTCCTTTATTATCTATGACAACCCCCTTTCTACATTTTGCAATGTGTTGTTTCTTTTTCAGTATATAACTGTATAGGAAAGAGAGTGTTAGCTGAGCTTTATTTAATATACTTCTTCTACCTCAGGAGAATGTGTTATGGGGCAGGTTGTAGATGCATCTGCTGAGGGAGACCTCTCCAAATCCAGAATAGCTACAACTTTGGAATATGACATAACATACCACAGATGGGATAGTGTTATTGTCTTCATGCATATAAGTGTGTTGGAAAATATGTTTCTTCATTGTATTTTATAGCTTGCCAGTAGCAGCTAGACTCATCCCCCCCTCTCTCTTTTTCTCTCTCCTCCTCTCTTTCTCTCCCTTTTACTTATTTATTTATTTTGGTCTGGGATGGTGATAGGCAACTAACTTTTATAATTATCACCTTGCTGTGTTCCCTACAGCTTCATTCACTCTATATCATCTTGTCTGTTTTATTGTGATGCTCTTATAACTATATTGCTCTTTGACCCCTGAATTCTCAATATGATGCATATTTATTATTATGATAGCTCCTACAGTTCAGTCAGAAGGACATGAGATTTGAACTGTTTTTCTTTATGTACTGTTTTATTTTATTTTATTTTATTTTACATTTCTGGACAATTTGACCAACCTATGGATAGTTACATTATTTAAGGATGACTAACATCATCAAATCTTTTTCTTTCTCCTGTAAACTGACTTAATAAGGATTGATCAGTTAACATCTTGTATACCATGTTACTTTTTGAAACATGTTCAACTTTACCTAAAACAGTCGAGTTGTAATGGCATTCTTGTTTTTTAGAGTAATATTTTTATTATTCTTTCATTTTTTGCATCTGGTTTTGTTTTCCTTGTAGAGCAGAGACTATTTAAACTGTCAATGAAATATCTGCAACCCATTTATATTATTTTGCTTTATAACTATATAACTCAGATATAATTCACATACTATTTGGTTCACAGACTGAAAGCATCCAATTCCGTGGATTTTAGTATCCTCATAGCATTGTGCAAATATCACCATAATATCTTTAGAACATTTTTATCACCCCCAAAAGAAACCCCATATACATTTAACAGTTACTTTCCACTTCTCCCCAACACAAGGCACATATTAATCTACTTTCTGTCTCTATAGATTTGGCTCTTCTGAACATTACTTATAAATGGAAACCTACCATATGTGATCTTTTAGGCTGTTTTCTTTTACTTACCACATAATTTCAAGATTAAACTATGTCCATACTGTGCATCTCTTCTCTAGGGCAGCAGCCCATTTTCTGTCCATCTTATCTTCCACCTAAGTGTGCTACTACCCCATGGAAGATTCGATGGATATAGACATGAGCCTCCTGGGGCCCCAGAACTATCTTTTCAGTTGTGAGCTAAAGGCTGACAAAGGTGATCACTTTAAGGTGGATAGTGATGAGTAGCAGTTAGCATTATGAACAGTCAGTTAAGGGGCTGATGCAAAAGATGAGTTGTACATTGTTGAAGCAAAGGCCATGAATTATGAAGGCAGTGTGAATAAAATAACACTGACAACTTTGAAAATGTACAGCCAACGATTTCCCCTGGGAGTGTTGAAATCACAACACCTATGGTCTTAAGGTTGGACTGCAGTTCAGTTGTGAAATTGTGCATATTAGTGGGCACCACTTCGTAGCTGTGGAGGAAGATGCAGAGTCAGAATATCTGCCCCTGGAAGTGGTAGCAACATTCCCCAGAAAAAAAGTAAAACTTACTGCTGATGAAGATGATGATGATGAATTTGATGATGAGTTTGATGATGAGAAAACTGAAGAAAAAGCTCCAGTGAAGAAATCTATACAAGATTCTCCAGGCAAAAATGTACAAAAATCAAACCAGAATGGAAAAGAATCAAAACTATAAACACCAAGATCAAAAGGTCAAGAATCCTTCAAAAAAACAGGAATAAAAACCCTAAAACACCAAAAGGACCTACTTCTGTAGAAGACATTAAACCAAAAAAATGCAAGCAAGTATAGAAAAAGATGGTGTATTCCCAAAGTGGAAACCAAGTTCGTCAATTCTGTGAAGAATTGCTTCTGGATGACTGACTAGGAGGCTATTGAAGTTCTCTGGCAATAGAGGAAGTCTCTTTAAGAAAAACAGTTTAAACAGTTTGTTAAAAATTACTATCTTGGGCTGGGGATATAGCTCAGTTGGTAAAGTGCTTGCCTAGCATGCACAAGGCCCTGGGTTCAATCCCTAGTGCAAAAAACAAAAACAAACAAACAAAAAACCAAACAACAACAAAACACCCTTTAATTTGTTTCTATAACAGTTTATATCTGGCTGTTCTTTTTTATGACGCAAAGTGAGAACGTTTCTCAAGGTGTTTGATAAATGTTTTCCAGGTTCCATTGCCAAGAATGTGTTGTCCAAAATGCCTGTTCAGTTTTTAAGGATGGAACTTCAACCTTTGCTTGTTTTTAAGTATATATGGAATGTTATATGATAGGACATAGTAGTAGTGGTGGCCAGACATGGAAATGATGGGGTGACAAAAATATACATGTGAAATAAACTCAGTATTTTAATAAAAAAACTATTCAACTATGTTAAAATATTCATGTTAATACATAGAGTATATACCAATACTTCATTTCTTTGCACTGACAAATAATAATATTCCATTATGTGTGTATACCACCTTGTTTTGATCCAAAGATTAGTTCACAGACACCTGGGATTTGATTACTTTTTTGTTATTATGAATAATGGTCCTGTGAACAGTGTTATGAACATTTATGTCCATGTTTTTATGGTAGCATATATTTTCATTTATCTTGGGTATGTACCTAGGAATAGAAATGTTGGGTCAGCTGGGTATAGTTTTCCTATAATCCCAGTGTCTTGGGAGTCTGAGGCAGGAGACTGACAAGTTCAAGCCAGACTCAGCAACTTAACAAGGCCCTAAGTAATTTAGTGAGGCCCTATCTCAAAATAAATTATTAAATAAACGAAAAGAACTGGAGATGTGGTTCAGTGGTTAATCACCCCTGGGTTCACTCATTCCCCCATATCAAAAATAAAGAAAGAAAGAAATGCTGGTTCATATAGTAACTCTGAGTTAAAATTTATGAATAACTTCAACATGGTTATGCAAAGTTGTTCTGCCATTTTGTATCCCCATGAGTTTGTACAATGGATAGAATTTCTACTAATCTTAGTTAACACCACTTATTAGTATCTTTTTAAATTTTTCCCTTATAATAAACATGAAATACTATCTTATGGATTTGATTTGCATTTTTGTGATGGTTATTGATTTTTAGGCATCTTTCACATGCTTATTGGACATTTGTGCATCTTCTTTAGAAAAATGACCATTTGGGTGTTTTCCACATTAAAAAATTATATTGTCTTTTATTTATTATTATTGACATTACTATTCTTTATATAAGTGATATACAATCATCTTATCATGTCTTTGCAAAATTTCCCTCTCACTCTGGGGTTGTCTTTTTATCTTTTGATAGTAGTAGCCTTTGAAACAAAAAAATATTTTTTGTTTTGTTTTGATTTCTTAATTTTGATGAAGCCCAATTTATAAATTTCCACCCTTGTGTTCTTGCTGCTTTTGGTGCTATATTGTAGAAACTATTGCCTAATCCAAGGTCATCAAGAAGTGTGCCTATGTTTTCTTTACATTTTATACTTTAAGCTTTTACCATTAATTTTTTTTATCTGTGTGAATTTTAATACATGTGAAAATATTGTACAACTTTATTCTCCTGACTATTATATCCAGTTGTCCTAGCAGCATTTGGTGAAAATACTGTTATTTCTCAAGAAACTTTCATCCTACTGTAAATATAGCTTTGATCTTTAAATTTAAATATTTGTGGAGTTTAATCACCAAATTATTATTAGCCCCATTTTATCAAGCATTAGATAATACCCATCTTCTTATTTTGTGTTGAATTTTATGCAACTTACCCTAAACTCAGGATTATTACAACATACTTAGTTCCTACATGAAATATTAGATCTAAATAAGTTAACATTTCTTATATCACATATGATTGTCCTCTATTTGTCTCCTGTAATCTAATTAGTTATAATTTTTTCTCTTTCAAATTCTTACTGATATCAACTCATTGGTTATATATTTTCTGACCTCTTCCCTCTTTCTCTCTTTCTCATGCATATGATGATTCTAGGTATTCGAATCAAAGACATTACTCTCACATAGGATCTTCTACATTCATGACTTTTACTTTTCTTCCCCTATAATATCTTGAGAGTATGGCTTGATCCACATTCAAATATCAGGCTATTTTATTTTTTATTGTTTTTTTTTTTTGCTTTATATTTTGTCTTCCTATTTCTTTTCTTAGGTACATTCTTTCCTATTTCTTGTTAGGTAAATTTTACTAAGAATTACAAAATGCATTCCATTTACCACTTACTCCTAAAAACTTTCAATGTTCACAAAAGCTACTCCATCTGTCAAGCAGAGTTATTTTTAGTATGACTGTGAATACTAGAACTGATCTCTCCAACATTTTATTATACATTATTCCATATCTGCCTCTGAGATGATTAGGACAGGTGTGATACTTTAAATCATAAGCACGAGATAGCATTTGCAATAAGTACATAATTTTATTGTTTTTCACATCATCTTCTGCTACTATGGGTGGGGCTTTAAAGAAATAATAGTAATAACAGTAAGAAGGAGAGATAAGGACAGTCCCAGGACACTTGTGCCAACTGCTCTCTGCACTAATAACCATGTATTCAAATTTCCATCTCCAACTCTCACAGATTGGTTTGGTCAATGCCTGCAGTTATGGAAGCATCTTTGTGATTTCCTGGAAACTATAAAAGTCTTTGCCTGGATCAGCAGCTGTTGGTTGAATGGCATTTCTACCTCTAACAGCAGCTTTCATGAATGCAGAAGCAATCCCCATTGGAGATCTAAAATGCTAAATCAATTTCTGTTTTAAAATCTAAACCAAAGTAACTGATGTTTGATGTTGCTGTTAAGAATTTTTAATTTTTCTAAAGCCCTTAGGGAGTCTCCGAGAAAGCCACTCAGAATGTGAGTGCAATTTATTGTCTGCATTGTATTAAGTGAAACTCTTCACATTCATTTGCTTTAAAGAGAAAGATACTCTATTAATGAGGTATTTTTCTTCATTTCTGGGTAATTATGTGGTTTGGAATGAAATTTGCCTACATCAAGGAGCAGTTTCTGCTCAATCCACAAAGATAGAACCCATACAAACATTACCAATAATGCTACTATCCTACTTGGGAATTTGGCAAACTTCAAATCTAACGAGAAAGTCAGGAATGGACACTTCAAAATTAAAAAAGAATATATGCTTATTCCTTCACTAGCCTTCTACTGGAAGGTCAGAAGAGCCACACATATAGAAAGACAGTGTTTTTATTGCATGTATCTCTCTCTTGAAACTGTTGAAGTAGAATGCAGTACACTGAAGACATCTTACTAAATGCTTGTAAAGGTGATTCTGGCATTAAAAAAAGAAAGAAAGAAAAAGAATGCTAACAAATTAACTGAGAAGAGTTTTCTTGAACTGACTTTTTTGTGGTATGAAAAACACTTTCTTCTATCTTTTGCAGCTCTAATGGGATAATTGCTTCTTCTTTCGGTTTAATCATGTACTTAAGGAGACCAAAATATGTATGTTTTGGTGTGTAGTAAGCATACTGAGCCCTATGCTATGCTTATAAGATTGACCTTTGAGGCCAGCAAAACTTTTGGATTCAATGTCAAGCAACAATATTTATAGCATATGTAACCTTCAAAAATTATGTTTCAAGTTTCTTCATAGTTGTAATATAGATGTCATAATAATACATGTCTTAGGATTTTTGAGAATTTTAAGTGAGATAATGCATACTTGGTACATAGCATCATCCTTTGAATAATTTTGAGCTCACATCAAAACAGTATCTTTAATTATAGCTAACACTGATGTCTGAAAAAGCTTATAGCAAAATCAGATTACAAGGTAAAACAAAATAAAAAATATAACTGTTTTGCATACTTAAGAGGGAAAAAAAAGAAACAGTATTTATTTTTTTTTCCATCCTGCATGACTTTATGTAGGATCATAAGACCTTCAGGTGACTATGTAGAAAGAAAATGTCTGTCATACTACAACACTGTTTGAAAAGTTCACAAGAAAAAGGTCAAATATGTTCCCAATGCAAATGGAATGTTTTCATTTTTAGTTAATTAGTTATACACTAGACGGTTGTAGCCTTCAAAAGTCTTCAAATGCAAAAGGAATGATTGCACGCTTTCAGAGATTCAGAGAATGGATGATTGGCTCCCTTTAACCAGATTTAAATTGTACCTAGCTTCTGCAAGTCAGGCACATGTACTGATTTAATAATTAAATGCCATATTCTCATTCCCTGTTCTACCCATGCATTTTTCCTCAGGCAGTGAATATGAATGTTGAAGAATTTGAGAGTCTAGACTTCAGTGGGTAGTCAAAATTGGTAAAAGAAATGTATTGTATGTCATGCCAAAACAAATCTAAGAATATTTGCAGTTCTTGTGATTGCAATTTCAGCAAGACATACAATCCATGCTGGACGCCTCAAATGTCATGGAGGTTTCTGAAGAACTAAAACCTATTTCTTTTTGTCCCCATTATCTTAGTAACTGTTGAGTTTTTTTTTTTTTTCTCATACAGTATTAGAGTTTTAAAATCATTTGGATGTTATAGTTTCATTCTCTCATTTTAAAGATGAGGAAATTGAAACACTAAGAAGTTAAATAAGTCATTTTAATTATGTACACATTTGATCCAAAGACCATCTTTCAGATTTTAAAAAAGTGTGATATTATTAAGAAATAAAATTCCATTCAATATAGCTATCTATGTCTATGTAAACTATATTATAAATATTTCCAAGGAATGTTTATTAAAATTATACATGCAGACTTACAAAAACCATAAATATACAATATATATGTTATTTATTGTGTGCTATATATGTCATATATTGTACATTATATGTATGCACTTGTACTCTTTTTCTGTACACACACATGCACACACACATATGTAGGCTTGTGCATTTATAAGTATATAAACTGCATAGCTCAGCATATGTGTTCGTAACTGGCACAGGTCAATATGTTTCAGGCACTATTTAATCTCTCAATTTCTAAAAGTCACTTCTGTGGAGCCAGACATTATTTCCTTCTACTTATAAGGACATATATGGCTAAAACCTGCTTTATCTCAATTTTTCTTAGAAATAATAAGATATAGCATTCATAAGTTTTACACAAATATTTCTGGATCTGCAGTATTTACTTTATGTTCTATGACTATAAATGCTGAAGATAGGCAAAAAATTAAGTATATCAAAACAAATGACAAAGCAAGCAGAACAAAAAATAAGATTCCGCTTCATCCTAATCTCTATTCAATATGACTCAAACCAAGTTAAAGAGGACAGGTGAAGCATAAGCCTCATGACACTCTTTACACTCATCCCTTGAGTTTCAATTGTCCAAGAACTAACAATTCCCCAATTTCTCAGTTACAGAGTAAAAATATTCAATCATATACTGTGGATGTAAAAACATATGGAGGAGGAGGAGGTGTCCAGCATGTTTATGTCTCAGCAGACTGGTCAAAATGATACTTTCTGTGCATAACTAAAATGCCAAAAACACCTCTCCACATACATTGTAACCACACGTGCAGGCTGTGAATTATGCCTCTGATTTTATCTAGGTGCCTCCATAAAGAATAATTTAAGTAATTTTTATATAACTTGCTTTTTTTCAATATATCACCACTTCAACAGAGTAATGGAGCATCATCCAATGAATTAAAATCCAAGTTTATTTTGATGAAATATAAAGCATACTCAGAATAAAAAATACTAGGTAAATGAGAATACAGATGCCACAGTAAGAGAGAACCATTAACCAGATGGCCACCCATTTTAATGGAATAGATGGAAATAAACAATTGGAAGACCCAGATTCAAATCTCAGCTTAGCCACTTATAACCTTTGTAACCTTAGACAAATCATTCAGAGCTAGGTTTACGGAGAGAGCACACATGACTAACACACACCTTTAAATAAGTAAAACACTGGGAACAAGAAATTATAATACTGTTAGAAATGTTTCAAGAGAGAAAGGAGTAATAACAGAGTACGACGAAGAAAACACATCCTCAAGGGGTGTTTATTATGGTATCATAAAATGGACAAAAAGAGTTAGCAGGTATTTTTCAGATGGGAAATGAATATGACATTCAAGGTTAACAGAACAACATGTGAAATGCACATACCCATAAATGAGGACAAGAAAAGGGGATAAGAACTGAGCGATCTGGAGGCCACTAGTTCTGAGATAGTAGAGAAATATGGGGATATACTGGCTCAGAAAGATGGAAAAAATTTATACATAGGGCCATACTAGTGTCTATTGTAGCTGTATAACCAATGTGATCCTGCAATCTGTACACATGGAAAAATAAGGTTAAGATTACGTACCCCATTTGAATCAAATGTATGATATGTCAAGATCATTGTAATGTTTTGAGCAACTAATAAAAAAATTTTTAAAAAGATGGAAAAAATTAAGAGTTTATTGTCTTTGGATTCCATCTTAACAGACACACTGAGTCATACCAAAGGTCTTTTACCAGATAAATTACATTGTTAATGTGTGTTTTAAGAAGACCACCTTCACTGAAGTATAGATTTCTACCTGGCCCCTGTAAGGTCAGCTGGGAGGCTTTTTGCAGTGCATTAGGCAAGATTTGTGAGGCGTGTGAGACTGACCTAAGACAAACACCATGTGAATTAACAGAAAAGAGCTACATTCCATAAATGTTTTTGAGCTAGAATCAACAGGACTAACAAACATTTGGAAGTTTTGGATGAGCTGTAATGGTAAAAGAAAGAATTGAATTACATTTCATTTTTTAACTTGAGATACAGACTGAATGGTGATGACTTTTAGAAAGAAATGTTGGGAATATGTTAAAAAAAGATAAAATTTGTGTTCAATTTATAGATTTAGTTTTGGTTCATTGATTCTGATCATCAGATAGAGTTATCATGTAGACAGTTGGAAGTACCATTTTGAATTTAAGAGAATGGCCAGTGTTGAGCATAAAACTCTAGAAATCATCAGTTTGGTAGCCAAAGCTATGATAGAAGAAGATTTAGGTCTCCCAGGAAGAATGCATGAAACAAAAAGCTTATAAGGATAACTTCAAGGGAACGCCATCATTGAAGATATAGGCAGAGGAGACAGAAAGCTAACTAGGGTTAATTAGCAGAAATAATCAGAGAGGTATAAAGATTTCAAGAACTAGTTATAGGTGAGAGACAAGAAGGAAGAGATTTTTCCAACAGTAGAGTGGTCCACAGAACAAAGGGTGCTGAGATGATGTCAGTTGAAGTCACTAAGGAGATTGTATGGGAGAACAAACCCAGAAAATTAAAGCTGAGGATAGGCAAAAGATTAAGTATATCAAAAACATTTTATCCTGTTTGAAACCACCTTAGTTTTTCTATATATGTTATTGAAAGTAATATTATTATATTATCAGTAACAATAGCAGTGTGGTGGGCCTGGAATACTAAGCACACTGAAATATTCTAGAAGTACTTTTGGTGTCCCACTGTGACACAGCTGTCATACCTTTTTGTCATATAAGTAGAGTCTACTACCTGAGTCATATGCACAATTTTTCTGTTCCTTTGACAGAAATGATTACAAACCATTAGCTGTCAACATATTTATGTTTTTAAGCATTAGTATTGGAATATTCAGCTTTCCAGTAATGTAAATAAAAAATAATAAAACTTTAACCAAAACATTAACCACTTCCATCAGCCCCCATTTTCATGAAAGTCTCAGATGTTACCACTTGGTTTTTCCACACAGTACATTTGCCATTGTGGAAGAGCTGAGGCTTAAAAATCAATAAAAGTTACTTTAAAAAAGAACTTAGCAATGTGCTTATGAGTGAGAATAAGTAGCCAAAGTCTGAATTCCACAGTGGAAGAAAAACCTCATATTTCTCTGCTTTTAATGCTAACCAGTTGAACATAGTGTCTCTTCACAAGTATGTTCACTGTCATATATTTAGTGGAAACATTCAAAATAATTCTAGCATCTTAATTTTAACACTCAACTAGCTTGAATTTTATCTCACATTGAAAATGTTTGATTCCACATGCAAATCTGATTGGACTACAGAAAATTCAGCCATGTATCAAAGACACCTAAATCTATAATAAGTTCATCCCATTGCTTAGTTTCCCTTATTTAAAAAAATAATAACAATTCAAAATAATGTGTTTTTTTTTAAACAAATACCCATGATACCCATAAAATGCCTTCAACTTCTGAGTTGCCTCTGGAAATGCACCATCAGAGTGCTTTGGAACCATCCCTCTGCTAGTTTGTTTGTGATTTTGGGGGGAAGCTTTGAGGTTTTAACTTTGATCTCTGTACTCACACACTGAGATTTTCTCCTGACTCCACTAGCCCAGACAGAATTTCTACCTTGATCTCTGAGGTAATCTTAAACATGCACTTGACACCAGCCATCACTCAGACGTGCAAGTCCCCCTCTTAACCATGCTGTGTTTACTCTTCAGTTGCTGTGTGGTCCTTTGCTCTAGAGTCTCCAAAGTGGCTTCTTTAAACTTTCCAACCCAGGAACCCTTTCACAGTCATTGAGTTCACATGTTTCCTGCTTTGACTAAAGTGTTTTGAGGTTCCATTTTTGTTTCTTCAACTCTTTAAATCCTTTATACTGGGGAAACTAGACTTTCTCTTTGATCCGTCAAAGAATTTGTAACATCACTTGACCACAGGATGAACTCTGGAGTGACTTCACATTTCTAGGGAGCTACAGTTCATCTCTTTCTTTATTCTGTTTCTCCTTCAAGGTACTGTACACCTCAAATATCAGTTTTTTTAAAAACCATTTAACCCATTGTCGTCAAATCTGATTTCAGTAACTAATCTATCATCAGTCATTAATGGTAACTTCATGTGCCATTAATATAACATGCTACCTCCATTAGGGATATGAACCCCATCTTTGACAGGAGAAAAGTGATAATTTGTTTAACATGAAATATAACAAATTTAAAAAGGTTTTGATGCTCTTGGTAGAAGAGACTTCCACAAATCCTCTCAACCTCGAAAACCATTTTCCTTTTGCTGTCTATCACAAAGATGCAGGTTATGTGCAAGGGAAGGAAATATTCATAAATTTACATCTATGTTGGTATTTCAGATAACATAATAAAGTACACATATAGAACATAGAAACAACACTTTTGTCTACTTTAATGTTGCATAGGACTTTCATTGATATTATCTAAAAGTTAACTCCTTATATATAAAAAAGGCTCATTCCAATTATCAGTTTCAATTCAATTAAATAAATAAATTAAAATTCAGAAAGGTTAAAATTTTTCAAAGGACCCTGATTAAAAGTGACTGTACCTTGAATTCTCTTCCAGGTCTCCTTTCCCACTCCTTATTTATTTCCCCCAATATTACAGCTGCCAGAGCTTCAATTCCACTATTTCTCAAAACCTACCATTTTCCTAGTTACTTCTTTTTTAACTAAAGCTTTGCTATCACCATATAAATCTCAGCATAAAATGATTTTAAAATCAATTATAGATAGAATATACACTAAAATATTTCAATGAAACTAAAAGATAAGTTTAGACCCTTTACTTAATATGTATCCTAACCAAGATAAAGTTCTATAATCAAGAGGTAGTGCCAGAGAACAATTATAAAACTATCAATAATAATATTAACAAATTGTGTTCCTCCAGCTCTGCTATTTGACTTATTAATACTATCTTTTCTGTCACATTTGTTTGTCTTCTAAAGATTATTTTTGAAACTGATTCTTTCATTAAATACAGAATTTTCACTTAGATCTCTGAATATATCTAGAGTCAATGGGAGATTCTGGCCACCATAAGGCCATTTACAGAGTAACTCATTACTATGTTCCAAATAGGAAGGTTTGAATTTCTGAATTGAATTATAGTACATTTAAAATATTTCTAAAGTTATCATCATCTCTAAGAGGTTGAATATATATTTCTACTACTAATGCTTAATCATGTTATAATCATTCATTTATTATGAAAATATTAATTGTACTGAGTTCTACTTTGCAAAATTGGAATTTTATTATTGGATATTTCATTATTTATTTTTAGGGTTCATTACAAAAATAAACAAGAAGCATTACAACATAAAACTTTAATTATGTTGTTTTCAGAGGAATAAAGAGAAAAGATTATGAATAAAAAAATCCACTGGTGAAACCATAGAGATTGACTTCACTTTATATATCATTAGTCTATTTTTCACATTTCTCTTTTGTCTAAATTTAACATAGCATAAAAGATTGTGAGCTAAATCCAATGGTGGAGTTTGATTAGACCTTTGCTCTGATAGAGTCACTATAATTTCTCTAACATTATCTATCTCCTGAATGCTGAGCTGTGGCCTAATTTCCATTGAAAACAAATAATTTTAAGAGATGAATGAAAATTTTTGCTGCCAACTATGCTAGCAATCTGCCTGATGTGGTGGTGTGTGTGTATGTGTATGCATGCGTGTATAAAATATATCAAATGTAATCTGTCTTCTGCTACCCAAACATAAAAGATCTTGAAAACATATCATCATCTTCTAAGTCCTATGCACTCCCCAAAACCTATACCCTAGACCAATTCTTCAACAGTTCCTGTATTTTCTGGTCACTCTATTCAAGCAAACTGCTTCTGCTGCCAGTCAAATTTAATGGCAACATCTACTCAGAAGCTTAATATCAAGTAGGTCTCTCTTTATTGTCTCTTTCTTAGATTGAGACATATATTTATGAGTACACATATATCCTCACATAAAAGCAAACATAAAAGCAAAGTTTTTTCTGTGTTCTGCATTTTAAGAGATAAGGGTCTAGGTAAGTGGCAACATTTTTACAGCTTGAAACATTTCCATTTACTGATTTATCCTTATTTAGATTTTTAAAAATTAAGTTTTCAAAGTACTATGGAGTTGAGAAAAAAAATCAGAGTCCGTCATTTCAAGAAGCATTTAATTAGAGGAGGAGATAGCCACTGAATGAGAAATGTTACGTGAAGTGAATTCTGTTGCCAGTTAATTATACAAACAATTTTGTTTAGGAGTTTGGAAATTACTTCAGATTTAGTAGAGAAGGTTTTAAAGAGGAGATGGAATTTTAGTTGACTTGAAGGCAACTTTGAAATTAAAAAAAAAATCGTAACTTTGATTTTAAATCCAGTCTCCTCTCATTTTATAGTCTTAAGCCTCAGGGAAGAATTTATTTATATGCAAGTTTCTTAATCTTTAAAATCAACCATTGTTTCAGAGATACATCAAGGAGTCATGCAAACTCATCACGCATAATGCCTTAGAGATGGCATGCAACCAAAATCTGTATGAGGATGGGTAATATTTAAGCAAGAGCAAGGAGAATTCTACATGAAGAAAGTGAAGTAAGCAAAATAATGGAGGAGAAAGAAGACAAATACATTTACAGTCTATTAAGTGTGTTGGTCTGATTAGCATAAGGGACAAACAGAAAAATTAGAGATCAGATTATGAAACCTTGCCCAGAGGTCTGGACCTGATCAATGGAGAAGGGGAAATGGCAAAAGGAAATTCAAAATCATGGAACACTCTGAAAGCATTTTGAAAGCTCAGTGTAGCAGAAGCAAACAATTTTTTTTTCCTAAGAATTGTCTATTTGAAACCACAGATATTTTTATGACACATTCATTTAACATGAGTCCTAAATTATGTTTCTACTGAAAATGCCATAATGCAGAATTACTGAAGGTAGTACCAATATCATTCAGCAAAGAAAATTCAGGACTCTTAGGTGGAGCAATGAGTTTAGGAAGTACCCTAGGACCTCATAGAAAACAGTTAAAATACAGACTCTGACAATAGCATGATCATAGTGGTTGAAGATTCCCCTAAAAAAATAATAAAGAACCTGAAAATCAAACAGAAAACTGTATTTAAAAGCACTGTGAAGCTGCTGTTCAGACTGAGCACTATACTCACCTAAGATTTCCAGCAGGTGAGTCTGGGTGAACTTTGTAACTGCACTTAAAAGTGTACTGCAGTCAAGACCTTTTAGAAGCTTAGAAACCATCATAAAGACTGCCTTGGGATTTTATTCAATAGCATGTTTCTGATCTGCCAAGTGTTTATTTTTAACAATAACTACTGCTCTGAGAAAGGTGTGTGTGTGTGTGTGTGTGTGTGTGCAGGAGGGATGGTGGAAATGAGGTGATTATCATGTTACTCTTTAGGGTACTCTGCCAGTGACATTGCTGGTATTTCTGAGAGGAGACATCATATTTTATAATTAAATGTCAGCCATGACTGCTGATGTCTGTCTTGGTCCTTGAAAGAGTTCAATCTTTGGCACAGTCACATTCTTAGTTACTTTGCAAAAACTCTAATGAAGAAAGTGAGAAAGATGTGTTAATATTTAATAAGCCTACTGATCGATTGCTATGTCTCCTAAAATGTTCATCTCTTTGACTGGTGGGAAATGAATTTCATTAGGATTTCTCTGCTACCTTATAGTTCCTTGTTAACATTTCCCCTTTTGGGGCCCTGAGAAAAAATGCATAGCTTCTTTCCATGAATCTCTGCCATCCATACTCTACTGTACTATTTTCCATATTTATTAGCTGAATAGAGTGGATATAAAGCTCATTTTGCAAGAAAAAATATTATCAGTTCTTTGTAATCTAAAGTAAAATTTGTAAAATGGTATTTTTATGATTTATAGATTGATATAATATATGGAAGCTAATACTATATTTAGATTCAAGCTATGAATATAAAAATATTAAGCTGCCTTTTTATCTTTTAGCTTCATTTTATATATTTTATTGAAAAATCAAGTGAAAAAAATGTGAGACTCTGAGAAAAAGAGAAAGTATTAGAAAAAGTTTTGTTCATGTGAAATAGTTATTTTAATATTTCAATTATTTAAAAGACCTGTGCAAGAGGAAGAAAAAGAAATATAGAGCAATCCTTATATAATATTTATAGTAAAAGAGAAATCAAAATTCTGATTGATAAAATAATTGTCAATGTAACTTTAAGATTTCCTGATACATAGTTATCATGCATTACTTATATTAAAGTTGTACATATGACTCAGGTTGCAACTGAACAGAACGTAGGGGAAAAAAAGTTAAATATATTGATAACATTTTCCAGGAACTAGTTCAACATTTAATGTGCATTATTTCATTTGAGTCTTACAACAACAACAAAAATTGGATATTCACTATATACTAGTATTATTCCTATTTTACCAATTGAAATCCCGAGGACAGATTATGTAAGAAACATGCCCAAAGCACCACAGTTTAAAAAATTGTTTTACATTCCCAAAGGGAATCTAAGCTGAAGCATTCTGTTTCCAGAGCCCAAGCCCTAAAAGATTATTAAGTATTCGGAGATATAAAAGCCAAAATGGAATCGATGGATCCCTAACTTCTAAAATTTCGCCTATTTCCATAGAAAGGAGAGGAAAGTAACCAGGGAGAAAAGCTTAGCAGCAAGAAGAAGGTTGTTTTAGAACCTAATCAAAATCGAAAGCTTTACTTGTAGCCATACCTCATTTTGATGATTTCAATTGAATAAGAAAGTAATTCAGGAAGCTAAGAGACAGAAAATGGCCAGAGAGATCTTTCTTATCTCTTTGTTCCCTATCTAAACAAGGCCCTACATATTCAGTTATTAAATAAACTGCTTCAAGTCTACTTCTCTGCTGAGAGTGGAATTTTATTGGTTTCCAAAAAATCAAGAACCAAAGCTGATGCAAATGATTTTCCAACACAAAACATATTGAGGACTGCTTACATAATTTGCAAGACCTAGTATAAAATGAAAACGCAAGGATCTTGGCATGAAATTATTAAGAATCTCACCATGTTTACTGAAGAGCTTTAAACCAAACTCAGAGCCCTGTGACTGCATGGTTTTATAGCCAAGAAGCCTGCTGCCCATGGGCACCTTCTGAGTGTTGCTCTGTGAACTCTGCAAAGACAGGAGGTTTTGACCATTTAATTTATGTGTCTTTGACTATAAATTGTGAATGTGGATGACCTATATGCTAATGTTCTTCCCTCATTTGAGGCAAATTTAAATCAATTATAATTTCCTTATTCTATTCAGGACACTGAGGGAAAATGAGTCTATATTTCCTTAAAGGAAAAATAAAACATTCCTGTGATTTCTGCACAATCTTTAAAGAGAAAGAACTTTGAGAGAGCATATGTTGTTGTTATTATTTTCCCCATTTTTAGAGTTATCCATTACTGGGAAGAGGTACGTAGATCTTTGTGTAGCTACTTAAGAGCAATATAAAATACTTGCAGTTTATTTCATAAAGAAGAAGGAGGTAAAAAACATTACATTGTGATTTCAATGAGCATTCTGAATCTGGAATATATTTCCTATATGGGCGTGGGAAGTTGGAAAGTGAAGATGAAGCATAATAACAGTAACCCTTTTTTTTTCCCCTATACTTCACCCAAAATTCCCTGTCTTAAAATTTGATCTTTGTCATCATTTTCCATAATATTGGGAAGAACTGAAACTAGCTTGGTAACCCTAACAAGGAAAATTTAGAGCATATGAATACAAAGCTTATCTAAACATCACATAGTACTGGAACAAGGGCTTCCAACATAGAAGCTAGCCAATGAACATGTACAGAGATTATAATTTTGTTATGGATATGAAATTTAACAAATATAAACAGATGAGAAGATATTATTTTAAGTGAAAATATATGGGAGGGACTCATGCTAGATAAAATCTGATTCCTTATGAGTGGAATTATACACATTTGATTAGCTTTCATCTAGCAACCATTAGATACTAAGCATAGTTGTCTATCACTCAACAAGACTTCCCTGGAACACCTCAATTACTTTGCATAAACACCTTCAAGAAACATAATTCTCACATTGTCTGTTGTACCTGGCTCCACCTATAGTTTTGATTCCAGAAAATATTGTATACAATATCACTGATGCTACAACATTGAATACCAATAAACACTTCATTAGTATTTTAAAAACTCTCCTGAATGTTATGATCATGTGATAGGAAGTAAGGGTGAAAGAGAGAATGTGGAATTAAGGGGTTGACATAACTAATAAATTTATGAAGAAGGACCAACAGACATCATGACAAAAAGAAATAGTATATTTCAGTTTAACCATTGTTTGTAAGTGAAATACCAAATTAAACTTCTAAAATTATGATAGCCATATAAAACAATATACATGAAAACAGGTGACATATTTTTTCAATCCCACTTTGCACTGCATTCCAGAGGTTTAATTTTGTAAGATTTACACATTTCTCCTATCTTAACCTTCCCATTCCTCATGAATAATTTTTTGGTAGAATACTGTGTTTTCTGATTATATAGAGACTTCACTTAGTCATGTCCTTTGTTGAATGTTGAACATTTAAATACAGATTTTATTTCAACTGCAAGCTTTTCCTGGTAGCTAGGATTTTTGATTTTGAAAAGAATAAATCTTCCCAAATGGCTTATATTTATCTTCAGAAGCAATTTATAAGGAAAATAAATCTGTCATAATCAGGTCACACAGACATAGTGCTAAAAACAGTCTAATATCTGATAAATTCTATGAAATAAGAGACAATGCTGATTTTGCTATTAAGTGCCACACAATGGTCTTAGATAAAGATGTCAATTTTAGTGTTAGCTGATCTCTACATCTCAGGAAACGAATAACCTGAACTGAGGTGGATTCAGCATATACAATGTTTTGCAATAATTTTTAACATATTTTTGCTGACATTTTATAATTTTCCCATTGATTAAACATGTCTACTTGAATTAGGCATACACACTCCATGAGGCAGCTATCTTAGAGCCATCTTTGGGGGCTCTAAGGTACACTTGTGGTGTGGGATTTCATTATCTAGGCTTATTTCATTATAATATAATAAAATGCAGCAGAAGGCAGCAATGACGTGAGACTGAAATAATCAAACATCGGTTATTTTTGAGGAATCAGTTAATTACATGGTAATGCTGACTGAGCTTCTGTTTATGTATGTGGTTGACTTTTTTTTCAGAGTTTTCATGTATTAGACATAGAGTTTGTGAGTTTAGGAAAAAGATCAGCATATAAAAAACAAGATTTTTTTTTCTCATAGTTAACTTTGTCTCTTCTCCAAGACTTTTTCAATGTTATAAATAAATCATAGCTATTAAGAGAATTTGGCCAATCATTTTGGTAATAACTTGGTGGCAATTACTTCTGACTAGAATATTAATATTATCTGAATCACATAGCAATTTTATAGCATAGTGGCTATTTGAAATACACATCATTTTGCTATTAACTTATAAATTTTTATTACCTAAGGCAAAAATTACAAATAGTTTTTTTAAAAAATATACTTTATACTAAAGGATAATGGGAATCCTTTGAGATACTTCTGACAAGGGCCATGTTCTCCCAGTGAGGGTCAGAGTTCAGTTCCTGAACTCATTCATCACATTCTGACTGGCAAGAGCTGACTAGCTGTAGAGACTACACAGGAGAAAGTGTGCCCTCAGTGACCTCCTAGATCACTTTCACACACAGAGCTCAACAAATACATGCACCCATTCACAAACACCATATATAAATAACTATACAAGGATCCTTGTGACTAACAAAAGCACATTCTAAGATGATCTAGATTCTTTAGGGGTTTACATATTTGAAATTTTAAGTGCTTATTTTAAACATTTAATAGGAAAACATTTTTTCACTAATATTTCAATTACAAATAATCAGATTGTAATTGTTTTATGATGTCCTTGTCTGTGCACAATTTTGAAAGCCTTGAGGTATGTATAAAGCATTTAAAGCAAGTCAAAACCTACCTATTCAGCAATGAGTTTTTGCAGAAACTAAAATCTAATGGTACTTCTTAACTAAATCAGAAACTTACTGTTAATTTAAGATGGTTTCAACTATTGTGCTTGAAACATTTCTTATTTCTTTTTCTGAGGAGGTGACTCTCATCATAAGAAATACAGATTTGGTAAGTTTTCCTTAAGTACCATGACATCATTTATTTAGCCTGTTTTATTTAGTGAAAACATTGTCAATTTTCTCTCTAATTCTCCATTTCCTCAAGTAAAATGGGCTCCATGATGTCAAAGACTAGTCATGTGTATAACTGATGCCCAGTGACTGGCACATTTAGGTTCTCCTTAGCTATTTACTAAATTAATTCATTGATTAACCACCTTTGATATCATGGGCTTGACAGAAATAAATAAAAACAATTGCTATGTACCTAAATAAATAAATTCCCAAGAAGTACTAAGTTTACATTTCAGACAAGAGCCACTCCACCCTTTTGCTGCTTTGGTAAGGGTTTTAGAACTGTAACAGTTAATGGCCAAGAAAAATAACTGAGAGAATGTTTTTCGTGAGGTTTATGAAATTAAACGTATCTGGATTCTGTATTCCATATTCTGTATGAGGTAAATTTTAGAGTAAGCTTCCTATGGATAGGAACTGATTTCACTCATTCCATATTCATAGGATGTGGGCCTTGCAGGAGTTTAACATATTTTTTCTAAAATTAATTTTAGAAATTCACAACTGCATTATTTTCACTTATTTCAGGAAATTGTCTTTAAAAGTTGGGGAATGTGGAGGATTAGAACAAGAGGATGACTGCCTTACTAAAAATTCCCTTTAAAAATATAATATCAAGAAGCATCAAATATGCTGTAAAAAAAAAATAAAAAATCACCATGACCCCAGGATCTTCATGAACTCTAAATCTGATTTTACAAAATACCTTATATTTGAAGAAATTACATTATATTGGCTTTTCTTGAACTGCTATTCTTTAGTTAATTACTAGGCAAGGACAAGTCCCATCAGGTAAATATTGTAGTCAAATATTAAAATTTCTAAATGATATCAGTGCTTCTGGGGAGGTAAAAGCAACAATGATTGTGGCTCCATATCAGTTATGTTTTCTAACTTAACAGAATCTTACTCTTTACCAAAAATATTTAATTTCATAATACGAAAAAATTAGAAAATCAAATAGCAAAATTTGTTTCTCTTTAAAATATACTATTTTTATGTTGACTTAAAACACAGCTAGCTTACTATTTTTTTTAATTACATAATAAAACTCTTAAATTGGTTGGCATGCTTAACTGTCCAGAATTTCAATCATTGCCTAGAATTCTTCATCTTAAAATGTCGAAAAAAATTAAGAGATTTATTTAAGGAAAAAAAAAGCTTTAATGATCTTACTAAAATGTGAAATCTTCTAATAAAATTTAGCATGATTTGAAGTGTCAGCAGTCTATGTAAAAAAAATCAACATTTGCAAATATTCGTACTCAAATTTCTTCCTCTCAGACCAGGGTGGATAGAAACCTATGTATGTGTGCACATCCAA
The DNA here is from genome assembly GCF_021218885.2 of Marmota monax. Lineage (NCBI taxonomy): Eukaryota > Metazoa > Chordata > Mammalia > Rodentia > Sciuridae > Marmota > Marmota monax. Next base: position 4,549,488 of record NW_026692486.1, on the reverse strand, counting down.
ACACATGTACATCCTACCTTCTCTGAGAAGAGGCTGATTAAACATTTTGTTTTCTGTTCTAGGGTCCAGCCGTAAGGTTATAGCACCCCCTAGCACTATCTAACAGAATAGCAGTTAATACTGGTAGGAATTGTAGTTTACAGGAGCTTTAAAGAACATATGTAAAACACTGTACTTTAAAAAAGTATTCTCCATTGGAGGAGGTCTTTCATTTTATTTGGAAGCAAGCATTGTATTTATTACAGTTTATAATTTCTAGCATATAACCTCTTCTGACTCTGAATAGTACCAATTGCTGTTCAAGTACAGAAAGCTGATTTTTCCTAAAGATCATGTTGAACATAGCATACCAGATTTCCACTGGTCCTCTAAATTTTTCTCTTCAAATCATCAAAGAGCCAGACATCTGGAGTGCCAGTAGAAATATAGGACATGGCTGTGATGATTATTGGCAAATCTTATGCAAATTGACGATCTCTCTCTGGGGAGGGAAATGTATACTGAAAAAGTATATTTGAATATGACACATGTAGCTACCATCCAGACAAGATCTTTAGTGTGCTTGTTTTATTCATATCTCATACATTAAGGAAAAAGTTGAAAGATGAAAGATTTGGATACACATGTATTAAATTTAAACTGTTTCGTTTGTTCCATCTTTGAATCTTCAAGCTTTCCTTATTAAGCTAGATTACTATTTTCAGCATGCCATAATAGTGCTGCTTGCATAGCACCTGTCAGTAGGAATTCAGCAATACAAACCTTCGAGTCTCTGATGGGAGTGTAAGTGGAATACCAATTTGCCAGTGCAGCACTCAAGTCTGTAATGTCTACAGGGTTCACAGGGTTCCGATTAGTCTGATGTTTTTGCAGACTTTAGTCAGAAAAGGACCACTGTAAAACCTGGAAACAAACAAAAGGCAAGTTTTCTAACCTTCCTTGGCTTATTTTATGATTTTTTCTTCTCTTCACTCCAGGAATGCTTGGAAGTCATCATTCTTTATTCTGAAATGATGTAAATCTAGATACTGTAAATCACTTGGTCAATGTACATTAAATCTAATTTAGTCTGACCACCACTACTATTCAAAGACCAGCAAATTGATTGTGTTACTAAAAGGTGATCACATTGATACTGCCATTTAATGAACTCCATGCTTGTACATTGCTCCTAATGCACACTATTTTAGATCACTTAGTCAACTCCACTCTAATTGAATTTATCATTTGAAACCTTGACTTGATGCTAATGGTCCAAAAATAGCAGAGTCTTTCCAGAGTAGACCTGTCTACAAAATACCATATACTGATGTTTTCCTGCAAGAAACACTTGTCTTTCTTGTCTTTTTGTAAGGGCCGGGTGTCAGTTATTGAGGTGCAATTATAAGAAAACTTGCATTTAGAAAAAGATATTATTGACCTCTACAAATTGACTGGCAACATCAAAATTTGAAAGTGGAGCTCAGGCAGGCTTAATGGGATATATGCAAATACTCTCCAAGCACAGGCCTGAAACTGTCATATGGCTGTTGTTATTTTAAGATACGCATGATCTCCTCTCTCTGTTCTAGCCCCTTTTATTTTCACTAAATGGAGGCAGCATGTTTGCAAGACTAGTCTGGCTTGAGAGAAATGACAATAGCATTTGCTGGGTTCCACCATGAAGAATCATTACTGGTGCCAGTTGGTTTCATAAGACAGCCCTAGGGGAAAGAAAAGTGAAACTGATGTAAGGTGACATTAAAACGGTGGGGGGGGGGAGAGAAAACCAAGAATATACATGATTTCTGTAGGTTTCCAAAATCAAGGCAGCATTGTAGAAATTAGAAACAAGCAGAGAATAGTAACTGATTATGCTTTAAATTTTTTTAACGAAAGAGGAACCTAATTTAGTGTTGCATTGTAGTTCAAAAATAGCTCCGCATAATTCATAAGGTGCTGTACTCAAGGAGCACTGAAGTTCCTCATTATGATAATGTCTTTTGATAACTTTTATTGAACATAAGCATTCCCATGATTAAATCTCTTAATAGGCGGCTCTCTTCAGTAGTAGCTGCCATAATTTCAAAGCTATGTTATACACATTTCTGTGTAGAAACAAGATGATGATATCTAACACTGCTTGCCAAAAATCCAATTGGAGAATAAATGTATGGAGAAATAATCTAATTTACAATAAAAATTTCCAACTGAAAAATTACCATCTATAAAAAAGTTTTGAGCAAAAAATAAGGGATTTGTCATCATGGGTTATACTTGAAAATCAAATGTATATTTTTATACCACCCAACCTTTCCAATCCGCTTTTCTTTTGCATATGTATGCCCTGATATGTTAACCCTCATAGGAAAAAAAATAGCTAATTACACCTTTTATCTATACTATTCCTACTGATTTGTTACATGGGATTTGATAGATTCCTGTGTTCTAGGTAATGAAAAACTATCCATGACCAGGAATGTGCCAAATCTGTGCAGAATATACTTATAAATATATCATTAAGACATTCAGATTCTTTCCTCTAAAATAAACCTCTACAAGGAACTGTGAAGTGCCTGAATCCAATTTTTCCCTACTTGCAAGCCAAAAGTGAGTCCCCTACAATTTCATAGGTGCTAGCAAAAAACACAGGACTCTTGGGTCAGAAACATAGGATTTTATTACTCATGGCACAGAAAGCAGTATGTGCTTCAAATTCATGTCAGCTATTTTGTTATTCGAGTCTTATAGGATGAAATGAAGGGGTTCAAGTGGAGGCTTTGTATCCCCTAAGTTTGCATCAGAGTCCAGGAACGCTCAGCATAGGAAACCCTAAGCTTCTATAATGAACCACTAGCAAATCTTCCTAATATTTGCCTGCTGGGAGCCATTAGCCAAGTAGGTATGACAATTTCCTTGCCAGCGTACCCCATGTTGCTTAGTGAAAGGACTCGTGGAAATAGGACATTTTGCAGTGACATTGCATGTAGGTGACCTTGCTCAAGGACCAGGGCGGATTAGGGTGTTCCCGGTTTAGGATACTCCGGTTTAGGGCGTTCCTGGTTTAGGTTTCACGTTTAAGGTTTAAGATTATTCCTGCTGGGAATAGGGCGTATCCTGCTGCCTGAGTTCCCCTTGAGTTCTCACGGGATTCAGACAGTATTTTTGGGGAGACAAAAGCCCAGTGGAGGTGGATTTGGGCAGAGAACGTGGATTTCCCCAGAACGTGATTGTAGACGGCTGGTGTGAGTTCGGGAATAAAGAGTTGCTGTTTGAATCTACAAGCTGTGTGGTGGCTCGTGATTTTGTGCCCAGCCAGACTGCGGCATTTGCCTATAGGGAAACATTATCATACTGTGTAGTCACAAACCTGCCCCTTGCTTTGAGAACACACTCTGTCTACCTTCTAGACTTCTTGTAATATGAACATCAACAAAAATGATAATCTAGCACAAAGAAAAACAGTGCCTCTGCTTGTGCAGGTATATAATAGTCACATGGAACACCATCTCCCCGAATTCTACTATCTCTGAACTCCCATAAAATGCATCTTATGTTCTGCATCATATTATCTTGAATTTATTTGGACTTTCATCCATATATCCAATGTCCTCAAGTCAACTATAAGTTCTTAGAAAAAAATAGATTCTTTGAATACCAATATATATTCTTAATTTCTATTATAATATTATAACCTTATTTGTGCTCTATATATTTAGGAACAATAATTGATGATGACAATCCAGTTGATTGATTGATAGTGAAAATTATATGAAAACTGAAAGATGTAATCAATTTTCAAGATATTTTGCCCTCATGTTGCCAATATCTACAGTGTTACAAATCTCATATGTTAGATGGCTAACATTGCATAGAATAGAATTAAAAGTGCACAGAGTCCTACTTTTTAATTCATACTTTTCAATGTGATGTGAAAATAATCTTTATCAGGAAAACTGATTCCATTTAAACACAGGAATGTTTAGTTAAAAGGATTTTGTGTAAAAAATTCCTTTGAGAAGAGAAAAATAGAAATGTAAAACAGGAGGAAACAGAGTTAAAATGAATTCCAAGCCAAAAAAAAAAATTCCAAAACAAAAGCCATGGTCACTTCTTGGCAGGGAAAAGGTAGAAAGTTTGGTTTGCATGTGGAGACAGATACTTAAATACTTAAGAAACTGCCTCAAGTAGTTTTTTTTTTTTTTTTTTTTTTGATACACACATGTAGCTTAAAAGTTTCATGTTTTAAATCTATTGCTACTAGAGCCTCCTATAACATGAAAAGAAAACATTAAAATCAAGATTTTTTAAAAAAAGAATATTAGAGATAAACAAATCATTGGATGTAGAAAATAAAATGCCATGGTTTCTCCTATTCATTGAATAAGTGATATTTATTACATGAACCATAACGTAGAACCCAGTTTTGTAGACAGCTTTAAATGTATGTTCATATTTTAGGTAAATATGAAGAGAACAATATACCTTGCAAATATCATGAGTTTGATTTTGTGTGATAAAATAAATGAGAAATCTGCCAAAGTCTAAATCAGAAAAAAAAGGTAAGTTATTTTAGAGGAGAAAAAAAAAAAGAAAAACTTGAGATGTAAATATCTGCCAAATAAGGTACAGAAGCAAAGGGAATTTAAAAAGGTTTTGGGAAAGAAATGAACAGTTTCTAGTTGTTAAGGTAATTAACCTTTTTTCAGGATCATTAAAAAATGTTTTTTCCTGCACACTACTAATTTTCTTTCAGGTTATAGAGGTCATTGCTTAACTGAACAGGATGGGGGAAAAATTGAGAGCTGGTGTTCATCTACCTAGTGCAAAGAGAGCAAAAATAATAGTTATAATCAATGTCAATTTTTTTCTCCCTCTGGCATGTGCCTTCCTACCCTTGAATTCTACCACAGGACAATGAGATAAAACCCTAGAAATAACATCCATAGAAGTCTTAATGATGGTGAAAATTAAGACTGTAAAATAGTTTCTGTGGTATTTTGAATAAATCTCAAATCTTCACACTATTTTGTATAAGCAATGTTGTTTTTACCATCCAATTTTGCATTAAACAATGAGGCCCATTTTCAGTGCAGAGAAATGTTTTTTTTTTTGATTCTGTGCCCCCTGGAGCTAATTACTAAAGGATGTTTATTTAAGGACAAAAACACCATGCTTGAAGTACTCACACAAAACAGAAATGGTGAGGGCTAGGATGATGATATAAATAAATGTACTACCAGTACTGGCCCAGCACATACTCATGCTGACCTCCTTAATTTCATACTAGCTTTAGCTTTTCATGTGTAGAAGTTTTATTTTCATGGATATTTGGTAACTTATGCTACCTCTGACTTTTGTTGCAAACACTTTGATAGAGTTGGAGCTCAAGGAAACAGCCTCACATGGATTTAGAAATGATCATGGCTAATTCTTCTTGACTGGAAACGTGAGTGTGTGGTAGGTGCCATGTTCTTCAAATAACTTATCCAATAAAAGGGCAAAACAGATAAGTCATTGGAAACCAGGGAGATGGTTCAGGAGTTCGATTACTATTACAATCCAACCAAAAAATAAAAATAAAATAAAATAAACTTGATTAACTCATATTAAAATCATAGATTTGCCCTACAAATGAAAAATGTATAAGAAAGATTGGAGGTTTTGAAGGTATACAAGCCTGAATTTGAGTAATCCCTTACAAAAACTTATTCAATTACCCTATTTAATGGATGTTTGATTTAAAGGATATATATACTCTAGTCAGAGTAGATTGGGACACAGGGCCTATGAGTACTATGCTTATTAATAAGATTGGTTTTCATTTTGCTTACCTACTTTTCTTTCTTTTTGTCTTTTGTTACCTCTGCCTACTGGTAAATGGAAAAGTTTAACTTGTATTTCCATTTTGCCTTTTAGTATCTGGTCCACCACTTCTGATCAACCTGTGTCCATGAAGGTTCCCACTTGATATTTTGGGTAGAAGGGAGCCCCTGGTGGTAGAACTAATGAGCCTGCCTTCTTCCTGAGGGCTAATAATTGGAGGCAAGTAGAGCTATTAATACCATGAATTCTTTATATATCCTGGATCTATATAGTAATGCCCAAAAAATAAAAATAAAAGTTATTTGCTTATAGCTATGGCCAAGATATGACAAGAAGGATTGGGTTACACAACTAGGAGACAGATAAAACAGGAGAGATGATGGATCATAATTATGTAATTGACACTAGTAGAAAAACTAATAGGATTCTTTATTCTTATCTTTTTTTTTTAATTGTGAGATATTCCATTTAAATGTTTAATTCTTCATTTTTCCCTACTATTGCTGTGTTTGAAAACAAATAGGTAAACTTTTTTTTTCTTTTTTAGAAGAGATAGCTATCATTGTTTGTTTAAATGAAAAAAAGTAAGTGTATCTTTTAAAATGTGATTTGTTTACCTCAAAGAACTTAATAATAAAAAATTCAAATGACTACACACATTAAAGAGATTCAGAGCAAATTCAATGGGATTAGAACATCACAAAATTTCTTCATTATTAAGTTTCTTAAAAGTACATTACTACTTCTGCAATCTGTATATGGGGTAAAAATGGGAGTTCATAACCCACTTGAATCAAAGTGTGAAATATGATATATCAAGAAATTTGTAATGTTTTGAACAACCAACAATAAAAAATTTAAAAAAAAAGTACATTACTACCATATAAAAAGAATTCATATCTCATAGACATGATATAAATATAATTGTTTATTATGTAAATTATTATGAAATTCATAAAATAATATTAAAATATAGATATTAAACATTTCATATGTATAACAAGTCAAAAATTACAATTTACCCTTACCAAGTACTTGTTACTTGGGCTTCCCATATTATATCTTAGCAGAGAACCTATCAGGTTGTTTCATAAATGTTTGTTAATTAATTTTCCTCCTGAAACCTCAGGGCTCTTGCTACAAGAAAGTATTCCCATTTTGTAGAGTAGTTTTCCTTGTAGAGTTGTTTTGAATATTTAGAGTGAGCATAAAAGACATTGCTGAATTTAATGGCCAAGCATGTAATATTTTCACAGTAGTTCCCTTCTGTGAAAGTATAATTTTCAAGATGGTAAAATATGACTCTCATGAAATATAAAATGAAAATCTATTAAAGATATTTAGCTTGTTAATTAGTGAGGAAATAAGAAAGGTATTAAAACAGATTCAAATAAAAATACCTTTTAGAGACTTTTATTCAAAATTTATTTGTATTTCTAACATTAAGAAACCTTGACATTGATGATAGTTTGTATAAAAACAGCTCCCATCCCTACTGATTTTTAAAATAGCCTCATCAATAAAAGACAAAAGTGCATGATCCTCTAGAATCAGATTACCCCCAATGATCTTGGTAAACAATGTCCCAACACTCCACTGAAAGGACTTCCAGGAATCTCATTTAAGAACATTATTTTTTTTTTGACAATTGTTTGCCCATTTCCAATCCAACATTTTTGAGTACATCCTATTCCATAAGATTCATCTGAGACTAAGACTTTATTATCTTTGCATCCTCATACTTAGTACACACTTGGTTCTCTAATAGTTTAATTAACTCACTAATAGCCACTCCCCAAACAGAACTTAATTACAAGGAACTAAGCTTTCTCATACTTCCTGTCCTCCATTCAATTAGCTCATATGGAGTAATCACAGAATTATGTTCAATTTAATTTAAGATATATTGAATAAACCCCTACTATATACTTACTGAAAAAAAAAAGGAGAGAAAGGTATTGTAGTGGCTTGATTTGTATCTCTTTAATTTTTCTTCTTGAAGGTATGTTAAATTTTGCTTTCTTATCCTTTCTTTAACATAATTACCATGCAAACACATTTGAAGTAATAATTCTGCTTTTTAATAGGGAGTTTCTAGTCCATGAATACTAAAGGACAAGGTAGGAATAATAAGTACCTCCTGCTAGTTTATACTGCCATCCTGACAATAGAGCTCTCAACAATTTTTGAGGTGTGACTGAATGCTCAGAGAAATGAACAGAGAAAAAGAAGACTGAGGAAAGAGTCAGAGGTCATCTACATCTAGAGGGACCCATCCCCTGTTTTACTGTTTTGTCTCAAACAGTTCTCTAAGCCCACCATGACTTTGCCTTTTCTTAATGAGTCGACACACTTTTTATCTCTTCAGTGTATTTATCTCTTTGAACCTGACTTAAAGTAGGGAAAGTACCAGCTTTCTCTGTCTTCATAACTCCTCTTCCTTGCATGTCCCAAGGACTAATTTATAGGAAGGAAAAGAGATTAATACCTATTATACCTATTAGAGGCCCAAGACAGATGTAGGTGCTTTAAATAAATAAGGCCTCCGATTGGGTATGTTTCATGAAATAAAATGAAAGGGTAAGTAATTTATCCATAATCACAACAGTGGCAGAGGCAGAATTCAAATTCAGGATTCAAGATAAACACAGAAGGAATAGTGCTAACAATTTGGACTTTGCAGTTAAAAAATAAATAAAAATGTCCTCTGTTTGCATCAAAGTCAACCACTTTCTGTAATTTTGAGCAAGTTACTTAACTTTCTATAATCTCATGGATTTCTTCTAAGAATACTAATGCTGTGTGTTGTTAAGTAGGTTTCAGAACTAAATTAGATACTACCTGAAAGGCACGTTGTCACTAATATTTTAAGTTTCAATATTATTATATATAGTTAAAGTTCTCTGTCGAAGCTTTTACTGATAATCAACAGGAGTAACCAAACAGACAATTATAAAGATAACATACATGATGGAGTTATATAAGTTAAGGTGTTTATAAAGTTCTTAAGAGTCTATAGGATTGTAGCTAGAAATATATATGGTTTCTGTTTTCAATATTTTTTGAACAGAAGATGGAATTCATTAATCATTTCCATCAGAGATGCTCTTCATTTTCACCCTTTCATTAGTGACATTTATTTCCATATTTTAGGAAGCTCCCCTTCTTAGCCTGGGACCATTCATATGATCATTTTTCTCAACTGTGTAATTTTAGTTTTTGAGGAAAAGATCACCATCTCAGTAGTCACAGTTCTAAAAGGAAAAGGGAAAAAAAAGTAGAACAGATCTATAGTTCTAACTTCAGTTTAAAACATGGTTTAATATTTAACATTTCCTTTTTATGTACATTCGCTTAAAGATCCTCCTTCTCTGTGCATGTTTCAACCTGTGCTAAAAGAGAGGAAGGACTCAAAAAAAAAAAATAACCTGAACATATCCATGGCTATGAGGTCTCAGCTCTTGCACTGATCAGCCTCAAAGTTGGGATTCCTCCAGGATGCATTTTTAGTTCTCAGTGTGCCATTATATAAAGCTCAGATGGGCCAGAGCTTTCAGATAGTTAAGCCCCAAACTACTGACCACATTCATTAGTGTCAGTTTCTCAAGGATTCAAATTATGGCAGATCTTCCTTTTCTACCACTGATCACATGATTTATCTCAGCAATAATTTTTTGACTGAGATGTATTGAACCTTCTTTCTTCCCCCATAATAGGAAATTAGTGAACTTTTGTTCAGAACTTTAGTTCTATTTGTCACAAATACATGTAAAAAGAAAAAAAAATAATAACCTGAACATATCCAAGGACAGAAACTTTGTTCATATTATAATTTATAAATCCTTTTTGAAAAAAATTATCATCTCAGATAAAAGGTTTAATTATTCTTCAAATAAATTTTAATGGGAGTGAAATTAGTTCTGAGAACTTATCTGCACACCTCCTTAGTGGACTGCTAATCTTGGAAGGGGTCTAGTTACCTATACTTGGAGGAATCATTCCATAATTCCTAAATAGATTTTTTTTCTTTTATGTAGTGCAACAATGATTATCTAACCATCCACTTTTATTATAGTACATCCCAAAGAAAAGTGAATCTAATCTTTCTACTGACTTGCTACAAGATTTTTTCCCTGCAGCAAGATTGTAATAAAATTTCAACACATGCACAACACTAAATTATCTGGGGGGAAAAAATTCACCATGTTATTTCCTAAAATTACTTTTTGTTTTGTATTCCATCCCTTCCCCCACTTCACTAGCTTATGAAATTTTAACTGGCAAAGGATATAGAAATCATTTACTTTTAAATGTTTTATTTTTAAGTCCTGGTACCTATGGTATAATATCTAGCATATAGTGAGATCTAAACATTTCTCTTGACTGCATGGAAATCAAACAAAAAAAAAATGAGAAAGAGGCAGAGGAGTATGGCACAAAGCAATATTAAGGAAACTGAGGAAGGAAATAAAGCTACCATCCCAGTTTTATTTTACCTTCTGAGTAGGTGAGATGCTATTCCTATGCAACAGGACAAAAGTATCATGAAACATCCAGAAAAAAATCACCCTGTTTCTGGGGAAGTACATTCTCAAGAAGCATATAGAAAACATTCTGTTAAGTCCCCAAGCCTTGGAAAATATTGAGGATGGTTACTAAAATATTCAATATAAATAATGCTTGTATTTCAGACCAGAATACAAAAATAATAAGTTTACTCCCAGAATTTTTCAGAAGCACAAATGGGAAAACTACTCCTAACTTTTACCATGGAGCCAGCCTTTGTTTGGAAAACGGACTTATATATGTTGGAATGTGGCACCAAACTGAACATCAGATTTTATATATATATATATATATATATATATTTTTTTTTTTTTTTTGATGGTGCTAGGGATTGAACCCAGGGCCTTATGCATGTGAGACAAGCAGTCTAACAACTGAGCCACATCCCCAGCTCCTGAATGTTAGATTTTAACATAATGTAACCAGCATTGACATCCTGAGAATCAAAGTCCTCATGTCACCTAGGTGTTTAAAGGAATCAGAGACAGTCTAGTACAAGCAATAGAGTATGCAACAATAAACTTTTGGGGTTGGAAATATGTATGAAATACAGGGTGATACCAATATGCTTAAGAATTCTTTCATGAATCAGTTGTCCTCTGCAGAAAGGGCAAGAGAAATACTTTAAGTCAGTATCGGAACATATCCACATGAAGTCTATTTTTGCCAAAGCATGACACAGCAAGAGAGGCACTAGTCAGACTAGCAAATGGAAAAAAAGGGCATTTTTCTTTTTAAACAAAATTTACTCCAATAGAATAGTTTTTATTAAACATAGGTCATTTAGATAGAAGCAAGATAAGCCTTATAATGTTCAAATTTATTTTATGTTTAAAGAGGAAAAACAGAAATCTATATATTATTTTTTACTTTTAGCACCAGACAGGAAAAAATAAAATAAAATAAAATAAGGGGCAATTTGAAAGAACCCTAGATAATCTAGATAATTATATATGTAGTACTTACTTTATGGTTGGCACTATTCTAAACTTTTTAAAATGTATTTAATAACTCACTCAGTACTTGAAGCACATCTGTGATGTAGGTTCTGTTATTACACCTATTTTATATATTAGGTAGCTGGAAGATGAAGTTAAATAGCATACCTGATATCACACAGTTGGCAAAAGAAGCATTCAGGCTTCTTAGGCTATAAAGTGTGTGTTCTTAACATATACTTGCCCTTCCATTTTACTTAATGGTCTTCTTCCATGGAATTCCCATTTTATTACCTCCTATAACTTTACATCATTCCTCTGAGTTTTATAAAAAGAGATTTTCACAGAAAACATAGTAAATAGTTAAAATCCAGGAATCTGTTCTGTGATTTAGGCTAAACAAGTGACCAAAGTGCTTTTCCTCCTCAGTTTAATGATGATAATAATAGTTCCTACTCTGTTCAGTTATTATAACTAAATTAAAATACCTAATTTAGTTATGATTGTCTTTGACACATGATCTATCCAGACCTATTTAGATATTGATTTCATTGTAGATACAGATAGAGAAATTGAGAGATGAAGACACTGTCATTATGGATAATGCTATAATTATTATTTTTCATATAAGGGAAGTGAGAGACAAATATCAAGTTGACTCCTTGAGTCACAAACTTCTTTGACACCAAATATGGAAGGCAAAATTTCTACACATTTTTTTTATCCTAAGATATCAAAAGTCCCCAAATCACAGTATTTGAATAAAAAGAGTTCAGTAGCCATGAAGAATTAATGCAAAACACACACACACACCACACACACACATTCATTCTTAATTAGATGTCTGTTAAAACTTCTGAAGTCCCGTTCTTGATTCATCAGCTGGTAACTTCCTAAAACTGCTCTAGCATACTGCCAAGTCTTTCCTCCTGGGTCTCACCCACTCACTGATTCTCTCTCCTTTGACTCTCTGTGTGGAACTCTGATTGGCAGGTCCATGTCGCTGGCTATTCACTCATAAAACGTACACCATTAGTTTTGTTCCACCACATAACATTCTCTGTAATAAACCTAACAGCATCTACAGAAGATCAAGTATTTCTCTTCCTACATTCTTCTACATTGTCTCGTATAAATCTGTTTTGCACTTACTTATTTCAAAGCAATTTTCAAAGTAATCAAAAATTACTTCAAAGTAATTTTCTGAATTTAGGATAATCTAAGATATATTTATTGTCTGTGATAGTAAAATGTTATTTTTTAAAAATTAAAATATTAATAATCAAGTACACCACTGTGGTCTCTGGCGGACTAATACTCTGGGCGGACCTTTTCTCTCAGCAATTTACAACAATGGAATCCAATGGGCCAAGATCTTAACATTGGCAAAGATTCTCTCAAACCTTATTTAATCTCTTTGTGTGTAAAATTGGTTAAACGTCTGAAACGTATATTGAACCAGATCTTAAATGTGTTGTAGCATATTAAAATTAATTTTAAATTATAAAGAGATCCCTAGAGCAATAGCAAAGCAGAGATTTGTTGCTTTCAGAATAGAGGCTAATTCAGCTGCAACAGCAAGATCCGATGAATGTTCTCTAAAACCATGAACTCTCACACAGTACAAAAAGCTTCTATAAGTGCAGATGAGCTCTGTTCATTGACTGAAAAAGACTTTTCATTTCAAGGAGCAGTGAGTTATAATTCTGAATCATGAATACTGAAATTTCCCAAGCTGCTTGAGATAAACTCATTTCTAGTGCCATATACATTACTTGACACCAATAAAACTTCTCTTTAATATCACAGTTAAACTGTAAATAATCTCTTACTTGGTTTTCTCCCTAACAGACTAGCTGGGCTATCTGAGTTTATACACTGTCCTATAATCTCTGTGTTTGTATGTTGTTGCAAGTACCTGTGCCCCAAGGGTTCATACTGTCAGCAAAAAAGAATCTTCATTTGAATTACATTATTAGATTCGATCAGGGAACTATATTTTATCTGCCCAGAAAGTGACACATATTGAAAAGGTACAATTTCCATATATAGAAGCACTGGCAAACTACACATTTTTACTATGGCTGTCAGAGTGGGTCTGATACTTGATAGTCAATGTCTATACAAGACAGTAGGTCAAAATATATAGTTTCAGGCAATGGCTTCTGAATTTCCAGAAGGGTTGGCTGCTAAAATTGTTATTTGTCAATGAATTCTTTGTTGTGTGACATTAAGAATTTTATACATTAAAAAATAATTATTTATCTTTAACCTGTACTATCTGTTGTTCTTCCAGAAGAGAAAATATTCAAAATGCCTATTGAGTTTGTACTGTGAAAACATATTTGTTCTCTTTTCTTATTTCTCATTCTAATATAATATTCAATGGTGCATCATTCTAATTTCTAGAAAATATTGCTGATTTTGGGTAGAAACGTGGTGTGTATAATACTCTAGATGTGAAGTTAACAATGTTCATAAGAACTTAGGAACTTGAGATAAGAAAATTTATATATAAGTCCTGGTCACACCATTTATGAGCTAAAGAATTAGAGAAAAAGCAAGTTCTTAGAGGATTAAGTTTCCTCTGCCACTGTTGTAGGGGCCAATGAAACGCTATATGAGTAAGTGTTTTAGAAATCATTATCACACCAGTGCTTGTAATTGTTATCACTACATCTTATGGGAAAATACTTGGAAAGTTTGACTTCTAGTTCTCACTTTACCTACATAAAAGTCATAAAGGAATTACCCATTTGACCTTCATATATTGAGTGTTTTTCTCTCAAATTAAGCACTTTCATCTTGTGTATGTTTAAAGACTTTTTAAAGATAACATAAAAAGAAAAGTGTGAAACCCTGAAGATTTTGCTGTCTGAAGTGCCAGCTTCTTCATAGTTGCACTAAGAGCCCAATCATAGGGCCAAGGGAGTGTGTTTTTCCTCATTTAATATTTGACTTCATTCCAACCTGACCCAATTCACTTGACACAATCTGAACTGCAGGTGGCTAGTTAGTTGTGTAATTACAGTTCCACGGTTTCCATTTAATACTATGGACTCAATTTAGTTGTACAAAGAGAATGCAGATTACCACATAGATTAGTTCTTTAAAGACTTTTGATCCTTTTGTATTTTAATAAATTTTCCAAAAGCTATTATTGCTTCTCTTAAAGACTTGATTCCTGAAAGCTTTTGTTCTTTACAAGCTTAATATCTGCTGAAGAAAGCTGCAGAAAAATGTTCAATAATGGAAATGCTAAGCCTTCATTCTTATAATCAACATAAGCTTTGAATCTTTATCAAACCTTTATCAGCTGTTCATTACATTCTATCCTTTAAGTTCATGCTGACTTCACTATTGAACTCTTCATATTTCTTTGTTTTGCTTTGACAAACATTTCTGGCATATATTTTGACTTCTGGAGAGACTGCTATTTTTATTTTTGATTTTTTTTTTACATTTATATAGAGTCTATTGGTGTTCAGTGTTCGTTATAGGTTCAATGCAACAATATCCACATATAACTAGCAAAGTTTATCACCTGCAATGAAGTCCATATTAATATTCCAGTTAATTTACAGCTTGATTATAGTTAGATTTACTTTAAAAAGCATTGAGCAGTGGTTGTTTTCTGGAGTAATCTTGAAGATTTATCTTTGTTTATTTCCTCCCTAATACGTAAAATTGAGAGTCATCTTCTTATGATTTATGATTTTTATACTTTGAAAGTTAAGATATTGGCAGAAAAAATGATAAAAAAATCATTGCATTAAAATGCAGTTATGTTTACAAATGTTTTCATCCACCTCTTTTTATTTCTCTAACATTTGTTTGAGGTCAACAAATGTGCTAGGAAACACCTTTGCCCCTGTGGGAAAGAAGGATAGACCTACAGAAGACATAACTCCTCCCTGTGGAGACTCCTGGTCTAATTAGTAAAGATAAATTTAAAAAAAAAATACAACAGTTAGTACCTTAAAGAATATTGCATGTAAGAGCTGACATTTCTGTCATTTTCTCTATCTCAGAGATTGAGAGGAAATTTCCTAAGTAGTGATGTTTTAGCGCAATTGTGAAGAACATAAAAGAACATCAGACACACAAAAATTATTTTAAAGAATATAAAAAAATAAAGTAAATAAAAGATGGAAAGTTTATTTAAGGCAAATATTTTATTGCCCTTTGAATAGCTCTTGCCCTGTTTTTTCCCTAGTATTGTTGTGGGCCAGGCTATATGGGGAATATAGCCTCCATTTTACCCTGAGATTCCATATCATGTAAGAAATGCTTCTCCTATGGGAAAGCCCCGCCTCTGTACCCATTAATAGTTACCTAGTATAACACAACTGGCAACACTAAATAGCAATTCTTATACAATGCAAAATTGTTCCCTTTTGTTTCCATTTTTCTTGGGCAGTATACTTTGTCAGAGATTGATTATTTAGACATTAGTAACCATTATCTAACTTATACTGAACTAGGGTCATTTTGACCCACTTCCGTTCTGCTTGCTTGCTGCTATACCAACCTGGAAAGTCCCGTGTGAAATAGTAATGTACCCATTGCATTGTCTTCCTAACTTCCCAATCCAGCTTCTGTACCTGCTTGCATGCAGCTATGTCATGCAAAAACCTGGGTGGTTTTTGCCTTTAAATATCCTAAAATGCTCAGGTTTGGGGCTATTCCTTGCAGAGAGAGTTATGGGTCCTGCAGGGAGCAATCACAGGCTGGCTGCTTAGATAAAGACTCCTCAATTTGGACGAAACTGGGACTAGGTGAGTTTTCTGAGTGACCTGCCCCACAACAGTATAAATGATCTAGTCTATTCTCTTGCTTTATTAAGTAAAAATATCTGAAAATCATATTTTCTGATCTAGGATCTTAAAGTTAAGTTTGAGCCCAGAGCTAAACCCTGGCTTTGTATTAAGAACCTGCATAGATAAATAATTTGAAAAATTATTTTTCAAATTATGTAAGGTTATTGAGAAATTTACAAAAAATCATTAATTTTATTTATTTCCTTATTTTATAGTGGATTGCATTTTGACATAAAGTACATGAATGGAGTACGATTTCTCATTCCTCTGGCTGTAAGTGGTTCAGAGTAACTCCACTAGTGTAATCATACATGTATATAGGGTAATAATGTATGTCTTTTTCTAATAGTTTAAAATTATAGTTTGTGGAGTTATAGATTCACCCTGTATACTTTGTCACATGCTATATATAAACTTGCAAGAGGTGTTGTTACCTGTTAGCTTTTTGTCGATGTGACCAAAATACCTGACAAGAACAACTTAGAGGAAGATAAGTTTATTTTAGGCTCACAATTTCAGAAATTCAGTCCGTGTTCAACCAAATCAATTGCTTTGAGCCTCAGGTGAGGTAAAACATCATGGCAGATATAAGTTGCTCTGCTCATGGCACCCAATAAACAGAAAGAGAGGCACCAAAGATAAACTATAAACTCCAAAGGCACATCCCCAGTAACCTATTTCCTTCAGCCGCACCCTACATGCTCACCCTACCTGCCTGTGGTTACCATCCAGGACAGTATTCTTTTCAATTATTAAATCATCAAATGGCTCAATCCACTGATTAGATTACAGTTTTTATAATATAATCATGAGATTTCAGGGGAGGAGGCACCTCACATTCAAACCATAGTAGGACATCAAGAAAAACAACTCATTTTTTAAAAAAATATGACATAGAATTTTAAACAGCAATTTAACACACTTTGCTATTTTAAATACCAAAATTCAATCCAGTGTGCATATAATGAACTATAATTGTCTAATATTTAATGTGCAAAGCTTTAAACTTTCATCTTTGCATTTCTCAAGATGCAAAACTTACTCTTAGACAAAACACTAAGTATTAAAGTACTAAGTAAATATCTTAAACATTGATAGCCTTGCTCCAGATTTTCAGTCAGTCTTATTCTCTCAGCTTTTCTGTAACATGAATTTCACTTCTAGATTTTTGAAAGTGTCAGAAAATCTTGTTTGAGTGAGTAAAATACAATTTTAATGGAGTTGCAATTTCATTATGTTTTTTTCCTTATATTTTCTATGTCTATGCCAATAATAAGGATATTTCTATCTTTGA
This sequence comes from Marmota monax, assembly GCF_021218885.2. Taxonomy (NCBI): domain Eukaryota; kingdom Metazoa; phylum Chordata; class Mammalia; order Rodentia; family Sciuridae; genus Marmota; species Marmota monax. The sequence continues at coordinate 4,532,065 of NW_026692486.1, read as the reverse complement.
ATTCTGTCCTTGCAAGGTTCAGCATAATGGGCACTTAGTGATATCTGTCATGGTTTTATTTCAGTGGATATCCTGACTGCTATCTGAGCAGACTGTATGGGGGTATGTAAGATCCCAAGGATACATGCTTTAAATACTTAAATAATGGTAGCTCTGGCTTATCTTCACATCCTGTCATTTCACGGTCCAATCTGTATTTCTTCTCCAGCCTTTCTAATTTTTAATATACTATTTGTAAGGATATGATTAAGAATAGTTCTATAATAGTGAAGAAGTTTATATACAGAATTTCTCAAGTAAGGTTCTCAGGAGCAAATTGTTTTCCCTCCTTTTAACAAAATCAATAGCCCACCTGAACTTACAGCCTTTTATCTCCCCAAAGAGAAATGGCCTGAATAGAGTTTTTTAGTTATTCTATATATAGGGAGTGTTCTATAGTTCGACATTATGGGTTCTCTTGGAATATGTCCTAATCTGCAGCACCTCCTCCTTGAAACCTCCCAAAACATATGGGCAGCAGGAAGCTGTCCTCCTTTCTTTTTTCTGATATTCTACAACTCTTTCATACTGGATGGTAACTATAAAGCTACAAACAAATATGCAAACTCTTCCTGAAGAAGACAACATCCACCTATCATATACCTCTGATGAGTCAGATACTCTGTAGTTTTATTTTAATATCAGAATCCTGTAAAAGCAAGTTTCACTCTCCCTCTGATATGTGTGGAGGAGTCAATGCCACGTTAGGTTTAAGCACTTGCCCATGTTCCTGCGTTGGCGAAACCAGGATCCCTAAAGCCTGCTCTTTCTCCAAAACCAACACTCTCTTTATGGAGAAATCCTATAACTAGACTATTATAATAATGGATTGGAAAATGTCTTTATGTTAAAAATCAATGAGGAAACTGTGTGGTGAAAACTATCAGACCAAAAAAAAAAAAAAAAAAAAAAAGATGAAGATGAAGAAAAATTTCAATAAAACTGCTTATTCAAGGACTTTTTTTCCCCCAGTGAAAAGTAATATTTTTTTCTGATGTCAAAATTCTTAGAAGTGTTACACATTTATTTCAATTTAGCCAAAATTTAATGAGCACCCGTAATGGGCCTCTGACATTGTGATAGATGGTAAGACCCAGGGAATCCAAAGTGGAAGTGCACTAAGCCATGGAGTCTTTTCTTACTGGCTTCAGCACGTGGGAAGAAAAAATAGCACCTCAGGCCTCATAGATGCCATTGGATTCTATAATTAAACACCATAAGACTCTTACTTCTCTGTTTTTTTTTTTCTTAAAACATCTACAGACATTAGTTCTGCATCTTTATAACTGTCCTAAGGGCTATCCTAATATGATTCTGCTCACCAAAACCTCTTAACCTTTACTGCTATTTGCTGTAGGAAAAGGTATGTGGAGTCATAGAATTTTGTTATTAATAAATAAGGATTGCAGGGGTTGGGGATGTGGCTCAAGCGGTAACTGTGCTCGCCTGGCATGTGCAGGGCGCTGGGTTTCATCCTCAGCACCGCATAAAAATAAAGATGTTGTGTCCACCGAAAATTGAAAAATAAATACTAAAAAAAATTCTCTCTCTCCTTCTCTCTCTCTCTCTCTCTCTCTCTCTCTCTCTCTCTCTCTCTCAAAACAAATAAACAAACAAATAAATAAATAAAATAAAGATTGCAGTAGTTTCCCCACATCTTTTTTCTTGATAAATTATACAAATTCAAATTTTTTTAAATGTGATATTCCCCAACTCATGCAGTCTGTGTGCCATGTTCTCAGAGCCAGATTAATATATTTTTTCCTCTATCTACTCTCCAATGAATGAGAGTCACACAAATAAATTCCATACTATGTAATCATCTTTGACTCCTTTACTTCCTATGGTGCACTCAGATGATTGGCAAATTCTTTTGATACTTTCAAAGTCCGTACAGAAATTAATCATTACCTCCATCTATACCATCCTTCCGTAAGTCATCATGATATCTTGTCTGAACAATTTCCAATAACTTTTAAAGCAATTTCCCTGATTCTACTTTTGTCTCCCTTACAGCCTATTCTCAATGAAATAACCTGCAATCTTCAGATCATTTCTCATTTACCTTCGTTGAATGCCTGCATCAGAGCTAAATCCTAACTCTTCTTCCAGGTTTATAAGTCACAAGGAGTCTGCTTTCCTGCTATTTTTCTAACCCCAGTCTCAATTCTTTTTTCCTTTCTCCTTCGATTCCAGCCCCAGTGCCCCCTTATTGTTGCTCTAACGTGACCAGCATATTCCCACCTTGAAGATCTGACACTTGCCTTCCCTCTGCTGGAATGCTCTGCTCCCAATTATTCAGTCATTCAATTAATTAGTTTACATGTGATTTCAAATGTCACCTTGTCTGTGTCTTCGTTGACAGTCCTGTATAAAACATCACCTCTTATCATCCCTTTAATTCCCCAAGAGCCCCTTTTTCATGATAAGAATTAACTACACTTGAAATATTATGTAATTATTATTATTTATTGTTCATATTTCTCCATTAGAATGAAGCTTATTGAGGATAGTGATAGCTATTTTGTTCACTGCTATTCATCTCACAGTGCCAGCACCTCAACTAGTATATGACATGTATTACTGGAATAGTTGACATTGAAAGAGAATCAAGAGATACCTTGTGAGTGGCCCGCGGCTGGACAGAGCTTCCAATCACTCCTGCAAGGTAGGCGGGCCTGCGACCCACCGGCAGAAGAGGAGCAGCGGCCAGCTGAGAGGCTGAGCCACCCCCTCCCCCTGCGCCAGCAAAGTAGAGGGAACTGTGACCATGCACAGAGCAGGCCCAGCGGCCTGCTGAGGGGCAGAGCCGCCCCACACCCCCCGCGCCTGCCAGGTAGGGGAACTGTGACCACCGACAGAAAAGGCCCAGTGGCCCGCGGCGGGACAGAGCTTCCAATCACTCCTGCAAGGTAGGCAGGCGTGCGACCCACCGACAGAAGAGGAGCAGCGGCCTGCTGAGAGGCAGAGCCGCACCCTCCCCCCGCGCCTGCAAGGTAGACGGAACTGTGACCACCATCAGAACAGGCCAGACCTGCAAGCAAGAGACAGAACAGGCCCAGTGGCCTGAGGAAGGGTAGAGCCGCACCCCCCCCGCGCCTGCAAGGTAGGCGGACCTGTGACCCACTGGCAGTACAGCCCCAGAGGCCTGCAGAGGGGCAGTGCCGCTGCCTGCGCCTGCAAAGTGGACAGAACTGCGACCACCGACAGAACAAGCCTAGCGGCCCACAGAGGGACAGAGCCGCCGCCCGCGCCTGCAAGGTCGGCGGACCTGCTACCGACCGGCAGAGCAGGCCCAGCGGCCTGCCGGCGTGGTAGGCACATTGCCCCAATTGGAGGAGGGGCAGAGCTGCCGCCCGCGCCTGCGAGGGAGACTTTGCAACTATACAAGACCAATATAAATATATAGGGGGAAAATTCAATAGCACAACAGTTTCACCAAGTAGAAAGGAACGCGAACAGTATGAAGAGACAAGGAAAGAAAGGACCACAAGCATTGCAGGTCAACTCAACGTTAGAAGAGGTAATAGCTGCAGCAGATGGAATGTCAGATAAAGAATTCAGGATATACATGCTTCAGATGATCTGGAGTCTCAAGGAAGACATCAGACAGCAAAATCAGACAATGAAAGATCACTTCAACAATGAATTACATAAACAAATCCAAGAAGCAAAAGATCAACTATACAGGGAAATAGAGGTTATAAAAAACAAACAAACAGAAATCCTAGAAATGCAGGAAGCAATAAGCCAACTTAGAAACTCAATTGAGAATACTACCAGCAGAGTAGAACACTTAGAAGACAGAACATCAGACAATGAAGATAAAGTATTTCAACTTGAAAAGAACATAGACAGCTCAGCAAGACTGTTAAGAAACCATGAGCAGAACATCCAAGAAATATGGGATAACATTAAGAGACCAAACTTAAGAGTCATTGGGATACAGGAAGGTATAGAACTCCATACCAAAGGAATGAGCAATTTATTCAATGAAATAATATGAGAAAACTTCCCAGACTTGAAGAATGAGACAGAACCCCAAATCCTAGAAGCCTACAGGACGCCGAATGTGCAAAATCATAAGAGACCCACACCTAGACACATTATAATGAAGATGCCCAACATACAGAATAAGGAGAGATTTTTAAAAGCTACAAGAGAAAGGAAGCACATCACATTTAGGGGTAAGCCAATCAGGATAACAGCTGATCTTTCAACACAGACTCTGAAAGCTAGAAGATCCTGGAATAACATATTTCAAACACTGAAAGAAAATGGGTTCCAACCAAGAATTGTGTTTCCAGCGAAATTAAGCTTCAGGATGGAAGATGAAATTAAAACCTTCCACGATAAACAAAAGTTAAAAGAATTTGCAGCTAGAAAACCATCTCTTCAAAACATCCTCGCCAAAGCATTACAGGAAGAGGAAATGGAAAATAACAATGAAAACCAACAGTGGGAGGTAGGACACTAAAGGGGGGAAAATAATCAAAGAGGAAAACAAACCATGTTTAGTAACATAAATAAACAAATATGGCTGGAAGAACAACCCATATCTCAATAATAACCCTAAATGTTAATGGCTTAAACTCACCAATCAAGAGACACAGGCTAGTAGAATGGATCACAAAACAAGACCCAACAATATGCTGCCTACAGGAGACGCATTTGATAGGAAAAGACATACATAGGCTGAAGGTGAAAGGTTGGGAAAAATCATATCACTCATATGGACTTCGGAAACAAGCAGGAGTATCCATACTCATATCAAATAAAATAGATTTCAAGCCAAAGTTAATCAAAAGGGATAAAGAGGGACACTACATACTGCTTAAGGGAACCATACACCAACAAGACATAACAATCATAAATATATATGCCCCAAACAATGGTGCAGCTATGTTCATCAAACAAACTCTTCTCAAGTTCAAGAGTCTAATAGACCACCATACAATAATCATGGGAGACTTCAACACACCTCTATCACCACTGGACAGATCTTCCAAACAAAAGTTGAATAAGGAAACTATAGAACTCAATAACACAATTAATAACCTAGACTTAATTGACATATATAGAATATACCACCCAACATCAAGCAGTTACACTTTTTTCTCAGCAGCACATGGATCCTTCTCAAAAATAGATCATATATTATGTCACAGGGAAACTCTTAGACAATATAAAGGAGTAGAGATAATACCATGCATCCTATCTGATCATAATGGAATGGAACTGAAAATCAACAATAAAAGAAGGAAGGAAAAAGAATACATCACTTGGAGAATGAACAATAGGTTACTGAATGATCAATGGGTTATAGAAGACATCAAGGAAGAAATTGAAAAATTCTTAGAGATTAATGAAAACACAGACACAACATATCAGAATCTATGGGACACATTGAAAGCAGTTCTAAGAGGAAAATTCATTGCTTGGAGTTCATTCCTTAAAAAAAGAAAAAACCAACAAATAAATGATCTCATACTTCATCTCAAAATCCTAGAAAAAGAAGAGCAAAACAACAGCAAAAGAAGTAGAAGGCAAGAAATAATTAAAATCAGAGCTGAAATTAATGAAATCAAAACAAAAGAAACAATTGAAAAAATTGACAAAACTAAAAGTTGGCTCTTTGAAAAAATAAACAAAATCGACAGACCCTTAGCCATGCTAGCAAAGAGAAGAAGAGAGAGAACTCAAATTACTAACATACGGGATGAAAGAGGCAATATCACAACAGACACTTCAGAAATACAGAAGATAATCAAAAATTATTTTGAATCCTTATACATTATAAGGATTATAAATTAGAAGATAGTGAAGGCATAGATAAATTTCTTAAGTCATATGATCTGCCCAGATTGAGTCAGGAGGATATAGACAACCTAAACAGACCAATATCAATTGAGGAAATAGAAGAAACCATCAAAAGACTACCAACTAAGAAAAGCCCAGGACCGGATGGGTATACAGCAGAGTTTTACAAAACCTTTAAAGAGGAACTAATACCAATACTTTTCAAGCTACTTCGGGAAATAGAAAAAGAGGGAGAACTTCCAAATTCATTCTACGAGGCCAACGTCACCCTGATACCTAAACCAGACAAAGACACTTCAAAGAAAGAAAACTACAGACCAATATCTCTAATGAACCTAGATGCAAAAATCCTCAATAAAATTCTGGCGAATCAGATACAAAAACATATCAAAAAAATTGTACACCATGATCAAGTAGGATTCATCCCTCGGATGCAAGACTGGTTCAATATACGGAAATCAATATATGTTATTCACCACATCAATAGACTTAAAAATAAGAACCATATGATCATCTCGATAGATGCGGAAAAAGCATTCGACAAAGTACAGCATCCCTTTATGTTCAAAACTCTAGAAAAACTAGGGATAACAGGAACATACCTCAATATTGTAAAAGCAATCTATGCTAAGCCTCAGGCTAGCATCATTCTGAATGGAGAAAAATTGAAGGCTTTCCCTCTAAAATCTGGAACAAGACAGGGATGCCCTCTCTCACCACTTCTGTTCAACATAGTTCTCGAAACACTGGCCAGAGCAATTAGACAGACGAAAGAAATTAAAGGCATCAAAATAGGAAAAGAAGAAATTAAATTATCACTATTTGCAGATGACATGATTCTATACCTAGAAGACCCAAAAGGGTCTACAAAGAAACTATTAGAGCTAATAAATGAATTCAGCAAAGTGGCAGGATATAAAATCAACACGCATAAATCAAAGGCATTCCTGTATATCAGCGACAAATCCTCTGAAATGGAAATGAGGACAACCACTCCATTCACAATATCTTCAAAAAAAATAAAATACTTGGGAATCAACCTAACAAAAGAGGTGAAAGACTTATACAATGAAAACTACAGAACCCTAAAGAGAGAAATAGAAGAAGATCTTAGAAGATGGAAAAATATGCCCTGTTCATGGATAGGCAGAACTAACATCATCAAAATGGCGATATTACCAAAAGTTCTCTATAGGTTTAATGCAATGCCAATCAAAATCCCAAGGGCATTTCTTGTAGAAATAGAGAAAGCAATCATGAAATTCATATGGAAAAATAAAAGACCCAGAATAGCAAAAACAATGCTAAGCAGGAAGTGTGAATCAGGCGGTATAGCGATACCAGACTTCAAACTATACTACAGAGCAATAGTAACAAAAACAGCATGGTACTGGTACCAAAACAGGCGGGTGGACCAATGGTACAGAATAGAGGACACAGAAACCAATCCACAAAACTACAGCTACCTTATATTTGATAAAGGGGCTAAAACCATGCAATGGAGGAAGGATAGCATCTTCAACAAATGGTGCTGGGAAAACTGGAAATCCATATGCAACAAAATGAAACTGAATCCCTTTCTCTCGCCATGCACAAAAGTTAATTCAAAATGGATCAAGGAGCTTGATATCAAATCAGAGACACGCCGTCTGATAGAAGAAAAAGTTGGCTACGATCTACAGTCGGTGGGGTCGGGCTCCAAATTCCTCAATAGGACACCCATAGCACAAAAGTTAATAACTAGAATCAACATATGGGACTTACTCAAACTAAAAAGTTTTTTCTCAGCAAAAGATACAATAAGAGAGGTAAATAGAGAGCCTACATCCTGGGAACAAATCTTTACTCCTCACACTTCAGATAGAGCCCTAATATCCAGAGTATACAAAGAACTCAAAAAATTAGACAATAAGAGAACAAACAACCCAATCAACAAATGGGCCAAGGACCTGAACAGACACTTCTCAGAGGAGGACATACAATCAATCAACAAGTACATGAAAAAATGCTCACCATCTCTAGCAGTCAGAGAAATGCAAATCAAAACCACCCTAAGATACCATCTCACTCCAGTTAGGTTGGCAGCCATTATGAAGTCAAACAACAACAAGTGCTGGCGAGGATGTGGGGAAAAGGGTACACTTGTACATTGCTGGTGGGACTGCAAATTGGTGCAGCCAATTTGGAAAGCAGTATGGAGATTTCTTGGAAAGCTGGGAATGGAACCACCATTTGACCCAGCTATTCCCCTTCTTGTTCTATTCCCTAAAGACCTAAAAAGAGCATGCTACAGGGACACTGCTACATCGATGTTCATAGCAGCACAATTCACAATAGCTAGACTGTGGAACCAACCTAGATGCCCTTCAATGGATGAATGGATAAAAAAAATGTGGCATTTATACACAATGGAGTATTACTCTGCATTAAAAAATGACAAAATCATAGAATTTACAGGGAAATGGATGGCATTAGAGCAGATTATGCTAAGTGAAGCTAGCCAATCCCTAAAAAACAAATGCCAAATGTCTTCTTTGATATAAGGAGAGTAACTAAGAACAGAGTAGGGTCGAAGAGCATGAGAAAAAGATTAACATTAAACAGGGATGAGAGGTGGGAGGGAAAGGGAGAGAGAAGGGAAAAGGCATGGAAATGGAAGGAGACCCTCAGGGCTATACAAAAGTACATACAAGAGGAAGTGAGGGGAAGGGGAAAAATAATATAAGGGGGACAAACGAATGTCAGTAAAGGGGGCAGAGAGAGAAGAGGGGAGGGGAGTGGAGGGGAGGGGAGGGGAGGGGAGGGGGGATAGTAGAGGATAGGAAAGGCAGCAGAATACAACAGACACTAGTACGGCAATATGTAAATCAATGTATGTGTAACTGATGTGATTCTGCAATCTGTATATGGGGTAAAAATGGGAGCTCATAACCCACTTGAATCAAATTGTGAAATATGATATATCAAGAACTATGTAATGTTTTGAACAGCCAACAATAAAAAATTAAAAAAAAAGAGATACCTTGTATAGTTTTCAAAGTATGAGTACTACTACGTGTTTTTAGTTTAAATAAAGGCATTTATCTGAAAGTGCTATGCCTTCCCCTACAAAGAGTCATTTCCAAATAAAAGTTAAAAGGCTGATGCATAAATCATCTTTCAAGTTAAGAGGTTTCTCTCAGTGGGTTTTTGATCACATCTCAGAATCACTGCACTGCTGTTCTGTGGATGCATTTTGTTCATTTACTGTAGGTGAGGCCCTCTGTGTGGCTGTGTTTAAGTGGTAGGGCCTAGAGTAAGGTGGTTCGGTCACCAAGTGCACTGCTTTAGCAGGGAATAAGGTAGGTCCTGAGAATGTGAGTTGCCTCAACAATGCAAGTCTGACTCAGGAGTAACTTTCAAGTTTCCCATCTCCCCACACGATCTCTCCCATTTGAAAATGCTTCCACTCCACTATGATGTCATGAAATATTAGGTCCTCATTAGAAGCCAAAATGATACAGCTTTCTGATCTTGAACTTTCCTCCTCCAAAATGTAAACTAAATAAACACATTTTCTTTAAACATTATGCAGCCTAGGATATATTTTTTATAGCAACAAAAAACAAATACATACACTTTGTATCCCAACCTAATTAGAATAATTCTTTGAATGCTGGGATATGTTGTCTTTGCAACAAAAAGAATTAAATATTATAGGTGACATTCTTACGAGATAATGGATCCATTTTAACTGATATCTAAATAAAACTTTCTTTACAAAATAACTGTGTCTTGAACAACATTTAAATGTACAAATTGTGTGTTTGTGTTCTGGCCAGGTCTCTTGTCTATAGCCTCTTTTTTGACTTTTATTCCACTATTTCACATTAATAAATACTAACCCATATGTTAAAAGATCCCACTACTATCCATGAGTCAGCATGTCCAAATTATTACCCTGCCAAGTCAATTTTAATGAAATCTAAATTTGGTTAATTAAAAAAAACTCTTTAGAAGATTACAAACTGGTAAAATGTAGAACTTTCTCAAATTTCCAAAATACTAATAAAAAGATTCTGCTGCCCATAAAGCTGTAGGTGTATTTTGAACTGATTTTATATCAGTCTTTTATTTTGAATTCTCATAGCTTTGACTCTGGCACAGGCTACAAGAAATACACTTTATAAGTCTCTTGCTCCCAAGTCTCTAAATTGCACATTCTGAAAAACTGGCTATTTCTGCGCAGAACATAGAGATTGAATGCAAGGCTATAATTCACTTTCAAGTTTTCTGCTGATGACATAAACCACCAGAGCTTGTTGGTTTATGAACAGCAACACAACCCAGAGATTGAATTATGGCATGTGTCAGTGATAAGAGATAAAGAATTGGCACTCACAACCTAAAGATAATAGTTCTATTCCATTTAAATTTGAGACACAGAAAAACAAAAGATTTTTAAACATTTAAGAAAAAAATTTATCCCTGCAAAATTTCATACTTTGTAAAGATAACTATCAAGAGCAGTTTGAGTAAATATCAAATCTAGAGTCAAGAGAATATAAAATATAGAGATGATGCAAATAAGTCCATAGTCAGATTTGGCATTTTACATAACTGAGAAGGTTTCTAAATTTGGTGAGAAAATTATCATTTTTCCCATCTAGATGTAGCATCTTACAAAAAATTGTATTAACTTATTGATAATCCTGCTTCTGAATGTGATGTACTTATTAACAGAGTAAGAAGATTTCTTGATGTATTTTGAAAAATAAAAGGAGAAAAGAAAGTAAAGTAGAATAACTGGATGCCACAATATAGAATATTACAAAGTCATTAAAGTCCATTCTTCAGGTCCTTGGCCCAATTATTGATTGGGTTATTTGTTTTTTGGTGTTTAGCTTTTTGAGTTCTTTATATACCCTAGAGATTAGTGCTCTATCTAATGTGTTATGGGTAAAAATTTGCTCCCAAGATGAAGACTCTCTATTCACCTCACAGATTATTTCTTTTGTTAAGAAGAAATTTTTTAGTTTGAATCCATCCCATTTATTGATTCTTGATTTTAATTCTTATGCTATAGGAGTTTTATTAAGGAAGTTGGGGCCTAATCCCACATGATGGAGATTAGGGCCTACTTTTTCTTCTATTTAGATGCAGGGTCTCTGGTTTTATTCCTAGGTCCTTGACCCATTTTGAGTTAAGTTTTGTGTATGGTGAGAGATAGGGGTTTAATTTCATTATGTTGCATATGAATTTCCAGTTTTCCAAGGACCATTTGTTGAAGAGGCTATTTTTTCTCCAATGCATGCTTTTGCCTTTGTCTAATATAAGATGATTGTAATTTTGTGGGTTAGTCTCTGTGTCCTCTATTCTGTATCATTGGTCTACCAGTCTGTTTTTATGCCGATACCATGCTGTTTTTGTTATTATCGCTCTTCTCAGAAGATGATATATGATCAATCAACAAATACATGAAAAATGTTTATCATTGCTAGCAATTTGAGAAATGAAAATCAAAACCATTCTAAGATTTCATCTCATTCCAGTCAGAATGGCAGCTGTTGAGAATACAAACAGCGATAAGTGTTGGCAAAGATGTGGGGGGAAAAGTACACTCCTACACTGCTGGTGGGACTGCAATTTGGTGCTGTCAATATGAAAAGCAGTATGAAGATTTCTTGGAATTGGGAATGGAACCACCATTTGACCTACGTATCATCAATACCCAAAGGATTTAAAAACAACATACTACAGGGACACAGCCACATCAATGTGTATAATAGCACAATTCCCAATAGCTAAACTGTGGAACCAATCTAGATGCCCTTCACTAGATGGATGGATTTTAAAAAATGTGGCATATATACACAATGGAATATTACTCAGCGATAAAAGAGAATAAAATCATGGTATTTGCAGGTAAATGAATGGAGTTAGAGAATATAATGCTAAGTGAAGTTAGCCAATCCCAAAAATCTAAATGCCATTTGTTTTCTCTGGTATAAGGAGGCTAATTAACAGTGGGGTAAGGAGAGGGAGCATGGGAGGTATAAAGGAACTCTAGATAGGGAAGAGAAATGGGAGGGGAAGGGAGGAGACACGGCAGAAATGTGTTGGACATTGTTAGCCAAAGTACGTGTATGAAGACACAAATTGGTGTGAATATAATTTGTATACAACCAGACATATGAAAAATTTGTGCTCTATATGTGTAATATGAATCTTAATGCATTCCGCTGTCATATATACATTAAAATTAATAAAAATAAAATATATTCATTTAAAAAAATAACAAAGTCCATTCTTATGGCATTCTTTATTTTTCAAGTTCCGACAATGGTTAAAATTCAAAACAATAAGCTAATCTACTAAGCTCTATAGAAGCAGATACTAACTGTAAGTGAAAAAAAAAAAAGTTCCAATTTTGTTCCCTAGAAACAATTCCTCTGGTAATGATTCCATGGCAGGTATTGTAGTTGGGAGGTACTAGGAACATGTGCAAGGGAGAAAAGAAGTGTTACAGAAAAGGAAGCAGCTACTAAATGGTGGGTTATTAGACTTCTGTGACTATGGACCTTAATTTCACTGGGAAATTCTGAGCAGAAGAGTTATTCCATGGGAGGCTAAGGTTGAGTGAACACATATTGTGATCACATACTGCCTGGGATGGAGGTGGTTTGTGTAAACCTAAAGAAGACATCCAACACAAGAGAAGGATACTGGCAATTTGAAGTCAAGGTGAGCCGGGCATAGTGGTGTACCCCTGTATTCCCAGCTGCCCAGGAGGCTGAGGCAGAAGGATTGCAAGTTCAAAGCCAGCCTCAGCAAAAGCGAGGTGCTAAGCAACTCAGTGAGATACTATCTCTAAATAAAATACGAAACAGGGTTGGGGATGTGACTCAGTGTTCAAGTGCACCTGAGTTCAATCCCTGGTACACCCCCCCACACACTAATAGAAAAAAGAAGTCAAAGTGAGAGGACTACAAGACCAGAGTGCCTGATACGGAGGGGATGGTGGGGACACTGCCACTGAGACTAGGAGCAAAACTGACTTTATTCCTTCTCTCAGTTGTTCTATTTCTCAAAAATAAATTTTAAGCAAGTCCTAATTTACCATATTTCTGAAAAAGAAGTGTATGGAGCAGATGCAAAAATTGTGAGAATCAAAATGGAGTTACTTGTGTCAACCATTAACCAATGATGATAAAGCCTGGAGGATGCATAGGAAGGGTTTCATGCAAGACTGCCTAATGATGGTAACTATCACAGAAAAATCTGCCAAACCACAGCCTTTCAAAAAGACCACCACATCCCTAAGCAAAAAAACACTTCTGTGAGGACATCTGCCCAGCAACTGCCTGTTCAACCTCAGACTAGCCCCATCCGTGTTATTAATCCTGTCGAAGGATCACTCCTTCAAAATCTTTCTTGCTTTGCCTTTAAAATTTTCTCTAGCTTCAATCTTTTTGAATATGCTCCTATTTACTATGGCACATACATTCCCATTGTAATGCTTCACTGTTCCTAAATAAATATTCATCTTGGAAAAAGCTTTGTCTCTTTGCTATATCAGTTGACATGGATAATTTTTAGTAACCCCTTCCTTGGGATACTTTACACACTCGAAATTTTCTGTGTTTATTTTCAAATTCTTTAGAACTAAGACCCTATTTTTGAGACTCTGAGATCTGTCTTGGCATTTGCTACATGATACCATCTTCACCTCACATTCCCCCTTATACCTGTGTCATCATATGAGTTAATAGTACTAACATCCACCCACCTGATCATTCTCACCATCTCTAATGTTACCAACTAACCCAAGCCAATATACCCCTTCCCAACCTGCAGAGGAGCCTTCCATTGTTCTACCTTACAATGCTTTCTTATAAGTCATCAGTGTATCTTTTTAAACATAAAACAATTTTCCCATATCAGGACATTTCTCTTGCAATAAAACAAATTCATATTCTTCATCATGACATGTAAAGCAGGTTCTTTCTCTGCTTAACCCTTCAATATTGCTTTCTGTAATTTATTTGTTTGTTTGTTTGTTTATTTAGGTACTGAGATTGGACCCAGAAACACTTAACCACTGAGCCACATCCCCAGGGCTTTTAATTTTTTAGTTTGAGACAGGGTCTCACTAAATTGCTTAAGGCCTCACTAAGTTGCTGAGGCTGGTTTTGAACTTGAGATCCTTCTGTCTCAGCCTCCCAAGTAGCTGTGATTACATGCATGTACCACCATGCTTGGCTTCCAATATTTCTTGTCACTTTTCCTCTTTTTCCCTGGACTTCAGATACTCCAGCGCTCTTTATGCCTCAAAACAATCTCACTCTCTTCTCACTTTCCAACTTGCCCAAGACTGTTTTTCTTTCATCTTGACAGGGTTATATCCTTTCAGATTTTACCTCAAATTTTCCCTCTTCATTAAGAGAGCTAAACTGGTACTCCCAGCAATTACCATCATATTATTTGCTTCAGAAAATTTGTTATTATCAGAATTATTTATTTTTTTTTCTATTTATTCTTTATTTGGCTGAATGGAATTTATTTGATCAAATCTGAGGCTGTGCATTATTTTTTCTATCAAAGTTTGAAACAATAGATATTTTTAAATATTGTTGCTAATGTTGATAGTGGATAGACACTTTGCATGCCTAATAAATGATGGTGAAGGAGAGGAGAAAACATCTACCCTCTGAGGATGAAATAATTGAGTCTATGAAACAAACTTGGAACAAACAAATTAACAGAACAAAAGATATACAAATTTATGTGCACAGGGCATCATAGAGATAGAAGTGAATACCCAAGTCAGTCTAGACCCTGTATTAACCTCCAGTCTCCTGTCAAGAAAACATGTCTGATTCAAACTGAAGATGACTCCTAATTGTTGGACATATTTATTGATAACTTGTACATCAAGACATTGAGATACAATATAATTGGATAAAGCTCACTACATAGAGGATACTAAGGTAGCACTCTATAAAATCAACTTTAAGAGGTATTGTGGTAGATAATACCCATCCCAATAGACATCCATATTCCAGTCCTATAAAATTTTATATTTAAAACCAAAATTAAGGTTGCAAAAGGAATCACATTTGCTATATCTGATCTTAAATAGCTAGATTACCCTGAACAGTCTGAGAAGACCCAATGGAAACAGAAGTGTTCTTAACAGTAAAAATGCAAAGTCAGCTATAACTACAAAAGAATTGTCAAACAAACTACTACCTTGAAGACAGAGGAGTGGGGTGGCATAAGGCAATGGAAAAGGCTGAGTGTCATCTTCATTTTAGTGCAGTAAGTACCGTTTTTGGATTTTTACCTCAAGAATTATAAAATAATAAATTTATGTTGTGTAAACTGCTAAACTTTGTTAACTTGTTAAAATGAACACAGAAAACTGATGCAGATGGTAAGGATATTGACAGAAAACCGGAGACTGGATAAAATAGGGAAAGAGTAAATAACCAAAATAAAATATTATTTCTTTTAAAAATATAAATATGTACTTTAAGTAGCTCTAGTCTGTGGTAATTTTACATGATTCATGTTTAAATTTATTCTTGTCTGTGAATAGAATATCATAAGTGTCCTGTGGATTTTGACTGTTTCCATTTTATGGATGAAAAAAATGAGGTAGTAAGAGGTGAAGTGCTTGGTCAAAGATTACACAAAATATAAGGAGCAGATTTAAGACAAGGAGCAGATTTAGAACAAGAATTTCTATGTGGTATATGGGGATGACAATGATCTCTCCTTGAAGACTGTAAGTTCATCCAGCTCTGAGAGTTGTCATGAAACCATGACTAATAAATCATTGAAAATATATTAAAGGTCAATCTAAAAAGAGTACATAGCTTCTAATTTCATTCCATTTTGTTCGTGCTATCAATAGATCCAGAGGTGACTTAATATATTTATGACATTAAAAATGTTTAATTTTTTATCCTAAGAGATGATGCAGGCAACAGAAGCGTGCGTGCACACACACACACACACACACACACAGACAGATACACACTCACACACGCACAGTAGGTAAGAGAAGTCAAATAAATACTGAAAAATGTTTTTCAAGAGCTCATATGTGAGATGGAATTCTTGCTGAGAAACAAGTATATTATATTTATCCAACAAATATAATCTTTCATTTTAGAAATGTTCACTTACTAATTGTAGCTAAATGGGATTATCCAAGGTTTGACACTCTAACACTGTATTCAAAAATTTACTAAATTTGTGTTATTGTTATCTTTAATAAATATTAATATATTAGTCGATAACCTTATCTACTCTTTCTAGTCCTTGCATTCACCCCATCAGGTTCCTTTTAAAATTCCTTTTTAGAATAGAAACAGGATCCAGAAATGATGTTACCCTCCTTTATTCCTCATAAACATTTATTTAGAGAAAAATGTGCTCCATGTGAGACTGAGTAGCCAGAGAGAGAATGAGCCTCTTTAAGACAATGAGTATCCCAGAAGTTCTCATTATAAATTATTAACTTCCCCTTCCACCATTGTATAGGTTTATTTTTTAGATGTTATGTGAGCAGTTGCCTGGGCCCCAAACTGAATCATCAATTGGACTTGGACAACTTGGAACATAAAACCTGGAATCCTATGAAGAAATCACTACAGCCAGCATCACTCACCCAAACAACAGCCCTCTGACACCACCTGGTTTTTTCAAATCATAACAGAATACACAACTTCCTTATACCAGGTTTTATTTATTTGTTTGTTTTTCAGAATAGACAATAATGCAATCCAGGAATAAAAAAAGGTGAAATTGAGATTATGCAAGGCCTGAGGGTTAAAGTAAGCTTTGTGAGAAAGGGAATTCTTGGTTTACATGTCAAACATCAAGGTCTAGTAACCCAAAAGTATGGAATAGATAGGATTACCTAAAATACAAGCCGTTCAATTTAACTTTAATTTCAGATAAACAATGAATAGTGTTTAAGTATCAAGTATGTACCAAATAGTGCACTGTAACACACCTATGGATGCCTTTTATTACAATTTTACATGGGTCATACTTACATTTAAAATGTTTTCATTGTCAATTTGCAATTAAAATGGAACTGGGCATCCTGCCTTTCTATTTGTTAAAACTGGCAGCCCTAGAAATGGGTAATGGGCTAAGAGCACATTTGTACAGCAGAGTGTAGGTAAACAATACAACTGATGAATACAAAGGGGTACTTCTGGAGGGAATCCAAAAATCACTATATTTTAAAGTTTTGAGACTGCCTAAAAGCTATAACATGCAATGCTGTATTTCAGAGCACCTTTAGCTTCAAAGTCAGACAGACTTAAATCTGAATCCTGGTCTCAAATCACACCCTACTTGTGTGACCATGGCCAAGTTACTCACCTTCTGTGAATTTTGATCTCTTCATATTTAAAAAGGAAGTTACTAATTCCTTGGTGTTTTATGAGAGTTAAATGAAATAATACAAATTAATTTTAAAATCACATTGACTAAAACATCTGTAGAAGTCTCTTTATAGTGACTTGGACAAGTTGTTCATGGATTATTTTTCACATCTAGAATAAATAGCAGTTTAAAGCATTCTAGTAAAACAGATTGCTGAACACTGTAGGTATAATACATTGTAAATATGAAACCCTTGGTAAGATAAAAATAGACTAAGATGAAAAGACATTGAGAGTTGGGAGGTAGAGAAATCGTCTCATGTCATTTTATAACTTGATGATATTATATAATTTTTACTTTTATTTTTATATTTTGCCCTGTAAATGTGTTGTTTTTTGAAATATGGAACAGAAAAGCATCTAACTGTCCCTATTGTACCTTCATGTAACCAGTACTGAGGTTAGTCTTGTTTTAGAGACCTCTGAGAGTCAGAAAGAAGCACGCGAGAGATTCAGTGTCAGGCATGGTGCAGTTTCTCTGACACTTAACTGCCTGAAATAGAAACAAGAATCCAGAAAACCTATAAGTTGAGCTCTTCTGTCCCATAACTGGATTTGCCCCAGAGGAGTCAGTTTGCTTTTGGTAACTGTCTTCCTAAGTGTCACACTAAAGAGTTCAACAGTGAAATATTCAGAGTGGACCCTATAACTTTCTTCCCCAAAGAAGAAGCATTATATGTTTTTGACAGCATCTGTAGGTTAATTAAGAATTCTGCTCATGACAATGTTAAAGCTGACATATTTTCAATATCATCTGTCATTATTCAAGCCAAAAGCATAACAGATGTTTGTTCAATAATATTCAGGAATGTCATAGATTGGTCAGGACACTTAATATCTACACCGAACATAATCTAGTATTGGAAAAATATACTTTCCAGATGATTGCTCTTCTTTTCAGGTGTAAGATAGTCAATGGATGCTGCATTAATCATGGAGAACAACACTTTCATTTGATTGTAGCTTTAAAAACAATGAGAAATAAAAATGCATTTAGTTTATTGTAATGGAAGATTCTCAGTATTGCAATATTGAAAACTCAACTTGAGGTCAAGATTCTGCTCAAATAAATATGATATTAAAATATCTGGCATTCAGCTATGTAAATACCTGGTATCTGGGGAATCTTAAGAAGCTTTCAGTGTTTGGGGCAAGTAAAGAATCTTAAATGTAGATTGAAATTGTTCTGATTTTTTACTATAGCATTTAACTACTTTTTGTTACTTAGCCACTTGGACTCTTATATTCCTCTTTTGAAAATAGGTCTTGTAAGAGTACAGACTCAAGCAAGTTTTCCTGAGAATTGCAGATAGCACAATGATTGTGGTGATAGCACATAGGTAAACTAATAAAGTCTAAATTTTTCTTTTCCTTCTCTCTGTAATTCCTTCTCTCCCACATATTCTACCACCATGGTGTGTGATTTTTGCATTCATGTATGGTGCTTTTACTTTGTCCTAGGTTTAGCAGTAAAGAAGTATTCACATATAATTATAGTAATTTATTTTTTATTATGAAATATCGATTGCCTACTTATAAGAAAAACAAGGCATGCATTGTGAAGAATAATAAGTTATACACAATAGGACTGTCAACCGGAATAAAATGAAAAACTTAAGAATGTTTTATTGAAATTGTAATGTAAATTAAAAACAACCACTTGCACATTTAGCACAGTTAAAAAAATAAAGCTATTTCTGTCTGGATAGTTTAGAGATAGCATCTTGATGTCAGATTATGAAACTTGGAAGTTGTCTCAAGTACAGAGATTGTGGAAAGGGCATGAACACAGAGGAAACTGTAGCAAAGGCACAGAGCTAGGAATAGCTAACTAGGAATGCACAGGGATATGCAAATATTCAGTTTTGGCTGTAGTATAGAGTGCAGGAAAAGGAAGAATGGGAGATAAGCCTGAAAAAAAATAGCTTGGCAAGAATTTTTGGAGAGCCTTTAATGGATTGAAGGAGTTGGAAATGCTTTCACTTAACAAAAGGGAATCATCAAAGCTTTTTCAATGGGGGTGGGGAAGTACATGTTCAGAATTTTGCATTAGGATTGTTAGTGTGGCAGTATCAAGTTGTACAGATTGAAACTGAACAAGATTGGAGGTTGGGAAAGACATGAAAGGGTATTTGTCAATTAGAGTAGACAATAATAAAACTAAAAACATGAGCAGTTAAATTAACAATGATGTTTGTTGGTTTGGGTTGCTCAAATACGTTGAGTGGCTTATAAGCAGTAGAAATTTATTTCTTACAATTCTAGAGGTTGCAAGTCTGAGGTCAGAGAATCAATGGAAAAATAATACAGACACTTAAAGGGGGACTAGTTAGGTACATTTGAAGGAAACTGATGCAGTTAGTTTAGAATGGTAAGAGAAGGGTAAGAGGGACTTCATATGACCTCAGGGAAGTAGGGATGGGCTGGCTCATATAAGACCCTGGAGGTTTTGGTAGAGAGTTTGGACTGATTTTCTAAGTGCTAAGGAAAATCTTTGGATGGCTTAAGTAACAAAGTAGCTTGAGTATGCTTCTAAATGATTACTCAAGGTGCTATATAGAAGGCCAATTCAAAGAGAAAGAGTAAGAACAGCAATATTATTTGGAAAGTAATTAGAGTAGTCCAGACAAAACATAATAATGTAGTTTGTATTTGGGTGGAGGCACTATCCAGAGAAAGAAGTGTAAAATTAGGAGAAAATTTATGAGGATGAATCTATGGAATTATTATGAGGTACAAATCATGGAGTTTTACTTGAACAAGCAGAGATAATAGGAGGAGATACTGGTGGGAAAGATTTGAGGGATGCTTAAAAATTATTATTTGGAGTATTTTGATATTTCTGTTAAATCTGAGTGGGACATCAAGTTGGTACTTTGAGATCTAAGGTTGGTGTCAGGAGACTAATGATATCTTTACATATTATAGATATCTAGAGACAGATATCAGTTTATAAAGGCATTTATAGCTAAAGGATTAAATAAATTAATGAAATAAATCATAGAAATGAGAGAATAAATTTTCCTTTGACCAAAACCTTGTATAAAACCAAATATTTAGAGGTTTAATAGAAGAGAAGCAAATGGTCTGGAGTCTGAGATGGAACTGATTCTAAAGGAAAATGCCTTTAAATGTTATAATTTGAAGGTTATCAATTAACCCGGATGAGAATTGCTTCAGTGGGAAAAAAAAAGTTATTTAGGATAAGCTGAATATTTGAATTTGTACTCAGGCAGAATATGCAAGAGGAACAAAAATAATTGTACACTTCAACAGACTTATATAACCCATGTGTAATCTTGTAACAAATGTTACAATAGAATTGATTTTATAAAAAAATTAGATTATAAGATATTACTAAAAAGTAAATAATGAGAAAAAGTAGATCACATTCAAATTAGAGAATTTAGAAGAACAAAAGAAAAGGAGTAGTACAATTGTGAGAATTAAAAAGCATGCTGTGCATGCAGGTATGGAGTCCCTGGAAGACCCAGGGTCAGACACCCTGATTTTTTTCCTGATTAGCTCTAACAATTTCTTGACTGGTTTCCCTGCATTCATTCTTGCTACAGCTCAGTCATTTTTCTAAAGTGTAGCTATAATTATCTTCAAAGTGTTTGAATCTGATAAAGTCATTCATCTTGTCACTCTTACATAAGGAATAGTTCCAAAGATATCAACATAGAAGATGCAATTTCACTACCGTTTAGATTATTTAGATCTCAATGTCTTGATCTTGTCCTTGAGAATAATTTTCCTGACTCGTGAAATAAGTTATGATTCTCATCTCTATATGTCTCAAAATTCCATGCATTTCTTCACTTCTTTTATCATAATGATCATTGCATATTTCTTTCATACTTTTAAGTTTCTCCTTCTCACTGACATATTTGGATTAGGACAGGGATATTGACTGCCTACACAGGTGAAGAGCACACAACTGAGAATCTGGATTCCAAGATATTCAGTAAGTATTAGTAAATAACTAAATCTAATTATACAGATGAGTTTATGATGTAAGAAGGGAAATGTAAAGGTCAAGGCAGGGTTGGGGTGATGTAAGATCCAAGGCACAAGAGAATAAAATGGATAATTATAAAAAAATATGAGGTTCAGAACACAAAAATGTAATTTTCTTATCTAGAGAATAATCCTCCCCTACTCCAACCATGTGGAAAATTCCTACTTGACCTTTAAAGCCCCAGTTTGGAGGCTTTACATAACCCCTCACTTCTTATTCCCATTCAGATACAAGTGGTCACTTAAACTATAGTGATATTTTTATATAGCTTAAAATTTTCATTGATGAACTTACTGTGTTGCATTATAATCTATTCATGAATTACTTATGAACACATATGGCAAAAATCTCTTATACACCTCACGAATAGTGGCAATTTAGTAACATGCAGATTTAATTGTGTGAATATTCTTACTAAGGCAAAAAATAAAACTAGAGTATATACTGAAAATATGGAGGGCAGAGAGTGAAGTAGTCATTAACAGTTGTTCTTTGGAGTATGTTTAATAATCAAATAGAGTTTAATAAAAATATTGAGAAGCAGTGAAAAAGAAGTTGGAATTGTACATCATGAATATGCAATAGATTCCACTGGTCAAGTTTTATTCTAACACTTTATTGAACACATGAAATTTATGATATTAATTTAAAAGTGTGTTGAATAATACAGTCTCTGTTTTGTAGAAATTCACAAGCATTGCATGATGCCTACCAACAAACACAGTTCTTATAGGCAGAACTGGATACAGCTGACGAGAGTTGCTAAGAAGTCTCTGCTGCTAAGAAAATCAAGTCTAGAAATAAATGGGCTTGGTGATAAGGAAAGGGAGGTAAGATAGAAAATGGTACATTAAGTGAGAAAGAGGAGAAAAGAAGCATTTGAACAAAAAGTAAGAAAATAGTATGGAAGATTATGGCTCTAAGGAATTTTTTTTAACTGACCCTTAAATTCTTAGACTTCTTGTTTAAGTCTAGTTTAAAAAAAACTGTTGATACAAATATAGCAGGTTCTTCAGTGTGCTATCTCATTGAGAAAACAGTGATGATCTTTAAAAAAATGTCTTTGAAAAACATTTTTGGGCAGTCATTATGTGTGACAATAATGGAAACAAAATAGAATATATTCAAGATTTCTGCTTTGATATGAAATGACAAGAGCAGACAGACACAAAAATAGTTGCTCTCAGCTATGAATCTAAACTTACTGTTCAGTTGTTTTCAAAATGTTTAGATCAAGTACACTCTTTTCAAAAATGTACTGAGCAGTGGCAGGGATATATTATAGAGCCTGAAAATGGTTTCAGAAACAATCAAGATATTATTACTAGAGTCAAAAGAATTTTGGAGATGTGTTTGGAAAAATAGAAGCTTTCATTGTGTTTCATATCTGTATATACACAGTTTGCATTAAATTGATAAAGAAAATATATGAACAATTTGTGGTATCATACTTTGATTGAAGGTAAGTTAAGTAGAGGTAAACAGTTGAATAACAATTTAGCTCATGGACATAAAGAGTGTTTACCTGCTAAATACCTAATTATGGATATAAATACAGAAATTAATATATCAGAAGATCACATTGATGCCTCAACTTTTCAGTGTTTATCTTTAATTAGTGACTTTCAGCACAGATAGTATGATAGGGCTAAAAGCATTTTATGCGTGTTTGTGATGTTATAAACAGTGGTTTACTAGTTACTTGAATTTCAAAACCTTTCTATTTAATAAAATAATAAAGAAAGAAAAGATTCAACCATGTTTTTCAGACATAGCTAGTATAACCTTGCATGTAGGTCATCCTGAAAGTGGTAAAATAGAGCATGATTTTATGCAAGCATTTCAAATTTCTGTTTTCAATAGAATATAGAAAAATTGACTTCAGCATTGATATTCAAGAGTTCAAATTGAGGACACTGGCATGACCAACAGATTGATGATAAATCTACCATATTTTAATTTTATCATCAATCTGTTATATCTACCTGTACTATCTACCATATTTTAATTAGAACAGGACAGTGAGTCCACTTTAATGTCATGGAATCCAAGCACAGAATGTGGCCTCCAGTAAAATGGTGTGAAGGAATTGGGTGGCAATGTAGGGTCAAACTTCTCAGGGATCTCTGAAGAGTGAACTAGGAAAAAAGTCCAACAAATCAACACAGATTCTTAGCAGGTATTAGAAAGTATTCTAGGTAATGTTTACACAGGTACCCAGTATTTAAATTCAAGAAGGGTGTACAAAACATTGATTGTAAAGGAAACACATTATTAGAGATTTGAATCAGTAATAAAGACATCATGGCAGGAAATAGAACTCATACAACAGAAATCGATAAACCACCATTGTGACATTCATTGTAGTAGGATATCTCTAGGTTATCAATACCTTCAACCCTTGAAGAAAGAAACACATAATTCACATTTGTTAAAGGAGAAATATCAGGTGCAAAGAAGTTGCTTTGCCCAAAGTCATATAGCTAACATGAAGAGAATTTAAGCATTGAACCTAGTTCCATAGACCCCAGATCTAACAATGTTCCATACTAGGAACATTCTTCACTATGTGCTTCTACCAATATGGGTTTCTTGTCTGGAAGCATTAGTGGAATTGAATCTGAAAATAAAAAATGTAATTGCTGATCTCCAGGCAGAGCTAAAAATGTCACTTTTAACATGAAATATATATTCTCTTCCTACTTTGGCCACCCCTTAAACCCTTCTTTGTGGAATAGGATAATAAATGAAACATAATAATGATTACTGATGTAAAATAATCCAATTTTATACAAAAATTATTAGTCATTATTCTAATGTTTCAAAACAATTGAGAGTGCAATTTTCCATATCATCTCAAGAAATTCCAGTGATATAGACTAATAATGTACATGTCGATAATTTATTTTGGGTCAGGGCCCGCGCGCACACACACACACATCATAAATTCAGAATGAGGTACCAGTTATTAGTTCATGGAGAAAATCTGAAATGAATAAATAGGTCATAGGTAGGAATAGACAATTTTAGGAACTTCTTGGAAATCAGGGAAAGATAAGATCAGAGAGAGGTTTGAAGAGTAAACCATCAAAAACCAAAGGGTAAAAGAAAAAATAGTGGACATGTAAGCCTCCCAAACTTATAACTTAATGAAGAATTATAATCAAATACCCAGAAGACAAAGCATCAGAACATTGGAGGAAACTGGATCTTAACTAGTTGATATAGAACTAAGGAAAAAGACTCCAGTAAGGGAGTAAGACACCGAAGATCTGAAAGAATGGGCTGCTACAAGGAATACTGATTAAAAATGAAATTTTATAGTTTGCAATAATTAAACAGCAAAATTTATGTAATGACATTCCTAAAGTGGTTTTAAAATGGATTCCCAAAAGGGATCATAAATCCACATTTCAAAAAAGTTTAAATTAAGCTGTTAAAGGGAATAAACATCAGTACAGATACATCAGCACCAATAAATTTTCATTTTACCTGACTACTTCAAAACATAATTTGAAGGACTAAGTCTATGTTGTTCAATTTAATTAGAGCATCTAACACAGAGATGGCACATAAAATGTATATTCAATCAAAATTGGTGAATGTAAAAGTTTTTTTAAGAGTTAAATGGATGAAGTCATGAACTCTACAGAGGATTTTTTTTAAGCTTACATATAAAAATTTTCTCAATATATTTAAGTAGCAATATTCAGGCCAAAATTTCCATTTACTTATCTAAAGATAGTGATTCTTTTAGTATATGATAACTCATTGTATGATGTACTAAATATTAATCATGTTTATTCACTTGATGAATTCAGCTTTAACATCCCTGAGAACATACAAAACAAAAGCAAGATTTTCAATTTTTAAGGGCATCTGTAAACCTAATAATCATACCAGATTTCACAAGTCGTTTATAATTGTATTTGTGTCAAAGTTATGGTTATTAATGTGTACATATGTTATGCATGTATGTAGGAAGACATCCATAGAAAGGAATTATACAAAACTATGTTGTATAGTAGCATACAAGTCTATAAATTCTGTTTTATGAAATTTGAAATATGTGTGTGCTTGAATAAAATATTAATTGGCCAAAATAATTAGGGAAGATAGGGATTCTCAGACTTCTTACAATGTGACATGTGATGTTTATAATCAAAGGCTTGGAAATCACTGTCCAAATCACTATTATTTTAACTGCATGAGAACTCATAACTGTGCCTATAATATCTTAATGGCCATGTAAAAGTTTGTATATATGAGTACATTTAAAGCTCTATAATTTCTGATTTATAAAAGTACATACTAGCAAATTTAAACTATCAAACACTTAAGGAACTTTGTTGATTATTTTAACTGAACTATAGAAAATATCCAGGTACATTGAGATATTTTCTTGTGTGAAAAAGAACAGTATCTATTTATACACTTTTATGTGGGATATTCATTATAATTTGGGTCATCATAAATGGCATTTGTATTTTTCCTACTTACCTCTGAAGGTTTGACCTAGGGATTGTGTCAGCTCCACCTCCCTTCCTTCTTTTTTTTTAATTTATTTTTTTTATTGGTTGTTCAAAACATTATAAAGCTCTAGACATATCATATTTCATACAATAGATTCAAGTTGGTTATGAACTCCCAATTTTACCCCAAATACAGATTGCAGAATCACATCGGTTACACATCCACATTTTTACATAATGCCCTATTAGTAACTGTTGTATTCTGCTACCTTTCCTATCCTCTACCATCCCCCCTCCCTCCCCTCCCATCTTCTCTCTCTACCCCATCTACTGTAATTCATTTCTCTCCTTGTTTATTTTCCCATTCCCCTCACAACCTCTTATATGTAATTTTGTATAACAATGAGGGTCTCCCTCCATTACCATGCAATTTCCCTTTCTCTCCCTTTCCATCCCACCTCATGTATCTGTTTAATGTTAATCTTTTCTTCCTGCTCTTCCTCCCTGCTCTGTTCTTAGTTGCTCTCATTATATCAAAGAAGACATTTGGTATTTGTTTTTTAGGGATTGGCTAGCTTCACTAAGCATAATCTGCTCTAGTGCCATCCATTTCCCTGCAAATTCTATGATTTTGTCATTTTTTAGTGCTGCGTAATACTCCATGGTGTATAAATGCCACATTTTTTTTTATCCATTCATCTATTGAAGGGCATCTGGGTTGGTTCCACAGTCTAGCAATTGTGAATTGTGCTGCTATGAACATCGATGTAGCAGTATCCCTGTAGTACGCTCTTTTAAGGTCTTCAGGGAATAGTCCAAGAAGGGCAATAGCTGGGTCAAATGGTGGTTCCATTCCCAGCTTTCCCAGGAATCTCCATACTGCTTTCCAGATTGGCCGCACCAGTTTGCAGTCCCACCAGCAATGTACAAAGTACCCTTTTCCCCACATCCTCGCCAGCACTTGTTGTTGTTTGACTTCATAATGGCTGCCAATCTAACTGGAGTGAGATGGTATCTTAGGGTGGTTTTGATTTGCATTTCTCTGACTGCTAGAGATGGTGAGCATTTTTTCATGTACTTGTTGATTGATTGTATGTCCTCCTCTGAGAAGTGTCTGTTCAGGTCTTTGGCCCATTTGTTGATTGGGTTATTTCTTTTCTTATTGTTTAATTTTTTGAGTTCTTTGTATACTCTGGATATTAGGGCTCTATCTGAAGTGTGAGGAGTAAAAATTTGTTCCCATAATGTAGGCTCCCCATTTACCTCTTTTATTGTTTCTCTTGCTGAGAGAAAACTTTTCAGTTTAAGTAAGTCCCATTTGTTGATTCTTGTTATCAACTTTTGTGCTATGGGTGTCCTATTAAGGAATTTGGAGCCCGACCCTACAATATGTAGATCGGCGCCAACTTTTTCTTCTATCAGACACAGAGTCTCTGATTTGATATCTAGGTCCTTGATCCATTTTGAGTTAACTTTTGTGCATGGCGAGAGGAGGGGATTCAGTTTCATTTTGTTGCATATGGATTTCCAGTTTTCCCAGCACCATTTGTTGAAGATGCTATCCTCCCTCCATTGCATGCTTTTAGCCCCTTTATCAAATATAAGATAGTTGTAGCTTTGTGGATTAGTCTCTGTGTCCTCTATTCTGTACCATTGGTCCACCCTCCTGTTTTGGTACCAGTACCATGCTGTTTTTGTTACTATTGCTCTGTAATATAGTTTTAAGACTGGTATCGCTATACCGCCTGATTCGCACTTCCTGCTTAGAATTGCTTTTGCTATTCTTGGTCTTTTATATTTCCATATGAGTTTCATGATTGCTTTTTCCATTTCTACAAGAAATGCCATTGGGATTTTGATTGGCATTGCATTAAACCTATAGAGAACTTTTGGTAATATCGCCATTTTGATGATGTTAGTTCTGCCTATCCATGAACAGGGTATATTTTTCCATCTTCTAAGATCTTCTTCTACTTCTCTTTTTAGGGTTTTGTAGTTTTCATTGTATAAATCTTTCACCTCTTTTGTTAGGTTGATTCCCAAGTATTTTATTTTTTTTGAGGATATTGTGAATGGAGTGTTTTTCCTCATTTCCGTTTCAGAGGTTTTGTCGCTGATATACATAAATGCCTTTGATTTATGCGTGTTGATTTTATATCCTGCCACTTTGCTGAATTCATTTATTAGTTCTAGTAGTTTTTTTGTAGACCCTTTTGGGTCTTCTAGGTATAGAATCATGTCATCTGCAAATAGTGATAATTTAAGTTCTTCCTTTCCTATTTTTATGCCTTTAATTTCTTTCGTCTGTCTAATTGCTCTGGCCAGTGTTTTGAGAACTATATTGAATAGAAGTGGTGATAGAGGGCATCCCTGTCTTGTTCCAGATTTTAGGGGGAATGCCTTCAATTTTTCTCTATTGAGAATGATGCTAGCCTGAGGCTTAGCATAGATAGCTTTTACAATGTTGAGGTAAGTTCCTGTTATCCCTAGTTTTTCTAATGTTTTGAACATAAAGGGATGCTGTACTTTGTCGAATGCTTTTTCTGCGTCTATTGAGATGTTCATATGGTTCTTATTTTTAAGTCTATTGATGTGGTGAATAACATTTATTGATTTCCGTATATTGAACCATCCTTGCATCCCAGGGATGAATCCTACTTGATCATGGTGCACAATTTTTTTGATGTGCCTTTGTATCCGATTTGCCAGAATTTTATTGAGGATTTTTGCATCTAGGTTCATCAGAGATATTGGTCTGTAGTTTTCTTTCTTTGAGGTGTCTTTGTCTGGTTTCGGAATCAGGGTGATGTTGGCCTCATAGAATGAATTTTGCAGAGCTCCTTCTTTTTCTATTTCCTGAAATAACTTGAAAAGTATTGGTATTAATTCTTCCTTAAAGGTTTTGTAAAAGTCCGCTGTATACCCATCCGGTCCTGGGCTTTTCTTGGTTGAAAGTCTTTTGATGGCTTCTTCTATTTCATCTATTGTTATTGGTCTGTTTAAGTTGTGAGTATCCTCCTGACTCAGTCTGGGCAAATCATATGACTTAAGGAATTTATCGATGTCTTCACTATCTTCTATTTTATTGGAATATAGGTTTTCAAAATAATTTCTAATTGTCTTCTGTATTTCTGTAGCATCTGTTGTGATATTGCCTTTTTCATCCCGTATGTTAGTAATTTGAGTTCTCTCTCTTCTTCTCTTCGTTAGCATGGCTAAGGGTCTGTCGATCTTATTTATTTTTTCAAAGAACCAACTTTTAGTTTTGTTAATTTTTTCAATGGTTTCTTTTGTTTCAATTTCGTTGATTTCCGCTCTGATTTTAATTATTTCTTGCCTTCTGCTACATTTGCTGTTGTTTTGCTCTTCCTTTTCTAGGGCTTTGAGATGAAGTGTGAGCTCATTTATTTGTTGGTTTTTCCTTTTTTTGAGGAATGACCTCCAAGCGATGAATTTCCCTCTTAAAACTGCTTTCATTGTGTCCCATAGATTCCGATATGTTGTGTCTGTATTTTCATTTATCTCTAAGAATTTTTTGATTTCCTCCTTTGTGTCTTATGTAACCCATTGATCATTCAGTAACATATTGTTCATTTTCCATGTGATGTAGGATTTTTCCTTCCTTCTTTTATTATTGATTTCCAGTTTCATTCCATTGTGATCAGATAAAATGCATGGTATTATCTCCACCCCTGTATATTTACTGAGGGTTGCCCTATGGCATAATATATGGTCTATTTTTGAGAAGGATCCATGTGCTGCTGAGAAAAAAGTATATCCACTTGATGATGGTTGATATATTCTATATATGTCAGTTAAGTCTAGGTTGTTGATTGTGATATTGAGTTCTATAGTTTCTTTATTCAGCTTTTGTTTGGAGGATCTGTCCAATTGTGAGAGAGGTGTGTTGAAGTCACCCATAATTATTGTGTTGTGGTCTATTTGATTCTTGAACTTGAGGAGAATTTGTTTTATGAACGTCGCAGCACCATTATTTGGTGCATAAATATTGATAATTGTTATGTCTTGTTGGTGAATGGTTCCTTTTAACAGTATATAATGTCCTTCCTTATCCCTTTTGATTAATTTAGTCTTGAAGTCAATTTTATTCGATATGAGGATGGCCACCCCTGCTTGCTTACGAGGACCATGTGCGTGGTATATTTTTTCCCAACCTTTCACCTTCAGCCTGTGTATGTCTTTTCCAATCAGATGTGTCTCCTGGAGGCAGCATATTGTTGGATTCGTTTTTTTAATCCATGTTACCAGCCTATGTCGCTTTATTGGAGAGTTTAATCCATTAACGTTTAGAGTTACTATTGATATATTGTTTGTACTTCCAGCCATGTTTGATTATTTATCTTCTTTTTTTTTTTTAATTTAGTTTGTTTCTCCATGGTTAGCTTTCCCCCCGCCCTCTGTCTTTATAGAGGCACTTCCCACTGATGGTTTTGGTTATTGTTTTTCATTTCTTCCTCGTGTAGTGTTTTGCTCAAGATGCTTTGCAATGCTGGTTTTCTGGCTGCAAATTCTTTTAGCTTTTGTTTATCATGAAAGATTTTTATTTCGTTGTCGTACCTGAAGCTTAATTTTGCTGGATACAGAATTCTTGGTTGGCATCCATTGTCTTTCAGTGTTTGAAATACGTTGTTCCAGGATCTTCTCGCTTTCAGCGTCTGTGATGAAAAATCCGTTGTTAACCTTATTGGTTTACCCCTGAATGTAATCTGCCTCCTTTCTCTTGTAGCTTTTAATATTTTCTCTTTGTTCTGTATATTGGATATCTTCATAACAATGCGTATTGGCATTGGTCTACTGTGATTTTGTGTGCTCAGTGTCCTGTATGCATCTACAATTTGTATATCTGTTTCCTTTTTTATTTCTGGAAAGTTTTCTGTAATTATTTCATTCAGCAGGCTACTCATTCCCTTGGTTTGAATCTCTGTACCTTCTTCTATCCCGATGACTTGTAGGTTTGGTTTTTTTATGTTATCCCATATCTCTTGGATGTTTTTCTCGTGGTTTTTAACCAGCCTTTCTGAGTTGGCTAGGCTCTTTTCAAGATGATATATTTTGTCTTCATTATCTGATGTTCTGGCTTCTACTTGCTCCACTCTGTTGGTGATACTCTCAATTGAGTTTTTAATTTGGTTTATCGTTTCCTTCATTTCTAGAATTATTGTTTGGTTTTTTTTTTATAATCTCTATCTCCTGATAAAGATGCTTAACTTCTTCTTTTATCTGTCTATGTAATTCATTTTCAAAGTGTTCTTTCACTGTTTGGATTTGCTGTCTCGTATCTTCTTTAAGGTTCCATTCCATTTGTCTAAGGTATTCCTTGAGTTCTTTATATGACCATTTTTCTGCTGACTCTAGGTCCTCCTGAATATTTAGGCTGTCCTTCATTGTTTGTACTCCTTTTCTTCCTTGCTTTTTTATGCTGCTCATGTTACTTCTTGTTCTGTTTGACTGCTGAGTTTCTGTTTACTCTTATAGATTTATTTGATGCTTGGGAGGAAAGATATTAGAAGGGAAGGGAAGAAGTCACTAAAGAGAATGAGAGTAGGCAGGTAGAATTCAAGGAAGGGGGAATAAGAAAATTGAAAAGAAATGAAAAGACAAAAGAAACAAAAATAACAAAGATTAGATAATAAAGAAAGAAAGAAAAGACGAGAAAAAAATTTTTAACAAAAATAATAATGATAATAAAAAATGAAAATGAAAATGAAAAAAAATAATAATAAAATAAAAAAATTAAAAAAAATTAGAAACATTGAAAAAAGTTAAAGAACAACAACAAATAAAAATTGAAAATGAAAGAAAAAGAAGAAAAAAAAAGAAAAAAATGATAATAATAATAATAATAAATGCAGTCCTAGAGTTCTATTAACTTCTCTTCCAGTAGGTGGAGCTGTGCCCACTGGGCCAAGCTTCTCCTCTCAATAGGTGGGAACCATTCACTGTGCAGCAGCTCTTTCTCCTAGACTGGGAGGGTCTCCAATCCTGAGTGTCTAGGGCCTTGTCTTGTGTTTCCTCAAGCCAGGCCGTGCTCACCTGTGGCGCTCACCACAATACTGGCTACACGCCAGGTCTGCTGCTCCTGGGAGCCCTGTTTTCATGAACACCTGGGCTCACTCTCCCTGTTTGCCTCCCTCAGACCCTATTTTTGTAGAGCTTGGGGCTGAGATCCCCCAGCGAATTTGCTTGCCCTCCTGTAGCCACACCCCTGGTAGCTGGTGCAAGAGCCCTCAGTTGTCAGCACTGGTGGGAGCGGTAGCCGGGAGTTCCGCGCCGCGAGTCCCGCGCCGCGAGTCCCGCGCCACTCCTGATTCCCTTGGTCTGGTTATTGCATTCACAGGAGAGCTGGGAGTGGCCCTTAAGGTTTCCCCGCTGTGTGGAGAGAGATGACTAGGGGATTACACACCTGTCGCGCTGGTTTCAATGCAGTTATCTCCTCTGCCCGTGACGCCATTTCTCTGCCATGGTGGTTTCCCATGCAAATGGTGACCATTCGTTCCCTTTGCCGGGTGACCAATGCAATGGGTGGGCCCTACTGTCTCTCCCAATCCCCGTTTCAGTCCTGTGGCCACTGCCTATGAAGGCTCGGTTGGCTTTTACCTCTGTAAGTTCCTAAGGGCCGACCAATTATTTCAGTGGGATCGTTAGTGCTGAGTCACACGAAGCAGGCGAACCGGAGCTTAATTGCCTCCGATTCGGGCTCTGTGTGTGTGTTCTGAGGGGCCCAGCCTGTACACCCCAGATCCACGTCAGCTCAGCATTGCCTAGTGATCCTGAGCAAACAGCATTTAGACAGTTTACGGCTCCCTATGCCCGCGCAGTTGAAGATGTCAGAGACTTGATCTCTATGCACCTGCCACCATGTTAGATCTCCTCAGTGATATTCATGTTGCCCTTACAGCTTCCTGGTATAAGCAAGTTCTTGGGGTTATACAAACTGCTGCTTCTGTTTCCAGTCCAGATTTCTAGAAATGAAACCCTGCCGCCTTCGCCTCCATCTCTGGGCCGTGCTCATGGACGCTGCGCTCGTCTGCGACCGTAGCAGAGCCGCCCTGGCCTCCGCAGCTCTTCAGCCCGGTGCCCGGCCCCTGGGGCCCAAGTGGCTGCCGCCGCGGCTCTCCATCCCCCTCCTCCGGAGCACGGGTCCCCTGGCAGGGGGGTCTAGAACGACCCCAGAGCAGGCTCTGCCCGAAGGTGCAGCGGCGAACAGGCAACCGAGGCGCTCGAGGCTGCAGTCCAGCCTTCGGAGGACAGGGCTCGGCACGCAGCCCAGCTCCAACCTCTAGGTGCAGCTGCCGGACAGTGTATACAGAGCCATCAAGACAGCAAGTAGAAAGCAAATGGCAGCTCCCGTGGAGTGGATTTTCGGCACAGAAACCACAGCTCCGCCAACAATCCCAATCCACAAACTCTCCCTGTATAAAAAATATTCAAAAAAAAAAAAAAAAAGAAAAAAAGGCGGGGCGCACTGAGCTTTCTTTGCCTCGGGTACTTACAATCCACTGCTGATTACACACTCAGCTTCTCTGCCCGGAGCGAAGCGAAAGAGGAAGCAGATGGGAGCAAAGCGCCCGCGGCTCTGAGCAGCCAGGCGTCCGGGAGCCAAGCTTCTCTTTTTCGATCTCTTTGTTCTTCCTGCTGCTTGGCAAAGAGGTCCGCTACAGATTAACGGTGAAAGGAGCTCTAACAGACTGTGCGAAATCTCTATTAAAGCCGCTGTTCTGAGCACCACGCTCAGCACTTCAGCAACCCCCGTACGCAGCGGCCATCTTCCCTCCCTTCCTTCATGTACCATATGTCCTATACCCAAGACTTCATGTGATGCTGGCTAGTATGTCAAGAAGTGTCTAATTGTTCTGTGTTATTATTACCACTATTATTGCTATGGATGCAATAGGTAGAATTCAGAGAAGACTCATTTTCATGGTTGAAATAAGTGATTGACATCATCTATTCAATAAAGTTGTATGGACTTTTACAGAGACTGTCAACAGAGGCAATTTTGTCCCTCAAGAGATATTTAGTGATGTCTGAGGATCCATTGGTTTGCCATCTTTGGAGTATATTACTCTAAACTACTACACAGGATCCACAGAAGCTGCCAAATACCCTACAATGTATAGAATAGCCCTACCCTAAAAATAAGTATCCTGTAATAAGTACTGATAATGCTAAGACTAAGAAATCCTAGATTATTATGTTACTTGGATTTAAAACTTGGAAATGATACTTCATTCTATGAAAACATAAAATCCTTTAACGTGGATAAGAATTCATGAGGAAGAAAAGAAGCAACATATTCAGAGAAAAAAATCTACAACTTAATTTGATATCTATTTACACATACAAATATATTTATCTTCATAATTTGAAAATGGAAAACACTTCCTGGAAAAGTATATATTTTTTCATAAAATGATTACACAGTTATTATCTTTATTTAAACATAAAATTTTGACGAGCAGAGTCAAAAACTTTGAGATGCTTATTGAAAGTTCTAACTTTGCAAATTTTGTACTTTAGTCCGCATGAACTGTTGTAGAAAGCCATTTTTGTTAAGATACAGTTGTCTTTTTAAATTGCTAAAAATCACTGAAGAGGTAACTGCACAATCTGCTCTTCCATCAAGTGCCAGTTGCAGAACCTTTTTAGACATAAACACGGATAACATAAAGAATAATAATATATCTCAAGGGGTATTATAAGTCTATAATTCCTTAGAGGGTGCATGTAATGTCATAAATTGTAGAAGCAAACTCAAGCAGTTTAGTCACAGGAACCCTGAGATGAAATTATAGCTTTTATAATCCCCCGAGAGGATATTCTTTTGGTATAATGGAAACTGTAGTCATTTAGAAATACCCTGCTCCCATGGCCCCAGAAAAGAACCATGGTCATTTGAAGACTGAAAAACACAAAGCAGGTGTCTGAAAAGTGAGTTGAACTTATCATCAGAATAATAGAAAAATTATATTGAAGTCATTATGGTATCTACTAAATATAGTATGGCATTCTTTCTAAAATAAGAGTCAGAGGAGACACCTACATAATTACTGCTATAAGAAGAGATTTTACAGGCGTAAACACAAAGATACCAAACTACATATTGTTAAAGCTTAGCCAGCTTTGCATTTAATATATAATACACTTTTACAGTCACATGTGAAGGCATATTCTTTACATTAAATGCCAGTAGCTAAATAAACAAATGCACCAGATTAAAAAGAATAAAATTAAACATCATGATGTGTTGAAATGCCATAAATTTCACAAACTGTTATAATTGTAGATGCAGGCAAGTGTTGAATTATAAGAACCCTAGGGCATGTTGCTCAACTTTAAATTTCTTGTATTATGAGTTACAAAATGTGTACTTTAACAAAGTTAAGCTTCCCTTCAATGTGAAGAGGCTAATACAGATTCAAGTTTAGTATACTTTGAAAGTAGGTAGTAAATATAAATAGATAATACATTTATTTTAAGCAAATAAGTAGGTCTGGTGTTGAGTAATAGTGTTATTATTTTCAACTAAAGTACTCATGATTTTACATGGAAATTGAAAAAACTAATCATGTATTCAGGCAACTTAAGTCAATATTTGTAGAACATTTTTGTTGTTTCCATAATTAAAATGAGGATATGAAGTAATTGATATAAGAAGGTCCTGTCTAAAAGGCAATAAATCTCAAAATTCTGAATTAACTTTAAGAAGTTTCCTCATTTTTCTTAGAAAGAAATCTAACCATAAACTTCATTAAGTTTGCATTGCCTAAGTAGAAGACTACAGAGGACAGATCAAAACCATGTTGCATTTACTCTGCATTTTTGAATATTTCTCTAGAAGCCAAAACTGTATAATAAATGAAGTTAAAGCAATTTGACCTTGAAAATTACTTTTTTAAATATATTTTATTTTTTAGTTGGTCACAATATCTTTATTTATTTATTTATTTTTATGTGGTACTGAGGATCGAGCCCAGAGCCTCGCATGTGTTAGGTGAGCGCTCTACTGCTGAGCCACAACCCCAGTCCCGAAAATTATTTTTAAAAAATCACATTTTATAATGTTTATCTCCTCCAGCAAATAAAATAAGTATATATCAAGATTCTCAATGATAAGCAGGTAGAGAAAAAAGAGAGCCAGAATTATCAATAGGGAACAAAAAATCACAACTATTTGGTTCAAATTTTATTGGAAGTTTTATTTTTACAGTGACCACTTAATATTGCTCCAAAAGCAAACTGCATTGCTTTGCCTAATAACATTGGAAGACATGTATTGCTCAATTAAACATGTTCACGTCATTATCATCCTATTAATTTTATTTACTTTCATATTTTAAAATGCCATTAATTAATAACCTACTAATTGTAATTCATAGTATGACTTTTAAACATAATCAATATTACCAATATCAATAATGGCAAAAATCACACACTTAAATCTAAATAAAATAAAACATATTTTCTTTATTTTTGATATTAATAGTATTAATATGCAATAATTCATACACATAAAGCAATTATTTCAAATGACTTTGAATTAAAATTTCAATGAATTCAATTGCAGGTTCCAAATTTTTCTCTTTACTGCTGAAGTTGGAAAGTGGAAAATTGCCTAAGTTGAGTGTCTCTAGATTTTATTTTAGTCAAACTTAAAATATGAATCTTCATAATTTCATAGTTTGGGCAACTTTGATTTTTAAATTTTGTAAACAGTTCCTAACATCTGTTATTTAAAATTATTTAATAAAAACAAATATATAGCCTCACAAGAGTTACTGAGCCTTTGCACTGGATTTTAGGAGATCCATTGCTGAATGAGGTAATAATAGATTCAGATATTTTTGCAAAACACCACCTACTATGACACACATACACACATTAATGATTTAACATGATGTAAATGCAATTTTTATTGCATGTTGAAGATGGGTGAAATCAGTCAGCATAGGTTTTAGTGGAAAATCTGTTATTTACCTACCCAGATTTCTTCTATGGTACTGCTGTCTTATTATAGCACTACCTGAGACTGTAAATATGACTGTATGAAAGCACATTTGCATTTCACACTGCATAAAGATTAGAAGAATGTCCCCTCTTGTTTTAGTCAGATTTTTCCCTGCTATGACTTAAAGATCTGACCAGAACAATTGTAGAGGAGGAACAGTTTATTTGAGGGTTTGTGGTTTCAGAGGTTTTAGTCCATAGAAGGCTGGTTTCATTCCTCATGGCTCTCAGTGAGGCAGAACATCATGGTGGAAGAGTGTGGTGGAGAAAGCAGCTTACTTGATGATCAGAAAGCAGAGAGGGACCGTCTCCACTTACCAGATACAAACATATACCCCAAATCCACGCCCCAGTTCGCATCTCCGCCAGCCACACCCCACCTGCCTTCTGTTACCACTCAGTTAATTCCTATCAGGGGATTAATTCACTTATTGGGTTAAGACTTTCACAACCCAATCATTTCTCCTCTGAACTTTCTTGCATTGTCTCACACTGAGCTTCTGGGAGATACCTCACATCCACACCATAACACCTCTCTCCTCAAAAATCAAAAAAAAAAAAAACCCAAAAAAACACCTTTTTGAAAGTCTCCCATATTTCCACAATTATGTAGTTGATTAGAATTTACTACAAAGCCACATCCAGCTATAATGACTAAGAAATTTAATTTTTATGTGTGTAATAGTGACTAAGTAAATAATGGGCTTCCATTACTAAGAAATGGAAATTCATGTTGAGGATTAGTCTTGCATTTTGAACCAGATTCAAACTTTTTACCACACAATACTAGATTGAGAAGTTTTGGAAACTAAGACCTAAAGACTATCTAATTAATGTGAACTAATCTTAAGAAATATAACATACAGATAGAACATGGTTGGAGCACAGTTTTGGAGGCCTAGTGAATTTTGAACAGTTTACATAATTTTTTCTCTTATCTCAGGTCCCTTACATATGAGGACAATATTTTAAAAATCCAACAAAGTAAGTGTTCATTAAACAAATACATATCTAGTGTGGTATCTGCTTCCTAAAAACTACATTTTGCAAGTATTTCTATTTATGTCCTAGAAATCAGAAGTCTAAATGTTGAAGAAGAGAGAATCCATAGGTCAATGATCATATCTTTTCTAGCCAAAATTAAGCAAAACATACAATTTAATGAAGCTCCAGGAGAAGGGTGTTAGAAATCAGCTGAGCCCTTATACTCTTGAAGAAAACAAAGCACCCATTGAAAGCCACAATTTCTCCCAATTGACTTTGATAGTTGAAAATTCTTTTGCCAACTTCAAAGCTGTTAGGTTCATTTTGGGAAATGGCTGAGGTCCACCTTGTTTTTAATTTTAATACAAACAGTTTTGTGGGTCTCAGTGCAAATGTCATCACCTTTGAATTTTTTCTGTTGGACTGTCAATGCAAGCTGTATAAGTTTACTCTAAGGAACATTTCTTCTCAAAAGGAGGTTAGAAGCCTTTTGGTCTAAACAATGAAAATTAAATTAAAAAAAATAAATGTGAAGCTTGGTATTAACATAAACTCTCTGATCATAAGAGACATTGATCATTTTGGAATAAAATCAAGATTGTAACATTTTAGTCTTGTTTTCCCTTGTCAATAATGATATTTTTTCAAGTAAAGTCATTTTGTAAAGTAATACTATGATGCTTTCAGATTTTTATTTCATTTGTGTAATTAAAAATCATCTACCCTAATGCTCTTGATTACTATTAATTTTCTCATTAATAATATCTTAAGTTGTTCCATATTCAGAATAATTGCTCTAGTGATGTATTAGATGTTATATTTTAGCTCTTTAATGAATACATAGCATTATGGATATGTAGTGTCTATTTAATATTTATTCAATTTCTTCAAACATGTACAGTGATACGAAATGTTAACTGGTTTTGACACCATATGGTGACAATAAATCACAGCTTTATGATATAGTTGGTAATGCTATAGTTGTATATTTTAATCATATAGTAATACATAAACTAAAATATTTGAAGTTTTTTCCATATGTTGATTTTATTTTATATATTTTTTAGGCATATTAGGGATGTTTGAAAATAACAAGTATTAAATGACTTTAATATTTGGATATCTAAATTTTTATTCCAAGTACATAAGAGAACAGAACAGAATTTTGAAGGAAAGAACACAATTTAAATAATTCATTCAAAAATAAATAACATTTTGTCATAAATGTTGTCTGTCTGTTCTCTATATCCCTGAAAATGAAATTCTGTAATAGAAAGCCAAGGATACAGTCCTGTATATGGTTCTAATTGAAGAAAATTTGCCACCAATATCATTTCTGTAGTCTCCAATTTTTTTTCAGTTATAAAATGAACAGAAATATTGGAAATTCTCATGAAAATCCAAGGAGCTCATGCTTCTTGGAATATACGTAGATATTACTTAAAAATATGTTCCATGGTGAAATAAATTTCAGAAGTTTTAAGTTAAATAAAGTTAAATTAGTTTTCTTTAATAAGGAATGATTCTTAGAGTCTTTGATATATTAATATTAATGAGAAATCTCTGAGATTGGGTATATTAGCATGCAGGATTTTCCAAACAAATTCTATTACTTTCTGAATACAAAATCTGAAAACTGAGTTGCTTAAAATAACAAAGTATTATTCTCTCAGAGTCCTGGTGCAGTAAT
This sequence comes from Marmota monax, assembly GCF_021218885.2. Lineage (NCBI taxonomy): Eukaryota > Metazoa > Chordata > Mammalia > Rodentia > Sciuridae > Marmota > Marmota monax. Next base: position 4,492,567 of record NW_026692486.1, on the reverse strand, counting down.
TCTAAAATCAGGGTGTTGGCAGAGCTTTGCTCCTTCCAAAGGCTCTGTGAGAGGATTTTTCTTTGCTTCTAGTTTCTGGTGGCCCCAGCTGCTCTTCAGTGGTGGCAGCATAACTCTAATGCCTTTCTTCTCATGGCTATCATCCTTCTCTATTTTTCCATGCTATTCTCCTTTCTGAGTTTGTCTTTGTCCCCATTTTCCTCCTGTTATGAGGACACCAGTCATATTGGATTGAAGTCTGCCATAATTCCAAATAAGTTCTCCTTCTCAGGTACCAGGGTTAGAACTTCAACATATCATTGTGGGGAAAATGATTCAATCTATAACATGTCCTTCACAATAAAATAGTTATTTTCAAAGACTATATTGAGACCTCTGTTCCATTGATGACATTTTCAAAGGTGCTAGACTAAGTCAGTGTTTTCCAAAGAGCAGTCCACAGATTGGAGCCTGTTTTTGAAACACACTTGTTCTTATCTGCAATGAGATCAGTGAAGAAATCAAATTGTTCTATAAAATTGTGTCAAAACAATTTAATTCTCCCCAATACTACATAGCTCATAGTTCTGCTCATGTTAGGTTAATAAAAGATATTTGTTTGGGTATATACTGGACCTCAAGCACCTTGCAGAAGAAAAGACTGACAAATACAACCAAGTGGGTGAACATGAGATATGTGAAAGATTTGTGGTTGGTAAATCTGCAATATTGATAAAGACTGTTTGCAGGATTCATTTTCAGTTTCCGTACCCTGCTAAAAACTAGAAAATATGAGCTTTCAACTCTTTTCTGCATAAGAGAAAAAGCCTGTGAAGTTGAACTTGTAGCAATCCAGATGCAGATCATGCTTTGAAAATATTTATGTTTACTAAAACTAAGAGTGTGTGAGATAAGGGAGCATGTAACCCTGGGAGGTGAGGCTGTTATATTCTGGCAACTACCTGGAACAGTTTTCTTAAAAATAAGTCTATAGAGAATGATGAACATGAAGACAGCTTGACAGAGAAGAAAACAGAAGGAAACTTCTCTGATATCTGTCTATTTTTGTGATTTTAGTTGCTTCTGAAGGCTTGTCTGAATTCCTCTCCTAAGGTCCATGAGACAAACCTCTGTTCTAAAAACAAACAAACAAAAAAAAACCCTTTTTGCTTAAGGTGGTTGCTGTTACTGGCAATCGAAAAAACCTTGACTGAAGTAATGCTTTCCACATGTCACCTCACTCTTAACACCTCCAATAACCAACCACTACCTACAGCAGGATTTTGTAATTTAGGCATTATTGATACTTTGTGCTAATTAATTGTTACAGGGGCGGGAGAGTGCTGTCCTGTGCATTGTAGAGTGTTTAGCAAGACTTCAGGCCACTGCCTCTCAATTGACAGAAGCACCTGAGTTGTAGCAACCAAAATTGTTTTCCAGACGGTGTCAGACCTCCTGCTTTGCAAAAGGACAACAATGCTCCTGATTGAGGACTACTGAACTTTTGGCTCAGTCTAATTCCAAATAACAGGGGCCAGAGGATATTGCATTCACATCTCCTGGCATTTTTTTAAATCTATTATTCTGCAAACTTGAAAGCCCCCTGTCAGGCTCATTCAAAGCTATGGAACTTAACCAGTACTTCTATTTTCACATAATACATCCATCTAGTTAGACTGTGCTGACTTCTGGACTCATGTTTCTAACCCCTCAAATCAATTAATCCCCAGGTCCTTCCTTAAAAATTCTTACAATTGATGCCCTGCTTTATGCATCAGCTCTATATACTCCTCTGCTTTTTTTTTTTTTCTTCTTGCTTTTGTTCATAATCAGACTGGAAATTCCATCCAATCATCACTTCCACAGAGACCTACTGGCCCTTACACAGATAGTTCTTGGAAAAGCACATAACAAAATTGCACTGCATACTCTCCAAGGCTATTTCTAAAAGGTTCCTGGCCTCTAACAGTCACAGTTGTGTACATTCATGGATGGATATTTGCATATTGCTCTAACCAGAATGTCTCATTCACCCATGGCTGTCAGGATGTCTGCAAAGACTTTAGATTAATCTCTTTGGGTGAAGCAGGTTCTGAAATTTCCCAGCTTCTCTGATAGAATGGATTCATTAAAAGTTAAAGTTTCTGGGAGATAAAGGATGTGAAAATAGAACCATTCAGGGAAGACAGTCATCCTCTCTGACCTCACCATTTTTCACACTGAATGAGTTCAGAGCCACTTGGGATTGTGGATCTGTACCATCCATGAATTTGTTTATTCAATAATTATTTGTTGGACATCTGCTAGTAGTAGTCTGAGAACTGAAACTAAAATAGACAAAGTTCTTGACCTTACAAAACATATATTATTTTAATGATCCCTATATAAAACTTGTCAGCACGTAAATAAATTAAAAACACCCACCAATGGAACTGGGAATATGAAATCTGTATTTTACATGCAATGGCCTTGGCAGGAGTTTTCGAAGAGAAGACAAGTGAAGAAAAACTTAGTGATGAGAAGAGAGTAGTTACATGTAGATGTGGAGAAAGACCAATCCAAGAAAATGGAACCTGAGGGACTGGGTCCCTCATGTGTGTTCAGTGTGGCTGTAAATCTGAAATAAGGGACAGAAGGATAAGAAGGGAGTGAAGTAGGTAGCAGGGGCCAGATAACCTGATAATCTTGGGATCTATTCTAATTACCATGAGAAATATTGAGGGTCTTAAACGTGATTAATAAGATCAGGGTAACATTTAAAAATATTTAACTTAGATATGATTGATTTTCTGGGAATATAATGGCAGAGAAACAGGTTATATTTCTTTATGTCCCTTCCTGGAAAGATGGTCTCTATCGAAATATTTGAACAGCTAGTGTCTTCCAGAAATTTCCTGTATTGCCCATAGACATATGTCCTTGATTACAGAATTACTTCAACTTTCCTGGATAAGACACTAATAAAGCTACATTTGGAATTTCTTGTGTGTACCTGAATTTATGGGAAAAATACAAACAATAGAAAAAGAACAGAAAGTAGGACAATGGTTTTACGATATTAGAAATTTTGCCCTTTTTTCTTTTCAATACAATAGAAAGTTTAGACAACTTGTCGTAAAAATTAGTTTTTTTATTTCCTACAACTGTTAAAGGTAAAAGGAAGAGGAATAGCTACAAACACTTTATGCCTATTTTTGAAAATTTACAATACATGGAAAAGTGTCCAGGACATAAATTAAGACAAATATTGTCAGAGTAGATACCTGAAAACCCTCTCAATACAAAATGCCCACACATGCTAGCTAGATATGCCATTCTCTTAAGCATTTAGCTGGATTTATATGAAAATAAAATGCCAAGGCCCCACAAAAGTTCAAAACTAACTGATATCATCACTGATGTTATAGCTAGACTAATTTTAGCAGTCAAGAAGCAAGAGCAGGATTATAGGTAAATGTTTGATCCCTGCAATTTTGGGAATTGAAACAAATCCAGGCATGCATTTCAGATACTCAGTGAAAGACTCAGTGAAAAAGCATTCAGAAAAACTAAGCATCCCAGCAAAAGAAGAAAAAAAAAGAACTAATTGCTTTGGCATTTACTCTGAGTAGGGAATAAGTGTTTCTTTTTAAATCCATAATATCATGTCTGACCTTTTATGGGTGTGCATTTGCGTATTCTAAAGAAAACACATATACAAAAGCATACATCTGGTAAGAAATCACCATAGAATAGTTCCTGGTAAGTAGTGACCAGTTAGTTTTATGTGGAAAAAGCAAACCTTGTTTCTTTTTGTGGCTCTCACTGGCTGCCCAAGGAGAAACCACAAATGAACATAAATTTATAGTCTGAATTTATATCTAGTATATCTGATTGATTTTTGAAAACAAAAAAATGATTAAAAAGAAAATTAGGTATAATTATGAGAAAAGAAAGGAAGGAAAAACTGAGGAAGGGAATTTACATCTAGATACCGCATAGTAACATTAAGTAACTCTGAAGAAAATGAGAAGGTATTAATGCATAGCATTACTTAAAAAATTGATTTATCAAAATTTACATATGCCCTATACTCTATTGTGAACTCTAATATCTCAAAATAACATTTCCCTTCAACTTTCTCTTTCCCTTATGTATTTTTGTTTCTTATCACACTTATTATCAGTGGGCATACTATTTTTTTGTTTTTGTGAGGGTGAACTAAGGATTGAACTGAGAGGCACTCGACCACTGAGCCACATTTTGTATTCTATTTAGAGACAGGGTCTCACTGATTTGCTTAGTACCTCATTTTTGCTGAGACTGGCTTTGAACTTGCAACTCTCGTGTCTCAGCCTCCCGAGCCACTGGGATTACAGGCCTGCGCCACTCTGCCCAGCCAATGGGCATACTATTTAAACATAAGTTTGTTTTTGTCTTTTAATACCAAAAAACTGTCAACTCTATGAGTGTCAGTTTATCTATTCATTTCTGTTTCAAGAGCATATGGCACATAATAAGCTTTTAATAAAAATCTATTGGGAAATGAATATCCATATACATATTTATGCACACACATATGCACATTTGTGTGTATGTGGCATAATTATACAACATATATTAAAATATGCCTTATATAATGTTATATAGTATATGAGTCATAAAACATGCAGCGTATTTTGTATATCATAAGTAACAATACAAATATTTTAATCTAGTATTTTTGCTATAGAAAATTTAGAAATTACTAAACTGAAGCATTTAATCATGCTATTTTATGAAATATGATGTATCTACATACACTAACACAAAAAGATGTGCAGGGCACAGTAAATGAAAACAAGCCACAGAAAAATAAACACAGTAGGTGACATGATTTATGCAAAACATTATCCAATACTAGTATATATATATATATATATATATATATATATATATATATATATATATATATAAAATATTGAGTATTTGTAAATGTAGAAGAAAAATTCTCACAAAAATGATACATAAATAACCCTTGAGGAAAAAGGGAAGATGGAGCAGGGGATGATATTCACCTATATTCTTCTAAATTATTTGACATTAAAATAAAATAAAATGTGAAATATATAGGGAATATAACTATAGAAACCAGTATTCCTAAAATCTGAGAGGTGTTTCTAATAATCTTTTTAAACACCTCTGACATTTAGCCTATATACAGTGATATATATTGGTGTATTTAACTTCAATTCAAGTTAACTGCTACCTAATTACACAGCTAAGAAACCAATTTTCTCCATAAGCAACTAGTAGCTATTCACTTCAATGACAGAGATGCCACAGATAATTGTGCTTCTTATCCAACAAAAATAGGTTGTTAAAAATTCAGCATAATCTGTCTATATACAAACCTATTGATCCATCCATCACCTACCTATCCCTTTATCTACACAATCAACTCTATTTGTTAACAGTAATTTTCAAATACTGGAACTATCTGGTTTTAAATATGCTAGGGCTTCTTTAAAAGTTGATTCAAGATAACACTGTCTGGGACTGGGGCCTAGAATCAGTAATTTATTCATATTTCTTGGATGTCTATCTTCTTAAACATTGAAGACTACTCTTCTATTGAAAAATATTTAAATTTCAATCAAAATTAAGGAAATGTATAATTTATGTAATAAAATGAAACCTTTCTCTAGTACTTTAAGGAAGTATCAATGAAGGATCAGTTATCTATAACCAAACATCTGCTCTCATCAAAATATTTCAGTTTCCAAACCATCCTCAGGACCAAACCACCACCCTCTATTCTTCTTCCTTGCACCCTCCTTGAATTGGTGCTGAAACACAGGGATTCCAACTTTTCAGTCCTTATTGAAACCATAGTATATGATCTCACCTCTGAACTCTTCCTTTAAAGTCCTGAATTCCTCAGCTGAAAAGTTTCAATGTGAATCTTCATTTCTTTACAGTAGACATTATCTCCTTCTAAGTGAGTAATATTTGTTTTAGTCAATTTTTTTGCATCACTGTGACCAAATACCCAAGAATAACGTCTTAGAGGAGGAGACATTTATTGAGGCTCCTGCTTAGTTCATAGACAAATCCATTGATCTGGGTCCAAGATGAGGCAGCACATCACAGGGAAGGATCCAGTGGAAGATTCATAGTGGGGTCAGGAAGCAGAGAGAGAGAGAAAAATGGAGCATAAAAGCGGAAGGGGTCACAGGAAAAAAAAATCACTTCCAAGGGATAACCCCTGGGACCCACTCCTCCAGCACCTAGTCAATACATTCAAACTAAGATGAATTGATTAAGTTACATCTATCATAATCCAACCATTTTACCTCTAAATATTTCTGTGTGAGGGACATCTCATATGCAAGCCATAACTGTACTATTTACTACTTGCTTGCAAAACCTCAATATTTTGATCTAACTTGATCATCCATTCAGCCCTCATGTGAACAGATTAACAGATTAATTAACTAAACATTTATTCAGTGTATACAACATGAAGGATTATGTGAGAAGGCTGGAGTACAACAGTGAATAAACTAGACCAAACCTCTCTGCCCTCTGGAAATGGGGAGAGCAGCAGAGGGAGACCATCCTGAATATTGTTCTTCTCTCCATCTTTCCATAGGTAGTATCTCAAGAATGACCTCCTTTTTATCATTTATATATGCTATGACTCCTTGCTGAATTCAAAATAAGCAAACCAAAAAAGATGCATATTAAGTGGAATGGTTCTGTATTAAAATGAATTATTTTTCTTTTATATGCTCCTCTGCTTTTAATTGTGAGAAAACATACACAATATAAAATATACTATCATCACCATTTTTAAGTTCAGTAATGTTAACGTTATTTACGTTGTTAAGTGGCCAATGTCTAGAAATCTTATCATCTTGCAAAACTGTAACTCTTTTCCCGTTGAACATCATGTCTCCATTTCTTCCTCCCCCAGCCAGTGATAATCACCATTCTGCTTTCTGTGACTATAGATTGGAGTACTCTAGTTCTCACATATAAGTGAAATCAGACAATATTTTACTTTTTACAACTGGCTTATTTCTCTTAGCATAACATCCTAAAGACACACTTATTTTGCAGCATATATGTTGTGGCCTATACAAATCTGTTGTTTGTATATATCAAATTTATTTATCTATTCATCTTTCTATGGATATTTGGTTGTTTCTATCTTTTGGTTATTGTAAGTAATGCTGCCTATGAATAGAGGTGCTAAAATATCTGTTTGAGGCCCCATTAATACTGTATTAGTTGTATACACAGAAGTGGAATTGTTGCATCCCATGGTAATATTATTTTATATTTTAGAGGAATTACCATACTTCTTTCCACAGCTGCCACACCAACTATGCATAGGAGTTCAGTTCCAACAATGCATTGGAGTTCTAAGTTTTCATCATCTTCCCCAACTCATACATTTTTCTGTTTTGTGACCATTAGTAGTCTCCTTAATGAGCATGATACAATCACCTCTATTTTGCATATAAAATGCTAAGTGTATATAAAATATATAAATGGTTTTGAACAATAATTGACTTTACCACTGTTTCAATCATCTTTTCTCAATTGTTCCTTTGCTTAGAAACATTTCTTCTCATATGTTTGCAAGACTGTATCTGTTGCCATTTGTGTCACAGCTTGAATGAAAGACCTTGTTGACAAAAGCCTTGCTCAGTTGGTGTAATATAGGATTGTCACCCATTTACTATTTGAAACACCATTGTCTAAATTTTGCTTATATTCTCCATACATAAGTAAATTTTATTTATGAGTCTATTTTAACTTAGCAATATTATATTTAAATAGAAATTTAAATGCTTAATCACAATTAAGATTTATGAGGATAATGCCTATGTCTCTTTCTTCACCACTATATCCTTAATCCAAGAGCCTTCATAATATATATTGAATTTCATCAATTATAGGAGGAAGGAGGCTTGAATAAATGTTTTTTTTTTTAAATTCCAGATAATCATACCAACTCTTCTCTTCATTTTGCTTGTGTAGACTTGTATATAGCTGGGGTATTTCTGACTTTATAAGCATTATGATAGCAAAACAGTCATTTTACAATTCCCATAAAATTAAATCTGAAGATGAAGAAAAATAAAGGCCACAATCAAAGTAATGGTTCATGTCCACTGTAATAGAAATTATTGAATGTGTCTGTCCTCTGATGGTTTTTAATCCCTCTTTATAGGTAGAAAATACATAGAGTGTTACAATCGAGTAGGAAATATTTTAAATTGTTGAGCTGAAGGCTAACTCCTTACTGTGCAATTTCTTATTTTTATCACAATGACACAACATAAAGTTCAGAGCATATAATGGGGTGAGAAGAAGAAAGACTTCCAAATACCTGGCAGGCATATCTTTCAATTTAACTCACCTGTCAGTGCAGGCAATGGTGAGTGAACCCTTTATTGGCAGTCCTATACCAAGGCTACTTTCAGACTCACTCCTCTCCTGCCTACAGAGAGCAAGCAACCAAATCACTCTTTATTCTATCTTCTTGGATTTCTTTTTGAGATTTTTAAAGCAAAAATCTCCATCAGAACAAAGTGACACGTCACGTTTTCCCACCATTGATAAGGAGAAGATACTTAATTTTTATGGCATTGAAAAATAATCTTTTTAGTTCAAGTACTTTATCAATTTTATTATAAATGAGAGGCAATCTGCCGGTGCTTATATCATTCATCATAATGAAATAATTATCTCATTTATTTTACTTAATAAGACAGAAAAAAGGCAAAGAAAGAAAAAGAGGATGAGAGGATGACAGAAAATAGATATTATATTTCTGAATCAGCCAACCCCTTTCCTCTGGGTCAGAAATTTGGTTTTAATGCTTGTATCAGCCCATTCCCACTGCTACAACAAAATACCAAATGGTGGATAATTGATAAAAAGAAAGATATTTATTTTGTTCTCAATTTTGGATGTTTGAGATGATGGTGTTACATTGGCATGATTCTGGTGAAGGGCTCATGATTGATGGCCTCTCAATGGTAGTAAGCACAAGTAATACAAGTGAAAGAGATCACAGAGAGAGACAGGAAGCCAGAGAGATTCAGGAATCAGGCTCACTGTGGGTGGCTGTGTGAGTGCTCTCATGTGTGTGTGTGTTTGCTTTAGTGGAAATTGAACCCAGGGACTTATGCATTCTAGGCAAGCCCTCTACCACTGAGCTATATCACCACTCGGGCTTCCTCTTATGCAATAACTCACTATTGTGGGAATTAACCAGATTTTCAAGAAACTAATGTCTTCCAAGAGAAGTGCACCCAGTGATGTATCCATGGCCCCCTTTGGCACCATCCTTTAAAGGTCAAATCACTTCTTAGTACTGCCGCACTGAGGACTAAATTTTCCAGGTGAGATAATATCCAAACTATAGCACCTTTCTTTGTTTCCAGAACAGCACTTGGCACAGGGCTATGCATAGAAGCTCAGCTCATTAAGTATGTATGCAGTAAAGGTGTTCAAGGATAGATAAAACAAAACTGAAATTTGAGTGCTAAAGATAATTCTCAAAAAAAGAAAAGGTAAAAGTCTTGACTCTCATACAGATATAAAAATGATCATATGTTAAGGATTTTATATATCTCATTAATGAGGAAACTGGTGAGGTGTTACAATCATTTCAAAGGAGAATTCGAGGACATATACCTATAGATAAGAATATTAAAATAAGTACCCAAACAGATGCAAAACTGGTATTTCCTAGAGTTAGGTGTTTTTCCTCTTTTCCCAGCTGTTATTAATTTGCATATATATGCAAAAGTTATTTTATACTACTATTGACTGTCTACAGCTATAGGGATTGTTAAAGAGGTAAACCGTCAGAAGGGTGTTTTATAGATATTGCACATATTTTCCCTACACAGATTAAATGTCCTTATGGAATTCCCCTTCAGTATTACTTACCCCTTGGCTCTTCTACCTGACTTGCTAATACCATCACCCCAGGAAACTGTGCTCACAGACAGCTATCAATTTGTTTCATAATTATTCAGACCAAATAAACAAAGGAATATGTGCCTTAATAGAAAAAAATTGAAAAAAAAATAGTTATAAACAAAAATTTTGCTTTTGTTATAGCTTATTTGAGGTAATGGAGAAATATTTTTGAAAAATAGGAGAAATCATCTTAACCTGGATTTTTTCATTTCTAATACATAAAATTTCAGTATTACAGAATTTAAATAGTTATCTCCTTTTATGTTGAAGAAAAGGAGCTTGGAAAGGTTAACAGGGAGACTCTGGGTCACATACTAGTTGGTAGTAAACTCAGTTCTCATGACTTGAAAATGACTTTTCCATTTCTCTGAATGAGACGCATGAGTGAGCACCATTCCACCCGACAGTTCAGTCATAGCATAATTGCCACAAATGTGATCCAGAAGTCAACCACATGTCTTGTATCTCACCTTGACTGGAAGTTTTCTTCCAAGATCAGCATGTCAGGCATAGACTAGCAGAGGTAGATGATTACTTCAGGCTTCACAAAGAACTGAGATTGGATTCTTGCCAGGATTACTTAAAATAATTCATGCAAAGTGCTTAGTGCAGTGGGGAGCACATAGTGAGCACACTATTCATGTTAGTTAATATATTGAAAATAACAAGTAATACTAGTATCAGTAAAACAGAATAAGACTTTCTGCATAGGACCCTCAATTTTTATGTGACCTAACCGAACCACCTTTAGGATGTGAGACTGGATGTGGGCTGCATAACATCTAAGACTTGTTCAAATTCAATAATGTTTTTGTATTATAGCCTATGGTTTACTTGCACATTTCCTACAAATGGAAATTTGTAACTTGGTTAGTCTAACACAAAGAACAATGTCCTAGGCTGGGGTTGTAGCTCAGTAGTAGAGCGCTTGCCTAGCACATTTGAGAGCCTGGGTTCGATACTCAACACCATATAAAAATAAATAAATAAATAAAAGGTATTGTGTCCATCTACAACTAAAAATTTTTGAAAAAAAAAAAGAAAGAGAAAAATGTCCTATGAATGTCCCTGGAAATATGTCAGTATTCTAGAGAGGTTATGACAGCCAGCCAGAAGTCATATGTTCCCAGTGACCAGTGATACCATGCTCTCCTACCTGGTGGGTTGGGAGTCTTCTTTCAGTAACTTCATCAGGACATGAACCAAAAGCAATAATTAGGACTAGTATACCAGTGGCCATTGTATAATTTAAACACAAATTCAGATCATCCATTCTGCCAAAATTTTTCTGTTGTGATTGTGATAAATAATTACACTGAACATCATTTTCTTAAAAGAGAACTATGATCTGCCAGAGGCACAATCTGTCTGTAATACTCAGGAGGGGAAATATATATATATATGTATACCTGTTTTAAATTTATTATAATTAGTACCCCATGACCAGAGCTATTGAAATCAGTTAGTCCAGTTTTTCTGCGGAGTCTACACAATGGGCTTTTATCCAAATAGAAGATTTCTATATGTCTAAAATAAAAGGACAGGGGAAAAAGTAACCTTTCACAACTGTTTTTTGCTGTTCAAACATAAAGGAACAAAGTGCCCTGTTTTGTTGTCAAGTTCTTCCACTTTTTTTTTTAAATGAAATGTTACTTATATTCTAAAGTCATGATGAAATTGGGTCTACTGATTGATAAAGCTCCAGTATTTCTTTGCTTCAGTGCTGTAGGAAAGAGAAGACAGATATTTTAGTTGGCTCTTCAGATTAGTAAATGACATAACCAAAAGCAAAAGTATCATTTATCCATTTTATAAAACTCTTAATTTGTTTGTGGAGGAAGTACAAATTTCTGTATCCTAGGGTTGTCCTCTTCCAGCTTTTGCAAGATTTCTTCATGATTTTGCTCCCTGCTCTGAAAGGTCATTTTCATTATATTCTTTGAAAGTATCATTTATTCCAGATCTTACTCTGCCCACAAATTGAAATTCATTTTATTATACATGACAGAACAGTTTTCTTATAAGGATATTTCCTAATACTCATTTTCTTTTATTCCCATTAATATTTATTACACAATGACACTGCATTAGACAAAATATAATATGCAGAATATATTCTCCCTAATAATAAGAGATTTACATTTTAAGGTAAAAATATAAATAAACATTTGTGGTGATATTTCTTTAATAAAACAAGTTTGTAATCTACATTTAGAAATCAAAGGAAAGAATTAAAAAAGGAGAGTTCAAAACCCACTCACAGCAAATGCAGCTTTACACAACACAAACATGGTCTCCTCTATTTAAGGATAGATTAGACGCTATAAATAAAATAAGGGAAACACATTGTGAGTACAAGCAAAGGAAACAGTATCTTGCACACCAAGAGGGTCTGGAAAGACCAAGCAGTCTGTTTCCCTCTGGGACTGGTTAATGACAAGAAAAGCTGTAAAAATAAGACAATACTGTGCAACCAACAAATAAAGTTTAAGAGTCTAAATAAAAAAACAGGATATGAGAGTAGCAAACAATTCTTCAAACGCAATAATACTTTGGAAAGCAAAACAAAAATTATTCATGATTATACAATATCAATGAAGTCTCCTTAATTTTAATATATAGTAAGAGATGCACACACAACATAGTGCTTTATACAATAATCTTACTTGCCTTACTCCCTACTCCTTAAGATGAAAATAAATTTCACTTTTTTCCTGAGGGAATGAAGGTGGATGTGGAAATGAAGAACACGAGTGTACTTTTTAGTCATTATGATAAACTTTGCAATTAAACTTAATTAAAGCTCATTAGCCACCAAGAGAGGATAAGAAATAAATTTCCAAATATGGAAAATATGCATTAGATGTTATTTTTAGAACCAAAAGATATATTTTCATTAAAATCTAATCTGCTTTATCAAGTTAATAGAAATGTTAATAACTATATTGCTTTGTTTGTGAAAATGCTATAAAATATTAAACAAAACTAGTGATAATCTTTGAGTTACTCAAACACAAAAATTACTAAAGACACAAAACAACACAATGATATTTTTTAAGATGAAAATATTTACTTTTCTTACCGAAATGCAGCAAAATAAAAAATATCAAGCAGTTCATTTTTTAACTTTATTGAAATGTAATTGACTAGTGTTTGACAGGTTGTACAAATGCTTCTGTGGTATAACCACTGATCCAGACAATACACAGGACATTTCTGTCATCGACAAAAAGTCCCCTCCTGTGCCTTTTCAATACAAATGACACCCTTTTCTCTCTCTAATCTCTGATCTGATTTCTATCACTGTCAATCAATTTTGTTGTTTTGTAATTCATTTAATGGAAATTAGAGTAGACACTAATTTATGTGTCTGGCAAATTTCACTTCGGATAGTTTTGTAACTCTCCCCTGTTGGTGTCATATCAGTAATTGATACACTTCACAGATAAGCAGTGTCCCAAACTGGTTTATTCAGTTTATTCATTATGTTGTTGATTGATTTGTGGTGTTTTTCGACTTTGTACAAATATTTGTATGCAAGTCTCCTTATGGATCTATGTTTCTATTTCTGTTGGGTAACTACCAGATCTATGATTTCTGGGTCATACTTTAAGTGTAGGTAAAACTCCATAAGGTAAACACAAGCAGCTCTTCAGTGTTGATTGTACAATTTTACATTTCTGTCAGCAATGAGTTCCACTACTTTTCCATCCTTGCCAACACTTGATACTGTGTAATAGTGCTCATCTTTTTTATTTTAGCTATTCTAGTGGAGATGTAATGGTAGCTCATGGTGTTTTTAATTTACTGAATCTGTTGAGAATATTTCATGGGCTTAAGTTGTCCATACATATTCTTTTGCCATTCTTGATATCTGGGTTATTGTTCATTTTTTCATCCACTTAATTTTACAATTTTCAAAGTTCCTGATAGATTCTAGATATTAGACTACTCAAATTTATGCCCAATAAATTACTTCCAAGAAAGCAATTTTCTATCAGGTTGCCTAATAATACTGTTGAAAAACAAAAATATTTAATTTTGATAAAATACAATTTACATTTTTGTCATTGTTTTCTCTATTTTCATTGTTGTGTTTTGTTGATTTATAGTATTTATTAATATTTTACTAACTAATTTTGCTTTTCTTTCCCTAGTTTTCAGATTGACAACTTAGTTCACTGGCATAAAATCTACTTTCATTTTATCATAAGCATTTACAGTTAGAAATTTCTGCCTAAGTTCTTTTATTTTTCTCACACACAAGTTTTGAAATGTTGTGCTTTTATTTTCATTCAAGTGAAAATGTTTTATAATTTTTCTGGCAAATTATTTATAAATGTGTTGCTTCATTTCTAGCCATTTGGGAATTTTTTTCAGATATCTTTTATTAGTAGACTTCAAATATAATTTCATTATAGATGAACAATACATTCCATATGATTTTAGTTTTTTTAAAAATTTCAATGAAAATATATTTTAAGTAGCTTCATCATCTCCCAAATCGCCACTAATTTCAGTCTTTTTTTTTTTTTTTTTTTTTTTTTAATTTTTTATTGTGGGTTGTTCAAAACATTACAAATTTCTTGACATATCATATTCCACACTTTGATTCTAGTGGGTTATGAACTCCCACCTTCACCCCATACACAGATTGCAGATTCACATCAGTTACACATCCATTGATTTACAAATTGCCATACTAGTGTCTGTTGTGCTCCGCTGCCTTTCCCATCATCCACCCTCCCCCCTCCCCACCTCTCCCCTCCCCTCCCCTCCTCTCTCTCTACCCCCTCCACTGTATAACCCTGAGGGTCTCCTTCCATTACCGTGCAATTTACCTTCTCTCTCCCTTTCCCTCCCACCTCTCATCCCTGTTAAATGTTAATCTTCTTCTCCTGTTCTTCGTCCCTACTCTGTTCTTAGTTACTTTCCTTATATCAAAGAAGACATTTGGCATTTGTTTTTTAGGGATTGGCTAGCTTCACTTAGCATAATCTGCTCTAATGCCATCCATTTCCCTGTAAATTCTATGATTTTGTCATTTTTTAATGCAGAGTAATACTCCATTGTGTATAAATGCCACATTTTTTTTATCCATTCGTCTATTGAAGGGCATCTAGGTTGGTTCCACAGTCTTGCTATTGTGAACTGTGCTGCTAATTTCAGTCTTTTATGTCAACATTCTCTTTATTTTGTTCTTTCCTGATGATGTAGTTCTCTATGAGTCCCTCTCAAATGTGGCTGTTTTCTCTCACATATCTCTCAGAACGTGGTTCTTAGTGGTAGAGTATATGTTGCTACATTATTTTGAATATGTCTCTGCTTGGAATCTCATTTCCAACCAGATCACCCTCTACCTTCCATGTTGTCTCCATCTACCATTTTCCTAGTTAGCTAACACACTCACCTAAATAGTGAAGCACTGGCTTATTATTAACTCTAACACTGGTCTTTTGGATAATGATTATTGGTTGTTATGGTTTAGATGTGGTGTCCTCCACATCTACTGATCTAAGCACATTTTCACTCTTCCTTCTTTATTTCATTTCCTCTTTTTTTTTCTTATGTAAATTATCTTCCTGTTGCTATACCTTGCTTTTAACTTTGCCTTCCTTTCCTTTATTGTTTTATATGTTCCCTTGGTGAAACAATAGCCTTTGTTAGGTACTCCTTTATACCTTTACTGGTGTTGCTGGCTGAAGTTGGAAGGACAAAACATACAACCATGTAGACAAACTTTAAATCAATAATCACCTAACATACATGGGCCCTTAATACTACCCATCAATTCTATGATGTAGCCCTTGCTCCTTCTCATTTCTATTCTCTCCAACGACTATAGTATGCTTTTCTCTCTCCCATCAACTCTTTAACACACCTTCCTTCATCCTTCTTCCCAGCTACCTTTCTTTGTCTTTATTTTTTTTTTAATAGAAGAACCAAGAGGCTGAAACCTTGGAAATTTTCTCTTCTCCTTACATCTACTCCCTCTATTATCTCCTATCATCTCTTGGATTTAAACCCAGATATATTCAGATAATTTCTCAATTTATATCTTCATATTTAAAGCTATACGTTGAATTTCCATATGTAAAAGAGGAATTTCAAATTCAGCATATCCCAAACTAACCTTCTTATTGCCCTTTTGAAACCATCTGTACTCACTGTGTTCTTCAACTTACTTAAAGGAGAGTTCTCTCTTTCTTCAGGTATTCAGGGCACGTACTGTGGGTTTTCCTTGATGTTTCCCATTTGCAGTCAATTCCATGAGTTCTACTTTTGTACTCATCCATAATATACTCACTTCTCCTCACACCCAATGTTAGTATTCTTGTCCATACTACCATAATTTCCCACCTGCATCATTCCAATATCCATCTGATTGAATTTCTGGTTCTCTTGACTTCTTTCAGATTGTTCTCAATCCAGCAATTAGATGATTCCATTAAACACAAAACAGATATGTTACTTTTTCTTCAAAACCATCCAGTGTATTTCTATGTGATGCAGTGTGTTTCTTACAGTGTGACCCACAGTCATCTGGGAAGTTCTGTATCTCTCCCCACAGAATTGGCAACCATCTGACCTTACTGCTCTTCCCTCTGTTTTTTTTTTTTTTTTTTTTTTCTGTTCTTGGACTATATCAGGAATAATTCTGTCCAGTAACCTTGTGTGTTTTTCACTCTTATCAAAATCCTTCCCCTGGATATACATCATGGATTAATTTCTCATTCTCTTAACTTTTTACTCAAATTATATATTCTGGGGTTGATTCAATTAAACTTTCCCCCAAAATAATATCATCATCATAATCATTATAATGTGTGAATATTTCACTGTAATTCATAATAGTAACTTCACACATGTGATTAAGTTCAAGATCTTAAAATGTAAAGACTATCCTGGTTTATCCAAGTAGGCCCAATTTATTCACTAGGATCCTTATACGAAGCCAGGAGGGCCAGAGTGAGTGGTAAGCAATAAGCCATTGTAATTGAGAAGTTGGAATACTATGAAGGAGGGGGAAGAAGCCAATGAATGAAGCTTGAGAAGATGAGGAAATCAATTCTTCCATGAAGTCTAGAGAGGGAACATGGATCTCTTACTGTGAGTTTAGACTTCTCGCCTCTAGAACAATAGAAATAAATTTGTGAAGTTTTAAATCAGTAAGTTTGTGCTCATTTGTAATAATAAGTCAATAGGAAACTCATACATCTTCTCATTGAAGTCTTCCCGGATTATCTTGTGATGTTTTAATCATTAGCCCCTTTATTTAAGTTTTTCTTTATTCTTATAGCATACGCCTTATGTAATATAATATACTGCTCCCTTTGTTTATATATCCACTATACTGTTTATCTTCTATACCGAAATATGAGATCCATATGTACAGGGGTTGTGCCATAATACAGAACATAGAACATGTCAGACACATATCAGATTCAATAAATATTTGCCAAGACAACAAATGTGTTCAGTCTTATTTCTTTCTTTCTAATCATAAATTTGTATTCATTTCATGATCATGCTCACGAATCTTCTGGTCTGGCATGGTGTATTCTACAACAAATGTGCGGATGTGCATTTATATATGCATATGATGGTAATGTGTCTGTGGTTAACTGATAGTGGTGTGATAAATTAATTGTACCATATGGTGATCTTAATATGTAATCAATGGGATTGACATGACCAGACCAAACATTTCACAATTGATACCTCATTATTTCTGCCATAGAAATGATGAATGAAGTCAGCTATATTGTTTAATCAAAATAGCATAAACAATAGAAAGTATACAATAAGAACAATTAAGCACAGATGGCATTGCTTTTTATTTAATTTCAATTTATTACTCCTTAGATATGATGAAGAACACAGTGGAAAAAAATTCCATGCCTCTCTCACTTCCATATATATTTACTGCTCTTAGCACACAACCATGGTTCCTTCCCATTAGCACATAACCTCAAATATGCCAAAGTTTTTTTTTTTTAATTGCATTACCTCTTAAGCATCATAGTAGGATGTCAATGCCTTAGATTTGACCTTAAGACAAACATAAAACCATGTACTTGATTTCCAGTTATGTCTGTGGAACATGGGTTAGAAGAGCAAAGCAGTCGTTGAAATACAGCAGACACTGTATGTAAAAGCTGACTGCATTTTAAGTTTGCTTTTTTACAATGAAAATAAAAAGATAATAACCCGTAACTGTGCATTATTTTGTATAAGAAACTTCTTAATAATACTGCAACCCGTGCTTAATAAACCTGAATTCTCAATCAGCTAGTTAGCTATTCAGTGTCTGTAGCATACTCAAGCTCATTATGCCATGCTACAGGGAGTACAGCATTCCAAGAAAGATATTTCCTCAGTGATATTTTTATTTACAGACTATAATAGAGGAATTGATTAGGGGAAATGTTCCTTCTTATTACAGAATTAGAAACTTTTATAATTATTTTCCATTTTCCCCTCTAGGATTGACTTGGAAGTGTAAATTTATATTTAAAGTATATTGATAATTTTCAGGAAGGGAATTTAATCCTATTAATTGGGATCTTCAAGAGACCTCAGTGGTGTTAAAATAAAAGCCACTCTGTGTTCTTTCTTTCTGGTATCACTTTTTTTTTTCTTTCAGAAGCAAAAGATGAACACTGCTCCCTTGTCACTGTAATTTTACTGAGCAGGTATGAAATTGAGACATGGAGTGGGAAAAATAGACCACTGATACAATTCAGCATTAAGGTTTATTTCACATCAGTGACAGTAGAAAGCTCATCTGCTGATAACAATTAGTTAACAATGGCAGAGCCATATTTGAGGGTGGGTGGTGGGAAGAACAAAAGTCAGAATAATATTCATTTTTCAATATCTTCATGAGAAAGTACATATGCATTCATTGAAACAAGCTTAGGCATATGAACATGTGAAATCAGCTCATGTACAGCTCATGCACATTACTGTGTCATACAGCAAATTCTCACAAGTTACTCCATTTGAAAAGTGCAGAGTGATTTTACAGCCAGCATATATAAAAATACTTTTCAGTATTAGTAACAACGCCAAACATGCAAATGTCAACTTTCACCAAATAACTCAAATCATGTTACACAACATTCTTCTTTAATTAAATACCTTTCTTTCTAGAGGTAAGAAACTACTTATCCAAGGGCAATTTTATAGGTCGGGAACAGAGCCAAAACTCAACCTTATCCATTAGACCAGATCAACACTCTCTCTTGAAGTTGGCATATTACACTGAAGGTAAGTAACATCATATGAGTATCTAATAAAGACTTTAAGCTATTATAGTAGAGTGGCTTCAGACAAAATTCGAATTGATTGAAACTTTCCTCTGAAACTTGAATCAAAGCAAACCCCATCTTTTCTTTCTGTACCTCTTCTCTTATAGTGAAGGATCCAAAGATAGCACACAAATGGATGTTTCTCTGATACCTGTGGCTTATCAGTAAGAATAGAAGTAATGGAAATCTCATGAGAAAGCCTGCTCTTAAAAGATTTCCAATCCAATTTTTGAGCTCTAAAGGTTTGAATTAGTTTCAGATTAACATCCAAGTCTTTCAAAGTACATCTTCCAGGATTCAGTTATCAAGAGGACATAGGACACTGGAATTTAGGTTCAATTTTTGTGGAAAGAGAAAAGAAATAGGCAAATGTTCAGGTTTTTTTTATTTTATTTATACCACTTTTTCTATCTTTTTTATCTCTTTTGTACATGAAATTTACTTTCCTAGTCAAAGTTTCATTAACTTTTTAGAATATCATTACCCATGTTCATGCACACATGCACAACCGTGCATATGAAATGCAATACTTCTTAATGTTCTGGTAAAACAAAGGTAACTCAACAGGTCATCTTACCTCCCTTTATATGTGATGCTCCATGGTTACAAGCCTTCAGAAATTTAGAATTAAAAAATGTTCGGTGTCAGTGTCCTTCAAACACATTTCCATGGAAGGAAACTATTCCACAGTGCCCATAAGAAAATATAACCACCATTCCTTTTC
Organism: Marmota monax; assembly: GCF_021218885.2. Classification (NCBI taxonomy): domain Eukaryota; kingdom Metazoa; phylum Chordata; class Mammalia; order Rodentia; family Sciuridae; genus Marmota; species Marmota monax. The sequence goes on along the minus strand of NW_026692486.1, from coordinate 4,472,584 downwards.
CTGTCTCAGCCTCAGGTTTGCCTCATTGCTGCTATGGTTGGGATGGCTGCCAAAGTTGTTCGCAATTTTCTTTTTCAAACTATTGCTGCATAGCACTTTTAAAACAGGCAAGTGATAAGGATATTGCAAAGGTGCATCCACCACAGTCTTCCCTGGAGAATTTGAAGCAAACAGAAACTAATATATAATACAGAGTGGAGATATTCTGTGTATATTTTACAGATGTGACTAACTAGACTGGGAATTTGTTAGTTAGAGAAATAGAATCCAGTCTTTTCTAAGAGGCTATAAAGCATTCTATCAAGGAGAATTCCATCCCAAGCTTCTTTCCAGCAACATGCTTATCTGTGTCTCTTCCAGTCTTTCCTTTTGAGAATGGCTCTCCTGTTGAGGTCTGATGTCTATAGAAGATTATCACTACCTTGAGGTTTCACACTAGAGCTTTGAGTGCTTTGTCAAATTCTATAGAAGGAAGTATTTCACATCTCACTGTACAAACTGAGACAAATATTATTATGATTTTATGTGCATGTTTATTTTTATGGGACTAATATTTATTATATTTCAATTAAAATCAACCACAAATCAGTTGCCTGTCAATTGAAGGCCATTATGTCTGTGGGGGGAGATGGAAGTGGGTTTAGTGCGATGCTGAGTAAAGTGTAGTGTAAACTGAGGTAGGTACCAGCTGGGGAGCTGCAAATGGATAAGATTGCACGTATCAATTTTAAAGAAACCATGCAGATATACATTCTTATGCCTTTCTTCCAAAGGACTTTGATATAACATGCCTCCAAAAGCTAATACAGTCTCCCAAGTTTCCTTATAACATTAGCCTCCCTAAAAAATGGTCATTTTTCCCAGAAAAAAATCTATGAGTTGTTTCAATTGAGGAGTATCATATAATTGCTTTTGTTCAAAACAATTGATTGAGTTGGGGCTTCTATATAAAGAAATAGCTGGGGCTTGCTTACAACAATGATACATAAGGTTTTGAAATTTCAAGTGCCATCATGGTAATGCAATTATATTTCTACCTACTGATAAGCAATAAATAAGAACAATCCCTTTTAAATATAATTTTAACTACATTTTATCATACATTTTAGATTCTCCTATCTGGGTAGTTGAATAGTATTTCTCAAGTCAACTGAACCAATAGATTTAGAGAAGAATTCCAGGAATAATTTTTAACTTCTACAGATGAGTCTGATTGATGATTAGCTAACCTAGCAAATTATTGCTTTATCTCAGGGATAGTCCATGAAGAGAAAACCCCTGATACAAATATATCATCCAATACAGAAAAAGAGTCCATTAGGCGTAGTGTTATGCTTTGGATTAGGAGTGTTCCCCCAAAGTCTTATGTATCAAAGGTTTAGTTACCAATTTTGCATTTAGAAATGGGGCTTTGGGGAAGTGATTCAATTATGAGGGCTCTAATGTCATCAGTGAATTGATCCATTGATGGCTCAATAGAGTATTTGGAGGTGGTGGAAACTGTGGACAAGGGGGCATGGTTGTAGGCCACCTAGGGTGTGCCCTTTGGGACTATATCTTATCTCAGGTGTCCTTCCCCCTTCTGTCCCCCTCTCCCTCCCTTTTTTCTCTCCCTCCCTTTTTCTCTCCCTCTTTATTCCAGGCTACTATGAACTGAACATCTTACTCCATCATAACCTCCCATTATGTTGTTCTGCCTCACCTCAGGCCAGAAGCAATGGAGCCAGACAACTATGGACTAAAACCTCTGAAACCATGAGCCAAAATAAATCTTTTATCCTCTTAGTTGTTGTTCTCAGGTATTTGTCACAGCAATGGAAGATGTCTCACACTTTTTCTGTATTCCTGTCACAGATCTACACATCCCTTAAACCTTCACTGTAGTTCCTTTGCAGAACAACCAATTTCCTTTTTCACCCATAACACTAAGTAAAAGCTATAGAGAAAAGTCTGCCTCATCCTTCCCTCATAGCTCTCTTGTTTTCTAAAAGTCATGATGATTTAGATTTTTATCTCTGTGCTTGTCTTCCTTAAACTAAGTTTATCTCTATCCTCCCACTGTCTCATCATATGCAAAATACTCCTTTGACGCCTGTAACAAGTTCAATGGTGGCCCTCCTAAAACATATGCCCATGCCTTAACCACCAGAACCTGCAAATGTCACTAAGTTAAAAAAAGAAGGGGGTCTTTATAAATTCAATTAAGTTAAAAAAGCTTGAGAGGAGATTGTCCTGGGTGACCTGGTCTAGTTCAGTGTCCAGTGGTCTATGATTTTATAACAGACAGTTGAGGAGAAGACAGCCACTTAGGAGAAGGTCAAGCTAAGATAGATGAAGAAACAAAACAAATACCTGGAGCTATCAGAAGTTAAAATGTAGATTAGGAACCTCTCCAGAACCTTTAGAGGGAATGTGCCACTTTATATCCTCGCCTTTAGGCTTCTGGCCTCCATAACTGTGAAAGAATTAGTTTCTGTTGTTTTAAACCACTATATTTGTGGTAATTTCTTAGGGAAAACTTAGTGAGGTAGGAGAGAAGTAGGCAGAAAAAAAGAGCTCAAAATACACATAATACATTTCAATAGAGAAATGAAAAATTATAACTAGATTTGTATTCCTTAAAAACAAGGACGGAGTATCTCATTTTGGGGTCAGTGGCACCTCAAATGAATACAGATATATGTTTTTTGTTTAATAAATATTTTTAATGAGTAACTTCTGAAGTTAGGTAAACTAAATTCCTGATATAAACCAGTAGAGTCTCTGGAAATGTCTCAAACCCAAATGCCATTTAGATTTGCTGTAATGCTTTCATCTATTTCTTTACTGCCTTCAAGTTTTGCCCTGTGTACTCAAATACTTGTGGATCCAGATGAATAGACAACAACAACATTAATAGTGAAAGAAACAATAAGCAAATGACAATAATTCTGGGTCCTGACATAACATCATGTTTAATGGTGTCAGAGTCTAATCATATTAAATCAAAACTCATATTTTTGTTGAATTTTAAGAATGTAGTTTGGGTATTTCATTTGAGAACCTCAGTGTCATTTAATACATGGTCTGCATTAAAGGTTATGTTCTTCTAAATTATGTTTGTCAAAGTAATTCCTGGAACACAGTTCATTTGTGAGTATGAGGCCATACTGTTCTATTCTTGGTAATCCCAAATCTGTTTGCATATTTGTGCAGAACAGAGCATGCCACCCTGGAACATGGCTCTTGGCAGAAGGATTATAGAGCTGAAGGCAATAAAAAGAAACAAGTTCAAGAAAGCTCTGTATGGTCCCTGTAATTGGGAGTTAGATTTACAAAGACAAAGGTACCCCTTTCAGCTCTTACTCCAGGGAAAACAAAGGGTGACCACCGGAGACAGTTTTTGACCCTTGTTAGCTGGAGATCTTACCAGAAGAATGTACATTGACAAGTTTTACTAACTAGCTTTTATCTGCAAATTATTTGACCTCCTACAAGTTGCTGCCACTGGAGACTTAAAGTCCTTACCTTGCCACTTCTTCAAAAATCTACTGCTGGTGGTTGAAGATAAGCTGGAATTCAAAGTCAATTCTTTGAGAAGTAATCATTCCCTGAGTATCTTCCATTTAATAAGCAATACACAGTTTAACAAAATTCTATTTGTTAAGGAAGAAATATTTCTCCCTACACTGGATATGTCAATTTCTTTCAATTTCTAAGTAATAATGGCTGGACCTTGTAAGCAATAAAAGAGAATCTTCTAATAATAGCATCAGTGCCAATGCCTTCTTGAACACCAGTCATTTTCCCTTCTCATTTATGATTTTATACTGGAAAAGCTTAGTTCCTGTCTTTTTTTTTTCTAATCCAAGAAAACAATTATCACTTTTCTTTGTGTAAATATCAGTCCAGATTTCCTAATTTCCTTTCTTTAGCCTTTAGTTTCTGATTTTTCTCATGGGCTTTTATGACCTCTTTCATTTTTGTTGGAAGGCAACAGGTACTTCACTTCTCCTTGTGAGTCGCCTTAACATTCTTTGCTTTTCCTCATTGTTGCTATTTAGATTACCTTCCTCCTCTAGCTTTTGCTCCTTTACCTTATTTTGGTTTCTAGAACACAGTATTTGTGTTTTCTCTTTAAAGCATCCCACTGTTTAACTTCCTCTTCATGTTGTTTCCTTGGCTCACATTCTCCTTTACTAGAATTCATTGCTAAAGCTTCCTGCTGCTCAGATTCTTTTAGTTTTAACATATACAGAAGAGTTTCCTTTCTTGCATTTCTAGCAAAGTTTCTCAGAGTCCTCCTACCTGTGGTTCTGGGTACTCTGCATACTCAGTTAACTGCTGGCACTAAGTACACACTTATTAGTAATTTCCAGACAAGAGGGCAGGGGTGGGATGTCAGGAAAATCCAGTTGATAGTAATTTCCCAGGTTTAAATAACAATGGAATAATGTGATTAAATCCTATGTACTAGTCTACATGGATGTTGCTTATCTAGAGAATGAATGATATTATCTATTACAGAGTTCTAGTGTGAGGACACATTTTAATAAATGAGTATGAAAATAGAATGAGAGAAAAGAACCAGAATATTCAATATCTTGATGTCCAGAACCAAAGAGAATTTCTAGAATAATTGAGATGATGAAAACAAGTAGATATTTTCTGGTTTTTATTGAGAATATTCTATGGTATCTATGTACTCTTTTTTTTTTAATGTCTTTCTTTCTCTGGCTGGCATATTGCAGTTTAACATAGAAATGTCCTTGCCCCTTGGTCATTGTTCTGCTTTTTCTCCATTTCTTCAGGAACATTTATTGGTTTTGAATGCTCTGTTTGAAATGCTATGGCAGACAACAACAACAAAACAACACCTATAAAAACAAAATTGCTATTACTCTTTCTCTCTTGTAGCTTAGAATAAAAGATCATGTCACTAGTAAAATAATGCAATTTTAATATGTGGTCAATGTTACAAATGAAATATACATAGTACTATAAAGACTTCACCAGGGAGAGCTGACATTCAAGTAGATCAGAGAGGATTCTATTGAGATGATCAAAGAGGAGTATTGTTCCCTGAAGCTGAAGAGGTAAGCCGCTGCCATGCCATCAAGAATTCCATTAGGAAAGGATTAGAAGGACTAGATTTGTAATACAAAAGTATAAATCTGGTTATAATATTAGGATAGTTGATTTTATTTGTCAATTTGACAGGACTGTATTTCCCAGATATTTGGTCAAACATTCTTTTGGATATTTCTGCAAGGGTGTTTTGGATGACAGTAACATTTAAATTGATGAACTTTGAGAAAAACAGATTGTACTCCGTAATGTAAGTTGGTTTCATCCACTTGGTTAAAGGTCTCAACAGAACAAAAAGCCTGACCTTCCCTGAGCAAGGAAAAAATAGTTCCAACAAGCAATCTTTGGAGTTGAGCTGTAAAATGAGCTGTTCTTCATGGGGTCCCCAAGCCAATAAGCAGTGTTTAGACTTTCCTGGCTTCATAATTTCATGAGCCAATTCCTTAAAACAATTATCTTATTTATATTATAAATAAAATTATTTATTATGATATTTATATATATACACATATATGCATGTATATTTATGTATATATGTGTATGTGTTATAACTAGAACATTTGTTAGGATATATATGTATATGTGTATATATGTATATACATATATATCCTAGTCTATTTTTCTGGAGAAGCCTGACTGCTATAATTTGAAAGATTTTGGATTGGGCAAAAGGACATTGGTGATTACAGTATTTCAGTATGAGTTTTATGTCAGCTTGCTTTAGGGTAGCAGTTCTAGAGAATGAGGGATGTGGATTGACGAGCTAACTAAAAAATAAAATACATGGGGCATGGTTTGTATTGGATGTTGGCTACATGACAGAAAGAGAAAACAGACTTCCAAATATCTGACTTTCACATCTAGATGTTGTTCATCTTGGAAAATGACAAATTTGGAAAGAGTAGATTTGGACACATTGGGTTTGAGATGCTTTTGCTAAATCCAAAAGGTGTATATTAGATAACAAATGAATATTTAGACTAGACATAACTGAACTTTGAGAGTCATCTTAAGTGGTAACTGAAGAAGTGAACATAGACAAAAACACATGATAATGGAAGAAGAAATCTTTGCAGCTCTTGAAAAATGGCAACAACATATTGAAAGTTTTGACAAATTTTATGATTTCAAAGTTGCAAATTTAGAATATTATATACTGGTGATATGTTTGAAGGTCTTTGAGAAGAGTCAATTGCACAAAAAAGAATTTTGTTTCTTCTTCCTCCATTCCTCAATGACCATGCTGACTTATTTTCTTATTTCTTCATTCATTGGGAAATCAGGAGAGAATGCTGTGTAAGTATTATAAATGTACCTGCATTTACATCCTTATTTCTCACTAAAAATCATTTTTGAATTGCACTTCCTAGGCATGAATCAGATCAGAAAATTTCAAGTTAATCTACAACCTATATCTATGGTAATTTCATGGGAATTTTTTGAAATTATTTCTGTTTTCTGCTAAGATCTTCAGGAACAAAATTACAAGGCCATTTAATTAAAAACATTATACGGCTTATGGAATTCTCAAGATATGTAAGTTCAATGAGCATGTAGGTATTATTAAACCTGTTGACTAATATTCGATTCTAATATTATTGTACTTATTGTGATTTTTAGTTGATTCAGAAAATTATATATACTTAGTTGATATTTGCTCTTCACACAGTAATGATTTATTTACTTAAGTTTTTTATTAAGCCATTTAGAAATAAAATGTTCCAGGTACTCTGAGACACTGGCATACACATATAACTAACCCTTGGTCATTTGTAACTAATACAAAGGGTTTTTTTTTTTTTTTTGCCATCAATAAGCTTACAGTCTGGTGGAGATATAATGATATGTTTAATAAAATGTTATTATCTATGATAAAAATCTATGAGATTTTTATCTATGAGAAAAAGAAGAGGAGATAAGCAATCATCCCCACATAGAGAAGAGGCAAGTGTCAGTGACATTTAAAAGAATTAGAAAGTATTAACCAGGCCAAAGGGGAACAATAGAAAATGTATTCCAGGCAGAAGACACAGCATAGGCAAAAGCACAAAGGCATGAGAGAGTCTGAATTTTACCAATATTGTATCTACATAAAATGAAGGCAAATAGAAAAATACAGATGGAAGTCTATACTGTGGAGTGAAATATATAGCATGCTAGGGACTTTTTGACTATTCTGATGACAATGGAGAGCAACAAAATGGGTTTAAGTAAGAAAGTTAAAATGATTAGGTTTTCAGAATAGGAAAATAATGTTATTTATGAAATGAATCTAAGCCAACACAAGTGATAGCATGTGGTATTCATATAAAAATCCTATTCACAAGGCTAGTTTGCTGTTGTTGCTTTTCATTTATGATTGTCAAAGAAACATGATACTATTTTATTGTTCTCTAAACATTCTGCTCTGTGATATATGAAAATGGTCATGTGACTTTGGGGAAAAATGTGAGAAGAAATACCATGTGCTTCTAGATGCCTGACATAAAATTAAAGAGCCAGTTGTGATGCACTGTTTTATATTTAGAATATGATATACTGTACTTTTTTGCTACATATGGCAATGTTATGGCAAGACATTGAGATGTTGGCCCTTTTGATTAGTAGATGAAACCATCTAGGAAATTCTGTCTGATAGAGGAAGTCCTTGTGGTCATGTTTTACTTCAGACTAGAGTCTTTTTAGTAACCTTGATTTAACTCATCAAATATCAATAGTCTATTTTATTCATGTATTTACTTATTTTTGACATTGGGGATTGACCCTAAGGCCTGTTGGGCTCTACCACTGAGTCACATCTCCATCCCTCCAATTTGATTTATATAATGTATTTTTCACAAATACAATAAACAACATTAAAAGTTCTGATTAAAAACAAAAGAGACTTCAATTTCAGTTACAGTTATTTATGATAATGAGAAATAATTTTATATTCTATATTTCTATAGAACATGTGAATTCAGTAGCAAATATTTAGTGATTTTTAGTCAACCTTCTTTACCAATTTGTGGTAGTTAGGTTTCATAAATGTGCCTAGTTCACCGTCACCACATTTCATCAACTGAAACACCACTCAAGTTACATGGATCATTTGCCAAGGTCATCAGTGTGAAAATCTCTTCCATATAACCTTTTTCCCATATGATACTTAACTATATTCTAAATTCTTTACAGCCTTCTCATCTAAGTTTAACATTTTTCATTTCATATCACTTTTGAGATAGACGATCCAATCATTGATGGCACAGAAAAGTTTAATATTTTCCTGATCCTGGATAACATGACTAGACATTTTTTGACGTTCAGTGTCAGAACAATATTGTTCACTAGACATTAAGATTAATCAGTTGAACCCACAATTTTAACCACTTTTTGATCTTTTATATCTCTTTATCATGTACTGTAAAAGGTACTCCACATTTTGTAGAGCATCCTCATTGACATATTGGTGAATTTCCTCTTCCTTTTACAAATGTCACATATTGTTGATTCATTGACATCGAATCCATAACCAATCTGGCTACAATGTATGCCTAAATGAAATTTATCTAAGAACTTAGGGCACATCATAGTATTGGGGGGTTAAGGATCACTGTATAGCACTATGGGACATTTTATTTTTTATATATTATTTTTTTCTCAGATACAAAGACTCCATTTTAAATAATAAAATCAACAACAAAAAAGCACAAAATTTTTTATATTAAATTTTAAATGATTACCTGTATACTATGTGAGATTGAAACATGAAGGCAGACACTCACCTGGTTCTACCTCAGCTGAGAATACACCAATCAAAGAATTTAAGTTTCTTGAAAATTCTATATGTCTGAAAATGACCCAGTAGCCCCAAAATATTGATTTGTAATTGCAGATAAATTAATAAAGAAAAAATTACAAATACCAAATATGTGAATCCTGGGATTCAATTGTATTTATTTATTCAATAAAATAACTTTTGGAAAGGACTGAACGACAATATATTCCATACTGTAGAAGCACTGTGGAAATTGGGTATGCAATTGCAAAACTCACATCTAATATAGGGGAAAAATCATGATATTGTATTAAGTCTCTTCAATTAGGCTAATATTCATTAATTTCCAAGTAATTGGACATAACTAGATAAATTTTTATTGTTTAAAATATACATCGACTATATTCCACTGTCCAAACAAAATTGGTAATGCAAAGTCTCAATAAATATAGAAAAAGCATCAAATCTGCTAAGAAAGATTCACTGATATTTGATAACAACACAATATTCATAGAATAAATTATATAATAGGCACTTTATATGCCTGGTAAAATAAACTGGCTTTTTGGAGATGCATCTCACTCTAGCATCTGGCTGAAACATATAGAAAACTTACCAAAGATATTTCTTTCAAAATGTTGTTGACATAAAAAGGATCATGGGACATTATTTCTGGTTCAAACGAAAGAGTATAAAATTAAAGCTAATGTTTAGGACTTCATGGAAGTAAGCTAAATAGATTCCATCTAGCAGGTGTTTACCTACTTGTCAACCACAGGCATCTAATAATGGACAATAAATTTGTGGTTCCATACTGTGTAAGTATTGATGTAAAATGTCAAATTTCTTGAGAAACTGGGAAGAACCAAGTGTCAATCACACTGAAAAAGAAGTACAGTTGATTTGAGCCCTTCTTTGATACATAAATATAACTTATTTTAAGACTATGACCTTAAACTTATATCACTTATCAGATAAGCGATTAATTTTGCCTTTCAAAATACATGAAGATAAACATCAGTGAAGTTAACTTTTCCACACAATTATAAGAAACACTGGCATCATTAGGATGACATAGGTTTTGAAATAAGGACTTTTTCCACTTCCTACTGGTAGCACAACTGAACCTACATTTTCCGTGATAAACTCTTCAGCACGAGGACTTTTGACAGCCCTGGAGGAAAAGAAAAAAGCATTTTTATTCTCAACAGAAAGTACAACCACAGGTATTGATGCAGTTATAGCTTGAAAGCATATTCTTAAGCACTGAAAATGACTCAGTGGGGAAATGGTGTGGGTTTAAGTTTTGATAATGTCACACCAAAGAACAGAACAAGAAACTTAAATTATATGCACTTCAGTAAAGTAATACTGTACATTTACTTTGCAGCTCTTGACAGGTAGAGCCATATATGACCCTCAGTTGACATGTACAACTCCTACAACATTGGCTAGATTACAGTTTACCTATTGAAAATTGTGCTTCTAGCCATGGTTAGAAACATTCAAGAGCCATGTAAGAGGCTATATGACACAAAGATAAGACATCTTCCTCTCTTTAAGTCATTTTTCAAGAAATTACCACATTTTTATTACCCTTTCCTCTACATTTTCCTGTGCTGTAAGCTCTATGTTCAGCTTTTTGTTCTGTATGATTTTCATTCCATACTTGTCAAAACCAAAGATTCATAAAACAATAAAACAACAACAAAAAGTAACAAGTGCTTCCCTACAAAGTTTTTACAGCTGGAAGAAAGAAAGGTGTGAAGCTGCATGTTTATCCCAGAGGCTTTGGAATGGATTCTTTTTCTCTCACAGTGAATTTGGTAAATACAAACCAACAGGTACATTGGCCACAACCAGTTATAATATATGAAAATATCTGAGAATTATTATTTGATTCAAATCTGTTAGTCTCCGAGAATTGAGCATCTGAAAATGTAGCAACTTGAGAGCATGCTCTCTGAATTTATCCTTCCCATCTTCCTTTCCAGAGTCATATAAGCACATGAAGCACATTATTGAGCTGCAAGAACACACCAGCCGCCACAGCTTCTCCCAGGATGTCTTACCAGAGGATAATATTAAGAGCCCACATTCTCCTTGCATCAGTCATAGTGACCAATAAGAAGTTAGAAAGATGACTTTTTAATTCTTTAGGTCAAGATGAAGCATGGAATTTAGTAGATATCTGGCTACTGTCTGTCTGTAGATGACAGAAAACAATAATATCCCTTGAGAGAGGGCAGCCTGTTTGCTGCTCATGCTTCATAGATAGCCACCTTTGCCCTATAGTGTAGCTTCAAGGTGTGCTACATGAAGTCAATCCCACTGGTTGGAAAAGTGCTTTGATTTACACACAGGAAATCAAGCAACACCAGGCTTCTTTCCCATTCCTCAGCACAAGGGTCACTCTCTGCACTTTGTTATCAACCAAGAAGCAAGAATGGAAATTTATGTTTCCCTTCCACAACTCAACTGCTCCTTTATAGATCAAATGTGGATGATGATGGAATATGAAAAGAAAAAAAACCCTAATATAGCACTCTAAATGACTGAGATAAGACCAAGTATTAATTTACAATAGGTGGGAACAAATGAAATTGATTAAAATGTTGGTAATAAAAATAAATTAAAATTGCTAGTACATGTGGACAAGCAAGTAGAGCAGGGGATGAATTCTGAAACACATATATAGCATTTGAATATAAAAATCAGGGAAGAAGGCAAAATTAGAAGTATCTCTATTAAAACCTGATCTATTCGTCTTGAAGTTTTAGTAGAAAACAAAATTCTATAGCACAGAGCAATAATAAAAAGAAATAAAATTATTGAGGAAAATAAAGACAATAAGAAATATATATATATATATATATATATAAATTTAAAAAATTTAAAAAATATGAATGCTAGAAAGAGAAAAGGGGGAGGGAGGATAGAAAACTAAAAGTTGGACAATAAGAGAAGAAAAATTACTTGATTTAAAGAATTTGAAGCAACGTATGTACAAGATTCATAAACTTCAAGGAAAGATTAAAAATTTCTAAAATCCACATTAAAATGAAAACTTAGCCAGGTTGAAGACAAGGGAAAAGGAGTTATATTCAATATGAGAATAAGGTCAGCCTAGATTTTCATCTAAAATAAAAGGAGGTCATGAAATAATGACCAATGACTCTTATAGCAAAAATGCTATAACACATGACTTTTTATCTATTCAGAACACAAACTAATAAAATTAAAAATTAATTTGATATAATTGCTTCAATGTGAGATTAATATGAAACGTTAATAGACTTTCTATAACTAGTTAAAATTTAAGAATAAGAAATTTAGAATTATGATGAAACCATAATATAATAGAAGAGCAAACTATGTAAGACAGAGATAGAACACATTAAAAATAAAAAACAAATTTGTAGTATATAAGACAATATAATTGATTAAAAATGTCCTACTGATGATTCTGCCATAGACAAGACCCAGGATACAACAAAGGAAAAGTTATATTTCAAGGACAGTGAGGAAGAACTCTGAAAAGCAGCAGGGAAGTGAAGGGAATCTAAGTAGCATGGATGGTCTTAATGGAAAGCTAGAAAAAAAAAAACTGCAAAATGGGATGGGGCATGAGTGATCCCCTAGCTATCCTGAAAAGTTGAACTGGAAACGATCAACAAGCCCAATCATAGCAACAGGCCAGAAATCCTAACTACAGGAGACTTCTCAGGCTTTAAATCCAATATGGGGGAATCTGGCTGGTAGAAGGGCAACCACTCTGCCCCACGAAAGTAACTCACATTGACCTTTCCTCAACCCCCAGAAACCATGCTGGTTACAACATCCATGGATAGACACCATCTGCCTTAGGGGCTGGCAGCCAGCCCCCTGAGGTAGCCAGAAACCTTGGAGTCTATATGTGCTTCCCAAAACAGAAGACATCCTGTAGCTTTAGGATCATCTGCTTCCAGAGTCACAAGCACAATTCCCACCCATACCAGCCCCATGGAAACTAAGAAAGTTCCCCTCCAGAGCCCAAAGCTTTGGGACTGAAAGTGCTGATGCAGAAATTCCCCAAATCACTCAAGTTTAACCCTCAGGAACAGAAAATGTTTCCATCCACATCATGAAGTTCCAAGACCATAGTTACCCATGCCATAAGCCTCAGCCTCATAGTGCTTAACCTACATGACTTTAGAACATACCCTTCTATATCCTGCAGATCCATGACCACAGATATCAAAGCCAAAAACCACAGAGATATTTGCATTCAATGTGCAGGATTTAAGCAAGGACTAATCCATGTTCTACACATCTAGGAACATAAATATGTTTGCCATGAGTCCAAACATTACTTGTTCATACTTTGGGGGAGGTAAATATGTATCCCACAGAACCTATGAACTTATGACCACAGTTGTTGGTACCAAAAGCTCCTGCACCACTTGAACTTTCCCTTGAAATGTGGAGAAAGTATCCTCTGGGACTCTCAGCTCCAGGAAACTGCAAGTCTGAGTGATATCCAGAACTATAAGTCCCTGTGATACCCACAATCCCCCCACCAAACCAACAGAAAGTATATTTTTCATGCCACAATCTCAAGTCCACAGTTATCCATGCCACAAACTTCAGAATCATCTGTACTCATTCTGCAGAATCTGAGGAAGGTCCCATCATATCCTGTGTCTCCTAACTGTGCCTGGTAGTATCAAAGGCTGTTCAGCTCCTGCTTTCATTCAGGGGACTCCGGGGAAGGAATTCTTCACACCATGGGGCTCAAGAACTGTTCCTGTGTGTGTTGCAATCATCTATCATCTGAACTTGCATTGAGGGACCTGAGGACAGACTTCTACACATCCCATGCCACCAAGACTATGGCACCTGCCATCATAAAGTCAAGTACCGTAAGAACTCAACAATGCAGAGCCTGAGGACATGCACTTTTGGAAGACTATGTCCACTATAAAGTCATTCAACTACCTTAAAGAACTGCTAGAGTGTAGACTACTGAGGCACTCTTAGACATTGTCAGCATCAAAGATGAAGAAATTACAAAGAGTTTAGATTTTAAGCTTACCTACAACCAAAGAGAAAGAAACTACCAAATTGATACCTTCCTGTCTGAATGAAAAAAAAAAATAAAAATAAAAAATACCTTCTCCTAAAAACACAATCATGGAGAAAGCTATGCATGAGAAAGGTAGAGTCCATTTGAAGAAAAACATTTTCATAAAATTAGAAGAGGTTATTGTTACACAAGAAATATGAGAGGAAATATGACACCTTCTAAGGAAAACAATAATTCTTCAGAAATAGATCCCATTTTTAAGGAATCCATGAAAAGCCTGAAAAATAATGGCCCGAGGGTACCTCAGTGAGATGAAAGAAATACACATATGCAATATGAATAAAGCAGAAAAAACTTGATATATTAATGATAAATTTACCAAAGGATATATAAGAAAAAAAGAGTAAATTATAAATCTTAGAGTTAAATATCTTCAATCAATGAATGAAAGATACAACGTGGATCTTCATCAACAGATGAATTTTCAGAAGAAAAAGCAGAAGGAACAGAAGGAAGAATTTATGAAGTTGAGCAGACTTCTTTTCAAGTAACAAAGTCAGATAACAAAGAAAGAAAGAAAGAAAGAAAGAAAGAAAGAAAGAAAGAAAGAAAGAAAGAAAGAATTAAAAGAATTAAGAAAGTTTACAGTATTATATGATATTCTTCAGTGAAAAAATATTCACAGGTGGGAATTTCAGAATATTATTGAAAGGGTAAAAGTAGTGAAAAGATATTTCTCAAAATAATAGCCAAAAGCTTTTCATATCTTCAAATATATGTGAATATGCAGATACAAAGGACCAATTAGATTCAAGCTAATAGGACTTTTGTCAAGGCATTATAGTCAAAATATGAAAAGTACAAGGCAAACAGAATATCCTAAAAAAATAAGTAAGAGAAAAGCACCCTGTTACATATAAGGGAATGTCCTTTAGCCTTACAACATTATAAGTAGAAAACTTACATGTCAAAAGAAACTGAGATGATATAGCAAAAACACTTGAAGGTAAGTGGGGGAAGCTGTCAACCAAGAATATTATACTCAGAAAAATTATCTTTCAGTAATTCTAAATGTATATTATTTCTTGATAAGCAGAAATAGAAAATTCACCAACATTCCCTACAGGAATGCATGAGGAAGTTTCACACTAGAAACAAAAGGATAATAACACCATGGTGAAAAGACATATGTGCACAAAACTCACAAGAAGCAAAGTACACAAAGGAGAAAAAGAAGGAAATCAAACTTTAGCATTACAGAAAACTACCAAAGCACAAAAGTACCTAAATATAAGAGTGATAAAAGGAATGAAAATATACAAAACAAAAAAGGAGAAAATGGCTTAAATAAAGCCAGAAACAAGTTCATATCTACCAACAATAACCTTGAAAGTAAATGGATTAAATTTATCAGCAGAAATATATCAACTAGCTGTATAGATAAAATATAAGGACACCTCTATATGCTATCAACTAGAAATTTACTTCACTGCAAAGAAACATACTGAGTGAATGGCTGGATAGAGATATAGTACACAAATGGAAACCAAAAGTAAGCAGGAGTATCTATACTCAGAAAAAGCAGATTTTAAAGTAAAAATATAAAAAGAAATGAGGCTATATCTGGATAAAATATCAGCTGAGCAACAAAATATAACAAGTGTAAAAATTTATGAACTCAGCAGGGGACTACTCAAATCTGTAAATCAAAAGTTATTAGATCTAAAGGAAGAGATACTCTCCAATGCAATAATAGTTGGGTTCTTCAACTCACACTTTCCTCAATGGACATATAATCCAGAAAGCAGATCAAAAAAGAAACATTGAATGAACCGTATTATAGAGCAAATGAAACTTATGGATATTTATAGAACATTTCCTCCAGTAGTACTGCCCATTCTTTTCATTAGCACGTGAAACATTCACATGAATAGGTAGTATGTTTAGCCACAACTGTCAATAAATCATTTTAAACTGAAATGATATCATGTACCTTCTAAGACCACAACAATATAAATTTATGAATAAATAACAACAAATATGTGAAAATTGAATAGCATCTAAATGACCAATGGATATTTGAAAAAAAAAGTGAAGTGAAAAAAATTTAGAAACCAAATCTTAGAGACATAGTAATATTAGTATACCAATACCAAAATCAGCAGCACATCAAAAAGTTCAGACAGCCTGATCAAGTGGTATTCATTCTAGGGACACAAGAATGGTTCAATATATGCAAATCAATAAACATGATACAACATATCAAGAGAATGAAGCACAAATAAATAAATAATAAATAGAGAGAAAATCATTCAATAATATTCAACATTCTTTCAAGATAAAAACTCTCAATAAATTAGATATAGAAGGAATATATTTCACAATTCTTCAGACTATACCAAAAAAAAGTATAAGAATAAGAAATAGACAAATAGGAATGAAAGGAAGAGAGGAGAGATGGGAAAAGAAAAGACAGTAGAATGAATTGGATATAACTTGCCTATGTAGATATAGGAATATACTACTATGAATCTCACCATCATGTAGATCCACAAGAAATTAATTAAAAATTTAAAACTATGGGTAAATGGCAGAAAAATCAGTAGAAGGAAGGGAACAGGGAGTGGGGTAAGGGGAGGTCAAGGAGAGATACTGGAAGCTACATTAGAACAAGATATATTCCATGCTTTTATAATTATGTCAAAACGCATTCTACTGTCATAAATAACTAAAAGAACCAATAAATAAAAAAGAGAAAATCCCACAATCAATATCATACTGGATGGGGAGAAACTAAAAGTGTTTCCTCTAACATCCAGAACAAGATAAGGGTTTCCACTTCAATCTCTCTTCTTTAATATAGTTTTGAATATAGTCATAGCAAAATAAGAAAAAGAAATAAAGGACAACTGAATTAGATAGTTAAATTATTTGTGTTTACCAATAACACGATTTTACACATAGAAACAACTACACAATCAAAAACCTATTAGTAGCCAAGCGGGGTGGCACATGACTGTAAATCCCAGTGGCTTGGGAGGCTGAGGCAGGAGGATCATGAGTTCAAAGCCAGCCTCAGCAAAAGTGAGGTGCTAAGCAACTTGGTGAGACCCTGTCTCCAAATAAAATACAAATAAAATAGGACTGGGGATGTGGTTCATTGATTGAGTGCTGCCCCTGAGTTCAATCCCTGATACCAAAAAAAAAAAAAAAAAAAAAAAAAAACAACGATTTTCCACTCACAATAACTACAAAATATATTCAGGAATAAACTTAACCAAAGAAGTGAAAGATTTCAACCACAAAAATTAGGAAATACTTATGAAAGAAATTATAGGAAAAATAGGAAATATACATTGTCTTCATGAAACAGAAGAATTAATAATGTTAAAGTGACCATACCACCAAAAGCAAGGTATAGATTGAATATAATTCCCCATAAAATACCAATGACTTTCTATACAAAACCAGAAAAAAGTAATTCTAAACCTCATATGTAACCACAGTCAAACCAAAATAGCCAGTGACACTCGAAAAAAAAAAAAATCACCATTCCTGACTTCCAAACATACTACAAAACCATAATAATCAAAACAGTATGATACTTGCCTAAAAACAAACACATAGACCCAATGTAATAGAATAGAGAACTCAGAAATTATTCATGATCATTCAATGAACTGCTTTTTGATCAAAACACCAACAACATACAGTAGAGAAAATATAGTTTGAGAGGGAGATTATTATAAATTGTGGATTGGAATACATATTAGTATAGTCATTAGGGAAAATAGAATAGTGTGTTTTCAAATGTCTAAAAACAGAAATACTGTGTAGTCCGGCACTTACACTTCTAAGTATATATCCAAAGGAGATAAAATCATTTGAAAAAGATATTTGTATTTATTGCATATTGTCACGATATGACAATAATATCTAAAATATGGAGTCAACCTAGTTTCCCACTAGTGGATGATTGGATAATGTAATGTTTATCTATAAATAAACACCAGTATATAATAAATATCTATAAAATTATTAATTTTATATATAAAACATATAGATAGTGAAAAATAAAATTTGAAATAATAAAACGTTAACCAACTGCAAAAAAATAAAAAGAATTAAATTCTGTCATTTACAGCAAATGAAACTGGAAGTCATTTTGAGTAAAATAAGCCAGAAACAGAAAGACACATGCCACATTTTCTCACTAATTTGCAGAATCCAAAATGCAAATTTCCTGGAGGAAAAGAATATAATAGTGGTCTCTAGAGATAGTGAAATAAAGGAAGAGGGAATAGAAGTTATATATGGGGCATCAAAACACAGAGAGGAGGAATTGATTCTGATTTTCTGTTATCACAATAGGGTCAGTATTGGCTTAAACAATCCATGATTTATTTCAAATGACTGGGAAAAAAGCTTCCAAAATTATCAAAACATAAAAATGATTGAAATTTGTAGAGACAAAAATGACTATTGCTCTGACTTGATTAATCCACACTGTATACATATATTGAATTACCATAAATTATACCATAATCATGTACAAATATTATGTCTTAATAAAAGAAAAAACAAAGAAAACATAGGTACCTATACAAACACATGGAAATAAAACAACTTATGAACAACAAATAAACCAAAGAAAAAATCATGAAGGAAATTTAAAATTGTCTTGAAAAAAATGAAAATGAAGATAACAATGTACAAAAGCTTAAGGGATACCCAGAAAGCAGTACTACTAGGGAAGTTTGTTGCAATCAATTCCAATGTCAAAAAAAAAAAAAAAAGGAGGAAGATCTCAAATAAACAACAAGATGCCCACAAGGCATCTCAAGAAACTAGAAAAATAAAAACAAAACAAACCCCAAATTAATAGAAGGAAATAAATAGAGATTACAGCAAAAATGAATTAGTCTTCAGACAAATATCAACAAAACAAAAGGCTAGTTCTTCAAGCAGCTAAATAAAACAGGTGGATTAAGAAAAAAGAATACTCAAATAAAAATTGTGATTAAAAAGTGAGATATTCTATTGAAGGGCATCTAGGTTGATTCCAAAGTCTAGCTATTGTGAATTGTGCTGCTATGATCATTGATGTGGCAGTATCCCTATAGTATGCTCTTTTAAGGTCCTCAGGGAATAGACCGAGAAGGGCGATAGCTGGGTCAAATGGTGGTTCCATTCCCAGCTTTCCTAGGAATCTCCATACTGCTTTCCATATTGGCCGCACCAATTTGCAGTTCCACCAGCAATGTACAAGTGTACCCTTTTCCCACATCCTCGCCAGCACTTATTGTTGCTTGACTTCATAATCGCTGCCAATCTTACTGGAGTGAGATGGTATCTTAGGGTGGTTTTGATTTGCATTTCTCTGACTGCTAGAGATGGTGAGCATTTTTTCATGTACTTGTTGATTGATTGTATGTCCTCCTCTGAGAAGTGTCTAACCTAGATGCCCTTCAATAGATGAATGGATTAAAAAACTGTGGCATCTATACACAATGGAGTATTACGCAGCACTAAAAAATGACAAAATCATGGATTTTGCAGGGAAATGGATGGCATTAGAGCAGATTATGCTAAGTGAAGCTAGCCAATCCTTAAAAAACAAATGCCAAATGTCTTCTTTGATATAAAGAGAGCAACTAAGATCAGAACAGGGAAGAAGAGCATGAGGAAAAGATTAACATTAAACAGGGGAGAGAAAGGGAGAGAGAAGGGAAACTATGGAAATGGAAGGAGACCCTCATTGTTACACAAAATTGCATATAAGAGTTTGTGAGGGGAAAGGGAAAAAAAAACAAGGGAGAGAATTAAACAACACCAGATGGGGTAGAGAGGGAAGATGAGAGGGAAGGGGAGGGGGGATAGTAGGGGATAGGAAAGGTAGCAGAATACAACAGTCATTAATATGGTATTATGTAAAAATGTGGATGAGTAACCGATGTGATTCTGCAACTTGTATTTGGGGTAAAAAATGGGAGTTCATAACCCACTTGAATCAAATGTATAGAAGATGATATGTCATGAGCTTTGTAATGTTTTGAACAACCAATAAAAAAAAAGTGAGATATTCAAGTTGACCCCACAGAAATATAAAAGAGCTTTAGAGATTATTATAAATAGCTATATGACAACAAATTTCATAGTCTTAAAGAAATGGAATAATTCTTTTTGTTGTAGACTTTGGGACTTCTATGTGTAAGATCAGATCATGTGTTCTTCAAATTTGTGTGAACTTGACTTTCTCTTGTCCAAATTAGAGTTTTTTCTTTCTCACTCTTGCCTAATTGTTATAAGATTTCTACCACTATGATGAGTAATAGTGGTAAAGTAGGTATCTTTGTCTTGTTATAGGTTATACCTTACCTAGAAAGTATAATAACAAAATATAAAACCTAAAAAGACCAACAAGAAATAACAAAATTGAATCAGTAATAAAAAGACCCACAACACCATAAATCCCAGGACCTGATGGCTTCACTGTTGAATTCTACCAAGCATTTTAAGAAGACTTTTGTTATGGTTTGAATGTAAGTTATCCCCAAAATCTCCCATGTGAGACAAAGCAAGAAGGTTTAGAGGCCAAATGTTTGGGTTATGAGGGCCTCAACCTCATGGTGAATTAATTCCCTGATGGAATTACCTGAGTGGTGACTGAAGGTGGGCAGGGTGTGGTTGCAGGAGGTGGGTCCCTGGGGGAATGTGCCTTTGGAATGTACACTTTGTATCTGGCAAGTGGAGCCTCACACTGCTTTCTGATAATTATGTGAGCAGTTTCCCTCCACCATACTCTTTCACCATGGTGTTTTGTTTCACCTGAAGCCCCAAGGAATGCAGCTGACTATCTAAGGACTGAGACCCCTGGAACCCTGAGCCCCCAAATAGACTTTTTCTTCTCTACAATTGTTCTGGTCATGTCTTTTATTCATAGCAGTGAAAAAACTGAATAAAATACCCCTGTTATTCCAAAAAGAAGGAGGAGGAGGAGGAGGAAGAGGAGGAGGAGGAGGAAGGGGCGGGGTGGGGCTTCAAGGAGGAATTCTTCCAAACACATTCTGAAAAACAATAATTACCTTGACATCAAAACAAGATACCAATGTCACAGAGGAGGGGGGAATCCATGGGGCCTATATCCTTGATAAACATAGATAAACTCCTGGAGAAAATATTAGCAAACCAAACCCAACAGAATATTAAAAAGATTATCCATCATATCAAGTGGAGGTTATCATAAGGATGCAAGGATGGTTCAATGGATGCAGATCAATAAATTTGGCACACCATGTAAACAGAATGCAGGACAAAATCTGTACAGTCATCTAAGGAAATACATATTTAAAAAAATTCAACACCTCTTTATGTCAAAAATGCTGAATGATTTAGGTGTAGAAGGAATGTAACTCAATATAATACAGCTTTTTAAAAAAGCCAATATCTATTATTATGCTAAATGGGGAAAAGCTTAAAGCTTTCTCTTTCAAACCTATACCTAGACAGAGATGTCTACTTGTACCACTATTACTCATCATAGTGGTAGAAATCTTAGAACAATTAGGCAAGAGTAAGAAAGAAAAAACTCTAATTTGGACAAGAGAAAGTCAAATTCATACAATTTGCAGAAAACGTGATCTGATCTTATACATAGAAAGTCCCAAAGCCTACAACAAAAAGCTATTAGAACTTATAAATTAATGCAGCTAATTTTTTTGGGAGGGTGTACTAGGGATTGAACTCAGGGCACTCAGCCACTGAGCAACATCCCCAGCCCTATTTGGTATTTTATATAGAGACAGGGTCTCACTGAGTTGCTTAGCACTTCACTTTTGCTGAGACTGGCTTTGAACTCACTATCCTCCTGCCTTAGTCTCCCTAGCCACTTGGATTACAGGCATGTGCCACCACACCTAGCCTCATGCAGCTAATTTGAAGATACAAAATCAACAAGCAAAAATCAGTAGCTTTAAAGGAGCTGAACAGACACTTCTCAGAAGATGATATACAATCAATCAACAAATATATGGAAAAATGTTCAACATATCTAATAATTAGAGAAATGCAAATCAAAACTACTCTAAGATTTCATCTCATTTCAGTAAGAATGGCAGTAATTAAAAATACAAATAACAATATGTGTTGGGGAGGATGTAGGGGGAAAGGCACACTTATACATTGCAAATTGGTGGGACTGCAAATGGTGTAACCAATATGGAAAGCAGTATGTAGATTCCTTGGAAAAATTGGAATGGAACCACCATTTGACCTAGCTATCCCACTCCTTGGTCTATACCCAAAGGACTTAAAAACAGCATACTAGAGTAACACAGCCACATCAATGTTTATACTGCACAGTTCACAATAGCTAAACTGTGGAACCAATCTAGATGGCCTTCAATAGATAAGTGGATAAAGAAACTGTAGTATATGTACTCAATGGAATATTACTCAGCATTAAAAGAGAATAAAATTATGCATTCGCAGGTAAATGGATGGAATTGGAGAATATCATGCTAAGCGAAGTAAGCCAAACCCCCAAAACCAAAGGTCAAATGCTCTCTCTGATAATTGGATGCTGAACCATAATGGGAATAGGAAGAATGGAGGAACTTTAATTGGGCCAAGGGGAGGTAGACAAGGGGAAGGAGTATGGGGGTAGGAAAGATGGTGGAATGAGAATATATCCCTAGGTACATGTATGATTGCACACGTACAACCAGAGAAATGAAAAGCTGTGCTCCATTTGTGTACAATTAATTGAAATGCATTGTACTGTCATGTATAACTAAATAGAACAAATGTTGTTTTTTTTAAAATAAGTAGCTTTGATATATTCATTAGCATATTATCTTGAATAGAATTAGAGAAAGCAAACCTATTTATAATAACTACCAAAAACTACCAAGGAATAAAGTTAAACAAAGAGGTAAAAAATTTCCAAATTGAAAATAATAACACATTTGTAAAAGAAATTGAGGAGAACACACACACACACACACACACACACAGACATCCCATGTTCACAAAGAATCAATATGGTTAAAATGTCCATCCTACCCAAAGTGATATGCAGATTCAACACAATCTCTATCAAAATGCAAGTAATATTCTTCACAAAACTTGAATAAAACAATCCTAATATCAATATGGAATCATAAAAAATATCACAAGTAGCCAAAGACAACTTGAGCAAAATTAAAGTAGGAGGCATTATACTATAAATCTATGGTAATCTATGCCAGCATGGTACTGGCATACAGACACATAGACTAATGAAACAGAACTGAGAGGCTAGAAGTAAGCTATACATTCTCACCCAATTTTTCTACATAAATGCTAAGAACACTCATTGGAGAAAGCCAGTCTTCTCAACAAATGATGCAGGGAAAATTGTATGTCTATATGCATAAGAATGAAACAAGGCCTATATCTCTCATCTGTTACAAACATCAAATTAAAGTTCATTAAAGACGTAAATTTAACATCCCAAACTATGAAATTACTAGGAACAAACAAAGAGAAAATATTTTAGGATTTTGGAATGGGCAAAGATATTTTTTTCTTTTGAACAAGACCCCAAACACAGAAGAAAGGCTTTTGTCTGCACAGCAAATAAAACAATGAACACACAGAAGAAGCAAGACAGAAAGGGAGGAAATATTTGCAAACTATAGATCTCACAAAGGGTTTATTTCTGGGAGATAAAAGGAACTCAAAATAATAGCAACAACACAACAACAATAATAATTTGATTAAAAAAGGGCAATAGGTATAAATAAACATTTCTCAAAAGAAAACATACAAATGACCAATAGGTATGTTAAAAAATGTTCAATATCATTAATCATCAGGGAAATGCAAATCAAAACCTCAAGGAGATACTGTCTCAACTCAGTAAGAATGGCTAATATCAAAATGAGTAATGATAATATGTTCTGGGAAGATGTGGAGTAAAAGGAACCCTTGCACTCTATTGATGGGAATGTAGATTAGTACAACTATTATGGGAAACAGGAAGTTCCCCTAAAAACTAAGAATAGAACTATCTCATAAGATCAGCAATCCCCCTACTGGGTATACATCCAAAGGGAGTACAATCAACATATAGGAGACATCTACAATCCATTTTCTTGTATCATTGTTCATAAGAGTCAAGAAGTGGAAATAACCTATGTGACCATCAACTGATAAATGCATAAATACAATGTGATACATATATACCATGGGATACTGATTAGCCATAAAATAAAGAATACGGTCCGATAATTTATGACAACTTGGATAGAACTCTATACTTTATATTAAGTGGAACAAGCTAGATGCAGAAAAACAAGTACTCAATCTCACTGATATGTGAAATATAAAAAGTTGATTTCATAGAAGTTGAGAGTAGAATAGTGTTTAACAACAGTGAACTACAATGAAGAAAAATAAAACAGGAAAAGCTAATTGAAACTGTTATAGAGAAAGCAATTTTTTTGAAGAGTGGCTGGGAAAGGCTTCTATGAGTGCCACAGTCTGGCTGGGCAAAATAATGGGGGGGGTGGGACAAGCAACTTGTGAAGGTTGATACAGCAGGAGCCGCTTTATTGTAGGACAGCAGAGGTATTTATACATAACTGAATATACAGCTTGACTCAATTTAGCATCATCCAGTTACAGCAATCAGTCATTAAGGAATCCTCATCATCTTAATAATTATACACAGCTTAACTTAATTGACATAATCTAGACACAGCAGTCAGTCATTAAGGAATCTCCATCATCTTAATGGCTCGCTGGCATTGGCTCAGAAACCACTCCTCCTAGCAAAGTGCCAGGCGCCATCTTGACTTGTCTGTGGCCCTCAACATATGAGAAAGTGACATTTTATGCAAACCAGAAGAAAAGCAAGCCATGTGGCAACTGGGTATAGGCCCTGCCAGCAACAATGACTCTGAGTTGGGAGTGTGTGTGAAAGTTAACATACTGAAGTGCAAAGAATGAGTCCAGGAAGGGACTTCAAAGAGGTAGGCCAGCTAGTATCATGGTGATTTACTCCAAATAGGATAGGGAGTCCCTGAAGGGCTGTGAACAGAGTGATAAGCTCCAACTAAGTTACTAAGGGTTAACTATTTTCCCTCGATTGATTGTTGTAAAGGATAGAAGGGCAGAAGCCTGAAAGAAATGTTGGGAGGCTACGGTAAGTGGGTGAAAGATAAAGGTGACATGGACAGAATTAGAAACACAGAAAATGTGAGAAGAGATAACCTAAATCCCTGCTACTATATCTTTGATATAAAGGGAAGAATTAAGTTGAGGTCAAGCTTTGGGTTTGAGTGCACATAGGATATTAGCATTAACGGAGAATGGAGGGTAGCAGCAGAAGTCCAGTGTCAGACATGTTAAGTGTCGGATGTCTGCTAGAAATATCCAAATGGATTTATAGGTGTTATGCATGATTCTGGAGTTTATGGGAAAAGGTCCAATCCTATCACCACATAATACCATTATTGGAGATGTTTTAGAATCTTAATTTTATTTAATTTTAAGGTTAATATGAAAGAAACAAGCATGCAGAAAAAGAGAAGAACATTATGATAAGGACAAAATACAGAAATATTTGCCTTACTAGATAGAAAAATTCAGTTTTGCATATATATATATATACTTTAATAATATGATATATATATCATATATAAATATATATATATATATATATGTATAAGTACTTCTGTATGAAAGAACATCAAGAGATAAAATTTGTGTATATAAGAACACAGTAGATTACAAAGATAACACTGTTTTTCAGTTAAAAATCAGTTATTTTATGATGTTGGCCTGTAAAAAGTATATATATATATATATATATATATATATATATATATATAAAATATATATATATAAAAGTATATATAAAAGTATATATAAAAGTATATATAAAAGTATATATATATATATATATATATATATATATATATATATATAAAATTATACTTATCATTTGGTATCATTTTCTGATTTTACACTAAATGCAAGATGAGGTTTTTCTTAGATTTTGGACTCCCGGTCTTTGTGTTAACACCATTCTATGTCTATAGCTGGATGCAATGATGTTCTATATACTGTCAGACCTCACAGATGGCTCTGAGGAGCACAAAGGAAGGTAGAAAATGTACTGGAAGGAGTAAGTTCTCAGAAAAGACTTGTCAAAGATGTGCCACCTGTGCTGGGGCTTAAGTTGAGCTTCTTAGCACACAAGGTGGGAGAGTACCAGATTTCTTGATCAAAAAATCAGAGAAACTGAGACTTCCTGAAATGTTTGGCTCATGACTAGTTCACAAATTTCCAAATCAAGTCCTATGATACCATTCAATAGTTTCTGTTTTCCTCACATTAAGCCAACCACTTCAGACTGGTTTGCAAAAGGAATTATGTCTCTGTTTTCATGTCTAAAAGTTCCTTACCATCACACTCAAAATAAAAGGTCTGGGAAAGTTACAGAACAGTGAGAAATATCAGGAATCAGTGTGATAATTGGAGATCATTGCCCCAAAGAATCTCATTTATGACCTTCATCTCAAAGGTTCCTCCATTTTTAAATCTAATTTCTATGTCTAGGGATTAATTTCTCTCCTCCAGGCAAAAATGTTTTGCACAGTTCTCTAAAGAACAGTGTAAAAATTCCATAGTCTCTGTTTAGAAACATAAAACACAGTGTATCTGAGTACAGTTAAGAAAACTAATAAACTATTGTAGGGACAGTGCATGGTCCAGTAAGACATAATAATTTTCCAAATACTTCAGTGATTTACAATTTTCTCACAAGACTCAGCATACAGATTTTCCCCATGATCATTTTGGTTTTTTGAATGTATCTTATGAGAAGGAGTGTGGGCATTTGAAAAGCCTACATTTAATGCAAACATAGGAAAATAAAATGGGAATAAAATTGTCTTACAACCAGAAAGATCCACATTCTTCAATTAAGCAGAGGATGAACATGTGATAGACTCAGGTTGATTCAACTGCCGTACCTGCTTTAGTCCCTGGGTGTAATCGATACGTGGATTGTGCCTCCCACAACACACACATACTTAACTCTCTTAACCACATGAATTTTATAAACTCCCAAACAATATAGTTACCTTTCTTGTTATTAAATCACAAGAACACAATGTAAATAGAAGAAAAAAAAAACTCAAGACTTCTCTAAATAAGATCTCTAAAACACTAGCTCCAGAAATACAAAATAGAAAAATACGTTGCCCCACAACAACAAACCACACATAAACTCAAAGCTGCATAAAAGTGCAGTAGTAAAAAATGACAGAAACTATAAAGGTTTGGGCCATAAAATATCCTTGTTTCAGGTTTCATATTTCTTTGAGATAACCTGCAACCTTCACTGGTAATATGCCTATAAAAACCGGAAGTGAGTTATTTGAATTTATTTTAGTGGATGCAGCTTAAAAATCACTGCCAAAGGAATTCTGATTTTTTCCACAAGTAATTCTGAAGATTAATAGTCATGGGAGAAACTCAGTTGCAAACTCTAGTTATGCAGGGCAACTAAAGCCATGTCACAGGAAGGCTGACAGATCTCCAGGCTGAAACTAAACTTTTTAATCCAGTTACTTTGTACTTTCACATTACACAATGAAGCAAACTGTGTGCCACCCAAAGTCTCTTTACTTGCTAGTGCTCTCAGATTCTGCTGAATGCTTGGAAAAAGACCCTACACATCCAACTCTTTCTGAACCTTGTCTGAACTACTTCTTTGACACAAGGAAGAGCCCCTCTACAATGTTATTTACACTCCAGAGCACTCCCAACATGGAGCCAAGACACATATGTGTCAGCTCTTTCCTCTGCTATATTGATTCTTCTTAAAGGCACTATTTCAATAAATTTAGAACCCATTTTTAGGCTCAGCTTCATGAAAATTCTACCAAAGATACAGAAAATATTTCTTCGTCGTGTTTAAACTATTAGTACCCATGTTTATCTTGTCTTGGTTGTAAACTTCCTGAAGAAAGGGATAATTTCCTATTCATTTAGTGAACATTATTTTCCTATTTGTTTTTGTAATATCCATTTCTCAACTACCTAATTATCTTACTTTTCCTGTATAGATTTAAATGCAGGTTTGGCCCTGAATTGGCAAGTGCTTTCATTTTTGCCAATCTGTAAACCTAAAACTGAGCATGCTTATTTCTCAATAGTTAGCTCTTTGTCTGTTTCTGTTTTCTTACTTGATGATTTCTGTTTCTCTTAATAAAATCCCTATATTAAAAATGAACAAAATTTGTCCTTGTACACACCATATGGTTACTGAGTACATATGTATATAAATGCAGGTACAACTTAAATATCTTCTATTCATTTATAAAGCAACTCTACATCAACTGAACGTGTTAATTTTAGTTTTATGTTGAAAAAGGAAAAAGAAGAGGAGGGAACTCTATCTGCTTTCAAAATCTAATCTAAGGTTTTGTAACATCTATAATGCAACATACATGAACTTTATAAGCTCAACCTTATAGAAGTGTGTGAAATAAAACAAACCTTATATAGAGGTGTGTGATATAAAACAAATATGTGTGTGTGTGTGTATAAAAGAAAGACCATGTTTATTGTCTCAATATTACTTTTTGTAAACTGATTTCCCTGTTACTTTAGTAATCTGAATTTGTTATTATATACTCTTCCAGGTTGCATTATGACCATTCTGAAAAAAGTGGCTGTACTTTCCATTGCTCATATTTCTTAATATTGTTTCTATTTCTGGCATTTGCTCAAATTATTGATATTAAGAAAATACAGACTTACTGTATATTCGTTGCATTATAGAAAAATGTGGCTGATTCCAAATAGTCAGTGATTATATTGACAGAGACATGGCTGTTCCTCATACTCCATCCACCAGAATGAAATCAGAATGTAGATATGAAAGGAAATTTTATTTACAGAACACTTATTGGGAAGAGATTCTTCTTTACCCATTAGAACTTCCTTAAAAAGACAGGAAGAAGAGAAAAGAAAAGAAAAAGAATTTTGACAGCAATAGTATCTTAAGTTTAATAGCTCTCAAAAATATAACAGATTTTCAACTGAAGTTGGAAATTTTAAAAAGGGAACTAAAATTGCATGTGACTACCATGTAGTAAAAGGAGTACAGAAAATGACATCAACTGATAATTACAATTGTATGCTTATGAACATTTTGCTTTCTTTACCAAAATCTTTTTCTTAATCCTTGTTTAAATTTCCATCCCAATTTTTCACAAGTTTGCTAAATATCATGTTAAACCAGGTCTATGTGATTTTTTTTGTTTTAATTAAAAAAAATTAACTAGGGTTGTAGATATATCATCAGACAAGAAAAAATACTGCCATCATCTCTTCCAAATTTCTCCCTCCATTGAAAAACACAATAAAAACACATAAGAATAAGTTTAAAGCACCAATATAATTTCCCCATTGAAGTGGATATAGAAATCTGTTTCTAGCACAAAAGAAATCTGCAAACCTTTAGTCTCCCTTTAAACACTATTTTAAATTGTTTTATTTATGTTTTTAATGGTCTGCACTACATATAACATCATTCCAGGATGCAAATTGATAGTTTCATTGAGTGTATGTACTGATTCCAAACTCTGGTGCATAGATGAGTAATTGAATAAATGCATTAATGAAGGAAAAGGAAAAGCAATTTAATAAAATTGATATTTCAGCTTATTTCTTTACTATACCAGAATGTAGTTACAGAGGATTACATTATTGTTGCACGAATGTGTAATGGGTTTTAGACATTCAGCATCTTTTAATAATATAATTTTAAAAATTCAATCAACTTGTTTTTTACCCTGACTTATTTGCATTTCATCTACTCTAACCATTGGCCATAACACATATGTTGAATCAATGAATCAGATGGCATTTTGCCATTTTATAATAGTTACTAAAATATTTGTTGCATTCAAAATTGGTTTTCTTTCCAAAAATTCTTTCAACCTTATTTGAAATAAGTAGTTGAATAAAATCAGCTTTCATATTAAGTTTTTCCATGTAAATTTATATGTACTCATATATATGACATATATTATATAGGATATGTATATATATATATATATATATATATATATATATATATATATTAAAATGTTATAATAGCATCTAATAGATTAGGTGCTATCTTAACACTGTATTATACCATTTATATATTTAAGTTAGCTAACATTGTGACATAGTTCATGCTTTGGAACATGATAAAATATCACTGACGATAGCCTATATTTCATGTTTTCATTATTTAATGGACTGTATTATTTAGAGCAGTTTTATGTCCTCAGAGAATCTGAGAAGAAATCAAAGAGATCCCACATGCATATGAGCAGCATTCTAAAAGATCCTCATTTCCTATGATCCCAGAAGCTGAGGAAGATGAAGTCCAGATAGGACCTGAATGAGAGACCCTCTTATCAACATCCAGATGTACCAAAGTGGTATGTTTGTTGAAACTGATGAACCTATATATCATTATCAAAACTCTGTTATCAATAAGTCTAGCTTTTCACTCTTGGTATTAAACATTATAAGGTAATGGATAGCTTTTGTTCACCATTATACTGTCATACTGAGGAGTTTCCTTTCTCTAAAAATCCTCTGCACTATACCTACTCATTCATCCTTCCCCACTCACCCATGGTAACCATGGATAATTTTTACCATCTCTACGGAATTTTTTTTATTGGAGCTTTATAGTTATACATAGCAGTTAGGTTCATCCCAACAAACTCATACATGTAGGGAATCCGATTTCAGTTCACGATCCCCCCTTTCTCCTCTTTCTTTTCCTTCCCATCTTCCCTTCCCCTCCTCTCATTCTCCTTCTTCTACTCTTCTACATTTCCTTATGCTCATCTATCTATCTGTTTATTTACTTATTTAATTTTCTTTTTTTTTACTTATTTTTTACATACATGACAATAGTGGAATGCCTTACACTCATTATTACCCATTTACAGCACAGGTTTTCGTAACTCTGTATATAAAGTATGTTCACGCCAAAATTACACATGTACTCTTTTTGTAATTACAATTCTTAATTCAAATATATACCACAAATTTTCATATCTCTATTTGTATATGAAGTATGTTGACACCAAATTCAAATCTTCATACACATATTTTGTTATAATGATGACCATCACATTCCACCATCCTTGCTATTCCCCTTTCCCCCACCCTTTTCCTCCCACCCCTCTTCCTGATCTAGAAATAATCTTCCTCCCATGCTCTCCCTCCCTACCCCACTTTGTGTCACCCCCCTTATATCATAGAAAATATTTTGCATTTGTTTTTTGGGGATTGACTAACTTCACTTAGCATAATTTTCTCCAACGTCATCCATTTACCTGCAAATGCCCATCTATTTATTTATATTTGATTGGTTCTTTTTAGCTATGCATAGAGTGAAATTTCCTGTGGCATACTGATTTATGCACATAACATGATTTTTAAGATTTCATTCTTAAAAATTCTTAAAAATTTTATTCTGAGTTGCTTTCCCTTATCCATTCCTTCACTCTGCTTCTTGATCTCCCTCTTCTTTTGTTTTTCCTTTCATATAATGTCATATAGTTGGTATTTCATAGCATTCAGCCTTTTTAGATTGGTTCCTTTCACTTAGTAATATGCATTTAAGTTTTCTTTGGTATTTTAAATTAAATTTTTCTAGTATATATGATGTAGAATTTCTTTTCATTTACTTGTTAATTATATACCTTCTCAACTGAGATGTCTATATATTGTACTCATTTTCAAATTGGGGTGTTCATTTTCTCAATGTTGATTTTTAAGTATTGTTTATGTATTTTGAAAATCAGTCCTGTATCAGACAAAATTTTTCAAGTTATTTTTTACCAATGTGTGGTTTATATTTTCATACTTCTGACAGAATCTTTCATAGAGCAGATTTTTTTTTAATTTCAATGAAGTCCAGGTTTTTTAAAATTTTTTTTATGGATTGCAAGTTTTGTGTTGTATCTAAAAAAAAAGAATTACCAAAACCAAGGTCATCTACATTTCCTCCTATCTTATTTTCTGGACTTTTTATGGTATTATGATTTACCTTTGTCTGTTATCCATTTTGAAAAACATTTTTAAGCAAAATCTATGTGTCTAGATTTATTTTGTTCTATGTGGATGAACAGAATTTCTAGCATCATTTATTAAAAAGATGTTTCTTTCTCCATTGTATTTTTTTTGCTCCTTTTTCAAAACCAGGTGGCAATACTTTCTTTAGTCTATTTCTGGATCTTTGCTGTGTTCTTGTTCTATGAATTTATTTTTTTTAACCAGAACCATTGCCATTTTATAATAGTTACTAAAATATTTACTGTTTTTATTAATACAGCTTTATATTTAATCTTACAGTTGGGTAATAATTGTCCAATTTTATTTTTCTCCTTCAAAATGTTGAACTATGGACACTAATTTTAAAATTTGGTGAAAATACCTTGTTAATGAACATATAAATGATGATACATGACATTTGTACAAATAGTACCATCCACACATTAATAAAAACATTGTCTTACAGCCTTTAACAAGTTTGTTATGACTATGTCATGTAATTTAGTTTCCAAACTTTGTTATGGCTATTTGAAAACATAAGAGTTGACTAGATTTCTCAAAGATGAGATGGAGGCACTTCTAAGAAACTCACTGCTAAAATAAACTACCTTCTTGTTAAAATATGGATAAGCATATATATTACAGGTTGAATATGAATATGAATTTTTTCTGTGCAGTCCTACTGGTCAGAAATTAATTAATCTAGCATTTTTAATTGTATTCAAAAGTGAACAAACCACTGAATTAACCAAGGTATCAGACTCTTTTCCTAAGACTGACTGTCTTAAAGAAAAATGCTTAGTTCCTTGCTTTTGGAAGTTATGAGTCAGGGGACACTTAAATTTTACTATAAATTTCTAAAGACTTGTTTATGAATGTGTTAGTGAGCTTTCTGTTACTAATACAAATTCCTGAAGTAAATCATTTTAATAGGAAAGATTTAT
Organism: Marmota monax; assembly: GCF_021218885.2. Classification (NCBI taxonomy): domain Eukaryota; kingdom Metazoa; phylum Chordata; class Mammalia; order Rodentia; family Sciuridae; genus Marmota; species Marmota monax. Next base: position 4,439,625 of record NW_026692486.1, on the reverse strand, counting down.
TTTGGCTCATGGTTTCAGAGACTTGAGTTCATGGTTACTTGGCTCCATTGTCTTTGGGCCCATGGTGAGACAGTATACCATAGTGGGGAGACAGTGGTGAAGAACTGTCTCTGTTCACTTCATGGAATCTGTGAAGCAAAGAGAGAGGGAAGGGTCTGGGTTCCAAATATCTCTATCAAGAGTACACCTCGGGTACCTAACTTCCTTCCACAAAACTCTAGCTGTTAAAGGTTCCACTACCTACCAAGAGTGCTGCTGGCCAGCAATCAAGCATCTAACAAATGAGCCTTTGGGGAACATTTCTACAAACCATGGCAACAAGGTGCTTTGAAAAATAATTTAAGTCACCCTCAGGCCCACTTCAAACTCAGGATTCAGTATACATGTATTTAATATGTATAAAAGGCACATGCATATACATATGTCTGTATGTGTATATATATATACACATGTGAAAATTGCATATCTTACATAAGTATGTATATGTCTGTGGTGTGCATATGTGAGTATGTTGTCAAGAAATTCCTTGACAATCTTCAGATATATCTTTAAGAACTATTGTCATGTAAAATAACAGTTCAAAGGTTTGATAATAAGTTGAATACTTGCTATACTGTTATTTCCAGTGGAATTAATTGACTTATGGCAGAATCACTAAATCAGAGTTGAAGCATATTAGACAAATAATGTTCAATTAATTTGTGAATGTGCCTATATGAGTGTACTGACTTTAAGTCATAGGTTTGATAAATATGATTTGTTATCATGTAGAATAACAGTAGGAAAATAACACCCCCTATAAAATATGTAGTTTTGATTTATGGCAGGTTAATATAATCAATGCTTTCTGAAGATAGTTCATTTTTTTGCAGAAAAGATTAGTTATTCACTATAAAACTAGATCTCAAGGCATATTAATATAGGCAGTAACACAATTAACATCATATACTGCAATTCTCAAACAGTTGATTCCTGACTTTGTAATAGACTTGTCTGATATGCTTATGTTTCTTTATAATTTTATTTGTTTGTTGATGCCCAAATGACTTTCATTTCTTAGACACATAGTTACTAACAAGGAATTTGAATAGATGTTGTAAGACCAGCCCCTGCCTGACTAAATAAGGGAATACCACACTCAGGTCTCTTTTGGAACAAGAATGTTTTAACATATTTTTCTTCAGAACCTTTAAGATTTCATACATATCACAGAATGTGAGCTGTTACTGATTTTGTAACACTTTCTTCTAAAGATATAAAACATGTCATAGAAATAATAGTTTTGCAATTAATTTCTGGTAGTAAGGAAAGGCAGTGACATTCCTATGATACAGCTGGAGGGACAAAATGAATAACATGATTTTTTTTCCTATCCAGGAGCTCAGGAATAAGTTACTAGTTTTTTTAAAAAAATGTGTAAGTAGACGATAAAATAATATGAGTCTGTATTGAATAATAGTTAAGGTAATGGGCTTTGGACAGTGCCGTGCACAGATTTCAGTTCAGATGAGTTATTTCTCTCCATTTTAATTTTTACAACTGTGGAAAAATAATTGTTATAGTCCTTATTCTACAGGGACATTCTGAAGATTAAAGCAGGTTGAGGCTATAAAACACTCAGTTTTGTGCTTGCTACATAGTATGTACCCAGTAAATACATGTTACTATTATCATTTGTTTAAGTGCTCTCAAGATACAAGGAAGTGATGTATGTTGCCTGGGCAAATTGTGATGGAACATATGATATATGAGTTAAGTTTTGAATGACAAATAGGAAGTTAACACCAATCTCCCCTCCATTTCCAGGTTGTACTGCCTCCCTTTTTCCTCTTATTTTGCTTCTTCATATGAGAGAAAACATCTGACCTTTGGCTTTCAGAAACTGGATTATTTCACTTTGCATGTTCTCCAATTCCGTCCATTTACCAACAAATGCCATCATTTCATTTTTCTTTATGGCTGAGTAAAACTCCATTGTGTATATATACAACTTTTTCTTTATTCATTCTTCTGTTGTAGGGCACCTAAGCTAGTTCCATAACTTGGCCATTGTGATTTGCGATACTACAAACATTGATATAAGCCTGCATCACAACAGTATATATATATATATATATATATATATATATATATATATATATATATAATAGCATTCTAAATATGCTATAGTCCTTATTCTACAGGGACATTCTGAAGATGAAAGCAGGTGAGCCTGTAAAACTGTGCTTTAATGATGCTAGCCTATAGTTCCACCAACAATGTATCAGCATACCTTTTTCCACACATCTTCACTGACATTTATTATTATTTGTATTCTTGATGATTGCCATTCTAACTGGAGTAAGATGAAATCTCAAGGTAATTTTGATTCGCATATCCCAATAAATAAATGGGGAGAAGGTCAGCGGAGTAGAGTAGTGGGAATGGCAGGGCATCGGGAGAGAGGAGGTTCCGGGGACACAAATAGAGCAAATTGGATTCCATGCATGTGTGATAATGTCAAAGTAAATGCCATTATTATGTATAGCTATAATGAAATAATAAAAACATTAAATTAATTAATAAACAAATGAATAAATAAACTTTGCCAGTGAAGATGGAAGGACATTTAAATAGGAAAAGGCCATGTAAAAATGTGGCAGAGCTTTATGTTGAAAAAACTAGTCTGTTCTGGTGAGGATGTGGAATATATTAACATGAGGAGAGATAGGAGAAAATGAAGCTGACTTCCAGAGACAAATGCAAAGGAAAGCATAAGTAATATGCATGTCAGCAAAATATGCCCATGTGCTTGTGTGTACCCAAATAGTTTTAATGTATATTGGGGAAGAAAAATGGTTCATATTTGTCAATTTAATAGCTTGTTTACATATACACTGGCACAAAGAACCCTTACTAGTGAGAAATATAGAAAATTTTCTACATTATTAAGATGCTTTAAAAAATCTCTAAATCTTGGCAAGATAAGAATGCCCACTTTTATAACTGTTACTTAACATTGGACTGGAAGTTCTAGCCAAAACAATTAGTAGAAAGGAAGAAGTAAAGCTTTTTCTATTCATAGATAACATGGCATTATATAGTTTCTATATAGTAAAAAGTCCTAAGGATGACACAAGAAAGTCACTAAACCTTATATATAAATTTAGCAAAGGTGTAATGCACAAAACCAGCCCATGAAAATCACTCACTTTTAAAAACACCAGTACTTTCCTTTAGAAATAATTAAAAATCAATTCTATTTAAAATAGGACCTAAAATAATACAATAGGTAGAAGTAACTTTAACAAGGGGATAAAACACCTGTATGCTGAAAACTACATGGATTGTTTAAGTAAATTAACATAGACTTAAATAATTGAAAAAGCATCATATAAGTAAGACTTGATATTGTTAAGAGTATAAAAATATCCAAAGCTACTTCCAAATTCAGTGAAATCCCTATCTTAATTCCTGCAGCCTTTTATGCATAAATGTGTAAAAACTGGTTTTCAAATCCACATAGAATTGCATGGGATTCCAAATAGTAGGAATCTAAAACTGATGTGGCCATTGTGGAAACAGTTTGAAGATTCCTCAGAAAACTAAACATAGAATTACTATCTGATCTAGCAGTTCTACTCCTGGATATGAATACCCAAATAATTGAAATCATACTCGTATGCCAGTGTTCATTGCAACATTATTCACAACAGCCAAAAGGAGGAAACAATTCAAATGTACCATGAATAGTTGAATGGATAAACATGATGTGGTATATGCATACAATTGAATATGTTTCATCCTTAAAAAGAATAAGGTTCACATGGATGAACTTTGGAAACATTAGGCTTAGTGAAATAACTCAGCCACAAAACACTAACATTATATGGCTCATTTACATGAATTATCAGGAACTGGAAAATTCACAGAGATATACAACAGATTAGAAGTTACTAGGGGCTAGAGGAAGGGGGAAATGGGGAATTGTACCTTAATGACTTGATTATTTTGAGGGTGATGAAAAGTTAAACAGATAGTGCTGATCAATGGTGGCATGGCATTATGAACACAAATAATGAAACTTAATTGTACTTAAAATGGTTAAAATGCAAATATTATGTTATATATTTTACTACAAAAGAAAAGAAATACAAGTAAAAAATGTGCATATTTTACAACTACATTGACTGACAATAGTTTTTAAAATGAGAAATCTGAGTGCTATATTAATTTGTCCAATAGTATATCTGCATTCAAACCAATTCAATTAAACATACTTCTGTTAAATTATATAATAATACTATAATAAGACTGATGATAATGATGATGATTTGGGGTGTGTGTGTGTGTGTGTGTGTGTGTGTGTGTATGCATATGTGTGGTGCTGGAATCTAACTCAGAGCTTCACACTGGTAGGCAATGCTCTGCCATTGAGCTATCTCCCCAACCCACTTGTGTTGAATTTATAATTTACTGTAAATCACCCATACATAAAGCTTAATGTTTTTAAATTTAAGACAGTACTTTTTCATTTTTTTCAACTTACCTTACTGTTGCAAAATAACTACTCTATAAATAACAATGTCTTTAACAAATTTTAGGGACCCAGATTGGCCTGATCACAGTCATCCTGAATTGTAACCACCAAAAATGCCCCTGAGTAATCATGGTTTGACCTCTGCCACATATATACATATAGTTTTCAAGAATACTATAAATACACAGAAACACTGGAGTAGAATATGGGATTTACTATCAGATTCTGTTGCCCCAAGCACCAGGAATCTGACTCGCATCTTTTATGTTCACTTGAGATAAACTAGATTCCTTCCAGCTGGAATGAAACAGTTTCTGTCTGGACTACTTTACAAAGCCCCTTCTCCTGATTTAAGTTGTAGGGATCTACTGGTCTTGTTGCCATCTAAGACCAAGTTTTATCAGTAAGATCCCCTAAAATTGCACTTTGTACAATACCAGACATGTCTGACTCCTCATTCTTATGGCACTTATGGTTGGTTCTCCTATACCAGAAATGAGTTGTTCCAAAACAAAAGGGTAATTCCCAAATGCTTTTTTATTAGAAAATATATGACTACCTGGAAATTAAAATAAAATAATAATAATAAGACGACGACAATGACAACTAGAACAAAAATCATTTAAAAATCTCACTTAGTAAATTTGATGGATACAAAACACACAAAAAATAAACTGTTCTTACATAATCAATTAGAAAATCTAAAATCAATTACATTCAGAATATCAATGATGTGTTCAGGAAGCTCTCCAAAAGCTTTGCCTACATGCCAATTTTTAATCAATACTTTGAAATATAATTAAGTTCTGACTATAAGAACCTTGTAATTTACTACCTTCCACTGAATAACTCCTGCTTATGTATTTTTCATGTCTTATATTATTGGTAACTTTGTTTTCAAGGAAGACTTTAACAATAATCAACCTGACATTAATTTAGAAGGTCTCCTCTGTACTACATTTCCTCCCTGTCTGCTTGCCTCATTTATCTGTCTCTCATATTTATACATGTATATATGCTCATATATATCTGAAATGGATGTATATATGCACACACATCTACATACATTATATGTATGTATATATATGTATGTATATATACATGTGTGTATATATATATATATATATATATATATAATATAGATATGTTGCAGAGTGGTTATAAGATATAGGTTTGCTTCAATCACAATCCTATATGCTTAGTATGTAACAGCATGTCTGGAAAAATATTTTCTCAATATAGAACTATGCTGAACATATAAATAAGTATAAAATGACATTGAAAATTTTTACTGAGAAAATATGATTGTGAATGGAAGTTCTGAAAATTTTAAAGCTGTTAATATTTCCAAAAATAAATTATATTTTGTGCAATTTTAATCATAATTGGTGTAAACTTTCTATATGGGAATATACAAAATACTTCTGAAGTTTAGCCATAAAAATAAGAAATTTGTAATGTTATTAATAATAATAAAATTTCTAACATAACTTATGAAAGGAAATTTAATATAAGAGAAGAAACTTGCTCAACCCAATATAAAAATACTATGAGATTAAAATAATGTTTTTAAGATATCAAACCAAGAACCCTCAAATGGATCCATGGGGCCAGAATATCAATATATGGAAGAGAAACAAAAATTATATATGAAATAATTCCTTATATTGCAATTATTTGGAGAAAAAAATATTCAATAAATGATAGTAAGATCACAAGTAGTTATTCAGCAAAATATTAGTAAAATGATTGAATTAGTTATCAATTACTCCATAATGAATTATAATAAATTTTCATAATTAGTGGCTCAAAACAGAAACTATTTATTACCTCTTTGTTTCTATGGTCAGGAGCCTAAGAGTAGGTTAGTTGTATCCTCTACCTCAAGGTCTGCTATAAGGCTGCAGTCAAGTTGTTGCTCAAACTGGGAACTCATCTGAAGGCTTGAAGGGGAAGGACCTACTGCCAAGCTCATGGTGTTGTTCGTAGGATTCAGTTCCTGGGTTCGTGATGAAAGACTATCCTTGATGCCTTGCCATGTGTGCCTCCCCAACATGGTTACTTATTTACTCCAATCCAGCAGGATGCTAATATGGTGGGAATCGGAATCAGTAATCTAATCATGGAAGCGACATCTCTTAACTTTGGGATATTCTACTGTTAAAGTAAATTACTTAAGAGAAGAAGATTACACTAGTCTCTAAATACCATGAGGCAGGGATCATGTAGGCTCTCTTAGAAGCTGTTTATCAGATATAAAGATGATGATAGTAATATGAAGATTACACCCTCACTTTGTCTTAAATTCCAGATGAATTAGAGAGCTATATGTTTAAAGAAACTAAGATGTGGCAAGTTTATATACAAAAGTCAGGTTTTTTTGCTTCTATTAATGATAAAGAACCTTCTAAACAAACCCAACAAATAGGGGAAGACTGATGTATTTTTCACACTATAAGCATTAAAAAAAAGTTAAACTAGTAAAAAATACAATGAATCCAGATGAAAAATTTCTAATTGTGTTAATAAGTGACAAACTCTCTTTTTAAAATTTATTTATTTATTCTAATTTGTTATACATGACAGCAGAATGCATTTAAATTCATAGTACACACGTAAAGCACAATTTTTCATGTCTCTGGTTGTACACATTGTAGTCACACCTTTGTGTCTTCATACATATACTTAAGGTAATGATGTTCATCTCATTCCACCATCTTTCCTACCCCCATAACCCTTCCCTTACACTCCCTCCCCTTTGCCCTATCTAAAATTCCTCTATTCCTCCCATGCTCCCCCTCATCCCCATTATGGATCAGCATCCACATAACAGAGAAGATATTCAGCATTTGTTTTTTTGGGATTGGCTTACTTCACTTAACATGATATTTTACAACTCCATCCATTTAACTATAAATGCCATGATTTTTTTTCTCTTTTAAGGCTGAGTAATATTCATATATATGCCACATTTTCTTTATCCACTCATCTACTGAATGGCATATAGATTGGTTCCACAATTTAGCTATTATGAATTGTGGTACTATAAACATTGATGTGGCTGTGTCCCTGTAGTTTGCTGTTTTTCAGTCTTTTGAGTATAGACTGAGGAGTGGGATAGCTGAGTCAAATGGTGGTTCCATTCCAAGTTTTCCAAAGAATCTTCCAGATTTGTTGCACCAATTTAAAGTTTCACCAGCAATGTATGAGTGTATCTTTTCCCCCACATCCTCACCAACACTTATTGTTGTTTGAATTATTAATAGTTGCCATTCTGACTGGAGTGAGATGAAATCTTAGAGTGGTTTTGACTTGCATTTCTCTAATTGCTAGAAATATTGAACATTTTTTTATATATTTGTTGATTGACCGTAGATCATCTTCTGAGAAGTGTCTTTTCAGCTTCTTGGACCATTTATTGACTGGGTTAATTGGGTTTTTGTTTTGTTTTGTTGTTTTTGGTGTTAAGAGTTTGAGTTATTTGTATATCCTGGAGATTAGGCTCTATCTGATGTGCGTGTGATAAAAATTTGCTCCCATTCTGTAGGCTCTCTATTCACTTCACTGATTTTCTTTTTCTTTTTTTCTTTTCTTTCTTTCTTTTTTTTAGAGGAAACTTCTTAGTTTGAATCCATTCCATTTATTGATTCTTGATTTTATTTCTTGTGCTATTGGAGTCTTAGAATGCTAAAGAAAGAAATTAAAGAAGACCTTAAAGATGAAAATATCTCCCTTATTCTTAGGCAGAATTAATATTATCAAAATGACCATATTACCAAAAGCACTATACAGATTTAATGCAATTCCAATCAAAAACCCAATGGAATTTCTCATAGAAATAGAAAATCAATCATTAAATTCATCTGGAAAAATAAGAGACCCAGGATAGCTAAAGCCATCCTTAGCAAGAAGAGTGAAGCAGGTGGCATCACTATACCAGACCTTGAATTATACTACAGAGCAAAGTAACAAAACCAGCATTGTATTGGCTACAAAATAGACTTGTAGACCAATGATACAGAATAAAGGACACAAAGATCAACCAACATAAATATAGTTATCTCATATTATACAAAGCTGCCAAAGATATATATTGGAGAAAAGATAGCCTCTTCAACAAATGGTGCTGGGAAAACTGGAAATCCATATGTAGCAAAATGAAATTAAGCCCTTATCTCTCACCATACTCAAAACTCAACTCAAAGTAGATCAAGGACTTGGAATTAAACTAGAGACCCTGCTGGAAATGCTGGATAACATATACTGATATTAAAACTAATGACATAACATAAAGTAAAACCGACATACTCATAAACATCCTTTACCATTCTTTTTTTTTTTTTTTTTTGTACTGGCAATTGAACCGAGGGGTGCATAACCACTGAGACATATCCCCAGCTCTTAAATTTTTTATTTAGAGACAGGGTCTCTCTGAGTTGCTTAGGGCCTTGCTAATTTGTTGAAGATGGCTTTGAACTTGAAATCCTCCTAACTCAGCCTCAGCATCCCAAGCTTCTGGGATTATAGGCATACACAAGTGCACCTGATCTTTTCCAATCTTAAAACATGATGCAATATTTCAAACTATTCATAGGAATACAGTCTATTACAGAAATGTAGCCAAAGATTTATGTGCCATGGTGCTCATAAGTTACTGGAATACTATTTAGAATGAACCAGTATTTCCAAAAATTGGGCTTGGATTTAGTAACTTTATCATTTCCATAAGAAAAAAATTCATAATTTCAGTAAAAATCATGTTAAAAATCAGCTCAAGGGATGGACAACTAAATATGATATAATGTGAATTTGCAAAGGAAATGTATCTGGGACATTGCACTTTCAGATAAAACACTACACAAAATCTAAATCTATTCATAAGATTGCAATGGCTATGAGTATTTCTATTTTAATGTTCTTTTATTCTTATGTTACCAGGCTTTAAAAAAAATTTGAAATTTCTTCCACCATTTAATATTAAATACATAAAATATTTTTATTATATAAATCATATGTAGTTTATGCAGAAGCCTGTGTACTTTTGAAGCAGTTGTCCTTACTTATGTATAAGTCATTAAATACAGAGAAAGTCAGATGTTTGTTTATGGATCCGTGACTTCACAGTTTGAGGCAAAAGCTGAAAGTTTTAGCCATAATAATTTTATTTTTTTTCAAATATATTTCTAGCTTTTTTTTTTCCAAATCCTCTTTGGGGGGCTTTTAAGAACACAGGATAGAAAAGTGATAAAATCCAAACTTTAACTATATTTTTGATTGTTTAGTCAAGATATTCCATTTGATTCTTGTAGTATACATAATTTTCTCTATTCTAGTATGAGATCAAAATTTTGCCCATGCATTTTTGCTGCTTAAAATTAAAATACTTTGCCTTCCCCCCCAAAATGTATAAGAGATTATCTTTGTCTCTATTTCTTTATACCTCTCTATTTTTAATCTCTACATAACATTATAGTATTGGTCTTATTTTAAATAGATAATCATCCTCATCATGTGAGCTCTTATTGTGTAAACAACAGCCTTACATTTCTCTACTCCACTCTGCCAAACACACTCCCCATGCTCCTTAATAATTATTTCATACCTCCTTCCACATTCTGTTTCTCTGTTGATTTTGCTGGCTATCTCATTAAGAAAATTCCAGCAAACTGAAAAGAATTCCTAGATTTCCTGCCATCTCAACTATTCTCTCACCTGCATCAGTGTTCCTATGTTTTGCCTTTCTTCTTGGTTTTATGGATGAGCATTCAGAATGCAAATCTATAGTCAATCCTTTCATTTTTGTCCTCTTACTTTCCTTAAAGACAGAAGATCAACAATTCTTGGCCAGTTCAGATCCTCAATATTCTTTATTCATGGTATTACATCTGTTAACATTTATGCCAAATATCTTCACCAGAAAACAATTAATCTTTGGACTGCCTCATCCCTGCAACCAAATATTTCACTTTTCCCCTTCTTTGTAATAGAAACATTCTCAAATGTGCTGTCTACCTGAATCTTCCAGGTCTTCTTATAGTGACTTAGGAAACCATTCCAGTGAAGCTTCTTCCCTGATGACTCCACTGAAAATCTACCAGTAACTTTCAAGATGGATTCACCAATTTCATCTCTCAACTTCTTAAAATTTAATTAGCATTTGGCATAACTATATAGATTGGGTGTTATAAGGCATATAGATAGTATAACAAGTCATAAGCCTTAATGAAATAACAAAGGGAATGAGTATAGAGAAAAGAAGAAGAACCAAATTTAACCCTGGGTATTATAAGATTTAGAGGTTGGGGAAATAAAAATAAATGCAATTATACAGAAAGTCCAGAGAATTAGGAGAAAAAAAAAAAAAACAGGAGCGGGTAATGACCAAAGAAACAAAGAAGGAATAACTAGTTATGCCACATGCTGGAACTCACTCTAGAATAGGGCAGATACAAGCCATGTGATTCTCAAGGCTAAGTCATAAAAAATCTTGCTGCTTGTATTTGAGCCTTTGGAATACTTGCTCCTGGGATTTATTTCTTGGAACTCAGCTACAATAAAGCCAAAACAATAAGGAAAGACCACAAGTAGATGCTCAGTTGATGATCCTCCTAGCCAACAGCTAGCATAGAAACTGGACCATACATGAGTCCTTCATATGCTACTCAAAAATTTCAAATTAATCTAGTCCCAATTTCCATTTGACTGCAACTACAGGAGAACATCCAACCAACCAGATTATTATAAAAAAATAACATCACATTTTTTAAAACCACTAAATGTGGGGATAGTTTAAGCTGCCTTTCATAGCTGGGGATGCTTGAACTCCCCACTCAGATACCCAACTGCTCACCTGATGTCTCTGCTTGATATCTAGTATGAATTCCAAGTCCAGCATGTCTAAGATGCATTCCTGAACTTCTTCCAGCAAGCATCACTCCCTCCCAACATTTCCCATCCCACTAGAAGGTCACTCCATAATTACTGGTGTTCTGGTGAACAAAGAGAAAATACTAAAAGCTACAAGAGAAAGGAGGCAGATTACATTCAGGGGTAAACCAATAAGGTTAACAACGGATTTTTCATCACAGACGCTGAAAGCGAGAAGATCCTGGAACAACGTATTTCAAACACTGAAAGACAACGGATGCCAACCAAGAATTCTGTATCCAGCAAAATTAAGCTTCAGGTACGATAACGAAATAAAAATCTTTCATGATAAACAAAAGCTAAAAGAATTTGCAGCCAGAAAACCAGCATTGCAAAGCATCTTGAGCAAAACACTACACGAGGAAGAAATGAAAAACAATAACCAAAACCATCAGTGGGAAGTGCCTCTATAAAGACAGAGGGCGGGGGGAAAGCTAACCATGGAGAAACAAACTAAATTAAAAAAAAAAAAAAAAAGAAGATAAATAATCAAACATGGCTGGAAGTACAAACCATATATCAATAGTAACTCTAAACATTAATGGCTTAAACTCTCCAATAAAGCGACATAGGCTGGTAACATGGATTAAAAAAACAAATCCAACAATATGCTGCCTCCAGGAGACACATCTGATTGGAAAAGACATACACAGGCTGAAGGTGAAAGGTTGGGAAAAAATATACCATGCACACGGTCCTCGTAAGCAAGCAGGGGTGGCCATCCTCATATCGAATAAAATTGACTTCAAGACTAAATTAATCAAAAGGGATAAGGAAGGACATTATATACTGTTAAAAGGAACCATTTACCAACAAGACATAACAATTATCAATATTTATGCACCAAATAATGGTGCTGCGACGTTCATAAAACAAATTCTCCTCAAGTTCAAGAATCAAATAGACCACAACACAATAATTATGGGTGACTTCAACACACCTCTCTCACAATTGGACAGATCCTCCAAACAAAAGCTGAATAAAGAAACTATAGAACTCAATATCACAATCAACAACCTAGACTTAACTGACATATATAGAATATATCAACCATCATCAAGTGGATATACTTTTTTCTCAGCAGCACATGGATCCTCCTCAAAAATAGACCATATATTATGCCATAGGGCAACCCTCAGTAAATATACAGGGGTGGAGATAATACCATGCATTTTATCTGATCATAATGGAATGAAACTGGAAATCAATGATAAAAGACGGAAGGAAAAATCCTACATCACATGGAAAATGAACAATATGTTACTGAATGATCAATGGGTTACAGAAGACATAAAGGAAGAAATCAAAAAATTCTTAGAGATAAATGAAAATACAGACACAACATATCGGAATCTATGGGACACAATGAAAGCAGTTTTAAGAGGGAAATTCATCGCTTGGAGGTCATTCCTCAAAAAAAGGAAAAACCAACAAATAAATGAGCTCACACTTCATCTCAAAGCCCTAGAAAAGGAAGAGCAAAACAACAGCAAACGTAGCAGAAGGCAAGAAATAATTAAAATCAGAGCGGAAATCAATGAAATTGAAACAAAAGAAACTATTGAAAAAATTAACAAAACTAAAAGTTGGTTCTTTGAAAAAATAAATAAGATCGACAGTCCCTTAGCCATGCTAACGAAGAGAAGAAGAGAGAGAACTCAAATCACTAACATACGGGATGAAAAAGGCAATATCACAACAGACACTACAGAAATACAGAAGACAATTAGAAATTATTTTGAAAACCTATATTCCAATAAAATAGAAGATAGTGAAGACATTGATAAATTCCTTAAGTCATATGATTTGCCCAGACTGAGTCAGGAGGATACTCACAACTTAAACAGACCAATAACAATAGATGAAATAGAAGAAGCAATCAAAAGACTTCCAACCAAGAAAAGCCCAGGACCGGATGGGTATACAGCGGAGTTTTACAAAACCTTTAAGGAAGAATTAATACCAATACTTTTCAAGTTATTTCAGGAAATAGAAAAAGAAGGAGCTCTGCCAAATTCATTCTATGAGGCCAACATCACCCTGATTCCGAAACCAGACAAAGACACCTCAAAGAAAGAAAACTACAGACCAATATCTCTGATGAACATAGATGCAAAAATCCTCAATAAAATTCTGGCGAACCGGATACAAAGGCACATCAAAAAAATTGTGCACCATGATCAAGTTGGATTCATCCCTGGGATGCAAGGCTGGTTCAATATACGGAAATCAATAAATGTTATTCACCACATCAATAGACTTAAAAATAAGAACCATATGATCATCTCAATAGACGCAGAAAAAGCATTCGACAAAGTACAGCATCCCTTTATGTTCAAAACATTAGAAAAACTAGGGATAACAGGAACTTACCTCGACATTGTAAAAGCTATCTACGCTAAGCCTCAGGCTAGCATCATTCTCAATGGAGAAAAATTGAAGGCATTCCCCCTAAAATCTGGAACAAGACAGGGATGCCCTCTATCACCACTTCTGTTCAACATAGTTCTCGAAACACTGGCCAGAGCAATTAGACAGACGAAAGAAATTAAAGGCATAAAAATAGGAAAGGAAGAACTTAAATTATCACTATTTGCAGATGACATGATTCTATACCTAGAAGACCCAAAAGGGTCTACAAAAAAACTACTAGAACTAATAAATGAATTCAGCAAAGTGGCAGGATATAAAATCAACACGCATAAATCAAAGGCATTTCTGTATATCAGCGACAAAACTTCTGAAACGGAAATGAGGAAAAACACTCCATTCACAATATCCTCAAAAAAAATAAAATACTTGGGAATCAACCTAACAAGAGAGGTGAAAGATTTATATAATGAAAACTACAAAACCCTAAAAAGAGAAGTAGAAGAAGATCTTAGAAGATGGAAAAATATACCCTGTTCATGGATAGGCAGAACTAACATCATCAAAATGGCGATATTACCAAAAGTTCTCTATAGGTTTAATGCAATGCCAATCAAAATCCCAACGGCATTTCTTGTAGAAATGGATAAAGCAATCATGAAATTCATATGGAAAAATAAAAGACCCAGAATAGCAAAAGCAATTCTAAGCAGGAAGTGTGAATCAGGCGGTATAGCGATACCAGACTTAAAACTATATTACAGAGCAATAGTAACAAAAACAGCATGGTACTGGTACCAAAACAGGAGGGTGGACCAATGGTACAGAATAGAGGACACAGAGACTAATCCACAAAGCTACAACTATCTTATATTTGATAAAGGAGCTAAAAGCATGCAATGGAGGGAGGATAGCATCTTCAACAAATGGTGCTGGGAAAACTGGAAATCCATATGCAACAAAATGAAACAGAATCCCCTCCTCTCGCCATGCACAAAAGTTAACTCAAAGTGGATCAAGGACCTAGATATCAAATCAGAGACTCTGCGTCTGATAGAAGAAAAAGTTGGCTCCGATCTACATATTGTAGGGTCGGGCTCCAAATTCCTTAATAGGACACCCATAGCACAAAAGTTGATAACAAAAATCAACAAATGGGACTTACTTAAACTGAAAAGTTTTCTCTCAGCAAGAGAAACAATAAAAGAGGTAAATAGGGAGCCTACATCATGGGAACAAATTTTTACTCCTCACACTTCAGATAGAGCCCTAATATCCAGAGTATACAAAGAACTCAAAAAATTAAACAATAAGAAAACAAATAACCCAATCAACAAATGGGCCAAAGACCTGAACAGACACTTCTCAGAGGAGGACATACAATCAATCAACAAGTACATGAAAAAATGCTCACCATCTC
This sequence comes from Marmota monax, assembly GCF_021218885.2. Classification (NCBI taxonomy): domain Eukaryota; kingdom Metazoa; phylum Chordata; class Mammalia; order Rodentia; family Sciuridae; genus Marmota; species Marmota monax. The sequence goes on along the minus strand of NW_026692486.1, from coordinate 4,424,389 downwards.
TAGCAGTCAGAGAAATGCAAATCAAAACCACCCTAAGATACCATCTCACTCCAGTAAGATTGGCAGCCATTATGAAGTCAAACAACAACAAGTGCTGGAGAGGATGTGGGGAAAAGGGTACTCTTGTACATTGCTGGTGGGACTGCAAACTGGTGCGGCCAATCTGGAAAACAGTATGGAGACTCCTGGGAAAGCTGGGAATGGAACCACCATTTGACCCAGCTATTGCCCTTCTTGGACTTTTCCCTGAAGACCTTAAAAGAGCGTACTACAGGGATACTGCTACATCGATGTTCATAGCAGCACAATTCACAATTGCTAGACTGTGGAACCAACCCAGATGCCCTTCAATAGATGAATGGATAAAAAAAATGTGGCATTTATACACCATGGAGTATTACGCAGCACTAAAAAATGACAAAATCATAGAATTTGCAGGGAAATGGATGGCACTAGAGCAGATTATGCTTAGTGAAGCTAGCCAATCCCTAAAAAACAAATACCAAATGTCTTCTTTGATATAAGGAGAGCAACTAAGAACAGAGCAGGGAGGAAGAGCAGGAAGAAAAGATTAACATTAAACAGATACATGAGGTGGGATGGAAAGGGAGAGAAAAGGGAAATTGCATGGTAATGGAGGGAGACCCTCATTGTTATACAAAATTACATATAAGAGGTTGTGAGGGGAATGGGAAAATAAACAAGGAGAGATATGAATTACAGTGGATGGGGTAGAGAGAGAAGATGGGAGGGGAGGGAGGGGGGATGGTAGAGGATAGGAAAGGTAGCAGAATACAACAGTTACTAATAGGGCATTATGTAAAAATGTGGATGTGTAACCGATGTGATTCTGCAATCTGTATTTGGGGTAAAATTGGGAGTTCATAACCAACTTGAATCTAATGTATGAAATATGATATGTGAAGAGCTTTATAATGTTTTGAACAACCAATAAAGAAAAAAAAAAAAAAAAAAAAAAAAAAATAAAAAAAAAAAAAAAAAAAAAAAAAAAAAAAAATAACAATCTCTCCCTTGCTAAGCCTTAAGACTTTGAACTTGTATTTCCCCACATATCAGTATATCCACTGTCTAACAAGCCTTTATCAAAATGCCATTTTCTTTTCTGTAAAGCCTTTCCTGAACAATCAATTTATAATCACAGGCCTTCTTTATCAGACCATTATCTATTCACCATCCTCCATTTCTAATATATTTTCTCTTAATTTCACATACTTTGTATTTTTGTTAATTATCAGTAACACAAGTGTTTATCATCTGCTTCCTCATTAAGCTGCAGGAAGGCAGGATTTTGAAGGCAGGATGTTGAATTTCCAACACTACGAATAGTGTCAGAAATATAGTAGGTGAATAAGCACTGATGGAACTGGGGAATGATTAAGTTTATTTCTCTTTTCTAAGGTTATTTCAATGAATACAGCTGAAGCAAATTGTGTATTGGCTGAAATTTTTTTTCCATAACTCATAAGCTAAAATTAGTGACCAAATTAATTATAGTAATGAGAGAGAAATATTTTGACAAAGTTTGTTAAAGACAAAGCAAATTTTCTGCAACTCCCATTCTCATTGTTATGTCACATTTTTCAAATATTTTCAAAGCAGGTTAGAAGTAATTAAGTGCTTTTTAACCAGCCAGCCTAGTAGATGTTTGTGTGTGGTTATAGAATTTAAAGTGAATTTGCATTTTCATCTAGTCTGCAGTATTTACACTTATGTGTGTGTTTCATTTCTTATATGTTGATACTATGAAAACCAACTCTTCATATTGATTTAACACTTTATCATTACTATTCTGTAACTAGGACGAAAGACATACACATACACAGATTTAGAAGTATCCTTGTTGAAAGAAAATTGAAACTTGGAACAAAAGAATCAAATAATGAAGCATATTCTTAAAAATTAACTGAGAAAATTATGGAAGAATATAAAATATTAACAAACTGTAAGTGAAGTGACTTTAAAGTTGAAAATCACAAATAAGTTGAACATTAGACTCCTAAGATAAACCACTAGGCTGAGACAATGTGTTTAACCTGGTGCAATGAGGATCAATAAGGACAAATATCAAGTTATGGCACTCCGTTTCGTAAAAACAACTCTACAAACATGAGAAAGTGAAGTGAGACTCAGAAACAATCTGAGAAGGACAAATGGGTTTAAAAGACAGGAAGCACATGAGAGATGCTATGTTTCTATGCCAAAAAGATCAAACTTACTTTCAAACTACATAAATGAGAGTTCAAAAGAACCCGTGATGGTGCTCACTCTATGCTTCCCAGCGCCTATCTGAAGTGTTTTTCCAGCTTTTAGAAAATAAATGCAGCCCATTGAAATTTGTTTAGAGATGATTGGTCAATACATTGGCTGGACTTGAAAGGGTGTCAAATAGGAAAAAATTAACAACTTAGAAAGATATCACACACACATACACACATGCAAGAGAATAGATCTTAGTAGTTATTTTCAAATACATGAAGGACTGTTCTTTACAGAGGTGAATGACACTTATTCTAAGACCACTCATGTTTATAGATATGATCAATGGTTCATATGGTACAATTATTGTATATCATGTGAAAACTTCCATAGACAAAATACTTAGATAGTAGTAAATTGTAACCATCCTGCCTTAAAGATACTGATTTCAAAATATAAAAAGAAACTCATGAAAAAAAATATGAAAAGACTCAGAAAACAAGTGAAGCAAGATTCTGAAGCCAGCGAAGTAAGCATAAATGTTGTGCTACCTCAGGGGAAAAATGAAAACCTTAAACATGAATGTTGAATACAACACTTGAAAAAATTAGATAAGCCTTTCATCACTAAATAAAAGTGTAAGAGGCAATAGAATCCTCTTCCTTTATATAAGTTTGAATGCCTCAGTATAGTCTCTTCTTAGTGAAGGTATGTGTATGTGAAGTATTCCATTCTGTTTGTAGAAGAGAACTAAAGTGGAACACTGTTTGCCCAGGAACAGGTGGGAATGTAAACACAGCAATGGCAGTAATGGAGAATTATGATAATGGGCCTATTTTGACTTCAGTTAATGATATTCAAATCACAAAGAATAAAATGAAATCTAATACCAACTGGCTTTAGCTAGGTAGTATGTTTTATATGACCATATTAGTGAATCAGTCAGTAGTCATTAGTCTATATTTATCAAGAAAAATAGAAAAATTGAGTGCGTGTGCACTCAATATGTACTTCATGTTCAAGTTGAAAAACCTGAAGAGCTGATTGTGTAAGCATGTCCAGAAGCTACAATTTGAGGCCTAAGGGAAGCAAATACTTTGGTTTGTACCAGAAGGTCATAAAAGACTGATATCCCTACTCAGTAGAGTCAGGCAGGAGTAATTCCTTCCAACTCAGCCATATTATTCTATTCAGATCTTCAACTGATTGGATGAGGACAAATTAGTGAGGATAATTTGCTTTACTCAGTCAACAGATTCAAAATCCAATCTTTTCCAGAAACACCCTCCCATATATCTGGGCACCCATGGCCCAGTCAAGTTAATACATAATGTTAACCATCACAATAATATAAAGGCTTCATTTTTCAATTATTAAGCAAAACCCAGAATGATGAATGGAGATTATATAACATAATAGTAATGGTAAGTACATAATATTTATGCACCTTTATGAAAAAATCTTTATAAGCAACTTTAACTTAAGATTGAAAAGGGAAGGTTTAGCTTGTGTGCTAGCCTGAGGCTCTCCTCATATGTCTCAGGAGCTTTATTCTCAGGGTTGGTTTCTGTGTCTTATTATGTATTAATCACTTTAAGCAGAACATCTGAGGTTGAAATTCATTTACTTGCTTACCTATTGTGCATCTCTACTTGCCATGTCATGCTTACTTATATGTGGGTTTCTAAATTCTGACCAGGAGACATGTAAAAGGGGCATCTCTGTCCAGCAAGTAATAGCATCATATTTCCAGCCATATCTCTATGGTCTAAATACAGGAGATTTCATGTGTATATTTGTGTACAGAAAGAACAAATCTTTACACCAGGATATTGCCCACAAATTTGTCTTAAGCTTATATCTCTAATATCTTCCTTGATATATTTTAATACTATTTCCATTTAATTTTATTTTAAATAAATATAAGCTCATTAAAACATATACAAAATATAGAAATAAATCAAGATGAAAAATAAATATTACCTACAGTTACATCACCAAAAACCAAAAATACATTATTAGGAACCATTTTTTTCTAGATCCCTCTGTTGCCTTAAAAGATTTGGTGGATTTCTAATAAAATTCAATTATAGCATGTGTTTCAATCTAGGCGTCTTGGTTACTACAGAAAATTATATTCTACTAATATTTTTAAATGAACTCTGCTTAGATCCTAGTCAGACAAAGTAAATAACAATCCTTGGAGGTGGGATTAGTCATGTTTACTTTCTAAATTGCATGGCAGATGATGGTAAAGCATAGCCAGATTGAGAATTACTGATGGAAGGAAGGAACATGTTATTAAATAGTTTCCATAAATATTACTTTAAATGAGTGTTTATATCTGATAATTACACTAAAATTCATACAAATTTCCCTTAGTGTTAGGTATTTAGAATTTTATCAATGGATAGATCAAAATATATGTGAAAGTTCAATCTTCCTAGATATTTATTATTAAATGAGGTTAAAGATGTATTGGCATTTTGAGCAAGAGTTAAATTATGTAATAGAACAAATGCTCTCATGTGACACATGTTTTCCTTTTAGTTCTTTTCACCATTGGTGGATAGAAGCTGGTGCTACAAAGAAAAGCAGAACTGATAATCATGCTGGATTTCACAATCTTGCTAAGAATCCAAAATTGAGTAATTATGAATTTAAAAAGCCTCCAATATGTGCTTATATTTATTGTTTCTCATATATATATATATATATATATATATATATATATATATATATATATGTAATTTTAATTGTGTAAGTTTTTTGTGGGGGTGAAGACATTTTGTAACCTTAGTACTTTAGAAATTTTAAAACTATTAGCTTCACACAACTCATGAAAGAATAATTTATTTTAAGAAATATAGAAAAATCACATTTCATTTGATTAGGGGGATTGTGATAAAAAGAGGTATTTTGTCAAAATCCAATTCAGACATCCCTATGGAAAATTAAGACAGTTGGGATTAGACAGTATCCACTTATCCAATTTCTGCCTCACTGTGTCTTTTTTTATTTGAATTAATCTGGGTAATGAACACCCAAACCAAATTATTGTGGGTTGATTACCCATGAAAAGTGGGTTAATTGTTTAATAGCCATGGGTGCAAGTGGGTATAGGTATTTTAATATACATAAACTTCTAGATGGCATATTTGATAGTGCATAAAATACAAATACAATGAAATCAATGATACAATTTCAAATTAAAAGTTGATTAATCTTCTTCTTAAAGTAATTTAATTGACTGTAAAATTGTTTGCTAAATACTGGAAAAAAATAGTCATCTATTATAATTGTTTCTGTTTTAGAAAAACAAGAATAAATGAATGTTTTCTGTGTACTAAACAAATAAATCTTAATTTTGAGAAAATATTGGATGAGAAAAGAAAAACAATGTCATTTACAAGCAAATGCACATCTAATAAATGATGGTTTTCATTGTCAGATCAACTTATTATCAGACTTAGGGACAGCCAGATATAGCCATTCACATCCCCATGAAGTTTAAAGTAAAAGATGCATAAAAGGCTTCAGTTTCTAAGGAAGAAGACGACATTGAATTGAGCAATGTTGGCCAGCATCTACATCCCCACATCTCCCAGGCAAGAAAAATGGACCTGATCAAGAAATACCAACTGTAGCCATGTTTTCTAATTTGCTTTCTGAGTTCATTAAAGGGAAGACCTTATTAGAAAATAGCTGCCAGAGTTATTTTCTTTCTTTCACTTCCAATAAAGGTGCACAGGATTCCAATGAAAAATGTCAGCATTCAGCTTTCCTCTCATGGCAGAAGCACAGACCCAATTAAAAAATTTAGTGAATGGATCCATTACATTATATCCTTTCTGGAGGAAAAAAAATAACAATGGAACACAAGGGAATAACAAAATAACAACCCCTACCATAAAGGATAGAGAGCACAAGAGTGAGCCTGCTGGATCAGCAGGGAGGCTGCAAATGTGGGCAGAAGGTTATTATAAAGTTCACAGAGTTAACAACGAGGCCAACCAAAAAACTACTTGGTTGTCAAATCATCACTAATTTCCTATTTCTTTCCTTGTTTTATTTCCCTCTTTTTTTTTTTCCAATGTATACTTCAGCTCATTTATTTTGCTTTATATGGAAACCAGGGATATAGCCTTAAAATAGGAAGAAGGGGTGACAGGGATTTCCCTTTCAAATTAATTTCAAGAGGACAAGCCCTGTTAATAACAGATTAAAAGGCATCATTTTGGCATGAAACATTTTCACATAGCTCTAAAATAGTCCCTTCACTGAATGGTATTAAACAACAATATCACAGAAACCATGGTGAACTCAATATTTGGTGAAAACCCCCAAACCTCCTTGCTATCCTTATGGTGCCCATTCATTCAGCAATGCATTAGCTGGGTCTCACAACTCAGCAGCCCTGAGATGACACTTGGCCCTGCAGCACACAGGGACTTAATTACAGCTCATCTGTGATTAACCTCTTCCCCAGTGCATTAGGGCACAGGGTTTATAGCAAAACCACTTTCCTAGACTATGCCTGGAAGAGTTACATCTGGGAACCCTCCACCACAGGACAAGAGACTAAAATAGAAATTAACATAACAAAACCTACAAATGCTCACACTTAAAAAGAGCCAAAGACTTTAAAGAGGATGAAAGAGGCAGTCATTGGGGGGCCTGCAATTAAATTTCACCTAGAGAAACTATAAAACAAAACATCGAGAGAGAGAGAGAGAGAGAGAGAGAGAGAGAGAGAGAGAGAGAGAGAGAGAGAGAGAGAGAGAACAGACTGGCAGTGTGTGGGATTTGATCCATCTGGTCAGAAGAAGGGCCCATGATGCTCATCCATGCTCCTGTCTGTGTTTTAGCCAGATGACACACCTTCACAAGATGTATTCCCGATTGTATATATTAATTTTGATACTTGCCTGGAGCCACAATTTCTCATTCTCTGTCAACCAGTGTGGTTAATTATGTACCGTAATATTTAAATTACAATTCTGATTATTTTTTGAAAGATAATCGGACTAAGAAAAAGAAGGTGACAGAGTTACAATGAAGGTTGTTCTGGAAGGTTCTAGTGATAGTATGAAAACAATATATTTTCCCAGAAGTGGGAATCTTTTGTGGTACAACTGAGCCCCTGGGAGACTGCAATGAGTGCTTGGGAACACATTCGCTTTAATTAAGTAGGGGCCATCTGGTTCAGGTAAAAAGAGAAAATAAGATGAATTCTATTAGATGACTTACCAAACTACAAACTACAAATCTACTTCCCAACTGAAGTCTTTCCCTTTATATTTTCCATCTTTTTGTTTCAGAATTTCCATTTGGCTCACAAATGACTTCATTCAGAATCTTAAAAGTGTTTGACAAAAATTTGATTGTTAATATACAGGCATTTCACTGTTTTACTATTTCTACAGATTTCCCTTCAAAATTATGAAGTATCAAATGAGGTAGTTTGAGGGATACGTGGTAAATTTATTTTTTTCCAAAAATAGAGCTATTCATGTAAACCTAAGATATGTATTTATGTAATTATTGGACTCATTAGCAAATGGATTTGTGCCAAAGAGGGAATACATATTCACTTAAAAGAAATTCACTTCTGCCAGGCACAGTGGCATATGCCTATAATCCCAGTGGTTTTGGGAGGCTGAGGGGCAGGAAAATCACAAGTTTGAGACTAGCCCCAGCAACTTAGTGAGGCTTTCAGCACTTTAGCCACACCCTGTCTCAAAATAAAGAAACAAAAAGGTATATTAATAATTGTAATGCAAAAGTAATAATAATAATAATAATAATAATAATAATAATAATAGAGCTCATGTATAATGGCATAATTTGGTGTGAACATACTTTATATACAGAGTTATGAAAAATTGTGCTGTGAATGGATATTTATGATTGTAATGCACTCCATTATAGTCATGTATGTAAGAAATAGAAAAAAAAAGGTTTGGGATGTGGCTCAGAGGTTTGAGCATCCCTGGGTTCAATCCATAGTACCAAATAATAACAATAAATAAATAAATAGGAATTATCTTCTAATGTGTTTCTATGGCAATATGTATGAAGTAATAATTTATTTTTCATGTTAAAATGGTTTCACTTGTTTTTCATGTGCACTAATAAAATCAAGTAGACATGATCAGTGAAGTTGCATATCCCAAGAATAACACTCAAGAGTTAAAACACAATCTAGGGTCCAACACTAGCCTCCAAATTGTTACTTTCTTTATTTTTCTCCATCTTTTTCCTTACTTTGTTCTACCTCCCTTTCTTCTTTCTTTTTCCATCCTTTTTGCTTTCCTTCCTCCCATCCCCCTTCATCCTTCCCTCAGTAAACATTTTTAGCAAATTTGTGGGATTTCAGCATATGTTTAGAATGTGAAGAACTAAGCAGAAGAGACAGTAGCAGAAAAAGAAGCAGGTGAATGTAATTTCACCCAATGTGATAAAAGCTATTTCCTGTGGGTTTCTTCCATTGTGTAGAAATCATTGATAATGAATACAGTTAAGTAGTTTACTCTAGTTGTTCAGTGCTTCAAGGAAGCTGGACCAAGGCCAGCATACCATGGAATGCTGAGTGCCAAACAAGAAAAGTGGTATCCAACAACTTGAATTGTCACTTAAAATCATCTAGATTTTCAGAACAATGATAAAATATTTTAAAATATTGACAGTTGTTTATCAGGGTGGCTAAAAAGACCGTTGTTTTTTTTTTCTTCAGATAGATCCAGGTCCTAATATCAGGTTCATTGCTTAATAATAGTGTTACTTTGCATAAATTAACTAAGTAGTTCTTGTCAATTTTCTTAGTTAAAATGGTACAACTGTTCTGTTGTGAGAATCGAACAGCTTTATGTAGAGTGCCCACTATAAGCCCTGGTGCATACTAATCAATAACTATATAATTATAACATTATTCTGATCTCAGAATTGAAAAGGCCATTGTATTTGTTCAAAAATCACTGTCAGGTAATTCAGGTAATTCTTCCTTGTGTATAAATAATTACCCAGTGGTGTTTTTTTTTTTTTCACTAGGAATTCAATCTAATACAACTCAAGTGCAGTAGACCCATCTGTTTTCTTAGTTCTTAAAACAAAACTCCAGATTTCCTTAAACACGGGATTTGGGAATGCAATAATACCTTTTATGGTAAAATAGACTCATGACTAAATCAATACTAATGCAAAGAAAAAGGGGTATGTGACTAGAGGCAGGAATGTAATCTTTACATCCCATTGATTATAACTGGATTCTCAAACAGAAGGGGCTGTTGGCTCTTTTAAAGTGGCTAGGTTAGCTTCTACCTAACCAACAGGGGATAATCTCTCACTCTATTGACCTTTGTAAAATGGGTTGCCAGGAAAATGCTTAAGTCCCAAGACAATCCTTCCCACATGCATGTCTGTTGTCTGGAGAAGACAATAATCAAAAGAGTCAGGGGTTAAGGAGAAAAATCATAATGAGCTTTTCATGACTTTTACAAGAGAGATGATTCCAATCAAATCTCTCAGTAATAAAATAAATTGCATCGGAAGCATTAAAACAACATGTATAATAATGCCTCATAAAAATAGACTATTTCCCATTCGTAGGTAGTTAACCCTCCCTGGAATTATTATGAGGGCCAGATAGGACTGTAAGCTAACTTGATTTTGCTTACCCTAAATATCTTGTTTCCTGTTAGTCATTCAATTTCAATTTGCATTCTAAAATGCCAATCTTGTGTAGAAGTTTCTATTGAGATCCTAAACACTCTCAAAACAGAAAACATGATTTCCAACAGTTAGAATCTACATATTCTATGTTTACAAATTGTATCATTACTCTTATGACTATGTTATAAAAGGGAAACCAGCAAGATGAACTTATAAGACTCTAGCATTTGTTTTAAATCAGAAAATGTGAAAAAAAGAGTAGAAAACTATTTGAATTACAGATGTCTCAGATCATAGACTTCTTAATAGGAAAGGCCAGGTCTTAGGTAGCACCTTCTCAGTGTAAAGCTAGGAATATTATCTGCCAACCAAAAATCTCTATCAGCCTAAATATAGGGTCACTAGCATCATCTCAGAACCAATAGTGCACAAGAGCAATAATGCAGTTCCATTGTTGCATCCTGGAAATGGCCCAATTCAATTATTCACCATACCAGAGGCACATAGAATTGCTGTCAGCTTCCTGAATGAGAGAGAATGTCATGTTTGAAAAAGATAAAACTTTCTCATTCATTGTTGGTTGGGTGAGAATCCTAGCTACCCATTTGTCAATTGAATCAGTGACCAGACAGTCTAGGTTTGTATCCAGCTCTGTTCTGGAGCTTAAGAAATAATCCTTTTTCTGGTATAAAGATCTACTTTCTTCCCAGGGGAACTACTAGAAGATTAAAAGGAATTTTGGGTAACTATTACAATAAATGTCATAAATATCTTACACTGTTAATTTTGTTTTAATAAGATACTTAATTTTTGCTGATTATAAATCTGTTGAATATTAAAACACATATTGAAAAATTAAACCACTAAGACTACATGGTTTAAAACTATCACATACTTTTAACCATTCTGTAAATAAACCTGAGAGGGAAAAAATATATACATAGTTATTCAATAGCATCTATTTTTACTTGAAGGGTTAGAATAAAAACAGCCATCTTAGTACAGTATGTTAAAGACCAATAGAATATTCAAAGCTTATTAAGTGAGATTTAGTAACCATAAATTTGTTATGTGTCTATGATATAGCTGCTCATCTTCAATAAATAGGTTTGTAATAAGCAGTTAGTATTTATTCAACAAAAGCAACTGTTACAATGAATAAATTAAATGCCTATTTAAGACACTTCATCCAGCATAAAAAGGTGGCCCAATTTCCCAGCAGTACCAGAAATGATCGTGTTAATACTGGAGTGAAGCCAGTGCTCTAATACTGGGTTGCCAGTGGGAAGCACATCAGGCTCCGCACTCCAGCATGACCGACATTTCACAGCAGGAGGAGTCACAGCCATGAAGAATCAATCCAGGAATTTTGACAAGATCCTGATGGCTGAAATAGTTTCAATCCTTAAACATCAACCCAGAGTACATGAAAGAGAGAGCAAGTCTCTATTTCTTTTCAACAAGTCTGGAGGAAAAGGACTTCAATGTTTGCTTTGATTTTATGGCTGCATGCTCTCCAGTTATCAAATATGCCACTCAACTTAGAAGGTGGCCTGCCAACTCACCACTGGGCATGTGTACGCAATTTAGTAATCCTGGATGTTGCTTTACTATCCCTGAAGCATGATGTTTCTGAAGAAATTATCATGAGCTCCATTGGTATATTTCCAGTTGATTTGCCAGTATCATTCAATTTTTCTTACATGAGAGTTTTTGCAAAAGAAATCATATATTTCAATCATTTAATGTTGGCATCTATTATGGCATGGCTTAAATGATGGAGTAGAATCAATTCAGTTATCAAATCTCTCTTCAACCAATACCCACATTTTACAGATGTGATTAGTTTTAGATATTCACATCTACTCACCTGGTTGGTTACACAAGTTTAGATAAATGGATAGCTAGTATTTCATAAACAAGGATGATTCTATTCTGGTTTAAATTCTTCAAAACAAGCACCTCATATTCAACTTAGTAACCAAAATGCCTCTTCCTTCCCGTAAATAGAAAAATCATTATAAAATAATACATATTTCTAGTTGTCATTTAATATTTTCTTACTTCTGGATAGTCACAAGTTCTTTACAATTTTTCTCTATGCAAAATAAGACCATAATATAAAATCTTAGAGATTCTAGGAGAATTCTATATACTAGTAGTTTTAGTATTTTAGTAAAATAAAATATAGCCTCTCCTTAACTGCCAGCCTAAAATTATAAGCTGGTACAGAGCCTACTGTGTGTTTATATGTGTGTGTGTGTGTGTGTGTATGTGTAGTGCATGTATATGTGTATATAATATAATACATGTAGATAATATGAAGAGACTCATTTAAAAGCTCATTAAATCCCAGAAATTTTGAATTTTGTTCACAGAAAACACTGAACAATTTATTGAAGAGAGACATACAAAAGGAGATCACTGTAAATTTTGTGGTAAGGAACCTATTCAGCAACTGTAAAATGAGTCTTCAGGCCTAAGGAACAAGTCAGACACCCCAGCTAGTGCTCCTTGGTCAAGCATTGGATTCTATTTCTAAGAATAAAGAAAGGAGAAGCCTCATTCTGTGGATGGAAGTATCACCATGGTTCCTCTTCAACTCTTCTCCACTCCTGCTCACCTGCTCTAGCAATCACTGCTTTAGTATTCATTAACTTTTAGAATCTTCTCTCCTTCAGACTAGAATGCTAGATAGAAGGCAGCAAGTATGTGAATATTACATTTATATATATATATATATATATATATATATATATATATATATATATATACACACACACACACAATTTTTCTTAACTATTATTTTCTACCATCATAAAGAAAAGGACACATACACATAAAATTGAGATAAGGGAAGGAAGAAAGAAACTATCAGAGACATCAAAGAGACCTGATAAATGAAACCTACCCTTGTCACATCACTTTTGGGCAATTGAGAACTAGAATAAAAAATCAGAGTGAAACTATAATCAGCAGAATTCTAGGAGGATCTTCAAGTCTTTCCACTTCCCCTGGTATATGTGCATATTCTCTAGAGCTATGAATTGGTTACATTTTACTCCTGTGAGTAGAATGTCATAGGGAACAGTTGATTTGAAGATTGGGAGATTTTCCACATGAGCCTGACATAATCATATGAGCCCTTTATAAGCAAAGAGTTTTCTCTAGCTGGTCACTTCTTTGACCAGCCATTTAAAGCAGGAGGAGGATTCAATTTGCTATCACTGGTTTGAAGATGGAAAAGTTCATGGAAGGAATACAGGATGTCTTTAGGAGCTGAGAGCAGGTCCCAGTTGAAAGCCAGTGGGGTGATGAACACTTCCAACAACAACTTAGTATAGAAGAGAACCCCCAAACTGTAACCATGGCCAATGCGTGGATTTCAACCTAAGAGATCCTGAACAGAGTAACAACTATCACATGTTCAGAACTTCTTACCTGTGGAAACTATGAGAAAATAAATTTGAGCTGCTTTCCCTTTTCTAAGTTTGTTGCACACATATAGAAAACTAATAATAGAGTAGAAAATATACTATTTTGATTCTCTATAGGTTTGATTGAAGAAATTAGACTAACATGGAAGCCACTGAATTTGGCCACTGATTTCCAAAATTAGCCTGATTTACTCACCCAGTTGGCAAGTGTGGTTGGAATCGGCCTTCTCCGGTGGAAGAATTTGCACAGAAAAATGTATAAAAAAACAGAAGAGGGCAAACCAAGCTCACAGAAGTTAGGTCTCCTTCCAAGAAGAAGAACAAAGGTAGACCTAGTTTGAAAATTTTTATTTATTTTACTAAAGTTAACCGATCAGTTCCATTATTCCACCTCCCCGGAGGCAGAGCAAGTAGGCTGTTATAAAGAGAAACCTGCATACAGAAATTGAGCTCATTTTACTGGAGAAAAATATTAAGAATGGGGAGCATTTTTTTTTCTCCAGTAAAATGAAGGAAGAAAAAGAGGGAGAGTAGAGCCCTGACTTATCTTAATATCTTGTATTTAACATTCTGCTTAGTTTAAAGTCATTGGTCAATAAAAGTTTGTTTATTGAAGGAAAGGTTGAACCATTGAATTAATTACAAAAGTATTTGTGTGAGTCAGCTTTTGGTCACTGGGACCAAATACCTGAGAAAATAAACTTAGAAGAGGAAAGATTTATTTTAGCTCATGGTTTTAGATGTTTTAATCCATGATCACTTGACTCCATTGTTGTAGGCTTTGGGGAAGGTAGAATTTCATGGTGGACAGTGTGAAGTAGAGGAGAAGTACTCACCTCATGGTGGCCAGGAAAGAAAAGGAGAGAAAGAGAGAGAGGGAGGAGGGAGGGGAAAGAAAGGGGCTGGGGACAAGAAATATTACCTAATGTCACGCCCCCAAAGACACACTCTCTTCAATAGGACTGACCTCCTACAGTTTCCATCACCACTCCCCATAGTCCACTCAGTGATGACTCCATCAATGGGTTAATCCATTGATGATATCAGAGCCCTCATAATCCAAACATTTCTCAAAAGCCCCACATCTAAACTTTGGTGTATTGGGGACCAAGCTTTCAACACATGAACCTTTGGGGTGCATTCCAGATCCAAACCATAACAATATTCTCTTTCACACTTGAAATAATCATATTTCGCTTGATAATAGGACAACAAAATAAATAAGAGCAGTGTAACAAAACAGCAAGAATACAAGACTTGAAGCCACATCCACCCATGTTTTAAAACTAGCAAATACTTTGAGAACTGACCTCACTTTCACTCTTATTTGTGTATCATAACAAATACATAACTCATGGTATCATTAGAAGGATAGCCTAAGAAAATCTATGATGAACAATGCTCAGCTATGTTCCACACAGTAAGTGATTGTTAAGTGGAAACCATGTATTATTTGCTGACTAGCTTTGTAATGTCATGAACTCAGAACTGCTTTGATAATAGGTACCTCATCAATGAAGGCCTTAGCAAGTACAAAAGTTCTTGACTCCACAACAGTGTGTCCATGTGGTGGCATAGTGTTCAGACTAAGTTAATATTGTGACAATTCCACCTTAACATGAAACTATAGGAATCTTTATGGTAGTGGAAAGGAACTTGGATAATCAACTTTGGTGCTTCAGCTTATTGGTGATACTTATCACCTCTAGGTTCAAAGCTCTTTGGCCTCATTAGTCACATGGCTCTGATCAATGACACAGGTGCCAAGGGAGTTAATTTGCTTTTGTTCCAAAAAAGGGATGAGAATATGAAGCATTGTTTTGCACTAATGACTTCCCCATCAAGTTTCCTGATTTTTGTTGATTTTGGTTCTTTTGCTATTCTTCCACCCCTGAAGAAAATAGCCAAACTGTTTCTCCCAAGATAAGAACTTGAACTGTCAATAATTCTCTTCTTTTTAACAACTGCATCTGCTCATTGCATTGTTTCCTCAAAGTCCACTATTCACTCTGTACACCAAATACCGAAATCCAGCTGCAGAAATACTGAAAGAGGGGAAACATGTCTTTGTTTTTTAAAAAAAGGGGTTCTAAAAATTATAATAATTTGGGTGAGCTGAACAACTACCAGATGTTTAATTTTGTTACTAGACACATAGTACACAAGGACAACAGTCCCAGTCTTGCTTTTCTTGATATTAGGCAAACCACAGTTCTATTATATTGTGTTCTGGGAAAATTCACTTAGACATAGACAAAGATAAACTGTATGCATCCAGAGAGGAGCAATCAGAATGGAGAGAAAATTCTGTGCCAAATTACATGGGCAACAATTGAACTAAGAGATGGGAATGCATAGCCAGGAAATGAGCACCCTCAGGCAGGACATGATTGCGGTCTTCAAATATTTGAAGGGCTGTCATGTGGGAGAAGAGTTAGATATGTTCTGTATAACCCTAGGGTATAGTGAGAACCAATGGATGGGAGCAAAAGCCAGACCTAATTATCTGATTTTAAGAAAGATCTATCAGAACCAAACTACAATGTATTAGGCTGCCTCAGAAAGTAGTAGATTCTCTGTAAGAAAAATGGTTCAAGCCAACATATAATCATGTGATAGGAATATTGTAGAAAAATTCAAGAATGAGATGGAGTTTGGGCAGATATATTTAGGTAGGATGATCATAACTTAAATCCAAACCAGGTCCAAAGTAAGAGGCACAAATTGGGACACCAAACAAAATAGAATGCATGTTTTTCCTTTATGCAAGGACTCTTCCAAATCTGCAGTTATTTTGCATCATTTCTTTACACTAAAATATCAATAGCAGTTTAATAATTTGCATCCGTGAAATATATTTAAATGACAAAGAGTTTTCCAATACTCTTTTTTTAAACCTTGTATTAAGCTAAGGAGGGATGTTTTGAGCAGGATGGCAACCTTGTTTTGTGGTTTATAAATCTCATTGTGCAATTGTGTTCATGAATGATTCAGTTAGAAGTAAGATTATTCTGGCATACAACCATATCACAGAATGCATCATGTATATTTAGAAGCCATGTGAAAAAAACTCATAGTTTTCCACATTTGTCCCCAAAGTTATTTTGGATTTTCAAGGAAAATGGATTGAGTACCTACTACAAGCTAGGTGCTATGCTAGGTATCATGTACTGTTTCATTCTGTTGAAGCCCCCATATAGTCAGAATTATTGTCTTGTGAGGTAAGTATTTTGCTCCAGTTTATAAACAAACAAAAAAAGAGTGTGTGAGAGAAAGGCTCCATAATTTGTTGAAAGACATAAACTTAATAAGAGAGACAGTCAGAATTTGAATCCATACTTGTCTTTGTCAGAAGCATATGCTTGTGATATTCTTGAGTATCAACATTGAATAGAAACACCAATAAAACAAAAGAGTCTAATATTTGAACCTGACAAGCTTTCAAATTTCTACATTTCTTTATTCAATTATTATTTATTTACTATACAATCATTTTAGCATCTACCTGTCTCTAGACACTGGGAAAGCTAAAATAGGATTATTCTTAAAAAACAAAAAGAGTGGAATTCTAGTGCAAGCAATAGAAAAGAAATATGCCTTAATTGCGGTCTACCTTGCCTATATTTCAGTTAAATAAATGGGAATATTTCTTATGTGTGAGAATATTCCCTCAACTGAGAAATACCTGAGTCAGAGCACAGGAGGAAGAAAAATTCTAAATTGCAAAGTTGGAAGATGTCTCCCGGCTTGCTTGAGTGACTGTGGGCTCCCTGGAAAAAAGAAAGGAGCAAAGAAAGAGGGTCCAGGGACTTTGAAGCCATCCATGTTTGAATGGATTTAAGATACCTCTGATGTTGGCAGCTGAACAAAGATGCACTAGGAGACACAAAATTTGATTCTTATAACAAACACGGAATTAAAGCATGCATTCTTATTATTCATTCAATGTAACAAACAGACTAGATCCTAAGTTACCAAAAGGTATATAATTTTCAAAGTTAATGCTCATCCCTTTCCACAACACAACACTGTGTCATTAATAGGTATTAGTAGTCATAACTAAATAAGATAGAAAACTAAAAATGACATAAATAAGAGTGAACAGGCCCTTTAGTTATTGCCTTTCTCTTGATTGTTGGAGCAATTCAACTTGGAACAGAAGCATTCAAGTGCTTCCTTTTTAACCTCCCAACTTTTTCACATCCTTGTTTTCTCTAAATTACAAATAAAGTAATAAGCAACAGAGATTTCAGCTTTGCAAAACTAAAACAAGAAGGATGAAGGCAAGAAAATAGTCCTATCACATATTCCAAGGAGAAATTCCAAACAAGAATGAAATATTTCCTGGTGTAAAATGCCCTTCGTGGTCTGAAAAATTTCTTTGGAACCTAAGACAACGAGTAAAATCTGTTCCTCATTAGCTTGTGCAGTAATGACCTGCTCTTACATTTTCTGTTTCTTTGGAATTCATTTGTTTTCATTACATCAGGTGGTTGTTATTATGATGTGTTAATGGGCTTCAAGCAGGGCTGTCCTCTGTGACTCAGACTCTGATTACCAAAATGAGAGTTTTGATATTTCTTATTATACAAACTCAGTTTGCATTCCAATTGTTAATATTCTTGTCTGCCAGAGCAACGCTCTGAATTTCAAAGGCATGGAAAGGAAAGAAAAAGTAAGAACCTTATTTTTATTTTCAACTTTAGCCCCTTTTTAATCCAAAAGTTTTGGGGGTTGTTTTGCACGTTAGCACCATATTTCAATTCTTTTATGGCCCTAGTCTTATTGCTAAAATCCTTTAAAATATTTTTAAATAAAACAAAATAAAACCATTCACAATTTTCTTTTCCTTCAATTTTCCTTTCAACATTCCTTTCTTTTTTTCTTTTCTTTTTTTGGCATAAGCACCATTTCCCTATCTTTGCCATCTACTGTTCATATCCACATGGGAACTATCCCTAACCATCTAGGTCATGAACTTTTGGTTCCAGATGATTACAATACATTACTGCTGTAACTCATTACTTTTCAATATAAATGAATTGGACGAATTGCTCCCAAGCAATACACAAATACACATCATCAAAGTCGAGCTGCACTGTTAGTGCCATATCAATGGTTTTGTTTTGTTTTGTTCTTTCACAGGTAAGAAATGAAAATCTTTAAGCCAGGGAGCAAATTCAGTTTCTGTATAAGACAAGGGAGAATCCTGACACTTCTGGTCTGATTGAGATTAGGGTTATCTTTCATAAACTCATATTAAACATATCCTATATATTGAGAATTTCCATACTGCCCATTCTATTACCCAGCACCTTCCCAATATCAAGGCATGCTTAACAGCAAACTCCTTATTTAACTGGATAGTAAACAGAATTCTTAAGATGCCTAAGTCTATGTTTACACATACAAGATGAGATTAGTGTTTACCTAAGGGGACTGTCTTTACTCACTAATGTGCACTTTACAATAACCTAAGAAAACAAAAACAACCTTCTCCCTCCCAGGAAACTGGTACTTGTGATAATTACAGAGATATTAAACAGCCTTGCTTTTCCAGACACTACAGAAATACATTTGGTTGAACACATTTTTGTTTTCTGTCTATGGAAACATTCCTTTATGTTCCCTTTGTTTGTGTAATTGTAAATGTTACTGCTGTTTATGCCAGCGGACTTTTGGTTAAGGCTTACATTTCTGATTGCCTCAGCTTTTGCTGATGTATACCACATGTTGGTTTACCTTACATCTTTTTTCTTTCCCTCCACCCCCAAAACATTCACCATCACAGATGGCATTTTATAGACAGCTATTTTGGTATATGTGTGGGTGTTCAACTTTGCATTCAGCTTGAGGAGAGATGTCAGGAGGGCTTTGTCCTTCAAAGTGCACTGTTATGTTGCTGCTTCCCTTTAAAGTTAATTGTATGTTTCCTTGTCAGTGATTAAATTGATGTTTGGAATGTGTCTATAAGCAGCTCTTTCGATTTTCTTCTCTTCATTGGGGTCAGATTGCATGCAACAGCTGTTTTGAGATCTTTATAATATGAAAATTTTTAAAGGAGCAATTGAGGAGTTAAAGCATTGAAACACACAGAGAACAGAAATAATAGAGAAAATAATGAAAAGAACCCCTATTTCATAAAGATATTAATTTTCATATACAGAAAAGTTTTACCTATGACTATTTCATTAGACCAACTATATAATGTAACCATATTAAACATGATATAACCTGTTCTTAAAGAAATCAAATGCTTGAATTAACAATACATTTTTTCTGTGTTTAGCATAATGATCAGTCTATTCAATATTGGCTAAAAATATAAACAAATAATAATTACAGAATTCAAAGGAGTTACATAAAAGAAGTTATTATTTGTCTACCAAGGAAAGACATCTTCTTACTGCTTAATAGCATTTTTGAAAATTCAGAAAAGAAATACAAGAATCTGAAAAGAAAGTCAGAAGATACAAGAAAGAGGAAATTAATTTTTAAAAGGTGAAAAATTATTTTAACAATTATTAACAATCTGTGAAAGAATTATTGGCAGAAGTTGGAAGCAGAGCAAGTAAATGACAGAAATATAACCATAAACCCAAAGACCTGTGGGGTAGGTAAATAACAAAAGTGAGAAAGGTGAGTTTGTTTTAAGATCTTAGATCACTTGTTTATCATTTACATCCATAAGAATATTCTTTTCTCCCACAAATAAACATACTTTCTCATTTTTCTTGGAGACTACTTATTATTTTTCTAGTTCTGATAGTGATATGGGTAAAAGGAACATTTCAATTTTTTCAAGGCTGTGTAATAATGGTGTGGTTAAAAGTAGTAATTGGCAGTATACCTCTGTGTTATAGAAAGAAAAAAGCACAGCTGGTAACTCAGTATTTTTAAAACTGTGAAGGTCACTGCCCAATCAAATCAGAACTAGCAGCCATGTATTTGTAAATTATAATAGACTGTAAATTCATCAAGGCAAACACATGCATTATCCATTGTCTACATTCTAATGCTTCACCCCCAGGAGGCAATTATCATAAGTTTATCGAATTATTATTACTTTTTTCTTGGTACCGGGGATTGAACTCAGGGATATTCAACCACTGAGCCACAACCCAGCCCTATTTTGTATTTTATTTAGAGACAGGGTCTCACTGAATTGCTTAGCACCTCGTAGTTCCTGAGGCTGGCTTTGAACTTGTGATTCTACTGTCTCAGCCTCCCAAAGCTGCTGGGATTACAGGCATGCAACACTGTGCCTGGCCTAAATTAATTTTTAATAATATAAAAAGACCATGTGATAGAATGAAACTAGAATAGCTCAACAAGAAGGAAAAAGATAAAGAAGAAAAATAAATCATGCTCCTTTTCAGAAAGAATATTAAAAAAAATCTCCATTAGTCAGGTGTGTTCTTATATATTTGTGTATAAGCATTCACATACATGTCTGAAAGCATCATATGATGAGGCTATGTGGCCATAAAGACATGTTTATCAAGATAGCACAACAATGTGGTGCAGCAGCCCGGCTGGCTGGGCAAACTAACTGGGGGGTGACAAGCAACTTGTGTACATTGATACAGCAGAAGTGGGAGCAGGAGGACAGGAGGGGTATATATACATCACACATAGCTTATCTTAATTAACATAAACTAGATACAGCAGTCAACCAATAAGGAATCTCCACACTTAATGGCTCGCTGGCATTACTTCACAAACCACTCCCTCTGGCAAAATGCCAGGCGCCATCTTGACTTGTTTACAGACGCTAACATTTCCCCCCAGTGTGGAGAGGGGGTACAGCCTGAAAATAAAGCTGGATGATTGGTAATGACAAGTTCATGCTTTCTACATCTATGGCCATATCAATGTTTTGAGATAACAACAAGTTGTCCCCAAATGAATCTCCAACAAAAGCTAAATTGTATGAAGTTATACTAAGTAAACAAAGAAATGAAGAGAGAATTTTTCAAGGTTCTTGAATTATAATTATAAAAGCTCAAAGTAGAAGTGAAACAATCCCACTACTCCTGAAAATTTTTATATAAATTCATTCATGTCTTAATGACTGTTATGGTTGAGATATGAGGTGTCTCCCAAAAGTTCATGTGTGAGACAATGCAAAATGTTCAGAGGTGAAATGTTCAGAGTTTTGAGAGCCTTAACTGAATCAGTGGATTAACTGGATGGTACCTACAGACAGGTGGGGTGTGGATGAAAGAGGAAGATGTACATTTGGAGTTTATATTCTGTCCCTGGTGAGCAGAGCTCTGTCTTCTTCCTGATGTCATGTCCTGAGCTGCTTTCTGCTGCCATGCCCTTCCACGATGACATTCTTCCTCACTTTGGACTCAGAGTCATCTGTCTATGAACTGAGATCTCTGAAACTGTGAGCCGAAAGAAACTTTTTCTCCTCTGTGTTGTTTGCATCAGGTCTTTTGGTCACAGTTTGAGAGTATTATTAAGTTCAGGTCTTTAGACCAATTAAACTTAACTTTTTACCTTTTAATAGTACCATTATATATGAAGTTAATTGCTTATCCTATGCTGTCTTGAAAATAAAGAAACCACTATACCAAATAATTACCAAACTGTCTTTAAAGGGTCAAGTGAAGTGGGAAAACAAAGTATTTATCTTCATGAATCATTTAAAAGTCTTTATTTATATCACAAAGACTTTTAAAAGCGTATTTACCCAAAAGATTGATCTTTCTATTCAGTCTTCCTCAGAGAGTGGTTAACCATCTTTCATAATCTCTGGACTTGTTTGAATTATCAGGATTTTTATAATCTTCTGTGGATTTTTTGAATTTTATTGCCAAATCATTTAACTGAACATATTTAATTATTTTATTTGATATGTATAAATTATGAAGAAAATAAAACAGAATCTTCCTTTGAATGACTAGCTAATCAATTAATTAATTAATTGAACAACAATTTGTTGTGAGACAGGCCATGGGTGGGTGTTAGTAATAGAGACACCAGTGTTTGCTTCCTTGTCCTTAGACAGACATTAGCTATGCTGGTCACAATATTGTTTATAGTGCACAGGTTTTCATTCTTCTAAATGATTTCTTTATTTCGCAGATCTATTTTTTTTTCATTCTCTTGTTTATATCATGGCTATGAACGGTAAACTCTGAAATGATTTTTCATTTTTGGCTTTGGGAAAACCAAAACAGTCACATGACATAAGATACTTATTTGCTTATTAGATTGATTCTTCTAGGGAATATTCTTGACAGCACAGCACTTCCGTGCTGAGGAATTTCATCTATGTATCATTAATACTTTCAGCAGGATCATTACCTCCTAATTTAACAAGAAATAAACTATAATTTCTCTGTATGGCACAAAGTGAAATATGCACAGCAAATTCACAGCATCATTCTAATCAACTAATAATTGATCATATAGAGATAGATTGATTGATCTAGGAATCACAAAACAAAATAATAGGGCTATGGCCATCTTCCAATTCCTCCTCCAATTATTTTCCATTGGCTACAAGACAAGACAAAAAGGATGCTGTTTCTGCTTTAGGACAACTCATTTTCTATATTGATTTCAGGATCTAAATGAAAATTGTGAAGCAGAAAAAGAAAAGGAGAAAAGATTAAGAATGAAAAGTCTGAAGCCCCACTTCCTACAAATACTTTTCTTGGGCACACGGTGGTCTTGCCAACTAATTTAAACTCGAGGATGATGACTGTCTCAAAAGTCATAATATATAGAATCATATAATCTGCAAATAGTGATAATTTAATTTCTTCTTTTCCTATTTTTATGCCTTTAATTTCTTTCGTCTGTCTAATTGCTCTGGCCAGTGTTTCGAGAACTATGTTGAAGAGAAGTGGAGAGAGAGGGCATCCCTGTCCTGTTCCAGATTTTAGAGGGAATGCCTTCAGTTTTTCTCCATTCAGAATGATGCTAGCCTGAGGCTTAGCATAGATTGCTTTTACAATATTGAGGTATGTTCCTGTTATCCCTAGTTTTTCTAGAGTTTTGAACATAAAGGGATGCTGTACTTTGTCGAATGCTTTTTCCGCATCTATGGAGATGATCATATGGTTCTTATTTTTAAGTCTATTGATGTGGTGAATAACATTTATTGATTTCCGTATATTGAACCAGCCTTGCATCCCAGGGATGAATCCTACTTGATCATGGTGTACAATTTTTTTGATATGTTTTTGTATCCGATTCGCCAGAATTTTATTGAGGATTTTTGCATCTAGGTTCATTAGAGATATTGGTCTGTAGTTTTCTTTCTTTGAAGTGTCTTTGTCTGGTTTAGGTATCAGGGTGATGTTGGCCTCATAGAATGAATTTGGAAGTTCTCCCTCCTTTTCTATTTCCTGAAGTAGCTTGAAAAGTATTGGTATTAGTTCTTCTTTAAAGGTTTTGTAAAATTCTGCTGTATACCCATCCGGACCTGGGCTTTTCTTAGTTGGTAGTGTTTTTATGGTTTCTTCTATTTCCTCAATTGATATTGGTCTGTTTAGGTTTTCTATATCCTCCTGACTCAATCTGGGCAGATCATATGACTTAAGAAATTTTTCTATGCCTTCACTATCTTCTAATTTATTGGAGTATAAGGATTCAAAATAGTTTTTGATTATCTTCTGTATTTCTGAAGTGTCTGTTGTGATATTGCCTTTTTCATCCTGTATGCTAATAATTTGAGTTCTCTCTCTTCTTCTCTTTGCTAGCATCGCTAAGGGTCTGTCGATTTTGTTTATTTTTTCAAAGAACCAACTTTTAGTTTTGTCAATTTTTTCAATTGTTTCTTTTGTTTCGATTTCATTAATTTCAGCTCTGATTTTCATTATTTCTTGCCTTCTACTTCTTTTGCTGTTGTTTTGCTCTTCTTTTTCTAGGATTCTATATCTAGCAGACCCAAAAGGCTCTACAAAGAAACTATTAGAGCTAATAAATGAATTCAGCAAAGTGGCAGGATTTAAAATCAACACGCATAAATCAAAGGCATTCCTGTATATCAGCGACAAATCCTCTGAAATGGAAATGAGGACAACCACTCCATTCAAAATATCTTCAAAAAAAATAAAGTACTTGGGAATCAACCTAACAAAAGAGGTGAAAGACTTATACAATGAAAACTACAGAACCCTAAAGAGAGAAATAGAAGAAGATCTTAGAAGATGGAAAAATATACCCTGTTCATGGATAGGCAGAACTAACATCATCAAAATGGCGATATTACCAAAAGTTCTCTATAGGTTTAATGCAATGCCAATCAAAATCCCAAAGGCATTTCTTGTAGAAATAGAGAAAGCAATCATGAAATTCATATGGAAAAATAAAAGACCCAGAATAGCAAAAACAATGCTAAGCAGGAAGTGTGAATCAGGCGGTATAGCGATACCAGACTTCAAACTATACTACAGAGCAATAGTAACAAAAACAGCATGGTACTGGTACCAAAACAGGCAGGTGGACCAATGGTACAGAATAGAGGACACAGAAACCAATCCACAAAACTACAACTATCTTATATTTGATAAAGGGGCTAAAAGCATGCAATGGAGGAAGGATAGCATCTTCAACAAATGGTGCTGGGAAAACTGGAAATCCATATGCAACAAAATGAAACTGAATCCCTTTCTCTCGCCATGCACAAAAGTGAATTCAAAATGGATCAAGGAGCTTGATATCAAATCAGAGACGCGCCGTCTGATAGAAGAAAAAGTTGGCTACGATCTACATACTGTGGGGTCGGGCTCCAAATTCCTCAATAGGACACCCATAGCACAAAAGTTAATAACTAGAATCAACAAATGGGACTTACTCAAACTAAAAAGTTTTTTCTCAGCAAAAGAAACAATAAGAGAGGTAAATAGGGAGCCTACATCCTGGGAACAAATCTTTACTCCTCACACTTCAGATAGAGCCCTAATATCCAGAGTATACAAAGAACTCAAAAAATTAGACAATAAGAGAACAAACAACCCAATCAACAAATGGGCCAAGGACCTGAACAGACACTTCTCAGAGGAGGACATACAATCAATCAACAAGTACATGAAAAAATGCTCAACATCTCTAGCTGTCAGAGAAATGCAAATCAAAACCACCCTAAGATACCATCTCACTCCAGTAAGATTGGCAGCCATTAGGAAGTCAAACAACAACAAGTGCTGGCGAGGATGTGGGGAAAAGGGTACACTTGTACATTGCTGGTGGGACTGCAGATTGGTGCAGCCAATTTGGAAAGCAGTATGGAGATTTCTTGGAAAGCTGGGAATGGAGCCACCATTTGACCCAGCTATTCCCCTTCTTGGTCTATTCCCTAAAGACCTAAAAAGAGTATGCTACAGGGACACTGCTACATCGATGTTCATAGCAGCACAGTTCACAATAGCAAGACTGTGGAACCAACCTAGATGCCCTTCAATAGACGAATGGATAAAAAAAATGTGGCATTTATACACAATGGAGTATTACTGTGCATTAAAAAATGACAAAATCATAGAATTTACAGGGAAATGGATGGCATTAGAGCAGATTATGCTAAGTGAAGCTAGCCAATCCCTAAAAAACAAATGCCAAATGTCTTCTTTGATATAAGGAAAGTAACTAAGAACAGAGTAGGGACGAAGAACAGGAGAAGAAGATTAACATTTAACAGGGATGAGAGGTGGGAGGGAAAGGGAGAGAGAAGGGAAATTGCACGGTAATGGAAGGAGACCCTCAGGGTTATACAGTGGAGGGGGTAGAGAGAGAGGAGGGGAGGGGAGGGGAGAGGTGGGGACGGGGGAGGGTGGAGGATGGGAAAGGCAGCGGAGCACAACAGACACCAGTATGGCAATTTGTAAATCAATGGATGTGTAACTGATGTGAATCTGCAATCTGTGTATGGGGTGAAGGTGGGAGTTCATAACCCACTTGAATCAAAGTGTGGAATATGATATGTCAAGAAATTTGTAATGTTTTGAACAACCCACAATAAAAAATTTAAAAAAAAAAAAAAAAGTCATAATATGTGTGAAAAGACTGTGGAGATCAGTGGAGGCTCCTTAGAGGAAGTTCATATGGAAGGATACACATTGCAGATTATCTTCTACCCATTCAGCCCATTTTTCAAGCTTACGTGAGCCGCCTTCTGCTCTGTGTGCTCTAAGAGAGTAGGGTTTAGTCCTAAATCTGTCACAAATTAGCTTACATTGTCAGGTGAGGTTTTTAAAATACATACAGATCTCAGTTTAATGAAGGGTGAAACCACATGATCTCTAAAGTACCTTTCTGATCCTTGAACTTAAAAAGCATTATTAACTTATTTGCCCACTGATGATAACAACCTGTATTATTTTAGCATCTTCATGTGCTACCCAGTTCACATTATCCAACCTTAAGGTAACTGCCTTGGAGACCAGTCAGTGAACTTATTAAAATACTTTTAAAACAAACAAAACACCTCAGCTCAGCTTCCTAGCCATATAATAGGTTGATATGAAACAAGAACCTGTGACTAATTGTTTCCAGGCACTAGGACTTTACAACATGGAATGCAACAGAGATGCAGCTCAAATTCTACAGTTATCATTTTTTCCTATTTTATAAAGTGTTACCTACATGTTAATTTTCATAGTAAAAACATTAATTGCCTTATTACTAGAAAGAAGTTTAAATTTCATTTTCTGGATCTTTATTTCTAAGGTGGAAATATTTTTTCTATATTGTATTTGGTAGGTGACAATTTTGAAAAGTTTAAGATCAACTCCTTTCCATGTATACCATGCACTGTGCTCAAATTCTTACAAGTAATATTCTTCTACACAGTGGAAAACTCAATTAATAAACATTTTAGCACTCGATCCTCAAACCACTCCCATGATGGAATCTACTGTGAGGACTCACATAATACAGTGCCTTGAATAGCTGAACTCATCATAAGGATTACAGCACAGAAATCAATTCTCCATAAATATTAAAAATTATCTAGCCCTCACAGATGTTCATTCTGCTTATTATCTGCAAACTTCCTGGATCAAATGTTCAATATGAATATCTTAGTATCCACCAAAGATTGGTTTTGGCAGCATGTATGTGGGTATCAGCAGGAAATAAATAGGAAAACATTAAAAGGTATGAAACTTTAAAACAATAGCTTAAAGGTGTTTTATAAACTACAGATGGCTTACACCATTTAAGTGAATATTTGCCCTGGGACAAGAAATGGACTGAGAAAAAAAAAGAAAATCATTTGAAAATAATGTTCTCATGCAATATGTTGTAATTAAAGCAGAGACAAGCAATGTGAAAATTGCCTCTTATTATCTCTCCTCATATAGGAGATACGAAGTATACTAGCCTATATAAGCACAAAATCGGGAATAAAATGGAAAAATGTTCCCCCAAAAGTAGTCTTCCTTCGAGAAGTATGCAAAATGGGATCTTCCATTATTAATTAAATGCCAAACACACACACACACACACACACACACCACACACTCAAATACACTCAAGTTGCTTTGTATATACTCAGACAAGCTTTGACTATTCTGTTTTGAGGAGTTACCACCACTGACCTCAAAATCACAGAAAGGGAAAAGAAAAAGGAAAGCAAAAAGAATAAAGACAAGTTTAGTTTCAAGGCAGATGGAAGCAGATCAAAAAAGTCAAATCTGCTGTTTCAACAACTTTTCTCCTCCACAAATGCTTCCGGAGTTGGACAATCACCCCATGCCTTTCCCTCCATTAGTCCTAAATAAAAAGACCAAATGCAAATGCAGCTGTCCCACCTTAGGCTGTGATCTCATTAGTGCTTAGAAGCTGAGTGGCACAGAGCACAGAGGCCACTGTTAGTTTCCTGGTGGGAGCTGACTGAAGAAGGTAGGCAGAGGAGGAGCTGGTAACAGTTCCCTGATGTTGTCCTCATTCATAATTGAACCTGTACACCAGCATTGTGGTAGAAGACACCCTTGTTTCAGGTATTGTCTCTGGAAAGCAACACTAACCTATATTCCCTAGTAATCCCCATGCAATTCTTTCAGAGTAGTTAAGAAAGTCTGGACTCCCTGAGGCAAAATTCCATTGAGATGGAGTTCTAGGTTGTATTCCTAGACTAAAAAAAAGAAAAAAAAAAGTCCTATTTTTATCCCTGCAATGAGTTTGTGATTAGAGTTTCCCCAGAATTAAGGATTATTTATATTAATACAAAAAGCAACATATGTAAGATATTGTACTAAATATATGCTTTTGATGGTGGAGTAGGACAAAACATTGTATAGAAAGTAATGATGAGTTTGGGGCTGGGGATGTGGCTCAGGGACTAGTGCTCCTGAGTTCAATCCCCAGTATCCCCCCTCCCTGATGCAGCTGGTCGCAGTGGCACACACCTGTAATCCCAGCGGCTTGGGGGGCTGAGGCAGGAGGATCATGAGTTCAAAGCCAGCCTTAGCAACTAAGTGAAGCCCTAAGCAACTCGGGGAGACCCTGTCTCTAAACAAAATACAAAAAAGGATTGGGGATGTGGCTCAGTGGTTAAGTGTCCCTGAGTTCAACCTGAGTTCAATCCCTAGTACTGAGAATAAAAAAAAAAAAAAAGTGATGATTCAGAAGCTGATGTGATAATAATCAATAGGTTTTAAAAATTCTTGAAAAGTTAAGTTAATGTAATCTTCAAGCATTATATATGCATGTATTTATTCATCAATCTATATATTTCACATTAAAAAACTAAAGTGAATATTATAAAGAGAGAACTGTTATTCCCCCAAATGCCTCTTTAATAATTACTTCCACATCTGAATCTGATATGCATTATCCCTCCCACCTAGGGACTCCCATATTCTTACCACATAAGTTAACTATTC
This sequence comes from Marmota monax, assembly GCF_021218885.2. Lineage (NCBI taxonomy): Eukaryota > Metazoa > Chordata > Mammalia > Rodentia > Sciuridae > Marmota > Marmota monax. The sequence goes on along the minus strand of NW_026692486.1, from coordinate 4,395,219 downwards.
TTCAAAACACTCTTTTCAAGGTTAAGTCCATGTGACTTTGAACATTTCTCTTAATCGAGGAGTACTCTTAATTTCCATATTTCTCAGATAATTCTGTGAACTATGTATTATTGCAGAAAGCTGCACCACATATCAGATATGAGTTCTGATCCCACTTCTTCCCTTGTACTCATTTGAATTATAATTTTTCATTTGGTAAAAAAAAGGGAAGAATATGTTTTCTGGTTGCTTCTTAGGTGCAAATTAATAATGTTAAATAATGTTTACTCCTTTATACAAAGTTTAAAATAACGCATGATTTACAATACTTTTCTTATTGAAGGTGGTAAAAAAGGTAGAAGTCCCTGTCTTGAAATGTCTAACAAAAGAATATCTGTTTACACATAAAATTTCCTGGGGTGCTAGGGTGCTGTGAACTCAGGAAACTTGCCCAAATACCACATAAGTGGTGAAACTGCTCTGATTCAAATGTAATAGATTAAGGAATGGTTCTTCACTAAGTCTTCATAAAACTTTGGGATCTAGGAGGAACATCATGAAACTCAGGGTAAGGAGGAGTCAACAGTAAGAGGTAAGCCTCTTCATCAGTAAGAGGCAAGCAATAGAGATTGCTTTCTTTTCCTTTGTATTTAGTGAAAACATCACACTCACCACAGGAAAGATGAATCATGCTGGACCAAGAGGCATGGGAAGTTTGCAGAGATAGAAGCTTAAAGGAAGAAGGAGAAGGATGAAGAGGAAGAGGCTGAGAAAAGCAGACACAGATGCAGATAATGTTCCTGAAAAGATAGCCAACTCATCTTATTGCTTGGGGAGGCAAAAGAAGTTACCCCAAATCAAATCAAGTCATGCAATAGATATGGGATTTCAATTTTTACAGGTTGATTAGATTCTATTTTCACTGAACCCTATGGACTTTCGGAGAGAACTTGAAACTCCTCTCAATGCTTTGCAAAATTTCCCTACATGTAAATTTTTTGCAAAGGGATTACTCTGTATATTAGCTACCAAACAATAGCATGGAAAGGACAGATGCCAGAGTAGATAGAGAGTTAAGGGTTTGAGCCACATTTGTGATTCCCCGGCTCCCACACCATCAGAGTGAGAGGAAACCCCCCATTAGCAATCATACACTGTTTGGTGCCAGTGTGCTCTTCTAAGACTTTTCTTCCTAGAGGATATATATTCCTCCCTGTTTTTTAATCCCTTAACAAAATGTGCACAAACACAAAGAATGAATGGTTCTGGACCAGTGAGTACTTGGCAGTGCTCAAGTGTCAAGTGGGACAGGAACACAACAAGAGAAATGCAAACCACTGCTGCAATTGAGTTCTCGGGTAAGGGGCACATCAGGACCCAGGACCTGAGAATCTGTGGCAGGTGCAAGATAGCAAGTGCCCCAAGTCTCTCCTGTCAAAGGGACTAATAGGCAGATGCACTGAAGGTCCCCTGTCTTTCCCAGTTGTATGCATGCTAGACAGTGCTGTGTGGTGTTTATTAAAATTGTCATATCGCTCGGCACTCAGCGTAGCTATGAGATTAGAGAAACATGTAAGTATAACACAACAGAGGGAACACAATTTCTCCTGGGCTCTACTCCATTTAAACCATGTGAACGCAAGTGGGAAAAAACAAGGCACTGGCAAACTTAGGATTCCAAGCTAGTGAGCGCGTTGTGGGAGCAAGTTTTGTGTTCCAAGTTGTGAATTATTATACCAAGACTCAGGTGGATAAGCGAGAAGTGAGAGGTCTATGCACTTGGGTTTTCATTTCCAAAATGACTTCGTTGAGGTCTTTTCAATTTAATCCTAGAAATAAACAACTGCTGAGTGCAAGTAGTGATTGAAAGTAGGAAGGGGAAGATGACTTCAGTAGGCAGTTTCTGAAGAGGCTAGGTCCCTAAGCCCTTCAGGATTTAAAGAGGAGGGTAAGGGTTTTAATTGGATTTTAAATTGTATTAGTAGTCAGGAAAGGTTTGGGGTGCACTGTGATCTGTTCTGCAAGCACAGCAGGCAGCTGTGTTTCAAAGCTGACCTTTATTAGATGGTGGCATGTTTATTTCAGTCTGTCACAGAGAAGGAACAGGAAAACAATGCTTCTAGGCCATGCAATTTTAGTTATTTAAATACTCATGCACACACACACACACACACACAAACACATGAAAAAAAAAAAAACCCTAAAGATATTATGCCTAACTAGCTGATCAGCTGAACTCCTAAATGAAGGGATCAGGGAGACAGGATTTAGGAGGAGGATGACTGACCAGTTACGAAATAACTAAAAGATGCTCAAGAACTGATGACAGAAAAATTGGGCCAAGATGAAACAAAAGAAAACTTTCAAAGAGGTGGGAAGCAAGCCTTAATTATTCTGTAAAATTCAGGGCAGAAACTCTGATGTGGTCTGTTTAACTCTCCCCCTTCCCTTCCTCCTTCCCTCATCAAGACATTTTCTAGGTATCAAAAACTCTAGCATGTTCGGAGACTTGGCTCCAAGGTTAAGAAGGAAATGCTACACTATACTTTTATATAATAAAGTTCAGCTGTATCTCAAACTCTATTTCCTTTTTAATTACAATTTTCTCACCTGAGCCTCAAGTGATTCTAATGTTACCATTAACCCTGGAGGCCCAAGTTATTTTATGTTCAGCGACAAGTATTGGAAGTGCAGTTTCTACATGGGCAATTTCTCCACTCCGTGAACTTTAACCAAGTGGATAGCATCCGACCAAGGTTCCTAGTTACTCATACCCTGTAGAGAGACAAGTGCCCTAGGGAAAGCTCAGAAATTTGAAATAAACTGAAGATTATATTGCTTCTAAAATACTTAGCACTTTGGAATTAGAAAACAGAGAGAATTTTAAACTGAGGGATGTTCCAAAACTGTGCTTTTTAGAAAAGCTATGACTGCACTTGCTTTAAATTTTAAACTTTTTCACTTCAGACAAAGTCTATTTAGGAATCATATTAAGGAGGATAATTGAGAAGAGATGGAGACCAACCATTTGGAGGGAACTCACATATTTGAAGAAAAGGATCATTTGTAAACTTTTAAGAGTATTGGTTATCAATTGTCCTTAATTACATCATTTATGGCCAGAACAGCAAATATGTTGCACAGATTCTCTTACACAACACTTCCTCCCAGGGAATGAATTTCAGTCTATCACATCACTATTTCCATGTACACCAAATAATGCTAGCTTCATCATTAAGCTTCATCATTATTTCATTTCCCAACCTTCTTGTGGTTAGAAATGACCATGTGACAGTTCTAACCACCAAACTATAGTAGAAAGGATGCACGCTCTTTTCACTGTGTCTTGTTCCCCAAGACATTGCTTACAGGTGAGTCTTCCTGCTATTTGGCTGGTTAGAAGGGAGCTCTTTCAGAAGGTAGCCCAGCAGATTAAAGAAAATGTTCCTGGAAGGCAGCACTGCTATAAACAAACAAACAAACAAAAAAGGCGAGCAGCAGGTGGCGCTGAAACTCAGATCCAAGACTGGAAATACAAGATCCTGTTGCATGGCAAAAATATATTAAAAAGCTGCTGTCTAAGTTAAATTGCAAGTATACCTTACCCCTAGAGAGAGTAGCTTTGGAGGGAGTGGTTGGAAGAGCCACAATGCTGCTTCTATTGGCTGGTTTTAGAGAGCTGTTTAAGAATGAGTCAAGACTGAGCCCAGCATGATGGTGCACACCTGTAATCCCAGCATTTGGGGAGGCTGGGGCAGGAGGATAGGGAGTTCAAAGCCAGCCTCAGCAATAGCGAGGTGCTAAGCAATTCAGTGAGACTGTCTCTAAATAAAATACAAAAAAAGGGGGGGGGGGCTGGGGTTGTGGGTCAGTGGTTGAGTGCCCCTAAATTCAATCCCGGTATTCCCCCCATCTCCACCCACACACACAAAATAAATAAATAAAAAGAATGATGTAAGAATGAAAATGGAGGACTGGACCTCAAGGACCTTATAGATTTGGAGACACAATGATTTCTGGACCCCATATGGTATCCTAAGACTGAAAATATCTCCAGTGACAAAAATGTGGTTTCAGGTAAACAAATTGAGCTTTTCCTAAGAGACTGTAACTGGGCTGTGACCTCAGACCGCTTGTTTCAGGCAGAATCAAGGTTGCTTCTTTCAGAGAAATAGAGGAAGGTACCTGGGAGGGCTGCCATTTAAGCTACTGCGCAGACTCCACAGAGCTTCCTGGAAACTCTGCAATTAATATGGACTTTCACCAACTCTACCTCACTCCCTTGGCCTTTCACCTCAGCTCAGAACTTGTTTTATTCAACGTTCTTTAAACCCTATCTTTGGCCTCTTATTCTCTCATTACAGCAGGGAAGAAGTGGCCTTCCTTCTGTAACCCAAAACCACTTATTTTCTACAACATACTTAGCAACTGCATCTGATTTTCACATATTTAAACTTGTGCTTTATATCTCCCTGTCTAGGTACAAATTTCTTTGAACTATAGCCTGCATCTTATATGTGTTTTAGACCTTCTAAAGCTCCAAAGCACTTTGAATGCCGTATAACAGTTTTCATGCATTAATAAATAGCAGCACATTCAAGCTTCCTTTGTCTTGTTTCTCTCATATTTAATTAGTAACTGATTTGATCCTGTCACTTACTCCAGGGACTCCCCATTCTCTGAAGCTCTGTGACTAAAATGTACACCTTTCTCAGGCTCAAAGCTTTTCTTAAATCTATACCTCTGCCTACAAATATGTTTCTACTACTTCTGTTCAAAATTAACCATTCTTCTCATTCAGAATCCTATAAATTTAGAACCAATCTAGTCAAATTCCTCCTTTCCCTTTTCTACCTTCCTTTCATTCTGCCTTCCTATTTCTCTCTTCCTTCCCCTCCCTTCCTTTCATTCTTCCTTTCCTTCCTTTTTCTTATTTCTCCATATTTTTTGTTTTCTTCCTGTCTTCCTTCTTTATGTAGATGAGAAACAATCTCAAAAATGGTAGTGTGCTTAGCCAACTTCACCCCGTAATTAGTCAAAACCTACATCTTCTCCTTGTCTACTAAATACTCCTTTGGCTACTCCCTTTTATTTATCTCATTTTAACATACTCAAAACTCAAAGTGATTACACCTTCATGTGTAAAATCTTTTAATTATATCTGGCAATTGTTTACAAGTTAAAATGTGCCTCTTGTTTGTTCTATTATGCATGTTTCTGTTGTACTACAGCTGAATAATATTCCTTCCTGTTCTATTTTTAACCTTAATAATAGCTTGACTCATTTAAAAACTCTTAGATTTAGAAAATTAGAAAAATAAAATCAGTAATATATTGTCTCAAAAATCTAATATTTTAAATTTTACTTTTATCAAAATCATGCATTCACTGTGTAACAAAGGTTTTTCAATCTCAGAATTTAAGAGTCTCTTGCTTTTCTGTTTGAAAAGTCTGACACTTTGGGTTTTGCTAACCTGAATTTTTGTTTCTTTCTCTGCTGAAACCTTATTAAAATAATCTTTTCCTTTTTATTCATGTCTTTGGGAGAAAATATAGTTTAATTCATAATTGCAAGGTCTTTGGAGGCAGATTACCTGGGCTTGTATCTCAGTACTGCCACTTATACACTGGATAGAATGTGTCTGTTACTTAACCATTGTTTGCTTCAGGTTGATCATTTATAAAAAGGGATAATAATAGTAATCCTTCTCAGCATTGTCGTGAGGATTAAATAAGCTAATACAAATAAAGTACATAAAACTGCCTAGAATATTGCAAATGCAATTTTTGCTCTGATTATTTTCTAATGTAATTAATTGGTTTATTTTAACTAGAGATTCCATAGTTTTGATGCCTCAAGACCTCTCTCGTGTTCTATGATTGACCCTTTTTTATTTTTTTTCAATCCTGTCTTGTTTGGTTAAGCTTGGGTTCCAGGTGATGTTCCAGGTTTGACCTATGGCTTGCAGGGTGTCCCTGGTATCCCAGGTAGACAAATACAATTTGAGTTTTATGTTCCCAACTGGGCCTGAAACTCAGGAAAGGGAATCAGGGGGGCTTGCCTTTCTGGCTCAGGGGAGTTGGGTAAATGCAATGCCTTAGTGGTGGCTGCATTTTCTGTCACTGAGTTGTCCAGCAGAGGGGAAGGGCTAGCGATAGAGAGAATCAAAGCCTTGAATGGCACTATGTATGTGTGGGGCTCATGCCATGCTGATACCTGCTAAAATGTACATTAGTTCCCTAAAGATGTTCTAACAAATCACTACCAACTTCTTGGCCTAAAGCAACACACATTTGTGTGCCAGAAGCCTGCAATCTGTTTCAATGGGCTAAAGTCAGGATGGCCCCAGCTGTCTTTGGAGCCTTTAGTGGGGAGTTTCCTTGCCCCTGAAGGGCACCCGAGGCTGCTTTCATCCTTTAGCTCTCGACCTTTCCCCACCTTCAAAGCCAGCAGCTTGGCATCTTCAAAAGTCTCTTTTTGTCCTTCTTGATTCTGTTTTCATCCTGCCATTTCATTCCTTTTGTTCCCTTTTTATCAGGACACTTGTGATATCATACCTGCTGGGACAATCCAGGATAATCTCCCCATCCAAGATGTTGAACTTGATCAAGTCTGCCAAGCCTCTTTTGTCTTACAAGGTAACACCCGCAGGTTCTGGGGAGTAGAATGTGGACTAATGGGCAGGGGTGTGTGTTTCTTCAGCCCATCACACACTGCAAAGCCCGAGAAGTGACAGCTCGCCTTGGTTGCTACTTATCAGCAATGACTTACACATTGCTGGGCACATGGTTCAGAGTCCCTAACAGTCAGTCATGAAATATGCAACTTTTTTTCTAGAAAAATCCCATATAACATTTTAAAGGAGTCCCGGATTCCTTGAAGTCAACACACAGACTCCTGGTTAAGCATCCTTACTGTAAAAAATTCCAGAATATTCAGCTGCCACTGAAATTGATTGACCCTTTTGATAATATCCTTTTTATGTTTTATGAAACCAAATAACCTTTTAAATATTTCTCAGGATATAAATAAGAATTTTTTTTAAAAAGCAAACTATTTAGTGCTGTGAATTATCTGTTTACATTGTGACAAGTTTTGTTTGTTTGTTTAAATGGTGTCTCTTTTCCACATAGATTGCTCTGCTCATATAGTACCCACATCTGATATTTGGTTCATCTTGATGATGACAGAAGGACCTGCAAATGGTGTGACTCCACCATTGCTTCTTGAGTTTCTCTTCCCTGAATGGAGAATTCTGCTTAGACACTCCTATTGGAAGGTAGGGGTGAACCTATGGATGTGGTCAGCTTCATCTTGAGAAAAGTGGGTGGAGTGGGATCCAATGTTTCCCCATGCTCTCACTAGCATGCCAAAACGAGAAAGCATGTACTGAGAGGCATCAGAGTCAGCCTCTAAGCCCAGCCTCTCCTTGGATGATATGGGGGGTAAATATCATCTTTACTGTGTAGACAGCAGTGAAAGACCAGTCCATGGGTAGTAGCTGTAGCCCTTAGGCTTGCCTTCTTCCTTATATGCTGCCTCCCAGTCACAGAAATTTTATAGAGCTCTTTCTGATGAATAATTCCTAAGTTCTGAGGCTATGATCTGTATTGTACTCTAGGCTAAGGAATGATTTGAAAGAATTTTTGACAGTGACACTCTCATTCATTACTGTAACTTTATTTTATTTCATAATTATAGGTTTTAATTCCAATGACTCTCAACAGAGACAAGATGCTTAGTCTTAGTCTCCACTAAGTATTGTGTTTTGATACCTATGAAAGCACAAATATAATTGAAGAAATAAATGTTAAGTATAAATATGTATTTGCCATATTAGCTATGCTAACAATAGTAGGAATCATAGGAATATGTTTTACTTCAGAATGAATGACTCTCCTGTCATTTCTAGAATGTATATTCCACAAATTCAGATTTCATACAATATTTAGATATTTTCACTAGAAACATGTATTAAGTTTTAAAAAATTTATGAAAAAGTGATATTTGCTTTTTCATACTAATAAATGATTATTAGATATTTTTAAAATAGGATATTAAAGGATGTTAATCATTTAATATATACCCCAAAAGTAACCTGTATCTTCCCTAACATCACACTAATTGCATGTTAGGAAAATTGCATCTTGAAATGCCTACCTGCTCTAGATGGAAGAAGCCATGATTTTGGTGCTAATGGCTTTGCTCCTTGCCCTCTATTCAGTGACTAGAATAGTAATTGTAGAGAGTGAGCACATTATATCTTTTGAATAAATGGATGAATACATGAGTGAATGATGTCTAAGCCTAAAATGAATTTTTATAATTTAAAATAAACTTATGATATAACATAGGGGTCTAATATAGATTTCAATTTTTAATTTGTTTCTTCATGTTCATTTTTTAACAAAAATTATATCTATTAAATCTAATAGCAATACTAACAATAATTATTCAGCATCAAATTTTATAAATTCCTTTCTAATGCAGAATATTATTTGATCCTGTGAGATTCTTAGGACAATTGCTATATTCAAATAAATAATATATATGAAATATATCTTTGAAACTATAAAACACTATGTAAAATCACAGGTTATTACTTTAGCTTTTACATGCATTTACTTTATACTCTGTATTTGGAGAGCACATTATATTACCAAATAATATCTCACAATTTTCATTAAAGACTGAACTTCTAAAAAAAAACTGATCTGAAAATAGATGCTACCCAAGATACTAAAAAGATTAGAAATCACAGAAACTCGCTTTATTTGAGTACTTTGCCCTTCTATCTTCTACATATGTAGAGATTTCATGAGGTGAAACTACATACCCAAATTCACAGGGCTTGTGAGTGATAGGGCTGCTTAATGGCAGGATCATAACAAATTCTTTTACTTACTTTGCCCCAAATAAATCCAAACCTACTAGAAATCTAAGGCATTTATCTGCATAATACTTGAGATTTTAGAAATTTGTAAGAACAGGTGAAAAAGAGTATAATATAAGACATTGTACAGTTGGGTGTAGGCTGATGTTCAACACCCCACAAGAAACAAGACTTAAAGCATCCTTATCAGTGATGCAACCAAGACAGTTATTCCCCAGCACACAGGGTCACAAATAGTTTTCCTTGACTACGGTGATCATAGCTGAGCTGCAGCCTTGTGCTTCATTGCTTGCAGCCTTTTCCACTGGAGTGTAATAGAATACTGGAGCACTATTGTATTTTTAAAGGCAATTAATATTTTATTATGCGCAGACTTTTATTTGCACCATTTGGATTCCTCTTCTCTAATTAAATCTTGTGATTTACACAAACAGAACTGCTGTTCTTTAAACTCTGCAAATTATCAAAATTAACAAATACTTGTTAAAAGGAAGCAAAAGCAGCCAAGGGTCCTATTTTTGTGACAGAAACAACTGGAGGCTACAGAGTGAATTGATAGTGTCTCTTGCTTGAGTGGGGCTATGTGGCAATTACATATAAAATACCTTAGTTAAGTACAACTGATAGAAATTCCAGCTGTCTGTGAGAGAAAGGTTAATTCTTTAAATAAATAAAGTCAGAATATTTTATGTACCCATGTTGGGTTTTTTGCTTCATGACCTTGTGTGCAGCATTTTGTATTGTGGGATTTATAAATCACAAGTGTGGTTCCAGGCATGCATTCTACCAACTCTGATTTGTAGAATATTTTCTCAGGTCTAATGAATAGTTTTCAGAGGGAACAGAGAAACTTTGAGCTTAGATACCCACTAGGAGAATATGACTTCCTCCCCACTTGCTTTCAGGGGTGCACACATGATAACTTCTAGATAGGTCTCAACTGAATGAGTATTGTCCCCTGCTGGGTTTCATCTACCCCTGGAGTGGAGAGTACTCCATGTTGGGAAAAAACCAAAAACCTCTTCACCTTTGAAAAAACAATAGAGGGAGTGTGCTGAGGGTCTGGAGAAACCAGATTGGGCCAGAACAAGAAAGATTCACCATCCTAAATAGGATGGAGGCCCCTGTACAAGCTTTCCTAAGAACAGAACTCAGTCTCCTTGAAGCACATTATTCCCAGGGTCTCCACCTGGGGTAAAAAAAGAAGGAAACTCAAGAAACAGATCTGAGTGAGGGAAAAGAATTGACATTGTGAACTCAGCAAGGACTCACTTACTTTATGTCTCATTTTTCCATCTCAGCAAAGTGCATATTCAGTTCAATAAATGGAAGGCGCAGATTCAAATTTACATTCAGAATAATTCCAGGAGAGCATTTAGTCCATATGTAAAGTGATGCAAGGTAGGCCTGCAATTTTCATACTCATTTTCCAAGAATTCTCTGCATTCAATTTGTAAGTCACATGCTTTGCTTTTCTTTGTGTGCTAGTGAATTAATAGAGGAAAAACTCCTACATGAAATTTTTGTGAAAGTAACTGAACATCTACCTTACAGAATACATTTTCTCCATTTAAGCACATATTGATAAAAATGACTACAAAGACACCTTTCTTACAAAAGCCTTAAAATATTTTTGAAAAGTAATAACATACACAAGTACATACTATGCACACAACTTTATACATTTAGATATAGAAAGTCCCCAATTTAAAAACAGTCCACATAAAAGCAACACTCAAGTTAGAAATAAATATAAGCCGACAACAAACAAATAATCCTTTTTATTTCACTATTTTATTACTTTCTGTTTCTATTACTGTTGTGGAATAACTGTGAAAAGATCTTTATTCTTTTAGAGAATCTCCATGTTGCAGAAATGAACAGCTTATTCTATAAGGCCTCAAGAAGAGAAGATACAAAGAAGAGCACAAAAAGTTCACCCATTTCAAACAATTCTCCAGAATAAACACGATCCCTAAAAAGCAGTAGAGAACTTTTTTTTCTCTGTTCTCTCTTTCTCCTATCTCCCTCTTCCTCCTCCTGATCCTAAAATGAAGCAGTTTTTCCTACAAATGAGACAGCTAATCAAGAACAAAGGCATTTGGTACCCACATGATCTTTTAGTATCTAGCTACTGCAATTGATATTTCAGTACTACCCCAAGGAATTGGTTACCATTGGAACTGTGTTTCTGTGAGGACATATTTAGCCAAATACAACTGGACACAACCACTCTAGACATGCTCACTAAGACATCTACACTAAAAAGCAGTTCATTTTTACTGAATGCTAAGCAAGCATCAAGCTGGGTACACAGTGACTTAATGCATTGTCTCATTTCCTCCTAACAACCCAATCTCAAAAAGGATTATTAGGATCCCTTTATAAGATGAGAAGAGTGAGATGTAGAGAATTTAGCCCTATGCTCAAGCCATGTACAAACTAAATGGAAAAGTCAAGAGTATAAGAATGTAAATATAGATCAACCTGACTTCTCATCTGGTGCTGTTTAACTCTGTGTACTCTAAAGGAGATAAGAGAAGCTGAAATAGTTCTTACCTGAGTTGAGTAAAATTTAAAAATCTAGTGAATTTTAAGAATAGTTCTATTATTAGGAAGTTAATCATGTAGTGTCGGAGCTACCACATGGGGATCGAGCATCCCTTAGCTTTGAGCGATGAGAGTGTGGACATGTGGCAAGCTAACCATGGGCTGTATGTGTGTGAACTATGAGCATTGACTACACAGAGTGGACTGAACTGACGTTGCCCTTCTGTTTGGCAGGGCCATGTATGCGTCTTTTGGCTCACTCTGCAGTGATCCCCACACAAGACATGATATGGGCATGGCCTTCCTAGATATCAGTCTGCTGACATTAAAACATCACTTAGCTAGATTCAACCCCCTGAAACCTGATCTCTTGCCTCATTTTAATGGCTTCTCCCCAATAAAAGGATTCAGCAAGTGCTCCTTGCTCTCTTTCTTGCCTGCCTTGACCCCCTGCCCTGTGGGAGCAGTCACTGAAACCAAAGAAAAGGTACTTTCTGTGTCTGTGTCTTTATTTAGTCCCCAAAGTCACTGGCAGTAACCCTGACCGGGTTAGTGGTGTGACGTGACAATGTAGATTAATTATTTTATTGGTTTAACACATAACTTTGCTACAAAATGAAGAGCAAATTGTCCAGTAGACTACACAAAGGATAAGTTATATCTTCCTTATTACCTGTGCCTGAGGATTATTTCATAAAGTTTGTAATCAATCCTTTAAAAAGTAGAGTTACATAAAATCATGGAGTGCTACTTTCTCCCAATAATAATAGATGTTTATTAGGCCACACTTTAAAGACATTGTAATACAAAAGAGGCTCATTTGAGAAGTCACAAGTTTCTGATTATGCTTAGTCTGCCCAAAGTGCTTAATAAACTTTATTATTAAGTGAGGAAAACATCTTTGACTATGGCAAACACATAGGACACATCAATGCAATAATACATGTGACTTTAAAAATGACATATTATTGCTATCATTGAAATTTACTTTCAAATAAGTGGACTATGCTATTTGCACTAATTCTGAAATGTAATAGAATAATGACTAAATGTGATAAAATTAATAATGACCAATTCGTGAAATGATACCAACGGTACATTTAAAATAAATCGACAGGAAACTTATCTCTTCATCTATCCCAGTCACAATTCACAGAGGCGATTGTATTTACCAGGCCCACTTTTATTTCTTCTAGTAGTTATCTTCATAATCCCACAAAATATGCTGCCAGGCTGGTGTTTCAACTTATGTAGAATAGCCAGGACCTTAGAGCGTTGACATTCTGTTCTAAGGGACAGTGCTCAGCAAGCTGCCCAGGCTTTACTCTTCAGTAGTAAATACTGATCAAGTTAGTCAGTCATGACAATTCCATTCTCCTGGTCATTGATTGACTTAAATGGCATAATTCTGGCAAAATAGCTATTAAAATTTGCTCAGGGTCTTCATGGAAATGTCCTTTTATTCTTTAAAAGAGAAGTGTAAGGTGAATGGTGTGAGTCTACTTTGTGAACAATCGGAGACAAGAAAAATTGTGCTGTATATGTGTACTATGAACTGAAATGCATTCTGCTGGCATGTATAACAAATTAGAATAAATAAATAAATTTTAAATAAAAATAAAGAGAAGTGTAAGGGGCATTCTCTCCTTCAATGGACTCTCCTGGACATTAGTGTGACATATGACTATGCTGCAGCCACCCTATGACTATGAGGGAAGGGGACAAGTAAGAATGTTAAGAAAGACACATTCATTTATAGGCAAAAATGAGGTCATTCACTTATGTATGATCAGTTTAAATTTGGTTTTCGAGTTTTCAAAGCACAATAGGCCATTTCATCATGAAAATCTGTATTGTATTATAAAATTCTGTGATACAGAACTGAACTACCACAAGAGAACATGCACTATGTGTGATTTCAAAAATATAACCATGGATTAGAATTTACATTTTTAAAAAATTATTTGTGCTAGCCTATACTTGTTTAATTGAATTTTGTTGTAGTTGTGCAAGATTTTTGATGAGTCGTCTGCACTCTCATTTCTCTCTGCCGCCAATAACATGTCATTTAGAAGAAAATGACAAGCATATATCAGTGTCTATAATATAAAAATTTTGGAGGAGAAAGCTCACATAAGCATGGTGGCTCTTGATCCCCATACACCAAACATACCAGTTACCATTTACATATCTTCCTTTTGTTACATAACCTTTTTCCCAACTTAATCCCTCTCACATTTGAGGCTAGTCAGAAATTCTATGGTTGCTTATCCTTGCTCTTACTTTTGTCTAAAGTGACAGAAGGTGATTCAGTAGATTCACAGGGGAGAAATCTAGTTAGCCTTTCATATTCTCCCATTTCATAAGTCATTCAGTTCTGCTCCTCTCTAAAACTCTAGTTCTAATCTCCAAATTGCCTTCACCATTGCCAGGGCTTCCATGTGCACTCCTGTAAGTTCAGCCTTGCCCAGCAACTGCTAGACAACTGGAGGTGTGTTTGATGTCGGCCAAATGGATTCTGCAATTCACTGGATTCATGCTCAGCCCAGTGAACCCATGGCCTGAAATCAGCCCACACCTGGAACCCATGCAATGGATTTTACTCTCTCCTTTTTATATTTAAATAAGTGGAAAAGTGAAAAACAAAAGCAAAAAAATGGAAGGAAGGAGAGAAAGAAGTATGGAAAGAAGGAAAGAGAGATGGAAGACACATGTATACTTCCTTTTACAAACTTTATCAGAAAAATGTTGAGTTACCCATTAAAATGCTTGTGCTTTTTGTGCTAATATTGTTTCTTAGACTACTTCCCCCTTGTGTAGTATAACATGAAGACCACTTGTTCAGCCTCAACTACAACTGGGGATATACAGATCAAGTAAAGATTGAGATATGCTTGGTGGCCCTGTGAATTTACCTTTGCAACTAATCACAAGTTCTACAAATTCAATACCTGACTTTTTCCCTGCAGTAATTCAACTTGTCAGCATTCAGAGGCAGCCCACTAAGCAGTTTCATGTCAGCTGCAGCATCTCTGCATCTTCCTTGGCCCGGAAAGTAGGGTATGGATTGCCCAGGACCACACCTCTGTTTGTCCTATTGACTTGTAGACCATCTTCCTCTCTGCTTTCACTTGAGGGTTTTAACAATAGAACTAATACTGAAATAAATTCAAATAGATTTCAGTACTTGTCTTTTCAGTCTTTGTACTTTTCTTTAGTTGAATTAAAAAAAGAATAGATCAAAGTATAAGAGTCAGTCCTTCTCATGGAGACCTTTGTACCAGTGAACTTAAATAATTAAAAAAAAAAAAAAAAAACTACTCATTTATCTCTTGGGAATTTGTGTCACAGCATTCTTTGAACCTGAGGGACAACTACAGGGATGTGTGCCAGTACACAGAGACAGTTAATAGTAATAGACCTTAGCTACAATGTAAAAGAACCGTCATTATTTAGTCTATGTGCTGGATTCCCAAAACGCCAGAGAATAACAATGATTAGTGTTAATAAAATGAAAGATAAGATTAACAGTAACAACAACATCTCACTGTGATAAGCACTATAGATTTATAATCTCATGGAGTACTCACTGAAGCCCTATGGAGTAGACATACTTATCCTGTCATCTTAGTGATGAATAAATTGAAGCTGGATAGTTTAAACAAGCAGTTCGAATTTTACAACTTGAAAAGAGTTGAGATTCAATTCAGATAAAATAAATATTTACATGTTCTGTTAATAAACAAAAACAAAACATGAAAGCAGATAAAGAAAGATCTTGATATTCTATAATAACTTCCCCAGAAGTAGCACACTAAGGTTCTTACACGTGGGTACCTAGGGAGGATTCTCAATTTGTTAAGAAATGAAGAACAATAACAACCACTTTATTCATCTTACAGAAGCATATCTTTTTTCTGGACAGATGTTCTCTAGGAACAGTGGCTCTGCTCAGTGCCAATGTCACTACTGTTCATTGAAAATTTTAGAGTCTGCTGTAAAACACTTTTAATTAATCTGCAATGTAATATTCATTAAATCTTGAATATTTACACTCAACATTGTCAATGAGGCAGAATGTTTGTTCTTTTTTTCCCCCATTTTTCAATGAAAGTGAGAGCATGCAAGGAAATGAAAGGGAAGGAAGGAAGAAAGGAAGGAGAGGAGGAGGGGAGGAGGGAGGAAGGAAGGATAAACTGATTCTGTCCTGTCCACTTAAATTCCCTGAACTATAGTTCACTCAAAAATGGAGCTTGTTGGGTTGTCCAGATGTGCCTCTGTTTCTTTGCATCTCTTAAGGTCCTCCTTTTTGTCCTGGGGTCTCCTGTGTATCTCCACTGAGTCCATCTGGAGTAACGATTGCTATCTGCTCCTCTGTGGAATTGCCCAATTTTCGATGTTGACAGAAACTGCTTTTTAAAGAGTTCAAAACTTTTGTAATGAGTTTAAACATTGAATATAAACAAGACCATCCACACAGATAAGTTGTGCTAACTTATAGAAAAAGGATATTATAAATAATATTATTTTAGTGTGCTCCAGTATCATTCAGCTATTACAGGGAAATCAAGTTTACTGAGGTGGGAGTGTTGGGGGCAGGGTTCAAACAATAACAAGGACAAATCCGTGAGGAAGCTTTCTCTAGTAGCACAATTCCTCACTTGGGGACTATACTGATTCTGCAGGTCTGTGACATATTCTCTCACTCAGGGGCTTTACTGATTCTACAAGTCTATGGCATATTTTTGATAAAGAAAAAGAACTTGAAATTCTGGATTCTGCAATTTCCATCATTTATTAGCAAGGTGAACTTGAGCAAATCGTTGAGACTATTTTTTTTTTCTTTTGCAAATGTTTTAGATAAAACTTTGAGGCCACTGAAAGTATAAAATGAGAAAAATATATGAAATTATGACATAATGTTACATAAGAAACACACATTGATGTTTATCATTCAAATGTATGTAAACATTTTAATAGTGTATCAGGACAAAATTGCTATGCACAGACAATTAAGTTCAAGCTTTAGATTGATATTCTGAGATAATTAATGAGCAAAATAATGACCTGGAATAAGGTGATTATTTTAAAAGCTCAGTTTTAAGCTAAAAAAGTCAGAATTGAGTAAAAAATGGAGAATTACAATGTCAAAAAAAATACTCATTGAATTTAACTATAATCCAGGGGCATGCTGTTCCTAGAGAATTTCATATGAATTGAAAAGTTTTTAAATAGAGAACAAGAAATGCTGATCAGTTAAGATGATGTCTTGATTAATATATTTTTTTAAAATAGGCTACATTTTCTAGAGGATTTCACAGTTGAGTGGAGGTAAGAAAATGTGAGGAAATAAATAACAACATACAAGTAGACAGTACCTATTTTAGCTCCCAAAGTTTAAAAAGCCTGATAGTGTGACTATCAGTCTGTGCATAGTAACATCTTATATGCCCTGTCTCTGATTGCTAAAATACTTTTAATTTAATTAAATTCAAGAGTGCTGTACAAAATTGATTTGAAAATTAGTAATAGTCCTATATTTATTCTGTTTTACAACCTAATCCAAATATTTTGCAGTCATAATAAGAAGGTTTAATACATTAACTTAATGGAAAGACTATCTGAGCACTTTTGTTTGATTTTAGAGATTTTTTTTTAAAAAAATAAGTATTCTTTATTAAAGTAATATGTAGTTCATTCTATTTTCATTAATTACAGACACTGTATTCTTTCCCTTACGCCTTATTATTTTTTACCTTAAAAATGTAATTATCTGTCGATAAGAGTTACCTAAAATATTTGTTAGTAAAAACAAGAAAAAATATTTTCTTTTTTTATTCCATGCCTCCAAAATGTACAAGGAGGTAGGTCAAATCAAATGTAATTGTCTGGGCCGCATTCTCTAATGGATAGACTTTTACACCTTAGACCTAATGTGTATACATAGGCCTCTAGAAAATAGCATGGTTTGAGCTAATGATGTGCATTGCTAAATATTTTTACATCAGGGTGACATTTATAAATTATATTTTAATATTACAATTATTTTAGATGATTGCCCCCAAAGCCCTTTTATTTTTAGAAAATATAGAGCATGCCTGGCCCACAGACACTCAAAATCCAAGATGATCCAAATTGGACTCATTATCTGTCCATTCCCGCCCTAAAGTTGCTGCTCCTCTGTTCCCTTGCTCCAGTAATGGGGCCATTCTCCTCCCAGTCACACAGGCTACAAAACTTCAATCATCTGTGGCTCCAACCTCTCTTGACCTTCTAAATCTAATCAACAAAGTCCTCTCAAGTTTATCTTTGAAATGCCTTTGGGAATTGTCCTGTGCTTCATACTTGCCACTCCTTCTGCAGTTGGGGACTTAATTTCCAAATGTCTTCAGTTAGTCCAAGAACCTATTTGCTCAGCTCCCGGGAGCTAGTACATTCTATCTCCAAGTAGCCTTTTTACATTGCAAACATTATGCTTTTAATGAATACAGACATGAATACATAGCCACTCTGAAGCTGGTAAACATTTTTTGGCAATACCATTCCACATTCAAAGAAAGCTGAACTCCTTAGTGAGGCATCAATTCCTTAGTTTTGTCCTCTTTTAGCTCAAATCTGTCACTGGCTATCTCCAAACATTCTATATATTCCTTCAGCAACATTTTTCTTCCCTTTGTCACAGCTTCTACATATCAGAAAAAACTAACCATTTTTCATAACTTAGTTCATTTTCTTTGTGTTCTTCGGAAGAATTACTCAACTTTGCTACCAGTTTCCTTATTCCTTACTTGTGGTTCATATCATAATCTAATAAAAACGAAAAATTACCAGATATGTGCTTGTCAATCCCAGTAAACAAAAAGCTCTTTGAATGCAAGGAGTCTGTCTTTTCGTTGTTATTTGCTTCATGCTTTGCAAGTCCCACATATAGTTTTATTATTAAACATTTTTAATTGTTTGGCAAATTACTGTTAGTTCTGTTCATCGTTCCTATTGTATTGTAAAAAAATAGCATTTTTTAAAAATAGCATTTTTGTGTTATATCAGGGAGATATTGATTTGTTCTAGCATTAGGAGAAAATGCACAAACTTCCTGAATTTCATACAGCATTTTTCCATCATACTTTTGTATTACGATAATCCATATCCTTGAAAAGATCCAAAGGAATATGAGTGTGTGTCTATGCATATATGTGTGTGTGTATATATATATATATATATATATATATATATATATATATATATAACAAATATCTCCTATTTCCTAAAAATCCTAATGAGAAAAGATAGAGACAGATGGAGTTCAATTGGTTAATTTTCTGCCCAGCTGCCTAGATGAAACATAAAGATGAACTGACCCTATGCTTCTGTATGCTAAACTGTTCAAATATTCAGCCTTCTTTAGTTAACCATTATGTCAAGGTTGAGTGGGCAGTATCTAGATTAGCAGACACTATTCACCTGGCTGTCCCTTTGTTCTCAGTTTTTAATGTGAAAGAAGAGAGATCTAAAAATAGAACAAACCCTTGCAACTGGCTTGCATTTCTGAATGTACAATTAGATCCCTGTAAAGTAACAAAATCATATCACATTTTTTTAGCTAGTTCAAAAATAATAGATGTATTTTTAAAATTGCTTGCTCCTTTTCCCTCTTCTATGCCTTTTAAATCTTTTAAAAGTCTTAGCTGCCAGAAAGCACTCATTTACCCTTTAAAAGCCAGGTAGTTCAAGATTCTTCCCATGTTCAAGTGAAATTGGAAATCATTTCCATTTCCATGGGTAATTCAAACTTCAAACGATTTAACTTCACTGTGTTTTAATTTTATGTATTTATGTACCTAAGTAACACATTGTATGGAACTTTTTCTTGACAACAATTGAAGTGGCAGTAATATTTTTTGTGAGAGAAATCCCTCTCTCTTAACTTCTCCTAAAACCATCTTAGAAAGCCTGATGGTAGTTCTCACTCCCAATCTCTCTGCCTTAATGGGACATTCTTGTAATGTGTTCTCAGAACCTCCTTGTTACTCCTATGAAAAACTTGATGGTCCCATTACTCTATATCTTCCTATCTGCTTCTCCATCTATCTGTACATAACAGAACTAAAAAAAAAAATTGTTGAAATTATAATTTTTTTTCCTACCTGGTGATCATTAAAGATAGGTGAAATGAGAAGATTTTTCAGAAAATATTTCATTTTCTTTGAAAAATATGAAGATCTAATAACATGTATTCCATCATATAATGGCCCCCTGGAGCTAATAAGACATTTACTATTCAGGGGTTGAGTCAGGAGTGAGAAACCACACCAGTAATTTACACAAAAAATCAATTTACACAAAAAATTAAAATTAAATTTTACTCAGGGAAATTTTAGTACAAAAAATTAATAGCTAGTAACATGGGAGTAATTGCAAAGGGGTGGAAAGCAGCATAAGGTTCTCAGAATAGCAACTTTAGAAAGCATCCTGGGACTAAGGATGAGCACCAGGAAGAAGCACATATGAAAGAGGCCTCCCTACCTTCTACTGGTAAATTTTTCAGAGGAGAGAAGGTGGCTATGCCATATGGGATGGGGAAGAAGTTGAATGAAGTGCATAGGACAGGGCTAGAAACAGAATAAGGTGGTCATCAAGATTTGCTTAGAATCCACCCACTGGGGTTCCAGAAAAAGACTTGGTAAAGGACAAGTCCACTGTGTATCCTGCATGTTGCTGGCTACCATCCACTGCAGGAGCAAAGAGGATGAAAACACTCTGGAACTCAGAAGAGACACCTTTTCCCCCTACAAGGGCATTCCATTTCCCTCTCTTGTAAAGTTTACTTTTGTGCCAATCAGTAAAGGAGAAATGTTAAAGGTACTGACATTAGTATTTCAAAGCAGGGAGAAAAACATGGATTTAAATCTGAGCGACAATAAATTGATAACTGGCACAGAATAGATACTCTGACCATAATTTTCTTCCTAACTCCTGCAGACCTGAGTTTATTGCCAATCTCTATAACATCAGCAAGTCACATGGTTTTATACCACAAATGTCTAGAGCTTTGGAATTCTCAGACTCTATCAACTGACACGGAATTATCAATACTGCTGATACATAGAACTGTATCTAAGAAAATGCAAAAATAGGATGGGAAAAAATGAACTTCTATATATGCATCTAAAATGTACTAATTCATTGGCACTATGTTCAAAGGAAAGTAAGAAGTAAGTGATTTTGATATTTTTTCAAGTTCCTTAAAGTCTTTGGGAAAAAGAAAATATCAATTAATATTGGTATCTTAAAAAATAGCTTCTTTTGTGGAGCTGCTTTTGTCCTCTAAGAAAATGAAATGTGAAATCTTTGAAAACCTTCTAAGGAGAAGACTTGGAACTTTTGCCCTAGCTTCTATCAACTGCTTACGGTTTTTTGAACCTAGACATGCAATGAACTTATTTTATTTTTGTATTCAGGAAAGTGAACTAGATTGATATTCAATAGATGCTAACTTTTCCTATGCCTCTACCGTATCCTGCAGGTACTGATAACAATTTGGCAAGACATCTGTCTTTTATATAATAGCAAGTCAAAACAATACCACAATATTATAGTCCTATAAAAGAAAGAAGAATTTCCCAGAACTTAAACTAAAATGCTTAGCTCATATCTACAGTCAGTACTGATGGGGACTCTGTATGACAGGTTCAATAGGTGAAAGAAGAGTTTTAACCAACAAGAGATACCAGCACTTCCCATTTCTTCCCAAGAATTAAATGAAATGATTTATTTCTCTGATGCTCACTTAATTGTGTTGACAGGGAAAAGTACAAAACTAATTCCTTCTGAGGCTGATATTTAACATACTTTTTAAAGTTTTTTTCTTTTACACATTAACACACACAGATGACATTTGCTAACCCTGTTTCACCTTTGAAAAGTGAAACATTGCAACAATAAAAATTATGACTATCTAGGAGAATTTCTATTTTTCTCTTCTTTCATTTTATGTGTTCTTAAAATATATAATTTCAGTTTCTTTTCACTCATGACAGAATAGATATAACGAGGGTATTATCCTTTTAAAAAGAAAAAAATCCATGTAGCTCTAAGAAATGTATTCTGCAATATTCTCTACATGCTTTTGGAAACAGTATTTTTAACAGCAGAAATAAGAACATAAAAATATAAGTAAACTTTAAAAGCCTTTATGACAGTATGACTGGTGTTGTATAACCTTCCTCGATCTCCCATAAATAATCATTTTTCAGACCTTAGAGGTGAGACCTAAAAGGTTTCAAACTTTTAGCATTTTTTTTTTACAAAATCTCTGAGAAAACCAAGGAAATGTTGGGGGCACGTGGGGGAATTTGACCATGCTTTGCATTCAGGTACTGGAGTTGTGGTTTCTTGCCAATCAGGGAACAGTATCTCCCATGTATTTGTTTGGCTAAAACATTCTAACCATCATTTCATTCATTTAAATATGTTCTAAAATATCTAGGGCTATATAAAACATTTCAAAAATCATCTTTATGTAAACAGTGTCAATGGAAATTTTCTATTTGAAGAAAGCTGTTGTGTAATATCCTTGAACCTCTTTAATGGCTTCTTTGAGGACCTGCAAAGCTCTCTGTGTATAAATGGACTACTTGCATTAACCTACAAAAAGAAATGTTTGGCTTACATCTCTTAAAAATAATGTGTTATGGATAACAAATTTGGATGCTGTTATAAATTGAGGTCGTGTACACAGTCAGATAATGAAATGAATATTATCATTTTGTACTTACTTCATATTATAGGAGTTATTGAAGAGAGAGGAAGAGAGGGGGAGAGAGAGAAAAAGAGACCAAACAATGAGATAAACATATCTCTGGTACTCAGGCTTTCTATTATTGATTATTTATTTTTTTCTTTTTCTGTCTCTCAATTATTCTACATCAAATTTACTCTAGAGAAAAATCAACTGACATAAAGAAATGATCCAAAATGATTATAATTTTGAATTCAGTAGTGTAATAAATTTAACATGTACCTTGCTTCACTTCATTGTGCTTCTCAGTACATTTTTTACAAATTGAAGATTTGTAGTAATCTTGCATGGAGTAAGTCTAGCAGCACCATTTTTCCAGCAGCTCCAGTGATCATGGGCATTTCTTGTCAATCAATATAATTAGCATATGTACTTTTTTTAGACATAATGCTATCAGCATGATTAACAGACTACAGTTTAGTATAAACATAACTTTTACATGCACTGGAAAACCAAAAAATTCATGTGACTCACTTTATTGCAGGACTTGTTTAATTATGGGAATATCCAATAGAATCCATAATATGTCTGAAGTAGCCCCACTCTTGAAAAATGTGGTAAATGGAAAATATTTTTCTGATGTAAACATTCATAGATAGACACCCAGTTAATATCCAAATTCTTTTTCAACTGAAACTATTGCCTGATGTGTCATATTTACAATATTGTAAAAAGGACATGCAGTAGTATCCCCCCACCCTATTTGTGACAAATACATTCTGAGACCCCTAATGATGCCCAAAACAGCAGATAGAACTTAGCCTTATATGTATGAATGGTTTTCCTATATATACTTATTCTAAAGTTTACTTAACAGTTTAGGCACATTAGCAGCTAAATAAAATAGAGCAATTGTAACAATATATTGTGATTAAAATCATGTGAATGTGTTCTCTATCGTGAAATATTGTATAATATTTACCCTTCTTCTCTTTGTGATGATATGAGATGAAACAAAGCCTACATGAGATGAAATGAAATAAAGAATGTGGGCATTGTGCGGTAGTGTTACACTATCTAGTTTAAGGCTTTGAAACTGTGATGGTCCATTTGAATACAGAGAGTACTAAAGATTAGACCAATGGGAAGGTAGCATACGCAATGTTTACACATTGAACGAAGGGATGATTCATGTCTCAGGGAACACAGTATTTCTTTTTTTTATATAATTTTTATTGTTGGTTGTTCAAAACATTATATAGTTCTTGATATATCATATTTCACATTTTGATTCAAGTGGGTTATGAACTCCCATTTTTACCCCGTATACAGATTGCAGAATCACATCGGTTACACATCCACTGATTTACATATTGCCATACTAGTGTCTGTTTCATCACACCACTCCAAACAGTGCACAATTTAAATTTATTGCTTGTTAATTTCTGGAATTTTTTCATTTAGAATTTTCAGACCATAGTTGACCATAGATATGTAAGTGAAACTGTAGATAAGGGTGTGACTACTGAAATAAAGAGGAGTATAAAATGAAAGCCATTGCACAGTATTTTAACAAAGAGAGTTAAAAAAGTCGATAATTTAAAAATTAATTCAAACATTTTTTAGTATTTGTTATAAAGATCCTAAATTAATCAACTAAACTACACTTTCTCTCAAGGTTGTAAGTAGCCATTATTCTTAGAGGAGATTCCTGATAATAGATCAGACTGAATGGAAATATAAAATGGTGTATTTAAATGATCAGTATAAAACCACAAGGTGGCCTTTCTATTTGACACCAGTTAGCTAGAGATTGAGTGGCATATACTTTAGTATGTAAGTGAGTATATATTCCTCAATAGATTTGTGAAATGCTATTGTTTACTAGCTATTTTACTTAAAACATTGAAGTAACTTCCATTTTCATTAAATGGAATGATATAAGAGCACCTCATCTCCAGAATGATTTATTTTCCTAGCTTGTGATATGATGTCTAAACTGTGGTGAGTGCTCACAAATGGAACAGAAAGTGGACACATCAAAACACCTGTATTCCTAACCTTTCTTGTTGTTATTTCTTGGAATTTTAAGAAGTAAATGCTTTCAGTGAGCAGTGATTTTTTAAAAAATTTTTGCTTAGTTATTTCTGTACCAAAATGACTGAATATATAAATAAACAACACCAAGTATTTCACAATACATTATTTTACTATTTTGAGCACTGAGCAAAATATTAGGAGCCATCTAGTAAAGCTGTACTTGAATGTGGAATTCTCTTGGGTTCTCACTATCTGTTTTGCTCCCTCCTCTGGCACCCCTATTTCGCAAAGGCTGGAAATCAAGAGTTTATGCTTTTTAGGTGCTGTGGTCATCAAGGTGTTCTGGTCATCAGGGTTCACCAAGGAGAGGCACATGAATGATAGGTGGAAGACAGAAGGGAATGAATGAAAAACGATTTTGTCCTGACAATAGCAGATAGTCAGAAATACTGTGGCCCATGACTCCCTCCAGTTTCACAAAAATTTGCTTTTTCTTTCAGTAAAGAATTGGTTCTGCAGGTTGCCCGAGATCATTGATGAATTATTACTGTATTATCAGATTATTGCAATTGTTGTTTTACTGATGTTCTGAACTTCGAAGTGTTTTTCATGATCTTCACTTTCCAATGATTTCAGTTTTACTAACTTGTTTCCCTCTATTTAATTCTTGCCGGAATAAAATCTAGAAAGACATTTTTGTTGTTGTTTTTGTTTTTGGTGGAAACATGAGTGAACCAAGTGTTTCTATGTAATAATAATTCTCTACCTATTACGTACTTTTAGTATGAGTTGACCAATGAGCTATTTCCCACCTCATCTCTCTACCCACTTATCATTTTCTAAATATTCTATATATATGCAGAAAAAAAAAACCTTCAGTTGGATCATATCATTTTCTTCTTATTTAATGACAAATTTTAGGACTTACCCACTTCACTTACTGCCTTCTGTTATAAGATAAAAATTTAAACTATTTAGACAGGAATCAGCATTATCCTCATGAACCTGCTTTTCCAATAATACTTCCTGTCTTTTACATATGTTATTCACTTGCCAAATATGAAACTTAAGAATTTACCAACCATAGTAATAATTGTTTTAAATTTTCATGCCACAGTTTCTACCATTTATTCAATGGAAACATGTTCCTTTTATCCTCACTTGTAAACAATTCATTCTGAAAGGGATATATGTTCTATTATTTTCTTAAATAAGTGCTACTTTTTAATTTAGTTTTCCTAAAAGTGGATATGACTGTTGTGACTTACCCTGTCAATGTAGGTCCATATATTACTATTTATATGTAGGTCCATATATTACTATTTATATGTATCCATAAATTCTTATTCAGAATATATTAAATATCATAGTATACATCATATCATTCAGGAAAAGTTCATTTTTTAAAAAATATACATATTTTTAGTTGCAGATGGACACAATACCTTTATTTTATTTATTTTTATGTGGTGCTGTTGATTGAACCCAGAGCCTCATAAATGCTAGGCAAGCACTCTACCACTGATCCACAACTTCAGCCCCAGAATAATTCATTTCTTTGTTTATTCTACTTCTCTATAAATTTAAGAATGTCTACTCCATATAGTTTCCTTTAATGATTTAAAAAATTTAGATATCATTAAAATTTTAACCAAATCTTTTAAACACTGAGTACAATAATCATTTAATCACAACTCCCCAGTTAAAGAAATTAAAATCAGACTAATGAGTTTACTTGGAAGAACTGATTAAATACATTAGGTAGATAACTTGGAGAGCTGCATTCAAGTGAAAGACTACGTATCAGAGATCTGGGAAACTTCACCACAAAAAACCAAAGTTCTACCAGAATCTGACAGTTATGAAACACATATTCTCAGGATGAAGCAATTTCATAATTAGAACTCATTATCAAAATATATAAAAAGAAAATAAGGAAAAATAATTTTCAGAGTTAGGAGAAAAAAAAAGAAAAACTAAGAGTCAAGTTATATCCACAAAGTCTTTAGGAATGAATGAAAATGCCAGCTAAATATAATAAACTTTATTCAGTTGCTTACAAAATAAAAAGGGTGAAAAAAGGGATTTAAAAGTTAATCAAATATAATTTATAGAAATCATCACATAAAAACAACTGAAATGAAAATCTTCATGACATTTTGAATTACAGATTAAATTCAAATATCTCTCTAGAGAAGTAGTGTAGCTAATAAAAGGTGCCAAAAAGAGAGAGAGAAACTTCCAAGGTGTCTGCTTGGCATTCCAGAGAGGACTGGAAAGAGCCACATGCAAAGCAAAAAAAGACTCAAAATGTTTCAGACGTGATGAGGGATGTGGTTTTCCAGATTTAAGAAGCCTGACAAATTTACAGCCAGATAATTGTTTTTCATGAATCTGAGGAGCACTGAAACAAAAAAGATCATTGATGAAGGGGATAGAATGAAAGTCTATAAGAGAAAATCAATTAGAATGACAGAATAATTTCTCAAAATCAATAATGGAATTCAGAATATAGCAAAAAGACAGTATTTGAAAGGCCGAGAAAAAAAAATTCAACTTAGAATTTCATGTTCAATTAAATTAACATATTAGATTTTTATGTACTTACTTATTTATTGAATGGTTGGTATCATTAGTTCAGTAGTCCAAAGATAGGAAAGGGTATACAGTAAAACAATTTATTTGCATCCTGTATTCTAGTTACTTAATATGTTCCCATCACTAGGGATAACTACCCTTTGCAGGTTGTTATGTATTCTTACGAAGATATTTCATCTATTTGAATATTGTATTTTCTCAAACAATAATGAATTATGTTCACCAATTCTGTACTTTCTTCTTATTGCTAGTATGTCTGGAGATTATTATATATCAGCAATTACAGAATGTAGAATTTATGTGAAATCAACCATTTTTTAGAACTAAGCAAAGAATTGTACCATAATAGACCCTCAATTAGGAAATATCCAAATGATATGTATCAGAAAGAATGAACGTGGTCCCAGAAGGAAATTTTGAAATACAAGAAGAGATGTGAGTAATAAAGTTTAAAGGCAGGTTGGTAAATGTAAATTAAAATATGCTCTATGAACAACAGGAAACTAGTTTAAGAAATAAGTTTTAAAAATTAAAATACTAGACTATGAAAGCAGTTAAGACCAAACAAGGTGGTTAAAATTCATAATATAAGTTTGAGTAGAAATATTTTAAATCTAAATATCTAAAGTTACATGTACCTGTCCAAATGTAAAGGGAAGAAAATAATTAAAAAATAAAGAAGTACATAAGTTAAAAAAATTAAGAAGTACATAAATAAGTACATAAACTCATGAAGGGGAAATAACTTCAAAATGTAGAAAAGGAAAGAAATATAAGCATAGAAAACATGAAACAAATACAATTAATTAAATTACAGGGTACAAACAGATCCATTATAGTAGTAATCTTAGTAAAGTATAAATGGACTAAAAATACTTTCTCAAAAGTAGTCATCATAAAATTTAAAGTCCTATTATATGGTCTTGAAATAAATTTATGTAAAATATAAATATACGGAAAAACAACTTTTAAGTATGTGTGAAAATTGTACCACAGCAATATCAAGCAAAAGTAAAATAATATAAGTTTATCAAAGCAGACACAGTAAATTTTAGGGCAAAACATTTCTAAGAAAATTAAGGTCAGTGAAAAATGACTGCAAATATATTATAGAAGACAAAAAGACACAAACAAAGAGAATTTGAACAAACACATCATTAAAGTACATACATTTAAAAATACATTTTGGCAATTAGGATATCAAGTAGTCAAATTTAATATAAAAATTTAAAATATAAATAAATGAATAATCTAGCATATGCACATATAGAACTCTGTACTACATAATTAATTAAAACACTTTTGCACATACATACATAAAACATTTATTAAAATGACTAAATGCTAGCCTCAATTAGTTAGCATTTTATCATAGCTATCATGTTATGCAGTCCTCGGAAGCTTACATTGTGTTAGAAATAAAAAAAGATATTTTCACAAATACTTTTGTTAAATGTAATAAATTAACCTTAATGCCTTCAATTAGTATTATACTTACCTATATATTTTTACTATGTACTTATTTATGTTTTCCTCTGTAGGGCATGTGTATTCTTTTTTTTTTAATTTTATTTTTGTAGTTGTAGATGGACAGAATGCCTTGATTTTATTTCTTTAGTTTTATGTAGCGCTGAGGATCAAACCCAGTGCCTCATGCATGCTACACTCATACCACTGAGTTACAGCCCCAACCCCAGGGCATGTATATTCTACTTTAATCCTATAATAGTAGGTCACTATATTAATATTAGGTCACTATATACACCTGCACTGGAACTGACTCAGGGCAAAGTACCTTGTATGTAGTAGTCATTCAATAAAAACTTCCCATTGCTCATAAGAAGAAAAGGCCTACAGGTGGAGGGAAAAAACTCTTTGTTTCATGTTTACATCTTTCATTGTACTTCAGGCCACCATATTTATTCCTTAAATTAAAAAAAAAAAAGAATTCTAAAAGATATTTATTTTCTCCAAATTTTTTCCTCCCCTGTTTTTTTCCCCAGTCAGTGAATAAAATTTCATGTATCTAACAAGAATACATTCCAAATTTAAAAATACAGAGTTACTTCATGCCCTCTTTCATTTTTCAGTGCCTATCTCAACTATTCAATCTCCCATAATTTCTTATCTTGATTACTGCATTAGCAGGCCAATAATTCTTCCTGCATCAAGTTTTTTTTTTCCTCTTCTAATATTCCCTCTATTGTATAGCCAAAACAATCTTTCATAATTCAAATCAAATGATAACACACCCCACCTTAAATATTCCTTAAGATTGTCATTGTCTACAAGAAAAATTCTAAACAAATGTGTACAGCATAGAAAGTCTTTCAAGAAATGTCTGTTCTTCAGTTTTCTGGCCTCAAATCTTCTCTTTCCTCTCATATTCATCAAATCTGCCTACAGAACTATGCCTTTATTGATGGAAAGAAAAATACTTTCTCTCAGCTCAGTGCCACTACTCAATTTCTTCTGCTTGGAAAAGCCTTCTTTCTTCTTATCCCACCCATCCTTGCTAATTTTCACATCATGTCCCTGCTCAACATCATCTCAAAGGAATGTGCTGGTAATTTCTTTATGTCCAGATGCTTTGCCATGTGCTCTTTCAGGAGTGTGAGCAACATTCCACCATGATTCTCATCCTGAGATAGATGACTTTCCTTTGCATGTAATTACCTCTAGATTGCAAGCTCTGTGAGGATAAAGAATCAGTCATTTGATCCCTGGTGTTTACTATTGCTCGACAGCTGTGACTCATATGTTTCAAAGGAAATGTGTAAGTGAAGAAGAAGAGAAAGGAATGAAGGAAGTCAAGAAGGACCAGAAAAAATGTGAGAAGGAGGAAAGACATTTCTATTTGTCCATTAGATAAGTAAAGTGATTTGGATATATTATACATGTAATAAAATTAGGTTGCTGATTTCTTTCAACTGAATCCTATCAGTCCAATCAGTTCATCTCCAACTGTCACAAAATCCTGTAAGAAATACTTTGAATATAAACTTGCTTCTCTAATCATATATAGAATAATGTTTTAGCAATTGTAGTAGATGATGAAAACAATTTTCTCTTATTCTAAAAGAAATAAAGTAATAGTATTCTCATGTCAAAATGAAAAGTTACAAACAAAATTTCCTTGAATAAAGTACTTAAAGTCATCTATTCTGACATCACCCATCCCTGTCTCCCCATAAAGACCTCTAGTATTACTCTTTAGCCAAAGCTATTTTTGGTAAAGTAATAATGTATACAGATAAATAATTAATGTGTATCCAGAGCTTATTCTATCAAAATTATAGCATTAATTTCTTTTATCTCCTTAAAAAATACTCACAATAGTCCTATGAGGTAAGTAGTATTGGTACTACTTGAGTAATGAGGTAAAAAGTAATTACTACTGTAACAGCCAGCACCAGAATTCTACGTACAGAGGCAAATCACTGTTGCAAGGGTTGGGTGGGGTGGGGGATAACTTAATAAACTTACAGACTCTATGAGAATACAGAATGGCAGGAGCTCTGACAACAAAATGGGAGAGTAGAACATCTTTCAAGAAAAAACAAGAAGTAAGAGAGATGGAAGGGAGTTACACAGATTATTTGGCAAAATGAGAATCATGAGAGGCTAGATATTTAAAGGTAGTAGATTTCTTGTGGAGTGATGTCCTCCTTGATGGACATACAGAGTAATTCAGAGTATATGGGTGTGCATGCACGTGTGCATACACACACACACACACACACACACACAGAGTCATGCTCAACATAACGATGTTTCATTCAACAATGGGCCATATATATGACAGTGGTCTCATAAGATTACAATGGAGCTGAAAAATTCCTATTGTACAGTGACATAGTGGCCATTATACTGCTGTGGTAAACTCACACATTTGGAGTATTGATGCAATAAAGACACCTACTGCCACATACTTGTATGCTATTAGTTGTATAAAAGCATAGCATATACAATTATGTACATCATCCTTAATATTAAACAACAATGTTGCTGGCTTATATATTTAATATTCTTTACTTTTAATCCTAATTAATCTATTAATTAGGTTTAATAAAATAGCATGCCAGGTTAAGTTAGCAGTAGCCTCATATAACTCATGTTTACCTCATCTGCTGATTGCATTTAGGTTTCTATAAGAACACTATGATCTTTGCACAATGGCAAAATTGCTTATTGAAACATTTCGTGGAACATACTCCATTATTAAGCAATGTGTATCCATATATAAACACACACACACACACACACACACACACACATACAGAATCTTTGGGAAATAATTAGATTAGATCAGGATGGTGGATCCTCATGATAAGATTCAAGCCCTTACAAAATAAGGAAGAGAAAAGATAGCTCTCTGTTTCTGTATCCTTCTTCCTTTTCCTCTCTTACCTCCCCCTTTTTTCCTTTTGTATTCATGTATCAAGGTGCCATATGAGGATATGACTAGAAGTCTGTCCTTCAACCCTGATAAGAGCCCTTCTGAACACTCAATATTTTCAGCACTTTGACCTTGGAGTCCCTGTGATTTAAAACCTCCCATTTGGCCCCACATCCCTGTAATAATACATTGAGGATTAAGTTTCTAACACATTATTTGTAAGATGTATTCAAACCATATTGCTGTCCATGCCAATGTTTCTCAAATCTTTTCCCTTTTTAAAAAAAAAAAAAACAAAACAAAACATTTTTTTCTCTTTAAAACAACAAGCAAAAATGTTGAAACTCAGATCTCCCCTCTTTCTTTGAGAAAATATTGAGAGTGAAAGAGAAACATATTTTTGAATTGTACTGTCTCATATTTTTGTCACAGAAATAAGAATTTTTTCATATTTTAATATAAAAATCCTAATGAAATATCTAGTAGTCTTTTACAAGTTATTTCTAGTCATGTGCATACATAATTAAAATATTTGTTTCATAAAATATTATTTAGAATTGTAAGAAGACAACTTTTGAAGTTAGGCAGCCTAAGTCACTAATGAATAAGGACTTAATTTGGGGCAAATTATTTGACATTGGATATCTCAGTTTCCTCATGTGTACAATGGAAATGAGAATAACTACTATCCAAGGCTGTAAATACAAAATTCAACAGCTTACTAAAGTTGTTCAGCACAATGTTTTTGCACTAAGTAAACGTCAGTTTTTATTTATCTGCAATCACAATTGTTCTGCTTGCTTTTTTGTTTGTTTGTTTGTTTGTTTTCCTGGAGAGAAAATAATAGGCAAAGAAAGTTACACACAGGTTTTAATAGAAGATAAGAAATCCCTTCCTTTGAACATTTCGAACTCTGCTTCACTAACTGTCTCCCATAATATTCTTAACATGTATCTTACTTTTCAGGGCTTTTTATCTTTATGGAGAAAAAAAGTATGAAAGACTAACAACTATTGTGTATGAAATCTGAGTCACTTGCTTAAAATGCTTTACTTATTTTAATTTTAAAACAGCTTAAAGAAGGAGTTTTATATCTCCCATTTATAAATGAGGAAGCTAAGATTCAAGAAGTTCATTCAATTTGTAATATTCAGTTTTACAATGAGTAAAATTGAATGTAGTCTATGTGACCCAACACCTTTGTCTATTGCACTGTTATTTCCCAGAGTAATCAAGAAATGCAATACTGTTGTCAGGCTTGAATGAATGCTGAATAGGGCAATAGAAGGTGTTCAGAGTAACACGTTTGCTGTGTGTCTGTGAAAGATACTCTTTCACTAATTCTTGGTCTGGTTAACATTCACATCTTCTTCCAGGTCTAAATGGAAATGCCACTTTTTAAGCTGACCTCCAAGAACCCAACTGTCAACTCCTACCCCCACCAGGATATGGTTAATCTCCCTGCTACAGACTTTCTTAAGTAGCTTTTTTGCTCAATTTTATAATTCTTATATTAAATGACTATGTTAATTACCAGATTATTAAATCTGTAATAGAAGAAAACATAGTTACTTGCTTAGTTTTGGATCCCCAGCATCTTATGCGGTATTTGTTAGTTATATAAATAACTGTTGAGTGAATATACCTATAAATATATGACTATTGAACTGTGCGTTCTTTTTAAATGATTGTGAACTAGACCAAAAGTATTAGGGCATAACTGTCTTATGATATTACCTGAGCCATACGGTACTTAAATTCTAGAAAACAAATGAAAGACTATGAGAACTAAGGAGTAGCAATCCCCATTGAATCAAAAAACTTTGGTTTAGGGGTGTTTTAAGGGTACTGACTATTTTATTTTCATAGTGGATAGTATGTTAATTAACTTCTACTTTTTTTTCCTCTCATGAATTGACTTTAAAGCAGCTAAAAAGCAAAGGCATAATTAGACTCAATGATTTTCTTTTCTTTGCAACCTGCTGAAGAAGAATGTGCCAGATACTTCAAGTACATAGCTGAGAAGAAAAAAAAAATGATGAAAATTATTTTTTTATTATCTGTCATGTAAAAATACTCTTATCATTTTCTGAATATATTTGGTAATTTAGCATTTTTGAGAATGAGGACAATGTCCATGGCCTGATCCTTTCAAAAAATTTCAATAACCACATTGAAATTTTGAGCCTATAATAATACCTCTAGTAATATATCCCTATTTCAGACATATTAATGACTCTGAACCTTGATTCTGTAGGAAGTGTATATTTTGGTGGCCACATTATAGGGGGAAAAAGCGTAACAAGTGAAAGTCTGGCACAGCAGCTTCAGCACCTGCCTGACACCCACGAAATGAGGCCATGGTGACCTGCAAGATTTTCACTTAGACAAAATGTTAAACAGCTCTGGAAATCAGAGAAATGCTAATTAAAACTACAATGAAACTTTATCTCACTCCAGCCAAAATGGATTTCTTTCTTTCTTTTTTTTTTTTTTTAATTTTATAAAGAGAGTACTTGCTTCTTTGGGATTGATATTTATGTTTGATGGTGCTCTTGTTCAAAAGTTGTAAACAGGTGGTTTGGGGCCCAAACCCAACCTACAAATGTGTTTTCCATAAGGAACAAAGTATTTTAAATATTATTTTGAAATAATTGCCCAAACTTAAAAGCTTATTGAGAATTGCTTATAATGTCTCATATAAGCTTAGAAGACATGCAATATTGAATTACTCAACATGTGGGAACATCAGCTGAAAAGCCCCCATTCCAATGGGTCACTTGCCAGTGTCTCTGTCCACCTCCATTTTCCTCTTGAAACGTGAGTGTCAAGTAGCAATCATTAAACCACATTTTTTCTTTTATGGCTTTCCTAAAAACCAAAGAACCAACAAAAACCTTTGAGAAACCATTTATGTTTATACATTTCCATTTTCTAACCCCAACCCTGCTTTAACTAGAGAACTGAAGAATATAATACAATCCAGCCTGGCTAGAAGCTATAAGATGGGCAAACACAAACTAGGCTTTCCTATGAGTAGGTTGATAACACTTGTTCTAAAGTGATATCATACTTTAAATATGCTCTCCATACCTTCAGATAGAGTTCCTATGTTTTCTTTTCTGTCTTTTATAATGTTTAGTTATCCTTCCTCCCAAAGAAATACTGGTTGCCCTCTCCACCCCAAATCCTTCTGTACTGGATTCCAGAATAGGTTTCCTATACAGATGATTCGAAAAAAAAATGTACTTGCATTAAATTGTAAATGACTTTAATTATGTCAGTAAATATTCAGGTTCCTAGTTTAATAAATTCAACAGTAAACCAAATTCAAATTCAAAGTCTACCAAAAATATTGCCATCTAAGCATGGAAATGAGACTCCAAAACTGAACCCTTCACATTTTTTAGTAAAATAAAGAAGGGTTCTCAAAACCCATTTTGAAGGCACATACCTCTTCTCTCTAGAAACAGGGCTTTTTGTGCTCTTAAAGAGAAAATGAAAAATTAAAGCAGAATATTTTTCATGAAACATCTACATTCCTTGAGATCAACTTTGTTTAAAGTTGGGGTTATCTAGAGAAGCAACTCAGTTCTCTTCATTTGTATATACCCTGTTATAGAAAGATTTAATGTTAGAACAGAAAGAGACACCCTAGGTATGTTCTGGCCCAAGCCTCTCATTCTGAATAGGTAACAGAGGCTGTCAGAGGTTCACTGCTTTGCCTGCTCGCAATAATTCATTCTTGCAAAAACCAAGGAGCTGATGTTCAGTCCTGCATTCCTTAACTTATGCTGCACAGCTTCTTAATAAATGTGAAGAAAGGCATCTAGTTTAATCATCTCTCCATTGACAGACTGGCATCCTGGAAAAAGGGAAGGCCACATTTCTCAATATGGAACAGAGTTTGGTTAATATTATCTTAAACAGTCAGTGTCAAAGGGAATAAAGACCACTGTGAAATTATAATAGGAGATCAAAGATATTGTCTTACTGTACCTCTTCTTCCTTTGTTTTGTGAATGAATAATAGATTAACTTATTTTAATTAGGATTTATTTTAATTGAGCAATGACAGGATTAAAGCTTACCTTGGAAATGAAAAAAAATAATAATAAGAGACACTTCATTGATGGTGGTGTATTTTCCTACAGAATTCTGTTTCTCACAGTTATTAGGAAGGGGATGGATTTCTGGTTCTAGCAACAAAACAGATGTGCCTTTCAAGGTTGGTGCTTTCCTAAACTCTCCAAATAAAAGCTGAAAACTTCATGGAAATCTCATTAAGTGTAAATTTGCTTGTCTCAAGTAAACTTTCAGCTGTTTCCTTGAAGTTGAAGTAGACCTCTAAGTTCTACTACTTACAAAGTTTTAATTAGGACAACTTAGATTTTAATTTTAATTTTAAGATTATAAAAATGTGAAGAAGCATCAGCTTCATATTTAATTAGATCCTTCAAAATACTCATGCTGACTGATGTCTATTATTTGATCCATTTGCTTTGAAAATTCATTGTGTTTGGAAATGGATGTTTGCTTTTGTTACTTCATGGTGGTTTCTTTGTTTATATATATATATATATATATATATATATATATATATATATATATGGAAACATACATATATATATATTTTTTTCATATATATATATATTTCATATTTCCCCTATATATAATTATGTATATAATTAATATATATGTATTAATTACCTTGTTTGTTTTATGCTACTAACATGATGCTATATCATTCCCACTAGTGTTTGCAAGTTGAAGTGCACATGTGTCACAAATCCTGACAGTAAATAATTAAAATATTTAAATAAATTTGTGTATGTGCCACAGTTCTATGGTTAAACAAATTTGTAGAGCAAGATTTTATTCTGATCTATAATTACAACTGCCAGTCACTGGCATGATCCTTACTGAGTCAGATTAATTTACACATTAAGCAGCCATCTGTAAAAATGTTCATAGTGCCTCATCGGCAGTGCTATACATCACATAGGAATTCTGAAACTACCTTGCCACTAGGGAGCCTTTAGCACCAAGCTTTCAGCTATGAACATGTTATTCCAGATATTTACATTTTCCCCCTACTTATTACAAGGTTGTCTCATAATCCAAGAAAAAGTATCCAATAGTTTGGACCACTAATGAGAGAACAATTGATGAGTTAAGACTATCATTTTATTTTCTTAAAAAAAAATGCCCTTGGCCTTATTTTGAACAACTAACAAGTTTCATAGAGCAGAACAGTTACTATCAGTTCTTTGAAAAACAAATATCCGAAGTATTTGTGCCACTGTTGCAAACTATATGATCAATCTATCAGCATGCTTTCTTAAAAAAGAGATAAAATGATGCTCAGTTATTGCTATATTGGGCTGACATAAGAAAAGCAAAATTATTCTAATTTCTCTAATAGAGATATTACAGAAGGTATAAAAGATATTTTAGACTTCAGATAGTTAATTTATATAATGTTGTTTAAATTAAAAAGCAACATTCATGCAAAAAATATTTGAAAATTAGAGTTGAACATTGCTTTAATTTTAGCAATAGTTCGTTTATGGGACATTAAACAATTGGGAAAAACTAGCTCAAATTATTTAAAGCAACTCAAAGAGCATTGACTTAAAATGCTTTTAAAATATAAAAGCTTCAACCTCCACAGGAACCACTGGTTGCCTGTGAAATTCATGACAGGGGAAAATAGTTCATATTTATGATTTACCCATTTATCTTCTCACCAGGGACATTATAATGTATTTAGAAAGAATGAAAAGGAAAGAAAAAGGAAGGACAGAACATACCAGAAAGTCCATTAATAGCACAATCAGAAACTGCTGCTATTAATAAATAGCAAGAGAATCCTAAAATTATAACTAAAGAGGGATTTCCTATTTACACTGAACACTGTAATGCCCCTTCCTGAAAATCATTTTTGTTAAATGAACCAACCATCAAAGTACTGCCACAAAGAAGTGAAGAATCTAACACAGGATTGGGACAAAGAAAAAGGTTTTCAAAGAAAAATTCTTGGACAAAAGCAACACTACCACCATGTCTACACTAGACAATGTTACCAGGAGAGGACATGAGCTATATCCACTCTGAAAGAGGCCCTGTCAGGCACTACACTAGTTTTGTTGTTGTTGTTTTAGATATTGATGAATCTTTATTTTATTCGTTTATGTTTATGTGGTGCTGAGGATCGAACCCAGTGCTGCACACAGGCTAGGCAAGTGTTCTACCACTGAGCCACAACTTCAGCTCCGCTACACTAGTTTTGTGAGAACTTCTGGGATAAGCAAGGCAGGCAGGCAGAACTGACTTGAAAAAAAAAAATCCATGCCAATATTGATGTTAGATGATAAATCTGAAACAAATTGGCCTATTTGTAATTAAAATCCAGAAAAAAAAAAAATATATATATATATATATATATGTGACTTTTTAAAAAAATGTTTCATACACTTGAGGTTTTTAACCAGACTTGCAGGCCATATGGTCAAGTTCATAAATAATTGATGTAGAAGGAACGAAATAGGAGACAAGGCTTGTGGTTCTATCAATTCTAGATATTACCCAAGTGTGTTTGAAATATGTCTTACTCATCTTTCTTTCAAGAAGTGAATTGGCATAGAAATTGAATTCTAGTTGACATTTGATTACCTGACAAATCTAACACATTTGGTCAAATTAATTCTCAAAATTATTAATATGAAATACCAAATATAAAATATTGAGGTATCAAATTAAAGCATAGATTTCACATTGATTTATATGCATTGTGTTCTTTGCTATTAACATACCTTCTCTTCTATGAACTTTGGAACACTGATAAATGTAGGTGGTAGGAAGAGTGTTCTATTCTTTTCAAATTTTAATTGACAAATAATACATACACACACATATGTGTGTGGGGGGGGTAAAATGTACTCTTTTGATATATGGTTGCTTTGTGTGATGATTAAATCAAGCTAATTATCCAACTCATTACCTCACTACTCATCTTTTCTTATGGTGAAAAAATTTGAAAACTCTTAGCAATTTTAAAATATAAAATACATTATTATTTATTATAGTAACCACTCTGTGCAATTATTATTTAAATAAAGAAGACTCACAAGCTTAAAACCAAAGAACTACATTTATATAATCCACCTTCTTAAGCTTCTAATCAACTGAAGATACATATGTGGTCAATATGTCCTGTTGAATCCAAATAATACTTTTGAATAAAGAATATCAAATCCATTAGGGCATTTGGCTACCTTCCCAAATTAGAAGATGAAAATAGTTCATCAAATTCATGGAGAGGGAGAGAATCTCCCTTAAGAACAAGGATTTGGGGCAATTTTGTCATTACATTTACCTGAGTCCTGATGAGAGTCCAGACAAGGTATAAAATGTCTCCAGTAAAATCATATTATATCTGTCCTACTTCATTGTAATATTGTATCACTTCTAAATTTTTTTGTAAGAATAGTAAAGCATGGTTAAACTGTTGGCCATATTGATATATTCACATGGCTGTTAATTTAGAGCTCAGAAAAGAACATATAACTACTCCATGAATTCCCTGCCTTGAAAATAAAATAAAAAAACGAAGCATGAAAACAAACAAAAACATCTGGAAAAAAAAAGCTGAAATTCCCTGTAATCTTTACAACCTGAAGAAACAAAAACATAAATAAATATATAGAACCTACTAAATGACTCTATTATCTTTTTCTAAAAAGATGTTTGATTTCTACAACTTAGAAGATCCAACATGACAGTTGAGATCGTATGACTTAGAAGCATATAATCATTTCACCTATTACTCCATCTGTTAAATATCTGGGAGAAAGTATAGTTCTTGCTTTGTTAATTTCTAAGATTTGATTTCCAAGAAAAGAACATTTTAGAAAACATGTGACAGGTAGACTTAGAATTAGTGCTGTTATATCAATTACATTCCTTTTTAATGTTGATGAATTTTGAATAATCAATCCTGGATTCATTTTATCAGATTATACTAGAACTCATTAGACAATACACTTGATCAAAAGTTAAAAATGATTCCACATTGCATGCTCAAGAATTCATGTGGTTCTTAACAGAATCATGAGACAGGAGAAAGACTGTGGTAATTAATCCTTCCAGAGAGAGGGGAATAATGACTACACTCAGATATTTATATTCTCAAGTCAGCAAAAATGTCCTCAATCTCTTCTATAAATCTTTAGTAAATTACCAAAAAAAAAAAAAAAGAAAGAAATATAAAACAAGCAAGGTAGATTCAAACTAGATAGGTTAAATTTTTTACAAATAGAGTTAAAAAATAATGACAATGGGCAAAAAAATAAAATGCCTTTACAATGGAAACAACATTGTTAATAGCATAAATGACTGACACTAGATAACTCCTAGTGAGACACCTGAGCAGGATCCAAAATTAAGTGTGTAGAATTCTTACCACAAAGCCTTAATTTAAATCTAACCAGAAGACAACATTTATAAAGTACAAATCATATCACAAATTAAGCTGACTTGTTTCAATAGCTTGACTTTTCTTTTTTTTTTTTTTTTTTAAGGCGGTAACTCTTCTAGTTGAATAGTGTCTAAAGCTTTATAAGAATTAAGTATAATGTATTCTGTGGTTTGAATGTGTTTCCCAAAGTGCATGTACTAGAAACTTCATCCCCAAATTCATATGTTGGAAGTGCAGCCCTTGAGAAGTAATTAGGGTTAGATGAAGTCATAGAGCTGGATCTCCTATGATGTCATTAGTGGCTTTGTAAGAAGAGGAAGAGAGACCTTGGTTGGCATGCTCCCTTTCTTCACTGTGTAATGTGCTCTATACAGGAAAAAGGTCCTCACCAGATGCTGGCACCTTGATATTGGACATCCCAGTCTCCAGAACTATGATAAAGAAGTTATTTTCTTTGTAAATCATTCAGTTTCTGGTATTCTGATACAGCAAAAAATGAACTAAGATACAATGTTCCTTAATTGAATCTTGGCTCTACACAATAACAAAATAATATCTACAGAGGACATGATTGGGAAAACTGAGGCCATTTTATACTAGATTATATGTTAGATAAATCTATTTCATCAATTTAATTTTTTTTACAAGAATTAGGTAATTATTAGGATTGTATAAAAAATGTCTTCATGCTTTTTATTGGTTCTAATTTTCGAAAGTGCCATGCAAAAGTATTTGGAGTCATGGTTTATGTGGCTTACTTAAAAGTTATTCAAAAAATTTCTGTGAATGTGTGTGTGTGTGTGTAAAGAGAGGTAAAGTGGTAAAATATTAATTTGTACATCTAGCTAAAGAATATATTATTTGTATTATGCTATTCTTTTTACATGAAAGTTGGTTTGAAAATTTTCAAAATAAAAACTTTGCGAAAAAGAGAAATTTTGTGCAATTTGAAATTGTGGGGTCATCAAGTCCATAAATTCTTGATCTTTTTTTATCATGGGAATATTGCTGATAAGCAGTTATGCTCTTGAACAAAGCCTTTAATGCATTCTAGTTAGAATCATTTTGCAAGTTGTCATGAATAATTTCAAATCAATTCTTGGGGCATAACACATGCACAAACATTGCATGTGTAAAGCTATGGGCAGTGCAGGACATTTTCAAATTAGTAATGGACAAGATGGAGGTAATAATGCTTTAAGAATATTGAGAGGTACAATATACCATAACATTACATGCAGTGACCATCATGGAAAAATAAATATGGCTCCTATTGAAGTAAAGAAATCAAATGATGTTAATTCTTTTTAGGTAAAACTACTCTGTGAATAACCCATAATCTAACACGGGAACTCATTAAAGTTTGAATGTATGCCAGGTAAGCAGCAGGTTTTCACTAGATGTTTCTTGAATGTAATCAGGACCCTATAAAGAAAAGTACAATGATCACACATACTCTGAGAAATTGTTTGTTTTTACTCACAATTCATATTAATACTGCTGGTGTTTTGATTTCGCAGAGAAAAGTAAGCATGAAAACTTTTTACTGTTGTCTGCCATTAACTGTATGTGGCTTCTATAAGAAAGCATTAGCATGCACACTCTGATGAAGGAGAGTTTCCAAAATAATAACAACACCAGCAGAATTGCTTAACAATAAAATCACTGTTATTTTTTCATCTCTCAGATATTGTTTTTATTGCCTGCTAATTTGAAATTCTGTAAGACTCAGATAAGTAATTAATATAATATGCATTGCTATTTTTGAGTGGCATTTCAGATTTTTCTTTGGCTGAAAATTAACTAAAGAGCCTTGAGGAATAGAAATTGAAAGTCTGGAAAACATTCACTATAGTTTTGTTAAGAATTGTTCAGGAGTTTTAGAATACATAAAGTAATTAGAAACAAAATATGTAATTCACAAATCAGTATCATCTCACAAATTCAAACATTGAAAGCAATTTTATAGGGAATCCATTGGAAGTGCAAGCTGTTGGAAATCACCAGCTACTGGATTTTATACTACCTAGAGACGAAATTCTATAAACATAATTGAATTGCCTCTCTAAGCTGATACTTTTAGTTTTGTTGAATAATTAGGAAGAGGTATCTTCTCTAATGACTACAAATTATTGGGATGATAACTGTTTCAAACATCTTCAACTCACTTTAAATTAGCATTGGAAAAAAGATTCTTTTCTATGAATTACCATCCTTCCTCCAAAAAGGCATCAGATAACATTTATTGAATTTTGTAACAACAGATACTGCAATTTTTGTGGTTTTTTTTCTTTCTTTCTTTTCAAGTAAGGGAGTTGATGCACAGAAAGAAAGACAAAATGACTAGCTAGGCCTGGGGTCTGGAGAATAGCAGATGCAGAAGTAAATTCAAGTCTTTGGTGTCCTGGATCAGTGCACTTTCTAGTGAATTAAATGCCTTTGTTCTTTGAGGGTCAAAATAGCTCTCTATTGCCTATGATCTGTCATTGCTCCAGTTATTGAATTTTATAAGTACAAAAAAGAAGGAAAAAATTACTGTTGACTTTGCCTTATGTAATATGCAAAGAACTTTAGCAATAAAAATTGTACAAAAAATAAAGGGATTACTGATTATGGAAATTTCTAAGCATGTAATCAAAATGGAAAACTCGAATCCTAGATTTAATAAGAAATAGTATGAAGCTATATTAGTGACTACATATTAGCAGATTCCAGCAAATACTCTGAAGTTGAAATTAGAGTCACTGATTAATTTTTAAAACACTTAACTCCCTTAGAGATGCCAATTTGGCCGTGTTTCTAGTCAGAAAATATCCTTGTAGGAACCAAAGTGAAGTTTAGAGAGATCCCTGAGTAATTATAACACAAGGCGACTCATGAGTCAAAAATATAAATGTGACAACTCAGTCTGTGACTGTCTAGTAGGAGAAAAAAAAAAAAAACTGGAACCTAAGACCAGATTTGGTTTAAAAACTAGCCTTCCTTTCACCATCTACAGTATTTCTAAAGACAAAGCAACATGGCTTTCTCCACTGGATCCTTTGTCCTTCCTTTTCAGAGTGATGACTGGGTCTTACATTGTCACTACCCTGTACAAGTTTCAGAAGCATTGGATTTCATCATAATGACAATATTGGGAACTGGTATCATTTAATAATAATTTAATAAGAAGATTAATAATTTGCTTTAGGGGATATTGCTAATAAATTAATAAAACAAATTTTAAAATAGTGCTACTCCAAGCCTCATTTGTTTTTGTTTGTTTGTTTCTTTTTCTCCACTCAAGGCCACACTGTTCAGAGTGCAACAGTTAGGATCCCGTGACCCATGAAACATTAGGTATTGCAAGACAAAATATAGTGGGCCCTCCACATGTACAGGTTCCATATCTGCAAATTCAACCAACCACTGGCTGAAAATCTATGAAAAAACATAAAACTGTACAGGCATATGCAAACTTTCTTGTCATTATTCTCTAAATAATATAGCATAACAATTGCTTACATAACATTTCCAGTGTCTTGGTTATAAGTAATCTAGAACTGATTTAAAGTATATAGGAGGACATGTGTTGGTTATATGCAGATGATAGTCTATCTTATCTGAGACCTGCACATCCTCAGATTTTGTTATTTATAAGGGATCCTAGGACCAATCCTTCAAGAATACCAAGGAATGACTATACTTCTAAGAGGTCAGATTCAGTATAACCAGAATCACAAGCACAATGACTCCATGGTAAAGAAAGACATGTTAAGAGCAAGGGAGAATGACTTGAATTATACATAAATTAGAAAAATAATCGATTTCACTTTAATCTGACTGATAATATTTGAATGAGGTAGGTGATGATTTGAGCCTCACTCCCCCTCCCCCACAGGCTTCAGTTGCTGTTTATCATCTCTCTCTTTTTGTGTCTTTTTCTCTCTTTCTTCATGTCTGTCTCTCTCCCAAGGACAAACTATCAAATATTTATTAGACACTAAATAAGCAATGATGCATTGTTGTATTACTAGAGATCAGAGAATTTCTAAATTTTTAACATGCTTATTTTTATACCACCTCTTACTGGATTTAAACTTAATAAGACAAATATTTATTCATCTTCTCTTATTAGGAAACAAGAGAAGAATTTAGGATAATAACATACTGATCTACTGATTTAACATAGCTAGAGAAATAGATAAAGCTTCTATTCATTTATCTCTCTTAATGGCCCTACAAACCAGTCACATACCAAGTCTCATCCTCAACTCCACAGAATTCATTCAAAAACTATGGATTTCAACTCTGTTTGAACAGGATATTCCTGTTTTGAGGCCCTCCTCATTTCATTCCTAGAAGCAGCAGTTTCCAAGAGCCTGTTATGGGTCAAGTATCTTTGTTCTAGGCACTTATTGGACAAAACAGAAGAGTTCTGCCTTACATTCTAGCAAAGGAGAGAGAAAGACACTGGCATAACAAAAAAAATAATAAATTACATAGTATGGTACAGAATAACCAGTGCTTTGGAAGGAGGAATGGCACAGGATGTAATGGATTGTGAGTGCACAGTAAGAGAGCAGACATTTGCAATGTTAAATAGGTGATCAGGAGAATCCTCACTGAGAAGATGACATTTGACCCAAGACTCAAGCTCAGTGAGAAAATTAAGCCTGTGTTTATAAGGCAAAGGTCCTAAA
Source organism: Marmota monax (assembly GCF_021218885.2). Lineage (NCBI taxonomy): Eukaryota > Metazoa > Chordata > Mammalia > Rodentia > Sciuridae > Marmota > Marmota monax. Next base: position 4,350,861 of record NW_026692486.1, on the reverse strand, counting down.
ATGGCAGCATGTCTAGCATGTATGAGGACGTATAGGGGTCATTGGGGCTGAAAAGAGAACCAGAGCAGAGAAGAAAGAAAGGAGGTCAGGCAGGGGATAGGAGCCTGTATGCTATTGATTGTAAGAACTTTGTCTTTTACTCTGAGTGATTTGGAGAATCATTGCAAAGCTGAGGAGAGAGAAGACATGACATGATTCGGTTTTAAAAGAATCTCTCCGGCTGCTGCATTGAGATTTTTCTACAGAAGGCAACAATAGAAGCAAGAAGGCCAGTTAAGAGTTTATTACAGAAATCCAGAAATCCATTTCTTGCTTTGTCTATAAAAATAAACTTCAGTAGGTCTTAGTCCTTATGCCTTTCAGTCCATCCATCATCCTGACATCAGTTATTTTCTGAAATACAAGTTTGATCATGTGACTTGCCCATTTCAAAATTTCAATGGTTGCCTGTTGCCTACAGAATTATGTCCAACCTCTTCATACAAATGTCTTCAAATTCTGACCTCAATCTATTTTTCCAGATTAATCTCCAACTGCTTTCCCCATGCCTGACGTTTTTGCTTTAGTTATAAAAGGTCAGCTGCTGTTTCCTGAACGTGCCATGCTCCATCATGCCTCTGGGCCTTTGTGCTTGTCATTCCCGCTGGTAAGAAAACACATTTCTTTTTTCTGCCTGGTGAACTTTAAATTTCCTTATTGAGATTCAGCTCAGTCATGATCACTTCTGGGAAGCCTTCTCTGGTTCTCTATTGCAAGACTAACCCTTTTTTCACTATCTTTCATGCCTGCCATTGCCTCCCTCCTAGGACTGCTATTCCCTCTGAGTCAATTCTTTGTGCATCTGCCTCTTGGATGGACTATGAGCTCTGTAGGGTACAGAAAATGACCTGTTTTTAATATCTTATGTCTTGGGTTACAGTCTATCACAGAGGAGATATTCAATGATTTTTTTGGTTGTTGTTAAATAGGTGAGCATACAAAAATAACTTTAAACATAAAGATCTCATGCTAAATAATCATGCAAACATAAATTGAAAAATTAATATCGGATGAAATAGAAGATAAGAAGGATACAAATAGGAAAAGAAGAGCTAAAACTATCTCTAACAATGAAAATCACCTGTATAGAGTTTTTGGTAGTACGGTCATTTTGATAATACTAATTTTGCCTATCCAAGAACATGGAAGATCTTTCCATCTTCTAAAGTCTTCCTCAATTTATTTTTTTTAGTGTTCTGTAGTTTTTATTGTACAGGTCCTTCAGTCCCTTTGTTAGACTGATTCCCAAATGTTTTATTCATTTTTTGAGGCTATTATGAATGGGATGATTCAACACATGGAAATCAATAAATGTAATTCATCACAAAAATTGATTTTAATGGAATCATATGATTACTTTAATAGATGCAGAAAGCATTTGACAAAATACAGCATCCATTCATGTTTAATTAAGATAGAAGGAGCATATCTCAACATTGTAAAGGTACACTCATACACTGCTGGTGGGACTGCAAATTTTTGCAGCCCATATGGAAAGCAGTATGGAGATTTCTTGGAAAATTGGGAATGGAACCACCATTTTACCCAGTTATCCCTCTCCTTGGATTATACCCAAAGGACTATAAAGCTATGTATGACACACCCAAGGCCAATATCATTCTAAAGGAAGAAAAACTGAAAGATTCCCTATCAAAATAGAAAGAAGAAGGGATGTTCACTTTCACCACTTCTATTTAAGCTATTTATTAAAAAAAAAAAAAACATAATAAAACGGAGAAGAGAAATATATTCAACCAATCATTGGTGTGGTTTTTACAAGGAAAGGGTAGGGGCCGGAAATAGAGCCATGAAATTGTTAAAATTTATATAATATAATAATACTTAATTATGTTGGGAGTAAAATCCAAAGTCCTTACTGAAGCCTACAAAATCTTACAACTTGTGCCCTCCAGGTATTTTTATTTTCTTATCAACCATGTCTATTTCCATTGTTGGATAGCTCTATTTCACACACATTTGACTTCCTTCCTGGCCTCAGAATATTCCAACCTGGGCCTTCAGCAGTTTGTCATTCTGCCTAGAACTTTCTGTCATGCTTGCCTTACCTCATGAGCCTACCATAGCTCACAGAAAGTAAAATAGAAACTGAACTTCTATACTCAAACCCTGGATTTCTCTCAATCTAACTGAGCATATGTCCTTCTAGAATACTGTATAATTTATGTTTTTGTTTTTGTGTGTGTGTGTGTGTGTGTGTGTGTGTGTGCGCATGCGCTTTCTGCTTATGCTCGGTTACCCCACACAGGAACAAAGCTCCAAAAGAAATAATATTTTGTTTGTATTTTTCACCAATATAACGTTAACACCTAGAACAGTGCCTAACACTTGTAGTGGCTTTATAATTATTTATTTAAGAGCTTTCATACAAATGAATATAGTATTTCATATATCCATGTATAATAAAATGTTTTAGTAAAAGCATAGGGAAAATATTACAAAAAATTCCAAATTATTGATTTTGGGAAATCAGTGTATGTGAGTGAACATTGTCTTTGTAAAAATATTGATAAAACTACTAAAATATAACATAACTGAGGACTATACATTACACAAAATGGGATTAATTTTTCATTCTTGGAACTTAAATTATGTGGTTCAAAAGTAAAAATCTTAGATCATTTTTAATGAAATCATCCCCCAACCAGGTTTTGTAAGCATGAAGGTCTAGCTAATTTTCCTTTATTTTGAATTGATATATATTCTATTATATAACTTAAATATATTAATAGTAATAAATTACATAAATTTTAATATTATCATTTGGTTTTGAATTTAGATATTTTTCTTTAATTTGATCACCTAAAGAAACTTATAGAATAAAACTTTGGAGGCAAAATGGATTTTTCTCATTTTTCATCCATTTAAAAGTGGTTCTTTGAGTGAATAAATAGAACAAAACTAGTTATCTCCCATTCTAAGTAAAAATGAAGAACATCTATAACAGATATAGCAGAGAATTCTTGACAGAATATAATTATCCTGATAAGAAAAAAGAGATTAATTTCAAAATCAAACCAGTTTCTAGAACAGCAATTATTTTCTGAAAAGTTTTCTTGTCTCAGTTTACTTGAGTAATCACAACTAGAAATGTTCACCTTTCCTTGTGAGGTCTAATGGATGAATATATAACTTTAGAAGTATGTGCCATGTCAGAGCCATATCAGCAAGCAGTTCACTGAACTTGCATTGTGCGGAGAATTACCGATAAATGAACTGAGAAAATCTGGTACTACTATGGGTAAATTGGGAGAACAAGTTGAAAAAATCCAAAATCAAACAATCCAAAAACCAGATGGCTCATAGGAGAATTTAATTGTTATACATAAAATTTAATCTGAAACAGGCACTGTTAAGGTAAGTTACTCTTTAAAACTCATATGGTATAGTAGGCAAATCTTGGTGACTAATAATCTCAGCATGTTTCTGCTTTTTAAATGGAAACATTCCATTTTCCAATGGCCTGTCCACGAATTTACCAGACAAGCAGAAAGAAAAAGATCATAAGAAAATAGCAACATACAGATATTCTTATTTCTGAGACTTAAAATAAGAAAAAAATTTTGTACCCATTATTCAGATTTGAATTGCAGATTTTGTTATTTTATACTACACATCATTTGAAGTCACTTTAATGACATGTTGGCAACTAAGAATTATCATAAAAGAGAAAATAAAGTGATATCCAGCTATATAATGGTAATTTTATTTTTTTAAATGGAATGTTGATTAAAATGTGAAAGTGAAGAAATTAAGAGAGCTGTTAAATGTGACTTTATTAATGTTCAGAGTGCTTGAGGCACTTGGTGTCATACCATGCAGCAATACAATGAGAGATGCACACTGCCATTTGTACGTAATTTCTGGAGATGTTTGCATAGGAGCCCAAATGATACTCAAGTTATAGTTTGAATATAAAGTGTCCCTCAAAGCTCATGTGTGAGACAATGAAACAGTTTAGAGATGAAATGATAGGGTTATGAAAGACTAAATCCAATCAATAAATTCATCCACTGGATAATTAACTGGATGGTAACTGTAGGCAAGGAAGATGTCATTGGAGGCGGTAGGTCATTGGTGGTATGCCTTTGGGGTTTATATATTGCCCTGGTAAGGAGAGCCCTCTCTCTCTCTCTCTCTCTCTCTCTCTCTCTCTCTCTCTCTCTCTCTCTCTCTCCTTTCTGGTGTGACCATCCCAGCAGTTTTCTTCTGCAACACATTTTCACCATGATGTTGTTCCTCATCTCAGATCCCAAGAAATGGAGTCAGCCATTTATTAACTGAGACCTCTGAAACTATGAGCTCCCATATTAACTTTTCCTCCTCTAAAATTGTTCTTGTAAGGTCTTTTTTTTTTTTTTTGTCATAGCAGTGAAAAACCTGACTAAATTAGTTCATTCATAATTTTAATTTCAAATATCTCTCCTGAATTCTTAGACCTTTTACTCTGAACACAATATTGTTTGAGTCACAAGAAGTTCTTTTGGTCACTGTCACAATCTATACATTTTAAAACAAGGTATTTTCTGATCTCTACATACTGGCTTCACATTTGGCTTTCCCAAATATGAGTATGTTCTACATGAGTAGAATCAAAATTCAGGACTTAAAAAAAATATCACTTGAGGAGCTGAGACTGTGACTCAGCATCAGTGCACTTGCCTGGTATGTGTGAGGTACTGGGTTATAATCTCAGTACTGAATATAAATAAATAAAATAAAGGTCTATCAAGAACTAAAAAATATTTTTAAAAAATCACTTGAATGTAAGGCTTTATGTTCTTTCAACTGCATTGTTCCCCAAAATTTCCCCTGCAAACACTCTCTCACTTAATTTTTTTCCAGATCAATACCTTGAGAACAACTTCATACACATTTTACAAAATCGTTGTCTGGGCTAGGAGATGCTGTTTATAGCTACAAGGCAACTCCATGCGTGAAACTAATAGAATGACATCTAACTTTGGCATTCATATTTATTCACAACAAATTATTTTTTCCTTCCTTCTCTCCACAAATATTTACCAAGTACCTACTAGATGCCACACATTATTCTCAACCTCCTGGGGCTTAGTAAATGAGCTATACTGCATCCATTTATTTTCAAAGTATTTTAAAGAGATATGTGAAGTGCATAGACACATAAACACAATTCTAAAAGTTTATATTATCCAAAAGCTATTTCCATGTGTGTGTGTGTGTGTGTACATTCTGAATTCTGCATGAGTTTTCAGAGATCATGGGAATAAGAAGAACTGCTAAGAGCCATAGCCAAGTAGTAATGATGCATGGCATTTTTGGTTGAAAGGTGACACCAGCAAGCCATTGAGATGATATGATTATGTTAAGATCTGCATTCAAATGGATATTAGACCCCTGCTGTCCACCTCGGCCTGCTACTTTGGAGCTCTAGCGGGACTCCCAAAGAGTTCCCATTGGTTGGGAAAGTGCGGTAGAAGGGAATTCCGGAGGAGGGATTTCCTGTTGGGTTAGTGTGGCCCAGGAGAACGCCCCGTGTGTGGGTCGGCATATTTCCCGGGAGCATACAGGGCATTGGCAGGAGTTTCAAAAATAAAGTTTGTTCCTGTTTGAGTGGCTCATGATTTTGTGCCCAGCCAGACTGCGGCAAACAATTATTTTTAAATACCTTTAGAGGGAAATGCTTTGTGTAAGCTACTCAGTGGTGACTGGCCAGAACAAGTCCAATCAGACCTTTAGTCATTTGGAAGTGTTTTTCTTGACTCTGCTGGAGCTGTGCCAGCAGTTACCCAAGGAGGCATTGGGTAAGAAGCACTGAGACAAAAGCTCCACATTGCACAGTGGTGGCTAGTGCATGCCTATAATCCCAGTTGGCTCAGGAGACTGAGGGCGGAAAATCCTGAGTTCAAAACCATCCTCAGCAAATACAACTCAGTGAGACCCTTTCAAAATAGGGCTGCGGATGTGGCTCAGTAGTCAAGTGCCCTGAGTTCAACCCACAGTAACCCCTATAAAAAGTTCCACATTAATTTCATTATTATGATTTTAAAGAATTAAGGACAGGTTTCCTTGGGGGAGGAGGAAAAAAATTCTTACAGCTATGACCCATCTTGTAAAATGGCATAAGATTAATTTTCGCTAGAAAGAGTTGGAAGATATGGAGTAATCCAGATTTCTTCATCTTTTTTGAAACTGAAGACATTAGAAATTTCTAGATAGATCAATCATATTAAGAAAAATTTTAAACTATTAATGTTAAAATTATTTAACACCTATTTTTCAATAATCACAAAAGGGCAATTGTTACCATTTTGTCAAATTTGTTCCAAGTATTATGTTAAGAAAAAGATACTGATAAAGTTGAAGCACAAGTTGACTTACACATAGAAATCCTGCAAATGTAGGAGTCACGAATTCTGCTACTTGATCATTTGCCTCTAAAACATATTTATTTGCCAAAGCTTTGCCATGATGGAAATATGATTCCAAAGCAGTGTAATGCTACTGGAAGTGGGAACTTTTCCAAGTTCCCCCATCTCCCTGGACATTTGTTCCACATACCATTTTGAGGATTCCCTTATAGGGAGAAATGATAAACTGGCACGTATTTCTCTCCCATAATTTCCTTTGCTTTTAACTTAGACAATTGTCTACATCTTACTTTGGCATGTGGAATTTCTATTATAGCCTCAGTTCTCTACCTGGCTTAGAATAAAACTGACTACTCAAGTTTAACTCTATCAGTACTGACTCTTCATATGTTAATGGAGCTTAAGGAATTTAGAAAATCCTCTTCTCAGTAATGCCTAGCTTTCTAGAATATTGTCTCACAAAAGTCTCAGAAATTCTTACTGACTTTATTTAATGGCTAATTTGACAGTCAAAACCTAGTAATAATTTTATTGCTCTAGTTGGTATCTTTTCAAGAGTTAAGCATCTTGGGGTGCCCTTAACAGAAAACTAGAGGGAGAAATTATTTAGGAGCAATAAAAATTAATCAGGTTAATACTTTCCAAATTTTATGCAATTCCATTATATAATATGTATAGTATTTTGTATACATTTACATACTTGGCTGTTGAAAAGTTCTACATAATTTCATTTTTAAGATCTCTAATTGAATTGGGCTTCATCTTTGTAGAATTTCATTCCATTCCATTTTAATATAAAGGAGAGATTACAGTTATACAATGCTGACCCTAAGTGTCTTAAAATATCTTAAGCCATATAAAGTGGTCTCTTTCAAAAAATCAGAAAATAATGTATGTTCCGAAGCAATTTCCTCATGAAACAGTTAAGTGATGGCTGGTAACTCTCTCTGGACTTATCCTCTTGGTGTCATAACCTTTTTTATTTTTTTTTCTCTTTAACACAATAGGCATTTACTTTATTAATAATAACAGTATGACCTCCTTAAGCAAATAAGTCTCTAAGTATATGTGAACTACATACACAAATCTAAGTGTTTTATATGTGAACCATCTAGACTGTCAATTACCATCATAATCAGCAATCCAGAGCCCAGAGCATACAAACCCAGTAAGTGAGAAGCTTTGCTGCATGCCATCAAGGCCATTTTTACTCCTGCAATCTGAGCTGCCACCTGAGAGTGGTACCAGCTTCATCAATGCCCTGCAGCTTCAATTCTTAATTATAGACCTTCCCACACTCATTGCCTTAACAGAATCCGCTGTTTAATGTTAAGCATCCTATCCTGTACCTCAGTTGGTAGGTCAGTAAGGCTGTCCTAGCCAGTAAGAACCATGTGGATTTGCAGTGTTGGAGAGAAATGAGGATAATAAATGTGGAGAAAGAGACCAAACAAGTAATGGAATTCAAGTGAAGCACCAAGGGCATGCCCAAACAAGAGTATAAAAATAATATAAGAAAGCAAAAAAAGTCAGGACAACAGAAAGACCATAAAGCAGGGAACAGTTCTAGTTGTTTGCTGGAGGACTTTTGGTTCAATTTACACCTGCTTCAGGTAACTAGTAGGTAGAGATGAGGAAGAACACCTGGGAAGAAATGGACTGAACTAGAATCTTAAATTTGGGTTTGCACTAGAATGAGTCAGTTTAAAGCTCCTTCTAACTTTATTCTCCACATTGCTCAAACCTCTGAATTTGTGAGGCAATTTCAATAATACTTAGAAAATCTAAATAGAATCATAGAAAGGCAATAAGACTAAAATATTTAAAGTGCATAGTGTTTATAATTTGCATAACCTGAATCTTTGTCAAGTTAATGCCTTACTTACAAATAATTGGGTAATATGTGAATATGCATTTTTATTAAATAAGTATTTTCTGAAATCTTAAATCATGTCAGATATAAAGGGGAAAATGTGTTTCTTTATGGTATAGGAAAAGTTCACCCTTAAAAAGTTTACAGTCACTTTGGAAACCAGATCTATATTTTCATTAGGGTAATTGAAGCATGTGGGAACAATTTACCATTACCAATTAATTTCCTGGAACACCATAGCACACATTGAGGCCTAGGTTAGGTAGCTGGAGGACAAGGAGAAGACATGTTATAGTGGAGAACTGAGGTCCCCAGGCCAAAGCAACTGCAGAGGCATGAGTGATCTCAAGCCTGGGTCACCTTGGTCCAGCCTACAATTGTGATTCCTAGAACTGTGAGCCGTGTTACATGTTTACAATTTTGAGCCACCAAGTTTTAGAGTGATTTATTAAACAAAAAAAGATATATGATATTGTATCTTTTGAAAATAAACTAAGTCATGAAGTTATTTATGTGCATACCTCATCTTGAGGTCTAGACACTATGGTATTTGAATTTGTGATCAGGGTCTGTTTGTGATCATCTTTGATTTCTTCACTACAACAAGCACAGTGATTTGGAACATAGAGTAAAATCTCAGGAATGAAAATTTTTGGTTCAGATAAATGTTGTTTGAGGACAGAGGGCAGAAATTAATATAGGCACAAGCTAAAATGAGAGCATTAGCTTCTGTACTTGTTCTATTGACATTCCAGAAGTGGTCATACATCTATCTTAATCTAAACAAATGAGTACCATTCTGATTAAAGAAGTCTTATGAATTTTCAAGGTCAAGCACATTGGTCTACCTTCTACACGTTCTTGAAAATCCTAGGAAGAGGCATTTTTTCTTAGATGAAAGGGAATTTCTTTTTATCAAATGATATAGAAAGCATATGACTCCTGCTAATGTTGGCTGTGTGTGCCTGTGTGTGTGTGTGTGTGTGTGTGTGTGAAACAGGCATATATTGTAGCTATTCTTTTACTTGACCCATGAGCTGTCAGTGCCTGGTGGTGTTACCTTCGTGCATATTCTCTTCACTGCCAGCACAAATCAGTAGAGCCATTTAAGTTATCCTCCTGTTGGGCTTCTGAGGAAGAGAATTGACAGAAGAAAGCAGAGTCTGTGGAAATAAACTGAGGCTTGCTGACCTATTTTCTGAATTAAGATGATATCCTCTCAGCCATTTTCTCTCTTAGTTGGCATGGCAAACATTATCAGCACACATAATACACCAACGTATGGTAGTACTTGACAACAAATTGTAAAAATGTGATGTGACTACCCCTAGAGTTTATATAGAAGATGTTTTATAAACTTTGAAATCTGTATTATACTAACATGCATGTTGTTTGGGGAAAACAATCAGCGAGGCTGTAAAAAAAATGTCTTGATGGTCGTTTTCTAAAATGTATTACCTAAATTACTATTAATAATAGCATGACAAGATAATTAACACCTGCACAGCATTTTTTCATTTTAAGAGTACTTTAGAAATATTAATTGCATAACCTCTTCAACACCCCACTTTACAGCTAGAAAAACCAAAGCAGAGGTTAAGTGATTTGTCTAAAGTAAAAATACCCTGCATAAAATTTAGCAACATGCCCCTGATATCCCTGCTTTAACCTTAGACCAATGAGTGACCTGTCTTCTCCCTTATTATCTAGGATCAAGAAAACCGAGCATGGCATTAATATAATACTCTACCACTGGTCATGATAATAGTCAATAGTCCACTTACTGTATTATATTTTGATAATACCTCCTGCAAAGGAATAAAACCTAATGAAAAATCAAACAGTAAGACAACTAATTAAAATCTGAGTCTCTTATTGCTGTTCCTAATTCATAAATACAAAATAAATTGTGAGCATTTTTGTTGGTGGGAGATGCTTTTGTCCTCTCAACTCAATAAAAAAATGAATAATTCGTCAATAAAGTTAGGAGGGAAGAAGAAGACATGGGTGAAGACAATTCAGAATATTCAGACTTCATACATATGGTCATAGGCCAAGTGATATGGTAAACTGGCATAATACCTCAGGAGATGTCATTCAGCAGAGGAGTGTTGAGTAAGAAATATTGGTACTTCACTTATCTATTATCTATTTCATTTGCAACTACCTGGACTATTTATTCTGTTCCATAGAGTTGGCATAATACCAACTTGGTGAATACTTTCTTATTTATGTGAAATTTAAGCTCTAGCTATTGGGAAAAAGTCTGTGCAATTAGTACTACTTAATAAAAGTAGTTCAAGCCTGTGTAGTGGTGATGTAAGTTCTGTGATATCATGTCCATGCAACATGTAAAAACAAACTAGAAGCTTTTTTACATTTGATTAAGCATTCTTTCCAAAATCTACCAGGTCCACAATAATATCTCAACAGGAAAATTAAAACATAGAGCAAAAGAAATGCTCTCATTTAGTGAATAAGAAGACTAGTCTCCGTGGTGAGACTACAAATGAAGAGATTCAAATAAACTAGGGCAGATAATAAAGCAACAGAAAATCTAGGCATTTCATTAACTAACTGGCTTCAGCCTGGTGGAAAATATGCTATTATAGGTAAATAAAGTAATTTTATATGAAGCTGTTCTTATAATCAAAATCTATTAGTGTCTTTACTAATTTAGTTAAAATTATAGAAAAATATCAAACACTATGGAATTACATTATCTTGAATCTTTTAAGCTGTAATCTCTGAGAAATGTCAACATTTATTTTAATAGAATTTATAAACCATACGCTTTCTAGCATTATGGCAGAATAACTACCCCAAATGATTTCTTCTGATGGAGCATGAAAGGATTATAAAAGAAAGAGAAATAGAGAATGTATACTGCAGAAAATGTGTGAAGACAGGGAACCCAAGGATTTCAAACAACCCATAGCTAATTTTGGCTTCCATTTTGACAGTTCTGGGGTTACCGAGAAGATAAAGCCAAGGGACCACTGAAGGTGAGATGTCTTATGGGAAGCGACATCAAAAAGCTGAGTATGTAAAGAAATGTAACATGAATTATAAATAAATTCATCATTCAAAAGAAGAAATCAAGAACAATGGCCATTTTGGGAGGAAATATGTAATTTACTCTGAGAAAGTGTAACCACGACTCAAATCTTCTGTAATTTTATGTTTGAAATCCAGGAAAAGTTTCTAGTCTGAACAACCTCTGAATGTTCCACGTTCATAGTGTACTGAGGTAACTATTAAAAGCAACCATATATCCTCTATGAAAAGAATAACTTTTGGTACAACTTGAAAACATTTCTTCAGCTAAAGATACAAGAAAACTGAACACTTCACCATCAAAAATTATAAATATCAACCAGGCTATGTGAGTGAAATCTACCCCAAACAACTGTGATAGCCATGGAGATGCATTGCCCCCTGACAGATGGTTGTGCTGCCTAGGTGTAAGGAGTGAGGGGTAGACATCCTCTTTTAGGAGTCACCTCAGCTTCAGATAACAGTTTTGTCCAAAGTTAAACCCTCTTGAGTCTGTTTGCATCTGGTGACAGAGCAAGGTGAGGATAAAAAGGCACAGTCACTTTTGTCCAAGACAATTCCAATGGGCAATATGTACCCCACACAACCTCATCATGATGGTCGATTTCTGTGTGAAACCAACATTGCAGTTTGGCTTCATCTTCCTGTTTTTCACAGGTATCAATACTTAAAAAATTTCTTGTACCTCAGCTTTGATCTCACCATCTACATTAGAGAGTCCAATATGTAACAACAACATACAAAGGGACCTGACACTAAAAGACTGATGACAATAAAGCATCAAGTGCTTACATTTAATAACTTTGTTTAATGTGCTTTAAAAAATTAAAGATAGGACTGGATGTGGTTGCACACTCCTGTAATCAGGAGTGGCTCAGAAGGCTGAGGCAGGAGGATCACAAGTTTAAAGCCAGCCTCAGCAAAAGCAAGGCACTAAGTAACTCAGTGGGACCCTGCCTCTAAATAAAATACAAAATAGGGCTGGGGATGTAACTCAGTGGTCAAGTTCTCCTGTGTTCAATCTCTGCTACCAGAAAAATAAAAGATAAAAAAATAAAAAGAAAGACAGAAAGAAAAAATAAATTAAAGATAGGATTAATATATGAAATGAAAAAGTGATTCTTAAAGAGGACTGAGTAGAGGCTCAGAGATGACAAAACATTCATTGTATGGATTTAACAACAAAATAAACTTAGCAGAAGAGAAAATAAAGTACAAAGTACATTTGAAATTTTGGTTCAAAATGCAGCTCTGAGGAAACACTGATTATATGAGAGAGGTTGAGACATGGAAAAAAATGAGACATTTGTATAAGGGTAATTTCAAAAGAATAAGATTGAGAAAATGGGATTAAAGGTATTATCTAGACAAATAATGCTACCCTCTCACTTGAAATACTCCAATGATCAGATCTAAAAAGCCCCAAGTATATCAAGTCTGATTATAAAAATTCTATATCTATTAAAAATATTGACATTATATAACATGAAACCAAAAGAGACAATTTTTAAAGGAAGCAAAGAGAAAAAACCAGAATAGAATTTATATTGATACTAGAATAAAAGACAATAAACTTCTATATTATATTTACTAATGAAAAAGGAAATATTACACCAGAATATTACATCTAGTTAATATTTATTTTAAAGAATGATGGAGAAACAGACATTTACAAATGACAAAGAGAGGAGCTTATCAACAAAAGCCACACCAAAGAAAACTGTAAACAGAAATTTTTCATGAATAGAAATCATTTCAATGAAAGATCTGAGGAGAAACAGTGAACAAAGATTTTGGGAAATTTTTAAGTAAAACAAGTTGAATCTAAAAGATTGTTATTAGTGTAGACGGACACAGTGGCACATGACTGTAATCCCAGTGACTTGGGAGGCTGAGGTAGGAGGATTGAACCATCAAAACCTGTAGCAATTTAGTGAGAGCTTAATCAACTTAAGGAGACCCTGTCTCAAAAATAAAACGTAAAAAGGCTATGGATGTGGCTCAGCAGTGCCTCTGGGGACAGTCCCTAGTACCAAAAAAGTTAAAAAATAATATAAATAATAGCGTTGTTACTTGTATAAATAAAGGTACTAACAATAATATGTAAAATAATATCAACTTAAATTTGGAGAAAATTGATTAGATTTAAATAATTTTATGTTTTATATTATTTAAAGGAGAATAAACACTTTCAAATGACTGTTCACTTGATTTTTAAATAATGAATGTAAATCTATGTAGGAACCCCCAAGGAGATTAGAAGCGGAATGGACAACTGAGTACTAAAATGTTAGAAGTTGAGAAAAATATCTTTTAAAAATCTAAAGGAATATCATAACAAACTCTGTCCAATAAAGTATTAAAGAACATATACAGACCATGAGCAAGCTGCGTTTCAGAATCAATGACGTTTTATTAAAAAATTGATAGATATAACTTATAATTCTGATAAATTATAATAGGCAAATAATCTCAGTAGTTGTAGGGATAGTATTCAATAAAATTAGCATTCACTTATGACAAGCTTTCATCAAATTAAGGATAAACACTTCCTTAAAGCTGTTGAAAACTCCTGCAAAACAATTGAAACAACTATTGTTTTTGCTGTTAAAATATTTGGTCTTTCTTTAAAGTCATGACAATTTTTCTTTAAAATCTATTAAAATAATTTTAATTTATCATTAAACTGAAGATTCTCACTAGTTCAGCTTCATTCAAATCAATAAATCAAATAAGGATAAAGTATTCTTGAAGAGAGCCAAAGTAAAAATAATTTATGAGCATTAGTAATTAAAATATAATGGCCAATATGTAAAGATCCATTGAATTTCTACATACTGCCAACAATCAGAATATATATTTTAAAATTATTTGTCTATGTTATTATATGGATAAACCATTTAGAGTAGCAATAGTGTCTAAGAATAAATCTAATAAAAGGTAAGAAGCCCTATAACAGAAAATTATAAATATTGGATAGTAAGTGCAACCTTAACAAATGGAGAAGCCCTACACATGTTTATTTAAAAACTGGACTCAATATTATAAAAATATAGAACTTATCTGCAAATTAAAATACTTTCAAAAAGCAGATAAGAATCTCTTTCCGTATGTATGCACATTTGTATTCAATTCAACAAACTATTTGAAAACCCTATTTTTAAAATGCCCAGGTATCTCCAGCATACTCAAAACACTTTGAAGAGAAAAACAGGAAGAAAAAAATCAGACTTACAGTAAATCAAACTTATTTTATTATACAGTTGTATTTGAATTCCTGGCCACCAGCACAAGCCCTGTGGTCTGAGCTGCTGGCATTTGCCCTTAGCAGGCTCCAGAATGATGGTCCCAAATCCTTCCTCTTCCTTACCCACCTGCCAGGAATCTTGGTGGCCAGCCGCAGCCCAAGTGCTGAACTGGGAACTGCCGCTGTCTGGCTGGGCACAATTCACGAGCCACTTCTAAAGCACAAACGAACTTTATTTTTAGAACACAGGCCACACCACACAAGCTCTTCAGGAATTCCCGCAGAGCCCATCTGCCACCACTGGCTTCCCAGCAGCCTCTCAACCTCCCCCACTCCTCCTGCTCTTGAGGCCGATTGGCTGGGTCGTGTGGGCGGAGCCAAAAAAAGTCCCCCAATGAGCAGCTCCATGATCTGAAAGGGCAGGGAAACAGCCCAATGAGCATCACCGCAGAGGAGCCAATCAGTTGGCAGCTAGAAGTTTGCTGGCGCTGCTGAGAGCCAATCATCAGCTGGCAGCTGGACGTTTGCTGGGGTCCTTTCGGCTGTGGCTCTCAACAGGGAATCCCAGTCCTGAGGCAGCCTCAGCTGAGAGGAGCTGCCAAGAGGCCCCCAGGTGCCAGTGGACTTTGGTTAGAGTTGGAAGAAGGGCTTCAGGGAAATGGTATTTTATAAGATTAATGGGATTTGTTGTAGAATAAAGAAAACATTACACTGTTCCTCCATCCCCACACCAAGTCTTTACAGGAACTCAAATGTGTGACAACAGAGATGTAAAGGTTGCCATCCTGGGACAGTATCCCTGTCTTGGACCCCATCAAACTCCAGGGTTCCACTTCATGGTTCAGAGACCCCTTCCACCTCTGTCCCAGTTTGGAAAACTTTTATAAAAACTGTCTGTAGACATAGATGTTTTCCTTCCTCCTGGCAGCGGAAATTTATCTGGCTGAGTCAAATAACATAGTCTCCTCAACACTATCCACTATTGAGGCCCAACAAACCACTTGTCCAAAGAACATAAGATAGTCTTAGAAAAGAGTTGGAAGCAATTCACCAAAGTGGTCAAGTTCGGGCAAAAGCAGAACTTGAATGGTCCTCTTTTCTTGCTCTCAGTCTCTTGTGCTCAGAAGAGAAGTGACTTCTCACCAGGAAGTGCCTCATATAATGCAGATTTCTCATCCCTCACTGTTGTGAAGGATGCATCTAAAACGTTCTTTGGATGTAGATATTTTTGCTAATGCCAAAGTGGTCTGATGCAGAAATCTGGCAAGAAGGAACTGTGATCCTGCACTGAAGGGTCTTTTGTCTCCAGATGTGGAATGAAGTCATTGAAAATTTTCGTATTCTTTTATTCATTCATTCATTCATTCTTCTGGTGGTGCTGGTGATCCAGTTCAGGACTTTGAGCCTGCTAAGCCAGGGCTCTAATACTAGAAAAATTCCCCATGAATACCCTACATTGTGGGTGGGCAGCTTTCTAAAGCATCTAAGAACCAGGCTGTCCTGGGATGGCAGCCTTATCCAGCCAGAAGCAACAATACACTTCAGGTCTCTGCATTTGAACCACCCCAGGAAAGGATAAGAGGAGGCCCTTGCCAAGGCAAAGGTAGCTTGGAGGAAAATCCCTGAACTTTTCACTGGATGGATAGGTGGAATACTCCCTTGGTTCTCCCCACCTCCTCCTTTCCCTTTGTGGTTCAAGCAGGGAGATTACTGCATATTTTTGGTATGATCAATAGTTCAATGTCTGCCGACACTTGTTTTAACCTCATAGTTTAGACATTATAGGTTACAAGGTGTTCAGTATGCTTGCTTAGGCCCCCTTGATTTTTCAAGGAGCCCTTAGGAACCTCCATAGAAGAAACTTGAAAATGCTTTGCAAGTTTCTGGAAAAATGGCCCAGAAATTAGGGATTAATTTCCCAATGATAGCAGAAACCAAGATTGAGCCTTCTAGAGAAAGGATTTCAGTCTTTGTACTGCTCTTTGGATGTTTTCTGGAGTAAGTGGAAGTTAAACAAATAGGAAGAGGAGAGAGTTTGTTTTCTTTTTTTCTTTCTTTTTTTTTTTTTTGTCTGATGAGGAGATGGTGGTTTCTTCTCCCAGGGATCTTCTGAGCTGGGGTGTTTAAGGCAGTGTAGACTGCCAAATTTTGCTTTCCATGGACTGAAATCACTTGGGGAGGTTTTCGCTGCAATACTGAAGAATTTTGCATTTTAATAAAATACTTATGCAGACACATTTTTTTCCAGTTCTTTTTTAAGACAGTCTTTACTGGGTCAGCACCTCTGTACTGTTTTTGCTATCAGTTGGGTTAAAGAGTTAACCCTGTTTGAGTTCAATAATAAAAGTTATTTTTGAAGTTGAAAAAAACAAAAAGAAAAACAGATATATTAATTAATACATAGGTCCTTGGATTTTTAGAAAAAAAAAACCAAAATAGTAAAAGTCCCACAAATATATAGACACAATTTATATTACAGCTATTGCCACAGGTTAGTGGGGGAAAGAATGGCTTACCTAAAATGTGGCATTGACTTTTTATGTGAAAAAAAAAGTTAAATTTGATCCCTACCTCAGAAAACACATCATTACAAGTGAATTGAAGAATGAAATGTAAAAGTAAAAGCTATAAACCTTTTGAAAACTATAGTATAGAATATCTTTAGTGCCACATGATAAAATGAATTTCTTAGGAAGATACAACACACGTGTGCACACACATACATATCCTACAGGAAATATTGAAAAGCTAGAATATATGAAATTAAGAAATTATTATATTGTAAAGATCCAATGACAACATAAACACTTCCTAGGAGAAGATAGTTTCAGCTCATATATCAAAAATAAGAAAAATGGTCCGAGGATATAGATCAGTGGTAGAATGCTTGCATAGCATGATTAAGGCCTAGATCCAATGCCCTCCTATAGGAAATTTAAAAAAAAAAGGAAGAAGAAGAAAAAGAAAAGGAAGGCAATGAAAGATGAGAAAATATGAATGAAAAAATTATAAGAAGCTCTATAGATAAATGAACCTAAGTCAAAAAAGTCTACCATAAAAAAGTGAGCACAGATGACTCATAATAAATGAAAATATTACCTGTATTATTTAATAAGACAGATACAAATGAAAAATGTAAAACCTATGTATTCACAGGATGGACAAAAACGGAAGAACTTGAAAATACCATGTTACAAAGTGTGTAGAGTAATGGGAAATATAAAGCATTGTTGGTGGAAATTTACACTGTTCATTTTTAAAAAGAGTTTGATACTACTTAGTAAATTTGCAAATATACATACCCTATACTCCAATCAGTTCATTCTTAGAAAATGCCATACAGAAACACTTAAATATATGCAACAGTAAATATATTTTTTAAATGCACACAGAACCAATCTTAATTCAGAAGAGTGAAAAGTCCCAACTAAAATATCCATCAATAGCAGTATGGACAAACAAGATGTTATATTATTCATATACTAGGAAATGAGACAGCTGTGAAAATGAATCTACTACAACTATTATAATCACATTGAATCTATTTCACATAATTCTATGGGAAAGAAGTCACAGAAAAATATACAGAACATTCTTCTTTTCATATAAATATCAAAACAACAAAATAAAACCATGTATTATACAGAAGATGCAAAGCTACAGGCAAAAGGAAATAATTAATACAAAAAAGTAATGTTTTTAGTTAATTCTGAGGAGAAGGGAGGATGAAAATATTAGAGAAGGTCACACAGAGGCTTCTAAAGATATTGATAATCTTATTTATTTATTTATTTATTTTTATGCCAGGGATTTAACCCAGGGGTGCTTAGCCACTGAGCCACATGCCCATCCTGATTTTTATTACCTATTTTGAGACAGAGTCTCGCTAAGTTGCTTAGAGCCTTGATAAGTTGCTGAGGGTGGCTTTAAATTTGCAATCCTCCTGCCTCAGCCCCCAAGCCACTAGGATTACAGTTGTACACCAGCATGCATGGCTGAAAAATCTATATTTTATCTGAGAAATGTGATAATAGATCAGATTAATAGATAAGGTTAAGATGCAAATATGATAAAGAGCTTCTTTCTATTGCTATTTTAAAAATTTCCACAAGCATCTTTTGAATATAGAACATTTTCAGCAAGCAAAAACACATGTTAGACCTAAATCCTTTTCCTTTGTGTCCCATAAACATGTTGTCTTTGAAACTAAACAAATCTGGATGCAAGCTCTGGTTCAACGACTTATCATGTCTGTGATTTGGGGCATGTTTATTTAATCTCTCAAATCCTGCCTTTTAATCTGTAACATAGAATAACATCTATTTTATAGACATGTAAAGTTTTAAGTAAGGTTCTGCATGTAAAGTACTCAGTATGGTACATGCTGAAATAATACTCATGATCAGAAGATATCATTATCTCCATACAGCATGGAAAACTTAAAGTACCAAGTCACATGTTCTATTGCCAGTATTTAAAACATAGCATCATCAAATGAGATAACAATAGCCTTCTGGGGACTTTTTACCAGCTTCCACAATTGTGTAAGGTAAAATTCTACAACAAAGCCTTTTGTGTCTTTATATATTTACATGTATTTATGTCTGCATGTGTATATGTATGTATGTACATTAGATATGTACAATAATATATATGCACATATATACATATATATAATACATATATATCAATAGAAATAGCAAGATACATAATGTGTATAGTACAGTGACTTTATTTCTCTGTTTAACTCCTGACCAATACATACATTATTCTTATAATTTGTAAATAATTGGTATTAATATCATGGCAAAAACTTCTCTATTCCATGTTAAAAGGATAAGACTCAGTGGAGGTTGGTAAGAAACTATAAAGAAGAGGCACATAGAAATTCCAAGTGAAGATGTAGTTCAGGTGAGGTAAACTAAGCGTCTCCGCTATCTTGGTGATAAAGGCCATGTGTTGGGTGCAACAGTAGAATAAGAATTTAAACTAAAAAGGACTAATATAATTGATTGCCCTGTTTTCACTTCAGATGTGTTCAGTGACATGATACTCAAGTCTTTTTACATTGGGAATCCTTAGGGACGTGTTCAGCATTTGAACATAGATCTCACTATGACTACCATCAACACCTCCCTTCCCCAGATGTCTCTTGTACTCACTTTCTACCACTTTCCCTTGGAAGAACAGGAAATGGGAAGTTGAAAGCTTTGGAAATCCAATCTGTCATTCATCCTGAAATAGAATGATCTGTGTCTCAAAGCTACCTTCTTCCTCTAGACTCAGAACACAGGGAATGTGAAAAGTAGTGATATAGTATGAGTCTTACTTAGGTCATGCTATCAGTTCTTTTGCCATGGTGAAGTATGCATTATGAGACTATAGATCTGGACAAAGTCATAAAACTAATTTAATTGCACCTCTTTGTGTTATAGATGAGGAAACTATGGCTTAAGGAAATTATCATATTTTCCAGAGCATATACTTGTTTAGTGGCTAATTCCTAAGGAAAATGGAGTTGGTGTATGGGATATCCAATGAAGATTTTTGTTGTTGTTGTTTTTTGCTTTGTTTTTTTGTTCTTCCTGCTCCAGAGCCAAAAGGTGATTGTGGGAAAGCTCAGACTTTTCCCATTTGTTAATAGACTATGACGATAAATGATACTATGTGGATAGACATTTATTTTCCTTTCCCAAAGTAAGAAACACTAATCTTGAAAAATTTTTTGCATTTCAGTAGAGCATTCAAGGTGGAGTAGAGTATCCTGGAAAATTTAAAGTAATTTTGCTCCTACTTATTTAAAGTTCATGTAGTCATATTGATGATATTTGCCATATTTGCAGTGGTAAACCTGTGAGAGCCAGCAGGAAATCAATGTTAACTCATGTCTGTTTTTCAGTGCTTCAGAGAATCTTCCCCTTGATGGCTAAAGGTTTAAAAGCATCAATAAGTGCTTTTCACTCTCAGAAATGTTCCTTTTTATGATTTGAATAGAACTATTTTTGCTTTTTAGGAATGTTTCTCACTCTCTTTGGATCATGATCTCATTGGGAAGGTGCTAATGAGGCCCTGGTTATAAATGTCATACTCATCTGGGATAGGACAGTCTTTCACAGCTTCATCAAGTCATATAAAAAATAAGTATCTCTGAGATACATGTAAGAATGGGCCAAAGTAAATTTATTTCCCCTACTGGAAAGAAATATGTACCGTTCTTTTTCATGCCCCCCCACCTACCCCTACCTATCCCACCTCTGCTACATGTAAACTCTTTCTCACACACGCATACACACTCAATGTTATCTAAACATATTGTCACAAAAATGTAATTGAATAATACACCAGTATTAGTTATAATCATTAGATAGTAAACTTTGATGCTGGATGGAACAGAATTCAAATCTTTGTTCATGAATTTACAACCTGTGTGACCACAAGCAAGTCACTTGTGCAATGCCTGTTTTGTTTTTGTTTCTGTTTTGATGCTTAAAATAGGAAGAATAATAAAGTTGTGTTTTTTTAGCCACACTTTTGGTGCTGTACATATTATTCTGCAGTGAGAGCTAGGTGGTGAATGCATATAATGCATATAGCATAACGTTCTGTTCTGTGTATTTTTGTAATATTTATTCTCTGTAAAACGAAACAGATTAATTTATACGTTAACTTCAAAGGAGATTTGGGGATTTTCTTTAAAGGGTGGTTTAAAATAAGACACTAAACCAAAGAAGTGTCCTTGGCTAAATGTGTTACCTGCTTGATCTCCTTAGTTATGAAATAAAGACCAGAGAGTAAGTTATTTTTTAATTCATTTTATAGAGTCAAATTGCCTTTTTTCATTATTTTTATTGGCTAATTAGCCCACTCCCATTAACCAGGAAATTGGGAAAGGGAAAAGCAATGTAGGATAAAGGAGATGCATATTGTTGGCAGGATAAATGTGGAAATGGAAAACTAGAACAGTGGGTGGGATCAGGGCTGGGAGGTTTAAGAAAGGAGACCCCAGAATGACAAGATGAGAGCTCAGAGAAAAAGTGGTCTTCCAAGAAGGAAGTAAGAGGGTGATGAGTTTAAATAACGCATCAGTCAATTCTGGGGAAGAAAAAAGGAAGCAGAGGGAGCTTAGTCTCCAACCCTTTCTTTTCTTCATAAAACAGAAAGCAAAGTACTGGGGATGTAGTGCTGGAGGTTTCTCTTCTGGGATGTCAGGTGTAGAAGCCTAAACAGAGGCAGGAAAGCTTTTGGGTTTTCAGAGGTGAGAATCCCTAGGCTGTGACAGGAAAGGACAGTGTGGTGAGGGAGTTGGTGAGCTCATCACTGGATGAGTCTGCAGTCAGATAGTCTACAGATGAAAACCCATTGAATCAACTTGCAGTTGAAAGATTACTTCAGTATGGATTATTCTGTAGGTTAATAGGGTCAATCCAAGGAGAAGGGGAAAAAAAACTAGCCAAATCCATTTATAATTACAAACTCATTTTATTAAATGGCAGTCAATTAACTAGTGGAAGGATAGGGAATAAGGAGTGGGCATTTCCACTGTTCTCTTATTAAGGAACCAGCTTTATTTAATGACTAGTAATCACCATCCAAGTCTTATCTCCATTTTAGTCAGGATAAAAAGTTACTGTTTCCCTGTAAAACTCTTTAAGCTTCTCAATGCTGATTTCTGCATAGGAGGACAAAAATGAAGCAAAGGTCTTCAGAATTATATAAACTAAAATGTGTTTAGCAAGTACTAGTACACCCCTGTCCAGACAGCTTTTCTCCATTTACTACATAGCATAAAAGCAAAGAAATGCAGGAGTCCCATAGCTGAGGGAAGTGAATTGATCAGCCTATCTCTAGGCTCAATAAAAGTTGCTGAAAAGTTAAACAACATTTTAAAGGTAATGAAATAAAACTTCAAATCCAATTCAGAGGAAGTGACATAGATGGCTTTTAAATTCAAACTGCCTAATAAAATTACTTTTTAAAGATTATTATTAAATTCAATGGAAAGTTTGGAGACCACCAGGGTGAACAACAAGTGTATATCTTGGCATGGTAATTCATGACACGCTTCTATGAGAGAAATTAGAAAATCTCACTCGTTATTAATAGCCAAGTACAAACACCCTTCTCTTTTCCATGTAACATTCACCCTTGGCTTACAGAACTTAGATTTATTTTCTTCTTAAATATAAAAACTCTCCCTCCTATAAAACATTTGGTCAGTCAGTTTAAGCTAACTATCACCATCATGAGAAGAATGTTAACTGCCAAATGCTTTAGACTGTGTCTTGAGCAGAAGGCTCCAATTCTTCCCAGACTATTTGCTCTAATTAATTCTTCATGTCTGCTTCCCGCAGGAAAATTCAGAATGTAGTTATCTTAGTCCATTTGGGCTGCTCTACTAAAATATCTTAATCTGAGTCATTCACGAACAACAGAAATTTATTGCCCTCAGTTCTGGAGGCTGAGAAATCTAAGATCAAAGTGCCAGTGGATTGGTGTCTGATGAAGACCTATAAATTTTGAAGGGGCACAAACATTCAGACCCTAGTAGTAACTAATGTCATCCTCAACATGAAAATCTTGCTTTATCCTCAACTTAGACTTACTCATGTTTTTGTTTATTTTTCCCCCCAGATATCTTCTTAAAATGCTACCTCAACTGAGCCATGTTTTCAGTCTTACATCTTATTGCCACCACATTAAAGGAAAATTTTCCCACTACTGATCATTCTATCATTCTATATTCTTTCATCACCCAAGTTAATAACAACATTAGATTTCTCAGAGCCTTCACCGGTCTCTCATTAGCATTTGACTTCACAGATGCTTGTCAAAGTCACAGACCATTGCTATTGGATTAGGATCATAGAAGTTCGGAATAATAACATCAGCTCCACAATGTTGTCATCTTCCTGAGAGACAGCGTCTGAAACAGGCAGGAAGCAAGCAGGAACTGCCTTTAGGCCAAAATGTTGATCTCAGCCTAGGAACTTGAATATGCTTCTTCAATTTCTATATTACAATATTATTGCCAGAAGCAGAGTGGGAAGAAAGTGTCTCTAGACTGATCTCATTCTAATTCTAAATAGTTTTTTAAATGGACTATGTTGTGGTCCCTCTTCTCTTTAACTTACATTTAAGCAGTTCAATGCTGTATCTAGATGACTTGGATACACGCCCACCTGCCAGCCAAAAGGAGGAAAAGCCTTCTCTCCTACAGAGTTGACATGGTTTTATATCATGTGCTAGGAGCAACTTCAGAAGCAATAAACTCTTTTGGCTAATTACGGTCAGACAGAACAGCTTAACATCAATTCCACTGAATTTAAAATTGTTGTCTTTGGCAGGAGTTCTCAGGTGTTAAAATGAACAGGATTAAATAACTTCATCCAGAAAGGCAATTCATCCTATTACTTAGAAGTATGCTTTGTAGCCAATTCATCCTGGTGGGCCAATCAGCTTGTAGTGCTATTCAAAATCAGGAACAATTCTGAGATCTTTCTTATGGAAAAGACATCTTATGCTCTCAAAATATTTTAGGCCAAAATAAGTTATCTGATACCCGGAACTCTGTGCTCATTGAATTGTTGTAAAAATTAATGTATTAAGGGCTGGGGACATAGCTCAGTTGGTAGAGTGCTTGTCTTGCGTGCATAAGGCCCTGGGTTCAAACCCCAGCAGCACCACACACACACACAAAAAAAAGTCCTTGGGAGGGAAAATTAATGTATTAAAGGTTTAACTTTAGGAAAGGTTCTTTGGATTCCAGTGTGAAGGGACTTTCCTCCTATAAGTGTGCACATATGTGTGTATTAGGCAGTGTTACTCTCTGATGGTTTAATTTCTCAGGGTAGAGGATGGATCTCTCCATAAGCCATAACACAAATTTTCTGTAATTTGATTACTTAGCATGGGATTATTCTCAGGTTCTAAATTACTAGAGAGCAACATCCCCGAAGTCTATCCTTTTGATGTCCTCAATACTGCCTTCATTGGACAATAGTTTAACATTTTGTCATGATTTTCATCAAAAGTCAACATCAAGAATAGCCCATTAAGACATCCTAACTGACTCTCAGCCAAACCATTGTAGAAGATGTCATTCATTGTTGAGGGCCACAGCTGAGTCCAGATGACGCATGGCATTTTTGCCAGAAGTAGTGGTTGAGAGGTGACACCAGGAGCCATTAAGATGATGACTTTTGAGTTCTCCCGGAGTTCCCATTGAGTTCTGGTTGAGCTCTCGCAGGGATTCCTGAAGAGTTTGCGTTGGTTGGTGAAGTTCCTGTGTTGAGAGTTCCAGTTGGTGTGTGGTATGTTCCTGGAGGAGCTGCATGGGTGGCATTCGGGAGAGTTCCAGGGGAGTGTGCTGGTGGAGTTTGGAAATAAAGTTTGTTCCTGCTTGAGTGGCTTGTGATTTGTGCCCAGCCAGACTGCGGCAATTCATGGCAATTCATTATATTGCTCAATGTTACTTTTATGATAGTCCATATGATAATTTCTTCTGAGTTTAATGCTAGAAAGAAAAGTTCAAAAAGGATCACATGAGAAATCAGGGACCATATTATCTTATTGCTAGGAATCTACCTGTATTTCAAAACTTAAATCCTGACACCCCAGAGACCCTCATCAATTTACTTTAGTATTACTAATATCCCTCTTCTTTGAAGTTCTATAGAACTTATTGTCTGCAATTTGTAATATTGTGCTTAACTAAATTCATGAATTTTCCATAATTGCCCCTAGCGTACGTATATCAATGAAGCACAGAAGTCTTAACTGATTATAAAAACTAATTCTAGTGAACTGCAATTCTTTCTTTAGTTCTGTCATTTGCAGCCTTCTGCAATTCTTTATTCTTTCATGAGAGTGGTCTTCATCTTATTCATCACTATGTCCCAGTATATAGTTGGCCTGTAAGAGGCATTTGATAACTGTGGGATGAAAGAAAATCTTCAATAGTTCCATCCACACTCCTTAGATCAGTTGTTTCTAATCCCTAGAGGGCATGATAACTTTCATATATTAAAAACTGAGAATCCAGAGTACCAACCCCAGAGTTACTGGTGTGGTATCTGAGATGTGCAGTGTAAGGCCTATGAATATGAATATGATTGTTTAAAAAGCATGCCAGGAGCTTTCTATAGAAGGGATCTCAGTAAAGGAAGCCTGGTCTAGAAAAAATTTAAATTCCTTTCCCAGGTATGCAAATCCTTATGCAATTTCTCTCATTTCCAAATATCCTTTTACAGAATACACTAAACAAAGTGAATCATATTTTATTGTTGGTGCAGGTTCTTTGTAGCATTAAACCACTTTGAGCCTCCAACTCCTCTCTTTGCACCTTCAATTTCTTGCCTTCCGAGAGCTAATGAAAGACCACTCCTTCTAGGAAGCTTCTCATTATCCTCCACCCCAGTGGGCACCAAACAGTTCCTCAATATCAACTTTGACTATGTCTTTCTGTTTAAGTACCAAAGTTATTAATGATTTCCCCCTCCCTTTTAGACCTAGTTCCCCAATGACAATTTTTATGGCTAATTCATATTTTAATTCCCTGCAAGTATCTGTCATAGTATACATAGAAAGTTGTTATTCAGTAAATACTGAGTAAATTAACCCCCCACCCCGCCCAAAGCAAGTATTTTCTGATGTTCCTGCATAGCTTTTTTTTACTTCAACTACTTTCCACCTTTCCCTCCTCACTGAGCCCCGCAAACTCACACTAGGTCCCAGATAATTTACAGTATGAAATGGATAAGCATTAAAAGCACAGGCCTTCTCCTCAGAGGCATGTTTAATGTTACATTGAAATGACAGGGCACTCCTCAATGGGAGATCTGTTTTCATTTGTCTCCAACAAGGAAGTGTTTTCTTCCACCCTGAGATCAGATCACTTGTCCCTTTCACCTCAGTGTGGAAGAAAGAACACAGATAACTCAGAGCAGGCTGGAGAGAGAGTGAGAGAGAGATAGGCCAACTTAGAGATGAAAGCCAGCTTCCCAGTTATCAAGGAAAACAGGCAGCCAGCATTTTTCTGAGTGTTCTAGAAAGGAAAAGAAAAAAAATTTCCCTGACTTAATTTAAAGTTAATGCTGAGTATTTGCATTGCAAAGACTAAGAACCCAGAACCAAATGGCACACAAGAATGAGGTCAGGAAAAGCAGAGAAAATAATCAGCAGAACAATTCAAGATCAGAGATTTCAGCTATGCTGATGAGGAGCTATTACAGATGCTTGGTGAAAAGAAAATAAATGTCAATATCAGAAATTCACAGGATATATTTTAATTTATTACATTTTTTCATTTAAATAATATATGCATTAAAATGCACAATTCTCCTCAGCAGCTCAGGAGGCTGAGGTAGGAAGATCACGAGTTCAAAGCCAGCCTCAGCAATAGTGAGGTGCTTAGCAACTCGGTGAGACCCGGTTTCTAAATAAAACACAAAATAGAGCTGGGGATGTGGCTTAGTGGTAGACTGTCTGTGAGTTCAATCCCTGGTACAAAACAATAAAACAAAAAGTGCACAATTCTCATTCAAAACCCTTTTAGAGTTTACATTAAGTCCACAGTCATAGAACTTTGGGATATAAGAACAGACAATAAAGAGGAAATCATGGAAATATCATAAGTAAGTTTGTGACTCCCAGAAAGAGCAAACTAAGTGATCAGCACCCTTAGAGAATATTCTCCTAAGAATGCTAAATGAGGACTAGAATGCTGCATGACCCTTTCTTGGTTGAATGTTAACCATGAACATCCTTTCTAGAAAGAATCTCAGTGAATAATCCTATGTATTTCCACTTGGTGTCCACAATAAACAGCAAGCCAGGCAAAGGTAATAACTATTTATTTGGGGAAGAACATTATCACTCAACTACTCGTTTTCCTGGTAAGATAATTCTAATTCCATAAGCAAAATTAGAGCAACAAATTTAATAAAACATCAACTTCTTTCCATCCATACTCCGTAGGTATTTCATATGTCTTTAACATACAAATGAATAAAACACTATTCTTCTGACACCTCCTTTCCAACCCTTCTTCCTCTCTGTTTAGACACTGCTTATGTTGGGGATCTATTAGATCTGCAGAGCAGAAACTTTCGCATACTAACATTAACCATGTATCACTTCTTCCTTCCAAGTGCTAACTCACTGATGGGAAAATTTAATAAAGCACAGTCCTGGCACTGCCACCAGTCTTTTGTCACTTGGAGCCAATAATGCAGCATAAAGGTTGTTCTTTGTTGTTGTTTTTTGTTTTTGTTTTTGTTTTTACCATCTCTGAATTTGTGGGTTGTTGCAGCCACTGCTAGGAACTCGGTGTGGGTATACATAGCTTTAAAAGGTCTGATGTTAGCTTTCAATAACTACAACTTAGACAAGAGCTTCATGTATTTCTCCAATGCAGAGGCTAAGAATTTTCTCTTATATTCACACACTCAGAGGTTTGTTGATAAATAACACTAGAAGTGTTCTTCAAAATAATCTACACTATGCCAAAATGAAGGCTGCAGAGTCATTGAGATATTAAATATGAAAGACCTTTCGGATTTCTTTACAGCATTCTGTAGAAGAGATTTATTACTAAGTTCTATCTTTGTGGTAAATGATGCATAAATAATGGTAAAGGTGTATAAGGAGAACATATGAAAAGTCACACATAGAGCATAAATTGGGTGAGAGCCAGTTTTCTAAGGGTGAATGGTTCTACTCACTTCTTTAGAGCATACTGCCTAGTGATGGATGCAAAACTGCCAACATTGCAGAGTGCTATTTGTTCCAAGGAAAGAGAGAGAGAGGCTGTTCTCCACTCAACAGAGCTTCTGGTTTTTATATGAAGCTATATACAGTCAAAGGCCCTCTAGAATTCATCCTTCTGCCTAGGAAAATTGAAATTCTTTTAAGTCCAAAGGGAATAGCTTCCTTCCCAGTTCCCATAGTCTTTGTATTGTTTTTGCATAGAGCAATGACAAGCCAGGGAACTCTACAGATAGTCACAAAAATAATATTGGGATCAGAACCAGTCTATCAACGATACAGGCCTCCTCGTTCTGCCTGTTATGCCCTTTCTCTGTTCCCAACTGGACTTGAAGAGAGTATGCCGGAAATACTTCTCTTCCCAGAGACAGCTAGGTCCTTTTTGATGAAGCCCCCATAGATCATCTGCTGGCTAGAGGTGATCTCTATGGCTTGACAAGGAAGTGTGACATACAATTTGGCTTTCTATTTGCAATTTTCTATTGTGATAATTTAAAAGTTTCAGAATAATCAACTACTGTAAGGAAGATAAGATGTTATATGAGCTGCTTTATTTGAAAGTTACATTGAGTTTCAGTTCACATAATTTAGTAACAGAAATTCCTCTTCTAAGAAGTGAAGCAAGAAGCTCCGGCCTCTCCTTAATAACAGACCTCCACCTTCCTTATTTAGGCCACCTTGCTGGTTGGATTCAGACCTAAGACAATTTGCACTAAAAAAAAAAAAAATCAATGTTTGTTCTAAATTTCTCTCCATATGGTACATGAGAAAGGAACATCAACAAGTTATTGCTTTCATGACTTCAGAGATAAATTGTTTTCATTTATTATTAGACAAAATTGAATATTGTTTTCAATAATAACTGCCAAAGCTGTTATTAAGTACCTGAACAGATAAGACTATGATAAGGTCAAGAAAGAGCATATTTAAACATCTGTAGGCTTTTTTTCCCTCACTTCTTTTTCTTTTTATGCTTAAGCTTTTAAATCTTGAAAGTTCATGTCCAGTACCTTGATCAGAGATGATAAATGAACTACTGAATTGGAAGAAGATGCTGCTATTATTTTAACCAGTAAACTAACTCAGGGTTAATCTGGGTATTATTTAACCTATTGAAAGTGTTTTGAGTGAACATATGGTTTCTATTGTGAAATCAAGGCATAGTTTTAACTATGAATATAGATAATTACTCTTTGGACTTTAAACATTTATATGTGTCACATTGTGTCAGAGCATTTTTTTTATGGTCCATAGGTTGAAAGGTTATAAAGTTGAAAGTAAAAATCAGTACTTTTGAGTAAAACTACTTAGCCAGCACAAATAATACAATTCACTGCTGCTCTCTCTTGGAAATAGTTAGTAATAACACTCAAAAAGCAATCACTACATCAAAGATAGCATGAATAATAACTAAGAAACATGATCTCACTTAAAGACCTAATCTTTATGTTTAAAAACTTAATTATATCTATGCACAGACATATTTATGAATGTCTCAGTGATTAGTTCATTAACTCAATTATAGATGATGGCTTTTATTTCTAAGTTTAATGTAAGGAAAAGCAGAGCACTTTAAAATTGTTTTAAAACCTCCTATATAATATGTGTACTGCAGTTCTGATTTGAGCACTTAATGGGAAAAAAAAGTTTTGAGCCTTTACAGAGAGAGCAAATTTTATAAATTGTTCATTATGACCTCAATACCTTAAGCCTAAACAAAACAACTTCTTAAAATAGGATCAGAAAATATTGAAAATATTTACAGGCCTTCAGAGTGGATCTTTTTGACCCTCAAAATGTGATCCTCATTCCAATAAAGCAGAAGCAAATTTTCATAGGGAAGTGGGGGCTGGCAGGAAGAGAAACAGAGAGAGGGAGAGAAATTTGTTTTACCAAATTTCTAGTTTGTTATCAAAGTCACAAAATGACTCAATATTAAAAAAAACTATTTTATCAATACTACCAAATTGGTAGAACATACTTATATGTTTTACTCAAAATAAACTTCCATTTGTATTTTACACAGCCATTTTGCACTTGGTAGTGATGACACCTCTGTCTATAGTAATTGACTTATTAAAAACAACAAAAGACTAGGCACTTGTTTCTTGCATTCTGGTTCCTCTCAAATGACACATTTCTTGGGGCAAAAATAGGGGCTGATTGCTCTAGATTTTATTGAAAAGGGAAGACACACACACGGTGTGTGTGACATGAGCTTTGTTTATTGAATTGTTTGGAACCACTTATAACAGAAGCCTGGGTCTTTTAAAAGAGTTTGCAGCCAGTGTTTTCTAGAAAGGTGTTCTGGTAGACAGCGTGGTGGTGCACACCTATAATCCCAGCAGCTCCTGAGGCTGAGACAGGAGGATCATAAGTTTGAAGCCAGCCTCAGCAAAGATGAGTCCCTAAGCAACTCAGTGAGACCCTATCTTTAAACAAAATAGAAAATAGGGCTTTGGGTGTTGCACCTGAGTTCAATCCTTGGTAACCCCCCACAAAAAAAAAGAGTTTTGAAATGGAAGGTTACAATGACAACATAAACAAAGTTTCCAGAAAGCCAGATTGACAGCCCATTCAGAGACAGGTGAGCAGTCTGATGATGAACATGTTGTCCTTCAACTACAAATATCTAAGTGTTTGATTCATTTATAGGTATTTATATGTATGTGTTATTCCTATTTTTAAAATTAAAATTTAGCATGCCTAAATTTATACCATTGTCACCAGCATCTTTTCCAGATGACTCTGATCAGACAAATTCTGCACTACGGGGGTAAATGCAATGACTAAAATTGATGATACCATGAGAGTCTCTAAATAATTACCCAAATTATTCATTAAATCTACTCACAGTGAGAGGAAATATGCAAGAAGTTTGCCTCTTGTCCTAGTTGTAGTCTGGGTCACCATTAAGTTGGCCCTAAAAGATAGAAATGACAGATGGGAGTGGAGCCAAGGGACAGAAACAGGTTCTCACACAGTGTCATCAGTAGTAGATAAGCAGGTAAAATACAGTCTCTCTGAAACCATGATTTTCAAAAGGATACTCATACTTCTTCAAGCCAAAAATTGTTTCTCCCTCCCCACTTTAAAATAGCCTAAACATCACCCATACTCACAGGCAAATAGAGATGAAGAGTTAGCAAGCTATTAGATACTGACTTTCAAATAAGAGGTCCATAATTAAGAATCTGCAAGCCACTGATTATGGTATACATTAAGGAGAGAAATGCATGCCATCCAGCTAACATGGGACTGAAATATTCAATGCTTTTTTACGTGATTTTGAAATCAATATATTTATATTAAAAATAGATTTCAAGTTCTTTATGTAAGCTATAGAATATCAGAAACTTTACAACTATTCAATTATTTATATGGAAAGCCCTTTCAGTTTTGAAGTCTGAATTTTTCTATTATGTATATAAATCTTATAATAATCTCCTAATATCTACCACCTGCTCTGAAACTGTTAATCTTTTATAAATGAAGCTATTTAAAGGGGATGCATCTAAAATTTAGACTTATATCTGTGTAATCTGTGTAAGATATTCTTAGGTAAAATAGATAATAAGTTTTACACTACTTTATCTTTAAACTTTCTCTCTTTTTATATGTCACATTTATAGGAAGTTCTAAAGTGCCTATTCTCCTTTTTTCTTATAGTCATGAAATATTTAATGTATTTTACCTCAGTACCTCTTGAAAAAGCAAAAATATGAAGAGAATATGCTTTTACTCAAAAATAAGAAAAAATTTTCTAACAAATTTACTGATCCTTCAAATTACCAATTATTATGAGAAAAAATTATACACTCTTCTGATCAATTAACATTCTGATTAATTATTTATTGAACCCTGATAATTAAATGAATGTGTATGCATAATATTCTTAGAATAGTGCCTGAAACACAGTGAATGGTTAATATATATTAACTGTCACTCTTTATCCATTAATTCATGGATTCATGAAATACTTGCAGACTGCCTACTGTAGAATTCAGTAGTAAATTAGACCAGCACTATCACAGATTTCCCAGTATAGAATATATTGTAAATTTCCCTTAACAGGTTTCTTTTTGAAGATGGTTATCATATTTCTGGGATAGTTCAGCTATTATGCTCCAAAAAATAGAGAAATATATTTGAAGGTCTCTCCAAGACCTTAGCACAAGTTCTAATGAACCCCTTCCAAAAATCAAGCAAGTAATGCATTCCGCTGTCATGTATTTTAAAGAATAAAATCAATTAAATAAAAAAAATCAAGCCATTTACTTCACATCTCATCCAAGGCCTAACATGTATTCATCAAAATCTGGAACTCAACATAATTGTGCTGTTTAAATAAACCAGGACTGAGATGTCAGAGCTCAGAAAGAAAAACATCCCAGAAGTTGGTCTCAAGTAGTAGTTAAAATACTTTATCCTGTGCTTACTTCTGAAAATGGTAAATTAGTTAATGAGGTCATTTCCATAAAGTTTATAAGCTTCTTGAAAATACAGTGATGGACAAATACCAGATATTTTAAGAAATAGTCTAGTACTTTAAGATCTGTTTATAAGGTTGACCCCATTATCTAAGCTGAGAGACATAGTTACTGATATTCCCAATGCTTACTCTCCTCAGGGGGGAAAGTGACAAAGTTGACCTTTAAAATAATCCTTATAACTATTTTAATGAATATTGAAACATTTATTAAGAATTCACAAAAAAAATTAACTAAACTTAAGGAAATTCCTGAAAAAGACTTACACCTGTGAAAACACATAAAGCACTCATGACTGTGATTCACACTCGGCATTTTATATTACTACTTTTAATAACGTTTGTGGCTCTGTATTACATCATAATCTGCCTGTGGCTTGTCACAGGAGGCTAAGGATTAGAATAAAGAAATGGGACCAAGTCAAAGTCATGACTATTGCTAGCAAACTTTTAAACAAAGGCATTTTCTAGATTTGCTAGAATGTTAGAATTGTTTCTAGAAAGAAAAGGAGTGAGCAGTATTGTTAGTGCTAAGATATTATTGTTCATTCCTTTGAAATAATGTTTAGGTGAATGTGATTAGAATTGTCACTCCAGAAAGCATGACTAATTTCATGATTGGACCACTGGAAGCATTTTTCCCATGACACTGTTATTATGGTTATTGAGAAAGCTTCCATTTCTTCCAATTCATTTCTTCGCCACCTGCATTACAAATTGATGGAAGTGACACACATTAATAAGTAAGTTATGACTTTAAACTATCAAACATCCAAACCTGATTTCAATTTTTCTACAACACATTTCTGTAGCATCTTTAATAGAAGGTGGTTCTTGTACTCAACTGGAGAAAGCCTTGATGCTTATCTCGGAGACCCCCTACCTACTCCATGCACTAAGCAAT
This sequence comes from Marmota monax, assembly GCF_021218885.2. NCBI lineage: Eukaryota > Metazoa > Chordata > Mammalia > Rodentia > Sciuridae > Marmota > Marmota monax. The sequence goes on along the minus strand of NW_026692486.1, from coordinate 4,317,120 downwards.
ACAGAAAGACACAGAAATAATGAGATGATCTAGTTCATCCATTCCTTGATTTCACTTGTGCATTTAAAAATCCAGAAATTGCCATTAGAAAATAATGAAACAATTCTAAGCAAAAAAAAAAAAAGAAAGAATTTTAACATTTTGCAAGACAGAAAAATAAGATCAATTACTTTCCCAAGTTTGAGTGCCAATGCCAAATGAATCAGCTATATGACTTTAGGCAAAGGACTTCACCCTCTATCTCCAACCCTCTCATTGTCAAATGATGATAATAATTGCTTCTCACATGTGTGATGTCATGGCTGTAGCATATTATCATCTTGTGATGTCTGCTCAAAAGAATGGACTATCCCCATTCCACAGGAAGTGAAATGTGGCTATTTAATAGAGTGAGTGCATGGTATATCACATCTAGTGTTCAACTAAATGCTAGTGATATTTTTTAGTTTTACATTTAAAAAGCATTTGCACATACTATTTACTTAAGCTAAACAAAATAGAACATTTAAGGTAGACTGAAATTAGTTTACTGCATCAAAACTAAGTTCTAAGTGTATTTTAAATGTGTCAAAAGCCACCCTCTGCCTCAATCACTACTTTCAATCATTTGGATTTCTTGCACAGTTACCTTGGTCCAAATTGAAAAAGTAAGCACTCACGACTCTGTTAAATTAAAATCAGTAATGCAACCATGTAAACTGGTCTGCAAATTATGTGAAACACATTGTCATTTTTTATCTCAAAAAATTATTCACTCTATAAAAGATTGTGGCCCTTCACACCATTTCCAAAGTAAGTGGAAAGAACAGGGTTTACACAATAAATGAATGTTAAATTATGCATGGAAAATGTTCTTTTGCTATTGTAAAAGAGAAGAGTCTACAAAAATGCATAGCTAGTACCTAAATGCTCAATTTGTTTTTATTATTACCAGAAATGTGCATATAAACTAATTTTGCAGGTGGGCTCATTGCACCTGTTTTTCAAATGACAGTCCTTAATGAACTATCTTCTTCAGAAATATGTGCAGTCATAAATATGTAGGCTCTTTGTCAAATTCAAGACAACAAGACAACTAGCCATGTTCTACTCAAGTATTACAGTCCAAGGATCAGATTTCCTTTATGTCTTAAATATACATAAATGGTCTGTCAGGTTTTAACTACAGCCAAGAAATAGAACCTGTCTGGAAAAAAAAAAAAACATGTACAAGTGTATTATTTTTTAGTACTGCATAGTGACTCAGGGGTGTTCCATCACTTAGCTACATCACCAGTTATTTTTATTTTTAATTTTGAGACAAGAGCTTGCTAAGTTGTTCAGGCTGGCCTCAAATTTGCTCTCTTGCTACCTCAGACTCCAGGATTGTTGGGATTACAGGTGGTGTACACCACCATGCCCCCACTCTTGCAAATATATTTTAATTTTTTTTGTTGTTCCCTTATTTTCACAAAGAATTCTAAAGGAAATAGGTGAATGAGGTATATTAATATCCTTTGCAGTTTCTATCCTTCTGATACCTAGAACCCTTGAAACTTATAACTAAACCCTGTTAAACTCTGCTATACTTATTGCCCCACTGCTTATTTTTCCATAGATAAGCAGACATACCTATGAATAGTTTTCCCATATCACACAGTTAGTTACCCAAGTACACCCGACTCTTGTGACATCCAGCCAAATGTTCTTGTGAATGTGTGTGTGCATGCATGTGTGTGTGTATGTGTGTGTGTGTGTGTGTTTAATAGTTGGTTGTAAATTTGTTTTAATAAAATAGAATGTCCTAATCGATAATAATTTTTTTATATTCTTCCTTAAAAATGTAATTCTTGAGATGCACTCCTTCATGCTGTGAAGAAATGTATTTTTATAAATGTGTGTCACTTAATTCCTGTTAATTTTCTATAGCAGATGGTATAGGTATTTCATTTATGCACTCACATTCCTGTGGCCTGCTGACTATTAGGGTTTTTTTTTTTTTCCTTAAACGAGGACTTTTTATTCATCAATAAAACCTTCCCTTCTCTTCTATATGAAATATTATTTCTGAAGAGAAAAACTGTGAGAGAAAATTTCATGTTATTGAAATGGAGCACAATTTGGTGATTAATTGCATTGTTCTCATTGCGTTCTCTGCCTGATGTTCAGGGCTCATTATAGCAGTGTGAATTCAATGGAACAGAAATCTTAACCAGGTGTGGGTTATTAAAGTAGCAGTGCCCAATTTGAAATTGTTAAAAGAGGTGTATCAAAGTTGATATGCTTAACTATATTCTTCTAAAAAGAAAAGCAATGCCTGTTCACGGAAATCACTTACATCCATCATGTGACAAAGAGACTCAAAACTCTTCACTTGGGCAGAGCAGGATGGGGTCCTATCTGTGGAATATTCCAGCAGCTTCAAACTGACACAAGTATATAGCTTATTAAGAAGAACAATGTATTGTTCTTATAAAACCATTTATTTCTCACCTCTTACAACGAAAGTGCTCTCCTTCAATTAGGAAGAAGTACAAAGCATAGGTAGAAAGAGAGCACAAGATATATGTTTGTGGCTAATTTTCATAAACTTGATCAAAGCTGTAAAAATATTCTTGAAGTTGTGTTCAAGCTAGACTATCTTGAAGATAAGCTAACTTCACAAAAATTAGATCATGCTCAAAAATCAATTGAGAGTGAATTTTCATTAAGTTCTTCATATCCTTAAGTAATTCTACCATAGCACTGTCAAGGGTAGCTTATGCGGTAGACCTGGGAATTACAGGAAAGCAAATACCTGTCAGCTCAAGCTTAGAGCAATCCTCATGACCACCTGGTGGTAATTTTTCACTCTCAATATAACAACGAGTTTGGCGCAAGTCGATAAACTAAAGTAGACGGATATAAATTGAGAGTTGTTGGGGGGGGGATTACCTTGCATAAAGTATTATAGCTTATAAAGAAATTAATAATCCAGTCCCATACAAGCTTTGGGCTAGGGACAATGATTCCTATATTGCACTTTAAACACCAGGTCAAAGAGAATGAATTTAAGTCCCCAAATCCTATATCTTATAAATGCTAGAACCTGAATTGGAACACTTCTATTCTGAAATTTTCCATTGTGTCTACATAGACTGATCATAAATGGCTAGAGCAACTCTGTGCAAAGATAGATGATATTTTTGGTTTTGAAACTGTCACATTTGCTATGTTACTATCTCTTAGATGTGTACCAAAAAGCAGTGAAAGATCAAATTATATTTTGCTATGATCTTGGCAACTTGCGAATGGTGGTAGATGATGAGTTTACTCAGAGGAAAGACTCAAAGAAGTGGGGAGGACGGTGGGGGGAGGATGAAGCTTATCCAGAATAAGGCTTATAAATGCTTTGATTTTTAGTCAATTTTTACTGGTTCCTACTATGGATTATACAAATTTACATTAATCAACAATAAGGAATATTATATCCTTGAAAACTACAAAGAATGTAGATAAGTATTCTCATTACAAAAATGATCACTATTTGAGGTACTGCATATTTCAATTATATTTAACCATTGTTCTATGAATATGTACTTCCAAGCATCCAGTTATACACAGCATATGCACACAATTTTATCTGTCAATTTAAAAATTAGTAAAAAACTAGAAGAGTACATATTGGTAGAAAGCATATTTTTTGTGGGGGGATACTCAATAATCTTTCAATATGTGTATACATCATGAAGGTTCAAATCAGGGTAAGGATAAGCATATCTTATCTTCTTAAACATTTATAATTTCTTTATAATGGAAACACTCAATATCCTTTTGTCCAGATTTTTTGAAATATATGGTACATCATCATTATCATTAATCATCATATTGTGCAATGGAACAGCACAACTCACTTCTCCTAATTGAAAGTTAGTACTATTTGACAGCCTTTCTTTACTGCTCTGCATCCTCAAACTCTCACCAGCCTCTGGTAACCACTATTCTACTCTTCACTTCTGTGAGATCAAGTATTTTGGATCCCATTAGTGTGTGAGATCATGTGGTATTTTGTCTTTTTGTATCTTGCTTATTTTGTTTAACTTAAATCCTCTAGTTCCATTTGTGACATCATAAATGACAAGAGCTGTGGCTTTAACTATCCTTACTTATAGTAGATTAAATAGCTTCAGATAACAGTAAATTGACTCCATAGTCACAAGACAGAAGGAATAAGATGGGGAGAATGCAAAGTAATGGTGAAGAAGGGGAACTACTTAGAGGATAGGATACCAGATTTGAAGTCTTGAGTATATACTATTAAATATACACAAGGCATTTATTGAGCAACTACATTGTACATAGCAGAATAATATTAGTTGTAGTATGTGAAATTAACAGAGCAGAAACAGAGGTCATGTACATGAGACTCTGGAAATCAGAACCAGAAAGCAAATATGAATGTATACCCCAGCTTCTGGTTAATTGATTTAACTTTTCAATCCTTGTTTCTTTATCTATAAAATGAAGGTAATCATAGTATTATACCTATGATTCCTGGGATGGAAGAATTATAAGTAAGATTATATAAATTGAAATTTTAGCATCATCTCTAGCAGATAGAAGTTACTCAGTAATTTCTAACATTTACAATCTTAAGTGCTTATGAACTTATGTAATAAGATTCTAGAAAGCAGTTGAGAGAGAAAAAGAACTGTATAAATACAGAAGCATCAAGGTAAATTGGCTATCATTACATATACAGAGAAGGCAGTCAAGAGATAAAGTATACTGAATAGAAGAGGAGTTGGAGTTGAGGAAGCCTTCAATAAAGAGATGGTGAGATTGTTCTGAACCTTAAAACTCTTTTGGAAATGGAGTAGACCTGGACTGTCTGTGGTGGCTGCCTTCAGTTCATACAATAGCAGAAATATCACAAACATTGCATCTGTCAACTGATACATCTGCTATCTGAAGAGCTGTGCAAATAAATATGAGATAATAAAAAGTATATAATGAGCACAAACTTTGTGCAAAACACTGTTCAAAGTGCATTTTAATTAACATAAAATTTGTAGTAACTTCATGAGATAGTTATTATTATTACCATATTTCACCATATAATCATCACCACTGCATGATCATTGCACCTTGTTTTTTCAGCACCCAAATTAGTTTATAACCTTTCCTCACATAATTATGACATGGTACAATTCTGCTGGTCACACCACTTAAAAGGTCAAAAGAGCAGCAATGCTCACCAATGATATGTGGACATACATTTGTCTTCGCCAGCCCTGCAAATTACAAGGCTGGAATCGTCAGCACGTGCACATTGTCAGTATATTTGCCAAAGCCAGCTTGCACAGTTTGTCTAGAGCACTGCAGTCCTAACTGCAAACACATCTGAGTGGCACTGAGGATGGCGGGTCAGATGATGAAACTAATGTTAGTGGCACCAAATCCTTGGACACAGAAGAAAAAAAATTGTAAGTCTATGTCTCTCAATGCTGTAATAAATTTTCTCAAGTGTAATATTTCAATTATAATGCACAAATCAATAACACTCAATCTGTTAACTTTTTTTTCCTCAGATGGGAAAAACTCACAGAGAAGTGATTTGCATGACAATTTGGACTATTCCATTTTAATATATATTCACCAGTAGGCTGTGTATCCTAATCTTGCACAAAAGACAGTTTAGTGATAAATGATTTTTAAGTAATGCCAGTACAAATTTTTTAAAAAGCTACTTTTATTATTTTTAAAGTAGTCACACTCCACAATCATAAAGACTCCAATGTATGCATTGAAATACTGTATACTCATTTAAAGCTAAAAAAAAATTATGTACAGAAAATTTAAATAAATTGGCTAATATTGTACATTCAACTTAGAAATGAGGAAATGGGGAAAGAATGCAGATCCATGTTCTTAACCAATAATCTGTATGGTACCTTGTGTGTCTATGATCCAAATCTATCTCTGGGAAGCAGGGGATATGACATCATTTAAAGAATGTACTTTGGTCTGGGAGGGTTGGTAATCTTCAGCAACAGAAAAGGGTGTCGACTACCTAAAACACAAATTTCACCACATCAGTCTTGATCTTTAGAACAAGAAATACAGCATCTGCTCAGTTAAAATTTTATTAAGCCAATAAAAGAAAAAAAATTGATAGTCTATAAAAATCCCACCTATACTATCATAGCTTTATAAAAGTCTGGATGGCAAATCATAGTTATATATTCTTACTATAAAATAATAACTATGTGAAAACTTAAATGTTAGAATTTAGCTATGTATCAAAGCGATTTTACATTGTAGCTAAATTTATCTGCTTCACCGTTTTTATTCCATCCCAACTTGTTGTAATTTCTGGTTCATTTATTTTACATAGAAAACTTACACTAAAATGATAGTTTAAATATAAAGGCTGGTTTAAATATAGGAAATCTGCAAAGTTCTATTGAGTTCTCAAATAACTCTTGATTTTCCAGATGCAATTTATTCCATTTACCCTCATTATCCTCACTTTAGCCTTCCAACAAGAGGTCTATAGGCCATTTTATGGTCTTATGGATATTAGCGCTTCTAATAGGAGTTGGATATAAAGTGAGAGAAGGTGAAGTTTAAATCAGCCCATTTTGCTGCTATGTTATTAGTTTTAAACTGAATCTTTTGACTGGAGCAGAAAATTAGCACCTCTAATGGAAGTGTGATTTATTTTTGATGTAACATATCCAATTCTTGCCCTTTCTTTATTCAGCTGTGTCAAAAAGAGTCACTTGGTCTCAGGCCCCTCATGCCATCCTATGCCTGGGCAGGCTCCATGAAGTGTTATGTGAGTTTAGTAAAGGGGCCTATGCTTTTAAGTCCTATGTTCAGTTAGACACCAGGCTGTAACCTACAAATCCCTTACCTAACTTCAAGTCAGCCGCTATTTCTACCTACATTACATGTAACTGATTTTTTTTGTCTTGTGAATTTTTAGATTTATTTCATTTTTTTAAACATTTCATTTTTTTCATTTGAAGGTTCATTTCTCAACCTTCAACAGCATCTGAGATCCTCTCACACTGCTACATCTTTGTACGTCCTGCTCTGTTTGCACAGCTTGGCATATACTGACTACACCCATGTATATATCAAACATCTGCTCAAATAATACCTTCTATAAGTAGCCAAAAATATTGACTATTCTCCCTCTGTGGACTCCTGGGATTCCATCCACACTATTCATTATTTGTTATTTATCATATTTATTTAACAAGTGCCTTGAAAATTCAGTTTTTGGTACATAGTAAAAACCCATAACATGTATTCTAAATAATAGTTAACATAGTTAACATTTTTGAGAATTTATTATGTCAGTGTTTGGAACAACTTGCATTCCCTACTTACTCTGCAAAATGACTCTGAACTAAGAGGAAACTGACACACACAATGATTAAATAACTGTCCTAAAGTGACTCTAAACCAACTACAAAAGAATTTCAACCTTAGGAATGACTCCGAAGCATGCACTATGTATGACTACTCTGAGTAGTTGGGGAAACAAATGAATTACCATAATTTAATTACAGGTATAGTGCCCTGCTTATGTGTGCATGAAATTCAGAAAGCTCTGCTTATTTATTGAGTACATATTATGTCAGACTAGAAGACACAGTTGTTACCTTCAAAAAAGTCAAAGAAGAAAACAGATGTCTTTTACTAATGGATCAAAGCTACTATAGATATTCCCAAAGGCAATAGGGACACAACTGTGTGGTCAGTTCCACACAATTAGGTATATTAAGATCTTTCTGGATGAAATTTAGATCTTAAAATATGGTAATTTATTTCATAGATGTGAAACAGTGGGCGGAGACATGAAAGAGAGGGTAATACAATAGCAAATACAGAAGTTAAAAAATAGAAGTTAAAACTAATACAGGTTCAAACAAAAAGTATAAATAAAAATAGATGGCAACATGTCCCGAGTTGTCTGTGGGCTTTGTGTGGATTATGTTGCCCCTATAGCCTCCTGAGGGGATAAGTCTGACACTGGGAACTCCCTGGGGCACTCCCCACAGGGATTGACCACCAGATGCAGGTGAACTTCCCCCTCAAGTTCTGCCTAAGATCCCACACAACACCTGATATGGGTGTGACCTGCCAACATGTCAATCAACCTGCTGACTGCAAAGGAACACAAAGCAAGACTCCGCCCTTGAAACCTTACCCCTGCCTTACCCCCTTAAATAAACCACCAAGAGCCATTTTGTCTTTGTCTAGTTCAAGAACCCGTGTGGACTAGATCAATCATGGGCTTTGCTTTTGTAAATATATTTCTGAGTGTTTGTGTTTTATTGTTTGTTAATTATTTGAGATATTAAGATTTAGGGTGGCTATTTAGGGTGGCTTGGATTCCTTTGGACAGAGAAACCCCCAAATGAGATGCTGAATGTCTTTGTTCTGAAAACAATGGCCACCCAAAAATTTTACTGTAGTCCTGCTATGAGTCAGAATCTATTCACCTTCATGTTTACCTTTTCCATCAGATAAATGTATGAATATCAATATCTCTATCAATATATATAGAAGTGGATATAGATATATGCACATACACGCATATACATATATGAAAATCCTTAATCTCACTGGTTTATCCCAATTACTTTTAATTATGCTTATCTTTTTCATTATAAATATATAAAAATACATTTAAATTTTTCCATTTATATGAAATTCTGAAACAGGAAAAGTTTTTCTATGATGAAAAAAATGCCAGAGCAGTGTTTGCCTTTGTTCTTTGTGGAGGGGGTATTTGCTGGTGCAGCAGCATGACTCCAACTTATGCCACATCTCCAATTTACTTTAAATAGTGCTGGTGATGACATCTTTGTTTTGTCCCTGACATTAGTACAGATGTCTTCCATGTTTCTTACCTAGACAGACTTACAGATCAAAGGAGGAAAATAGAATTCACAAATAGAACCACACTTACCTGGTTGATTGATGTTTTTGACAATAGGCCTAAGGTATTTCAGTAGAATAGAAAGCCTTCCAAAAATGATGTTGAAATTAGTGGCTAAACACATGGGAAAGTAAAGCATGGCACTTCCCCTAAACCACATACAAAAATTAATTTGAGATTGACAACAAATGTAAAGGAGAAAATTATCAAGTTTATTGGAAGGAAAAGGGAGAATATCTTCTGTTTTGGAAAATGTTCCTTAACATGCAGGAAAAAAATGCTTGGCATACAAAGCATATACCCATGTGTATAAGACACAACATAATTTATAGAATGTACTGCATTAATTTGACTTTTGGTATCAATAAAAATTGAAAGGGCAAGCCATAGACTTGAAGAAAATATGCACTATACACATATACCTGACAAACAATTTATACCCAGAACATATTTTTAAAACCTACACATGTCAATAGTAAAATGACTAATAAATCCGTAAAAGCATGAGTAAAGACTTAAACAGTTACTGTACAAGAACACCTCATAAATAAATGGTTGATAAGGATATGAAAAATTGCTCAACATCATCTGTCATCAGAAAAATATAAATTAAATGTACCGCTTTGCATGCAATATGATAGCTAAAATTTAGACTGTCAACAGTAAATGTTGACATGCATGAGACACAATTGGAACTCTCACACATTGCTGGTGCAGTGCTAAATGTTACAATCCCTTGTGAAAACTGACAATGTCTCATAAAGTAAATTATTCATCTACCATATGGCCCATAAATTCTACTGGTAGATATTTACCTGAAAGAAATGAAAACATCTGAATACACACACACACACACACACACACATATGGCTTCTCAGTCTTGACCTTGTTCATAAAAATCATAAACTATGAAATCTAAATTTTTATCAACTGGACAACGCACAAGAAAATTATATATTCACTTAGAAGATTATTTGGCAGCAACAAAAATTAATGAAGTAGGACCATGGAACTGAGAATGATTGTTGACATGGGGAATGTGAGGGAATTTCTTAGGTAATGATAATGTTCTATATGTAGATTGATACTTTGGTGACATGGTTGTATAAATTAGTCAAAACTCATTAAAATCTTTCATATCTTTGTATTACATTGATTGCAATTTTTTTCTCAATGTAATTTTGTCTCAATATTAAATACAAAATACTTCAAAAAGTAATAGATGTTAGAATCCTCATACATTGCTGATGGGAATATAAATGTTTCCATTGCTGACTGTGGAAAACAGTTCAGAAATTTATCACAAATTGAACATTGGGTTCTCATATGACCTAGCAGGTAACCCCCCAGTATATGCACCAAATAAGTGAACACAGGTCAAACAAATACATATGTGTTTGTAGCAATGCTATTCACAATAGTCAAAAATTGTCCAGATGAATGAATAAACAAATTGTGGTTATATATTTACAATGAAATATTATTCAGTCAACAAATGGTAGCTGTACTACACATGAATAAACCTCAAAAACAAATTCAGTAAAAATTCAGGCAGCAAAGGTTACACGTTGTACAGTTTCATTTATTTGAAATATCCAGAATAGTTAGATCCATAGAAACAGAAACAAATTAGGGGTCATCAGGGATTGTGGGTGGAGGAAATGAGGTGAAACTGGTACATAGGTATGCGATTTTTTTGATAGAGTGATGAAAATTTTTTGAAACTAGACAGAGGTGATAATTGTACAACATAGTAAATGTACTAAATTAAACATATTTGTTCACTTGAAAATGTTTAATTCTACATTAGGTGAATTTTGCCTCAAAGTAGAGAATATAATGTGTATCTCCTTCATCTTTCATTGCCTAATTAAAATTTCTGAATAATAGTAATAAATATCTAGAAATATGATGTAAAGAATCCTTTCCAGGTTTAAGAATCTATAATTTTCTGGTGATTATATTACATAAAGAATAAAATATATTCTTAACATGTTTTAACTTTTTGTTGAAATAAATTATATATTCAAAAAAGCACCTCAGTACTCATACTGTAATGTAACCACCTTTTAACTAGCTCCAAAAGAAAGAAACAGAAATTTGCAAAGCCTCGGACCTCTCATGTGCCTATTTTGGCACAAGTGCCCTCTTCGCCCAACACCATGTTTGATGGCTTTGCGGACATATAATAGTGTAGATCTGGTTACCTACAACTCATGGAAGCACATTGTATGTACTCTTTGGGGTCTAGCTTCTTTAATGTTAGATCTGTGAACTTTATTATTTCACTGGTTATTATTACAGCTCATTCTCATTTGTATGAAATATTTTATGATTGCACCATAATGTATTTATTTATTCTACTCTTGGATAGCTTCCAGTTAGGGTTAGTTTTAGGGTTGGGATTAGGATAGTATTATAAGTGTAAGTTTTATAGTTTAGGTTTTACACTTTAGTTTCCAATTCAATTTGAATTAATTTTTAAATACAGTGTGATATACAGATCAAAGTTCTGTTTTTAAATATGGATATGGAATTTTTCCAGCATCATTTGTCAAAAAATCATACCATATCCATTGAGTTGACTTAGTACCTCTCTGAAATGAGTTGTCTATAAATCTGTGGCTTCATTTTTTCCCCCATCTGCTATCATCTATTTATATATCTTGATGTTAATAACTTGCTGTTTCAATGCCAATATCACCCTTGTTTTCAATAAGGTAGTGTCGTGATCAGGCAGCATTAACTCTGGTTTTAAATTTTTTTTTTTAAATTCACTTTTGGGTTTATTTTTCTTATTGTAGGTGTTTTGTGTTTCCCTATCAGTTTTAGAATTAGCATGTTAATATCAATGAAACTCCCACTTCATTAGAGCTATCTTGAGAGAATTGGTAATTATATTGACTATTCTAACACATGAGCACAATGAGTCTCCCCATTAATATGGCATTAATATAGTTGTTTAATTTATCACAGGGATATTTGTATAGATCTTGCATGTCTTCTAGATTATTCACAAGAGTTGCATTTTTTTATTCTGTCATAAATGTTATTTATAAATTTAGACTGTTTTATTTTTATTTTTTTGATATTGTATAAAAATATAATCGATTCTGGTAGTTAGATCTATCTTTTAAGCTTGTTAACCTAAATTATTAGTTCTAGGAGTTCTGTTATTTTTTGTTGTTGTTGTTGTCATTTACAAAGAATTTTCTACATTGAGTATCTTCTCTATGAATAAAGACAGTTGTACTACTTTTCCAGTTTGGATACCTCTTATTGCTTTTTATTTCTGATTATCATAAGCTAAAATCTCCAGTAGAATACTAATAAGAATGGAGATCAAAATATTTGCCTTGTTTATGACTTTAAGAAAGAAATATTCAGCTTTAAACTATCAAGTATGATGTTAGGTATGTTTCATAGACATTCTTCATGAAAATGCTCCCTTAAGTTCAATTTTCTGAGAGTTGTTTTTCTTTTAATTAGGATTGGATAGTGGATTTTGTTAATATTTTTTCTGTGTTTAATGAGATGGTCATAAGATTTTTTGCTTCTTTGTTTTTTAGGTGGTTATATGGTGCATTAAACTGATTTAAAAGTTAATTGCTTGGAGCTGGGGATGTGGCTCAAGTGGTAGCGTGCTCGCCTGGCATGCGTGCGGCCCGGGTTCGATCCTCAGCACCACATACCGACAAAGATGTTGTGTCTGCTGAAAACTAAAAAATAAATATTAAAAAATTCTCTCTCTCTATCTTTCCCCCTCTCTCTCTCACTCTTAAAAAAAAAAAAGTTAATTGCTAAACCAAACTAGCATTTCTGGAATACAACCTTCTAAATTGTGACATATTATCTATTCTTATTTATTGATGGATTAAATTTGCTGAAATTTTGTTCAGTATTTGTATATCTGTATTTATGAGGGATGTTATAGTTTTCTGTTTGTAATACATTTGTCAAGTTCTACTATCCTAGTGATTGTACAAGAAAGGTTAACTAAGCAAGACTGTTGAACAAACACTGTTCATACTCAATAAAAAATTGAATTCAGGACTAGTCTTTGGTTAGTTCTTAGGAGAAGAATCCATCCAAATATGCTGTTCCATAAGTGTGTTTTTATATAGCTGAGAATATTGGATCCTGTTCTAGTTTGAGAACATAGTTTATGCTAACAATGTGATTTATGATGAATGACTGTTTTTACTTGGCAGTGTATGAAAAGGGAAGAGGGAGTGGAATCTGAACTCTGAGGTCTATCACACAGGTGCTCATTATGGTTTAGGTACGTGGTGTCCTCTAAAACCTCAAGTATAAGATAAAGCAAGAAATTTAGAGGTAAAATTATCTGGTTATGAGAGCTGCAGTGCATTAATCCACTTGAATGGATTAACTGGGAGGTAACTGTAGGCAGGTAGGTATGGCTGGCAGAGGTAGGTCATGGGGGCATGTCTTTGGGGTATATCTTTTGTTCCTGTTAAGTAGAGCTCTCTCTCTGAGCATGGTCTGGGGGACCACCAACACAGAAATTGACCTGAATAACTTGGGAATCATGTCCGAAATTTTCAGAAGGAATTTGCATAGAGTTACTATTATGTTTTCCATAAAGCTTTGGTGAAATTCATTTCAAAGTCATTGTGCCCAAAGTGTTCTTTATGAGAGTCTTCTAATTACAAGTAGAAACTTTTAAAGAGATTTAAGATTATTTAGGTTATTTTTTTTATCTTCTTTGAGTTTTGGTAGTTTTTGTTCTTTGTTCTTCAAAGAATTTTGTGATTGCATCTAATTTAATTTTATTGGCATAAGTTTATCCATAATATGCCATTATTTTTTCTTTTGATAAATGTAGAATCTATGGTAAAGTTAACTATCAGTCAGGATATTAATGATTTTTGGTTTCTCTTTTTTTATATTGAACCATCTGGTGAGAGGTTTATCAATTTTATTAATTGCTTCAAAGAATTGGCTTTAAGTTAATTGAACTATTTATATTGCTTTTAGTTTTGTATTTTAGTGATTTAATGAATGTTTTTATTTTAACCTGTGTGTACTAGGCAAACACCCTATCATGGAGTGACACCCCACTGATTTATGTTTTGAAGCTATGTTCTTAGTATAATCATTTAGAATTCTTTCTCCTTTTGAATTAACTCTTTCTCACTTGAAATAATCTTCTTCATCCTTGGCTATTTCCAATTATCTTATTTCTTTATTTAGATCCATATTTCCAGGTAGTATCTCTTTCTTTTAGTCTGAGGACTTTTCTTATTACTTTATATCAGACACGTCTGCTGTTTATGCATTCTTTCAACTTCTACATATCCAAGATATATTTTGCCCTTATTTTTGAAACAAATTTCTGTGGTTAAAGATTACTAGGCTTATGTTCTAGACTTCCTATTTGTACTTCACCCCAATTCATACAGTGATATTATAATCCCCAATGGAATAGTATTAGGAGGTGGGGCAATTAAGTAATTAGATAAACAGGTTTAGATGCGTTCATGAGTGTGGAGTCCTCAGGATGAGCTTTGTGCTTTCATTAAAAGAGAAAGATCCTCTCTTCCTCCACTCTCTCTCTCTTGCTCCCTCCCTGTCCTGTGTGTGTGTGTGTGTGTGAGTGTGTGTATGTGTGTTTGAATGCAGCATGAAAAACCATGTGAGGACATAAACAGGAAGAAGGTTCTCACCTGAATTAACTATGCTGATACCCTATCTCAGACTCTCCAGCCTCCAGAATGTGAGAAAATAAATATGCTTTTAAGCCAAATAATCCAGTAGTAGTACTGTTAATAATATGAAAAATTTATTTCTTTAGCCACATAATAATATTTTTAAAGAAGTACTTATTTAATGTGTTGCTTGTTGAACTATTAAACTTCAAATATTTCTAGATTTTTCTCAAGGGATTTTTATGATGGTATCTATTGGTTAGAAAAATTTATAAATACATTAAAATACCCATGTACTTTCATAGGTTTTTCAGAGTATTTTCCTTTAATATTTTTTAATATCTATGTAATCTGTATTGATATCCCTTCTTTCATTTTTTAAAATTACTGATTTATACCTTCTAATATTTTTCTTTATTAGCCTAACTAAAGGCTTATCAATTTTTTAATGTTTTCAATGAGCCAGGTGTCACTTTCACTGATTTTCTCTGTTGATTTCATACTTTCAATTTCATTGATTTTTCCCCTATTTTTATAATTTCTTTTTTTCTGCTCCATTTAGAATTAATTTTCTCTTCCTTTTTACCTCCCCAATACTTTAAAAATATAATTTAGACATCAAATCTCACCCTCTGTTTTCCTTTATTTTTATTATTATGCCAGTTTTTTTTCCATTTTTATTGATTTTATTTTTTTAAAAAACACGACAGTGGAATGCATTACAATTCTCATTACACATATAGAGCACAATTTTTCATATCTTTGTATATAAAGTATGTTCATGCCAATTCATATCTTTATACATGTACTTTTTTCATTACAATTCTTATTACACATATATACCACAATTTTTCATATCTCTGTATATAAAGTAGGTTGACATCCAATTTGTGTCTTCATACATGTACTTTGGATATGATGTCCATCACATTCCACCATCCTTGCTAATCCCCTGCCTTCTCCCCTTCTCTCCCTCCCCTCTTTCCTATCTAGAATTTATTTATTCCTCCCATGTTCCCCTCCGTACCCCACTATGAGTCAACCTCCATATATCAGAGAAAACATTCAGCATTTGTTTTGGGGGGATTGGCTAACTTCACTTAACATTATCTTCTCTAAATCCAGCCATTTACCTGCTGAGTCTGGGGCTCAGTGGTAGAGCGCTCGCCTAGCACATGTGAGGCCCTGGGTTCCATCCTCAGCACCACATAAAAATAAAATAAAATAAAGGTATTCTGTCCAACTACAACTAAAAAATGCATATTTTTAAGAAAAAAAGGGAGAGCATGGGGGATATATCTCAGTTGGTAGAGTGCTTGCCTCGCATTCACAAAGCCCTGGGTTCAATTCCAACACCACCACCAAAAAAAGAAAAAAGAAAAATCACTCTCTATTTTCAAAGGTACCTGATATTGAGAAATTGTTCTAGACATTTGAGTATTGCTCATTGAAAGAATGCCCAATGTCTTTCACTAAATTAAAACTTGATTTATATTTTTTTTAAAATTCTGGGTTAGCTAGCTTTGCTTTGCTGTGACAATTACAACTTAGAGAAAGAAATATTTATTTTGGCTCACAGTTTCAGAGGTTTGGTCTACCGTTGACCAATTCCAAAGCTTTGGACCCTAGGATAGAGCAGAAGAGCCTGTGGCAAAAGCGCTCAGTTCATGACACCCAGGAAGAGAGGCAGGGTGATGAATTTGCCAGGGACAAAATATAAACAATAAAAGCACGTCTCTAGTGACCTACCTCTTTTAGTGGAATCCTATATGCCTATAGTTACCACCAAGTGAATTCACTGAAATGGTTTAACCCACTCAGTAGGTTACAGCTCCCATAATCTAATCATTACACCTCTGAACTTTCTTGCATTGTCTCACACATGAGCTTTTGGGGGACACCTGATATCCAAAGCACAACAGACTCCCCATAGTAATCATTAAACTATACATTTTTATCAATGTTTTAATTTTTAAAAAGGAAGAAAGAAAGAAAGATAAATGAAATTTAGAGACTCTATCTAAACAACTATAACAGAAGAGTAGGAAACTAGCTCATTGTTTTCATCAATCTATTTTGCAGCAAAGTTATCTACGTATATTGTTTTGTATACAAAATAAGAAGAGTTTTAGGACTCCATTATTTGAGTAAATATTATGTAAAATTCCAAATATTTTAGATTATGATCCTAATATTATTTGCTATAATTTATTGCAAACATTTTCTATCCCAGATATATACTAATTTATGTATCCCAATAATAACCCTATGGGGTTAGTTCTCCCAATTTTACAATCAGAAGGACCCAAAAAGAGAGGCTAGATAATTTGCTTACAGTCTGTAATTTTTAAATACAGAATTTTAAAGCAAATATAAACAGTTGGGATGTACAACCCCTGCCCTTTTTCACTTAGCTAACTAATTACTTCAGTAACAGTTTATTCTTAAAATATGCATGGTGACAGGAAGCATTTGCATTATGTAAAAATTTATATGCAAAATGAATAATTTAAAACAGAAAATCAACTAAATACTCTTTTAATCATCTGAAAGTCCTTGTATAGGTCTCATCTAATCTATCAATATAATAGCCATTTTGATAAACAGAATAGTTACTAGGTAGTGGTACTTCAAAATAAAAACAGATGAAAGGGAGCAAATTTTTTTTAACCATCACTTCCAACTAATGTATTTGTATTATAATTATAAGAAGAATATACAAGCAAATATTTTGATAAAACAGAAGATAATCTAATTACCTCATGACCAATAGAATTAATTGAGGAAATTAGTAAATGTCAATATTTCTCTTTTAAAGACCACTTGTTAGTTTATGGTGCTTACTATTAACACAACTTGATTTTTAAAGAGTACTTTTACAACTCCTTGCCACATGTGAAACACACAAAGGATTTTTAAAATGAAAATAGCATTTGGGGCACATTTGTTTCAATGATATGTTTTAAAGAAATTTGCATCTATTGGAATCTAGTAGCTTGTTTGTGTGTTGCTTTAAGAAGGTGCTCTGCATGACTCACAATTAGCCTGTGCATCCAGTGAGATAGGTGTTGCCATGGTAAGTACACATTTTTTAATTGAATAGCAAACTAAATAGGCACATAAAACCCACATAAGTTGTTGGTACATAAATTGCCTCTCCTGGGGCTGCAAATAAACATACTCCTCTTCTAATATATTTTGCTAATTTTTCCTGGTTTTGTTTAGATAGTATAGTAATACACATCCTTTTGCAGCCTAAAACCTCCTTTCCTCATACCATCTTTCTCACCTCCCTTCACCAATGGAACTGCTGCTTTCCTAGTGCTTAGAAGAACTACATTGTGTACAAGGAAATCATTCAGATAGGAAAAGTTATGCTTTGATTTCTAATTAATACATGGAATCTTTAACACATTGAAAACATAAGGAAGTCATATCAAATATTTCTCAAGAAATTTCTTACACTCTCATTCAGAATTCTTTATAAAACAGATTGCTGTATAAAACATTTCCCTATATAATATAAAGTGATAAGAATGATGCCTTCAGATTTTTTTGGAAACAAATCACATTAAATTTGCAAGATCCAGCCACCCTGCTCTGTCAAATGCCCTGAGATTATTTGGTTCTCCCCTCAGTCTTCCTTGTCTTCCTCACCCAGTACCCCCATCCCATCCAACCCAACCTGTCCACAGCTTTCATTGACAAAGTAGCACATGTTTTTGTTCATGTATTTTATTTTGCTCTCTTCTTGGGTATTATATTTATTTATCCTTATTTATCCCTTGCCTCTAAAAGGGGATTCTTTCATGGCAATTCACAGGTGATAAGCAATTTGCAGAATGGTGCTCTGCCTCCTTTTTCCATTTTGAAGATTCTTTTTTTTTTTAACCTGGTTTTACTTTAATCACAATGAAGCATGTGGAGAGGACAGTCATTTGGACTCACATCCAAGTTATTTTTGGAAGCACATTGACAAATTTTTAAGTAGACATTGTATTTTACAAAGAATGCTGTTCTGAGATCACTCTGGCTTGAACAATAAGAAAATTCAAGACTACGGGAGGCAAGCACAACAGGATATCCATAAGTAACAACGCCTACTTATCAACCAGGGGGAGTTTAACAGACTTGTTCCTGGCTGTGACAAACAGTGAGCAGAATTTTTAGAGAGGCTGAAAGCAGAGAATGAACACAAAAGATAACTCTGGAAAAGATTTGGTGTAGTGTGCTGACTGCTTCCTGGTGCAAATCAAGAGCAGTTTAGAACAATGGTGACTGATGGTTTTCAGCAGTTGCCTGGACTCAATTCTATCGCCTGGCAGAGTTCACTCACCTTTGCTTTCTCACTTTGATTTCAGAGTTCATTTTTCATGATGTTCATTTTTTAGGATGAAAGTGAACCCGTCTTGAAGGAATAGATGAATAGCTCCTTGTGGGTTCAAAGACACTTCCAACGGCTTGGAACAAAAGGAAATTATTATACAGATCAAGGTACAGCATAGACATGTTTTTACAGATTTTAAATAAAATATAAACAGCTGTTGAGAGAAGTATGGCACAGTAACAGTTGTTACCAATCCATTAATAATCTGAACATAAATTCGATCTTGTTCATTATGTTTAACCCACATTCCTCTGTGGGGAAAACAGACTGATTTAAATGTGTAAAAAAATGGATTCAACAGCAAATCAGAACAAATATGGAGAGAGGAAATGATGGATCAGGTCTAAATTTATTAGGTAATTTTCTTGAAAACCAAGTAATCAATATTTTCTAGCTATGTAATGAGTGGTGCTAATAGTAATAGCCTGCTTTTATTGGCTACCATTCAAAGGTCTGTCAATTAAATGACAAACATTCTAAGGAACTGTTTCCCTTATCTCTTTATATTTCCTGTGCTAGTAAAATACAGCTTTACTTTCTAATCAGGAGCATGCAGTCTTTCCAGTCACCTGTTTTTAAAAACAAAGAATGAGTTTCTCATGTCTCCTTACATTTTACTCTATATGACTATGTGACTTAAATTTCCCTACTGTCATATTTAACAAAACATTCAGAGTCTCTAAGTTTGTGAATGATCCATAGGGGTGAAATAAGTTAGAGGCTACGGAATTCTTTGAAAATTCCTTATTCAGTTGTGAAATACAGAGCCTAAACTGGAAAAGATTTTGCATCATGAAACCTAAATGCATCAAAAGGAGTATACCAACACAACTTTTACTATCTGTTATATTTGTATTGCTGTCCCATGATACAACAAAGACCATAGAAATCCAACCCATAAAGACAAAATAACTTTAAAAAGTTGGTGCATTCAAGTTCAAAGTATCTGGTTATAGAATAAAGGGATTCTAACAAACAAGAGGGCCTAGAGCAACAGGAATGTCCATCTGTTGGAACAACTGAGCTGCCTGTTGGGTATTCTCTGTAGTTGCTGAAAGGAAGCTGTCCTCCTTCAGTGTTTTGGAAAGCAGTTTTCTCCTAACATGAAAATGTTTGTTACAACAATGCTGTGCTCCATAGGTTTTCTAAAAAAAAAAAAAAAAAAAGTGGTTCTCAAATTAAACTCCTTGGAATACAGTTTGATTTAGCTCAAATGTATTTACTGAAAGCAATTCATGGCAGATTAGAAAAATATTACATAGATAAGGTATTTAAGAAATAATTTTTCTCCCAAACGTATTAAACAGAAAAAAAATCTCATTTGTAACCTTACCAAAGTGTTTACATCCTCTCCTGTGTTTTTTCTTTGTTAAATTCCCCTCCTCTTGTATCTGTTGATACTCAAGTTTACATCTTTCTAATATTTTTAATCATTTCACACAGGGAAAATGAAAAAAAAAGGGTCTTTAAACAGAAAATCTCTTGCCTAAAGAGTAAATAAATGGTTTTACTTTTTTTTTTAAGTAAACTCAATCCATGTTAAGTTTAGGGGTGACCTAACACATTATGGAGGAAGACACATATTTAATATGCTCGTTAGTGGTATTTATTAGCACACTTATGCAATGAAGGGATGATTATTCAGAAACAACATTTTCATCAGGCAAAGTACCCCCTGGAGAGCCTTATTGTCCCTAGGAAGTCTAAACATGAACCATGTTAACATCAGAACAATGGTATTTCTAAATAAAGTAATTAACAGACATATGTGTCCTGACAATCCAGACATCAAAGGACAAAAATTTCACATCAAAATCAGACAACAAAAGCATCAAATGGATAGGGCATCTATCCTTGTTCTAACAAATCAAGCCTGACGCATTTTGAATGTGCAGTTATAAACCATTATACTGAGAGTCAATATTTGTTTTATCTCAATGATTTCCATTTCAAATTTTCTCAATTTACAAGTCAGAGATGATTTCTCTCAATTTTTATCTTTCATAATCACCCTGGGATTTAGATAAAAAAACTGCATTATCATTTTCCTGGCCATTGATAAAGATTTGTAATTGCAATGAGGCCAAAGATTGTCTTGATGATGTCAAGAGTCAGAACACAATTCTGTGGTCTTTACTAAAAGTGCTACTCTGCTGTGCTACCAGTCAACATTTCTTATTTCAATAAAGCAAAAGGCCACACTGAAAGAAATAGGAACAGCCAGATTGCTTCTCACTCCCTGATGCAGTACAGCCAAGCAATTCAACCTTCACTGTGTCTGGCAAAGAAAAATTCCTTTACTGGTGACTTTGTTCTGTGTCCAAGTTGAATTCTAGCTTGGGGCCAAATTCCAGATCAGAGCTCACCCATTTACCAAAGCCTGTAATGTTGGGCTAATTGATTTAAACTATTTGCCTATGAGCTTTTATCATTCCCATTTCCTCCTTGCTGGTTGGAGTCCCTTTCCTCAGAGCATGACAGGCAGTGTGGGGTAGTGGTTCAGGTCAGTGCCTCCGGTGACATACTACCAGTATTCATGGCTTGGCTCTGCCATTCAGCATCCATCTGATCTGGAGCAACTAACTAAACCTCTTTAGTTAGTCATGTTTTCATTCCTAGGTCAAAATACCTGGAAAAAAAATTAAAACAGGAAAGGCTTATTTTAACTCCTGGTTTCTCATCACTCTATGATCATCTGGCTCCACTGGTTATTCAGCCTGTAGTGAGGCTGACTATCATGGCAGAGGATATAGCAGAGGAAAACTGTCTACAGCAGCCAAGAGGCACAGAGTGGAAGAGGAAGAAGCCAGGGCCAACACACAGACCTCAATGGCATGACCGCAAGGACCTACTCCTTCAATCAGGCGCCACCTTCTATCATTTCTACTACCTCCCAATGGTTCATTCAGATTATTAATTCATCAGTGGACTAATCCACTGATGAGGTTATTGCTTTCATGATTTGATCACTTCCCAACCTTCAAATATTGCTTCATTGATGTCAACTCTTCAACACATGATCCTTGAGGGGATGCTCCATATCCACTTGAACCTCATTATTTTCCATAAAATGCAGATAAATACTTTCATCATAGATTGTTTTTAAGGGTGGAAAAAATGAAAACAGCACAGAAACTGAGGGCAGGTCCTGGTACACAATAAATGGTATAGGGTAAGATGATTATTGTTAATGTCATTACATGATATAACTTGGAGGAGATCTTGATTTCTGGGCTCACTTAGTATGTGTTTCAACATCTTTCTACTTTCCTTTTCTTTACTGTATAGACTGGAGAGCTAAAAACAATATTCTCTTGACTCCCTACCACCTGGGCTGCAGGTCTACCCTTGGTTTCTTCCACTCAAATGCACGTGCATAAAGTGGCAGCTGGTCAAAGGGAACTCAGATGTGCTGGATGACTTGGTGGAATACTGGCATCCAGGCAAATTCCTAAGTGTGGGTCTCAACTTCACGGTTGTTTCCCCTAGAAGAGTCCCACAGTACAGTTGGGCATTTTTTCCTCACTGTGAACCCAAATCTGCTTCTGTGGCCTTTTCTGATGTTACATAAACAACCAACTATGCTTATCAAATCCATTGCTGCATAAACTAATTGGAATGAACTTTGCAGTCTATAATTAAAACACTGATTTTTTTTGTACAATATCATTTAGGGTTTCATGGAGCAATGTGCCTATGAATGTGACAACAATGTGATAAGGTTATACCTCAGATATACAGAAAAGGGACCACTCTCCCATAGTGACAAATCCTGCTCCATACACTTGTAAATGAATTCCTAGATGTTTCCTGAAATTCTTATACCACTTTCAGCTTCAACTTTTCAGAGAATTAGGGGTTTCTGCTCTGATGATTGCAACAAGTCCTTGATTCTTCCCCGAATGTCACATTTTTCTACTGTTCTCCTTTCACTTTAGAGTAGATTAACATCATCAATAAAGAAATTCAATGTTCAAACACCTGTCATTGAAGAGAAGAGGAATTTCAGTACAAATTTAGCCATTCGTAAGTTGGTAAATTCCAGGTTGCAAGATGGCCCCAAACTTTCTCAAAATGGCTCAGTCTACTCTCAAACTTGTCCTTCTTTAAATAGTATTTCAAGGATTGCAATAGTTTTCCATTCATTTGATCACTGAGGATTTAAGTTTATTTTAAGGAATCATGAACCATAACTACCCAGTTAGATATGGACACGGTGGAACACAGGTCCTCTAATTTCTTGTCCAGAATGGTTATTCTCCATTCAGACATGATCTGAGTACTCAATTCTTTCAGATCTTTCATGTGGCAGGCACTAAATTGTAATTGACGCCTCTGAAACAGACTTGTAATTGTAATTGACTACTGAGTACTTTAACTCTCACCATTATGCCATGGATGGCAGTGTATGTGACTGTTACCTTTCTGATTAATCTAATCTAATAAAACAGTGATTCTTAAAGTACATTGTATTTTATCATACTACTATGGATAAAAATAATAGGATTCACTATTTTATTATGTATTATATTTATGACAATTATATTTAATATCTATTGACCCCTCAAAGTGTTTTATTTGTGATTGATCATGCAAAATTGGAATAATGGTCTGATGGTACTGTAAATACATAGAAGCATTTTAAAAGAAAATTTGCTCCTGACTGTCTCCAGAATTTTATCAACGGAATGCTGCTTTTTATCTGTTGCTATTCCTCTTTTCTTAAACCTTTCTTCTCCATCTCTAAAATTTTTCCCAGTTTTTAAGTCTTTCTGCTCCACCTAATTGTTCCTCGACCCTTCGACTGGACATGATTGCTACCACAGCCCTTCTTCTCTTAATACATATGTAAATAACCAAATATTGCTGCTGTATATTGCAATTTGTTCTCTACCTAATTTCACTTTCCTATCAGAGCATTAGTCCAATCTGAGAAGACATACATCAAGTGTGTTCTGTTCTTGAGTCCCTCACAATGTCTGGGGCTTTTCACGGAGACAATAAATATTTGATGAATAAAGAGGGTCACAAGCTCAACTGCCTGCAGGAGTGTGCGGTCAACATGAGTGCCAGTAAGCCTTATATAAGGATATATGTGTAAGCTGCTTGTACTGTAACACAGGCATAGGGCTGCCTACTCATATTGCCTTGGAAGTGCTGTGTGGACTTAATGAAGGCAAAACAAAGCACTTCCAGGGATCATGGTAACCTCAGTGCCTGCCAGGTTGTGTCCCTTGAATAAAACACCAGGCAGCCTCCTTCTCTGCAATCAGCACCAGCCCAGAGTGTTAAGCCACTTTTTCTGGGATTGAGTTAATTATGTTTTCCTTCTGACTTCATGTGAGGTGTAGGTGTAGAGAGGTTGTGGGGAGTCAAACTTATTAATCATTAGTCAATGTTGTAGCTTTTATTCAAAATAAAGAGAAATGTTACATTATTATAGGCTTACATCTTACAAAGTGTTTTGACCTATATTGTTTCAACTTCATAACAAATTTGGAAGGTGGATAAGCATACAAGCAGCCCCATTTTTTTTTAAGTAAGAAATATCAAAGCTGGAGAGCACAATCTTTTCCAAATTCTTGCAGAATTGAAATGTGGCAAAGATATCATGAAACCCAGGACATTTGATACCTACTCCAGGGCTCTTCCCACAATAGTCTTTTGCTCAGCACCAAATTCTTTATATTGGCACCCAGCTTAAGAAGTAGTTCATATTCAGAGACAAGTGAGGCATCTAGGTTTTTATTTACCTTTTGTATATTATTTCTTTTAGTTGACATATAAGATTTGCAATATATTACATGATTTTTCTATGTAATTATTTGCTATTTTCTACTTACCAATTATATATACATGTTTGTAAATGATGGCAATTTTGCACTACTTTGCAGTGCTTATCCCAAATTCAAAGACATAGAAACACATAAATACACACACACAATAACTTGCCTTTCACATAAATGTTGGTATAAAATAAAATAGTAGCCAAATTGAAAATTTGAAGTTGCCACAAGAGCGAATGAAACATAAAGTAATCTCTAATAATCCCAGCAATGATTAAAATTTGTGCCACTCAAGGACTGATAAACAGGTGGATTTTATTGACTTGGTGGACTTTGGAATTTGGTCTGCCAACCTTCCCCTTGTAATGGGCTCATGGGACAACTTTTTGTTTTGTTTTACTGGTGTGAGGATCTGGACTTGGGGCCTTAGGGCATGCAAGGCAAGCACTTTGCCAACTGAGCTATATCCTCAGCCAAGTCTGCCCAAAATCTATCTAGATGAGGGACTAAAGGAGAGGACCACAGGTCAGGACACAGGATGACTGTAGATGTGAATAATTTTGTCTGGAGTTCCAGTCTTGAGAGAGAAGAACAAGACAAGGGGTGAAAGCAGCAATTAGGGTTGGAGACAGCGTCATTCTTCTCAAGGTTCTCCTGCAGTGAAGCATTAACATTGGGTAATGGACATAAAAATGAAAAAAAAAATATGAAATGTGAGAAGAAGTTTATGAGAATAGAAGAGACATTATTACTCATAAAATTTCCACCAGTATGCATCAAAGTTTCATCACTCAAAATGGAAATTATTTCATGATGTTGATTTGCTAAATTATAACAATTATATAATGATCATTCCTCAAAATTCAGAAACAGTAGAAAAATGGAAGAAAAGTGATTACTCCTAGGAACAATTCAACTGCCTTTGCTTATTTAAGTGACTTTGACAATGTAAACAAGCCCTTTAAAAACTAGCAACAAGATGATATTCAAATATTTTTGTTTTGGTTACTAACTGTAATATTTGCTTGCATTTTGTTTTGAAAGAAAATCAAAGAGAGATTTCAATTAGTATCTATTGGTGTGCTGATACAGTTACTTAGGGATTTATATTTATAAATGAATCTTAGTTTGAAAGATAACTAAGGGTTTCTTCATCATTAGCAAATGTTGTGACAGTACTTTTAAAGGTATAGAGTTAAAAAAATTAACTCAAATGAATGCTGATCTTGGAACACTTTCTTCTGAGAAATGTCCCTCTAAACAAAGAACAAAAGAACAGGAAGGCATTGGAGTATAGAGGGAAAAGAAGGAAAAAAGGGAACTGGAGACCACAGAGAAGGAGAGGGAAGGAGAATACTTTAATATGGGTTATACTGAAATCAACTAGGAAGTGACACAAGTCCATCATTAAAAGGAAGATAGAACCAAATGATAACAAAGGAAAGGAAGGGAAGGAGTGAGGGAGGTAAAAAGGAAGGAAGAGAGAGAGGAAGGGAGAGAAGGAAGAAAAAAATGAAAGAAAAGAAAATTTTATATTGTCTACTAGGTAGAAATATGGTGCTATTTTTTGCATTTGTTGTTTGTAATAATGCATTTAGGGAGTCCAAGAGAAATTCTTACATAAAGACAATCCTCAGATATCGCCCAAACATGAGCATAAGACCTCCACAGTTAAAATGCAGACTCTTTCTTTTTTTTTTTTTTTCCCAAATCATACGTTGGAAGATAGAAATGAGAAATTGACTGAGAAACTTGTGATTATAGTGAAAGGGAAGGATCAATTTTAAAATTGTGTTCAAACGCATGCATATTTGTATTTACTGTGGGGCCAGAAAGAAAAATAGTATGTTGCATCTTGGAATATTCTTTTTCATTTAGGTAAAATATAAATTTTTAGAAGTATGATCTTATGAAATTACTGCCTTGCTTTATCAAAGCTAAACCTTTTTTGATCCATTTACCCCACCCCTGAGAGGGGATCAGGATGGCAAACAACATATTTCTTAACCATACATCTAATCCTTTCATATTTTCTTTCCCCAAACTAAAACTCCTTCCACCACAGTCACACACTTTTACCCACCACACATCACTTACACTTGTTGAAGAAGGAACCTGATACACATACCATCAGTTCATGTGGTTTCCTTACAGAACCTTCCAGATGGAACCTTCCCTAAACCTCTGCTTGATAAAAAGTACATTTATTCCTAAAAGTACTAAATAATTCTTTTTCACTTTGGGCCTTATCTTTTGTTTAAACTTGATGCTTAGCCACATTTTAAGTCATACTCTTGGCCAACTGCGGAAATAAAGAACTGTTCTGTTATTAATATAACTTTGGACTTGTTTAGCTTAATAAAATACTGATATCCATATTGTGAGGACATACCACCTCTAAGCCATTAGCATGGCTTTATATCTGTGAATCACTCTCAATATACTCATCACATTATATATCTTCAGGGAAGCCATAAAGTATTGTGGCCTAAAAAATTGATTTAAATTTCCTGATGCTTTGAACTTAGAGTTTAGTGCATGTACATCACTTTACAAGACTAACTGCATAGAGTTTGTATCCCCATGACTGATGAAATTGCATTTATCAAGGACATCAATGACTTCCGTATTTTCAAATCTAATTAACATTATTTCTAACCTAATTTTTTAAATACCAGCAATAATTTGAAGATTAAGTTCCATGAGGGCAGAAATTGAATTTGTCTTCTTGCCGTCTGTACTAGAATGAGGCATAGCACATTCTAGCCTTGCAACCACCCATTTTTCTTAGTACTAATGTGCTTTCTTTAATATAGAGTGGAGAGTTAAAATTATTTTTCACAGAGAGTGCCCATGTACCTATACCTAGTTTTCACTATTATTAACATCTTACAGTTAAAAAGTACATTTGTTATATTTAACGAACAATATCAAATTTTTATTATTAACTTATTCCATAATGTTCAGATTTGGCTTTACCTAATGTCTTTTCTCTGTTCCAGGATTTCACCCAGGATAGTTAAAAATTATGTTTCACATATTTCCTGGAAACTAGAATTAGCATGGGATCTAGGTTTTAACAATATTCTCTCCGATTAATTACAGGCAAAACTCAGGAAAGGGAAGAACGCCCATTGCTTTGGATGCTTCTGCCAGGCAGACATGGTCTTTAGGGAGTTTTATTTATTTATTTATTTATTTATTTATTTAAGAACCATTGGCAGAGTTCTCTAGGATAAACCATTACATTTATGGGTTTTGCAAGTGAAGTATACCTTTCAATTTTGTTGATTTATCGATTTCATATGTTTCATTTTTCTTTGAATACTTAGATATTTTATAATTCGTTTTAGTCTTTCATTTTCTTTATAAAATCTAAAGTGATGTTTACTTGGTAAGCATACCTATCCTCCATCATAATTTAACTTCCACGAGGGCAGGGATGTGTTTGTCTTCTTTTCTACAGGAGCTTGAAAGACCTCGAAAGAGCTCACACAAAGCACTTGCATTCATCCCTGGGTTGATTCCAGCTGCCCAAAGTTCAAGTCTTTTAAATAAAATGGCATAAAATCTGCTTATAACCCATAAACACCCTGCTTTATACTTTAAATCATCTCTCAGTTTTATGAAATTCCTAATAAATGTACATTCCACGTAAATATTTGTTATACTGCATTGTTTAGAGAATAATGACAAAAAAAAATGTTTGTACATGTTCAGCCCAGATGCAATTGTTTTTCAAATGTTTTCCATCCAAAGGTAAACTAATATGGAACCCACAGATACAGAGAGTAGACTGTAGTTATATGTGTGAAAAAAATGAATGAATGAATGGTTTGGAGATGTGTTAAAGACTGGAGTTATGTGGATATTATTTGTTATAGGATTATTTTAAATCTTTTATTTGCACACACACTTACATATGTGTGCACATATAGTACAGAAATTATCCTGATATTTTTTAGGTATCATTTCCAAGGCACACCTCAGAAAAGAATAAAAGCCCTCCTTTACTTAACAGTCTTAACAGCTTTCTCTTAACAGTCTTAACAGCTTTCTAAGCTCAGGCTTTCATATGAAAAATTTGTTTATTATTTGCCAAATAAATTTATTTTCGATCACTTTTAGTTTGCAAAGCCACTGCAGAGAGTTCTCATGTACCTATATCTAGTTTCCACTATTATTAACATCTTACAATTAAAAAGTACACTTGTTACATTTAACAAATCAATATCAAATTATTAGAATTAACTTATTCCATAATATTTGGATGTTGGTTTTACCTAATGTCTTTTCTCTGTTCTAGGATTTCACCCAGGACAGTATGTTGCATTTAATAGTATTGACCACCTTTGGCTCCTTTTTTCTGCAACAGTGTTTTAGACTTCACTTATTATGATGATTTTGAAAACTTTGAGTGCTGATCAGGTGTTTTGGAGAATGTTCCTCAATCAAGATTCATCCAATGTTTTTCTTATAATTACACAAGAATAATGAGTTTGTGGAAGGAGGCCACAGAGGATAAGTCCCATCTCAGTACACAACATCAAAAGCATATAGCATCAACATGGCTTATCACCTTTAATATTGACTTCAAATCCTGGAGGTGTAGCTCAATAGAAGAGCCCTTGCCCCAGCATGGCAAAGCCATGAGTTCAATTCCCAGAAATACAAAGGGAAAAATGATAAAGAGAATAATGACCTTGATCACCTATCTGGCTGAAACCATGTTTCTCAGATTTCTCCACTACAGATTTACTCTTCTTTACCTTTTGATACTCTACTTTTTTTTTTTTTTGGAAGGAATCCCCTCTGTACAGCCAACACTTAGCAATGGGAAGTCTCATTCCACTTTCTTGAGGAGAAATTATGGAATTTATCTGCATTGGGATATTTACATGTTATTTCTCCTTATTTATTTATTCAATAATTTGTTAATAAAATTTATACTAATAGACAGCTATTTTCTACTTTGGGTGGAAATCCAATAGATCTTTGCTCATTTATTTTGTGCAAATCGATTCATCTTTGGACATTGAGGACCCTTTATTCGCCTCCAGTTTCCCTTTGACATATTCCCATAATTAAAGATTTCCTTATTTTCTATCATGGTAAGACACAGTTGTTTCATCTTTTATATTCCCTACCCCAATCTTAGAATAGGCCATTTCTCCAAAGATCCATGGTTAGTAACCAAAATCTGTGTATATGTGTATTCATTGATACTGGATTATCAATTTCTTCTAGGTCTTCTCAGATGACAAAATGAGGAAATAAACTTGCTATATCGTACGTTGTGAGATAACATCTAAATATAAGTTATATCTACATGTAACGTGTATACCCTAACCTATATATAAGCTCATAGCTCTAAATATTTCCGTGTGTGATCGTCTGTATCTATATTATCTGTACATCCATACTGATATCTCCAATTCTAATCCTTACTGCATGGATTACTCTATCCTCCTTCCCTTGATGATATGTAGTTCCCACCATCAGCTGTCAATTTAATGAGTTATTCAATTCTGGTATTTATGTATAATGGCACCAGAATTCCTATCCCATCCTGTAACTCTATGGAAAATAATTTTATTAACTAAAGTAATCTTTTGTTTGTTTGTTTACATTTAATATCACAGATGCCAAATTTTCCAAAGTTGTTTGTGTCACACTATCTTTTGCTCCAGCCTATTTTACTGAGGCTTTTCCATATGTTTGCAGTATGGTTATTTTGTTATATCCTGCATTCCATCTACATGTTACATGTTATATTCCAAATAACATCTCCTCCTCAGTTATTGATTTTTTAAATTTTTTTGTTGGGTTTACCTGTTTTATGTCTAAAGTACTATATGTTTGAAAAGTGCATCCTGTAATAATTTTTATTACAATATCATGTACACAATAATCATGGACTTATTTATGAATAGTTATACTAGCCCAAAATATTCCTGTGCCTTCATCCTTCCCATCTCTAAACTTCCTACAACCACAGATCTATTTACTGTCTCTGTAGAATTGCCAAAATGTCATATAATTATACTCATACAGTATGCAGCCTTTTCATACTGAATTATTTCATTCAGCAAGATACATTAATATCTTTTCATAACTTGAGAGTTCATTTATTTGTTATGAAATAATATTTTATTTATACAGATATACTATAGTTTGTGGTAATGGACTTTCAGCTCTTGAAAGACAGCTGCTTTCAGTCTTGAGTAATTATAAGAGGCTAAGTGGACATTGGTCTCTCCAATGATAGCCAACACAAGTGAAGGTAAAATCTTCTTGACTTAACAAACAAGACCTGTAGCTTTACTTCTAAAAATATACAATTTTTCAGGTAACAGAAACTGCCTGATATAATTTATATGTGTATGTATATATATACATATGTATATGTATGTATGTATGTACGTATATGCATATTTTCTTTGATTCAACATATGGAACAAAACAACTTTCAAACACTCTTAATTTTTCTGTATTTCTTTCTGCTGTGTCTTTATTATACCCAGTTGTCTTAATATATTCCTGTATGTTTCTAGAAAGATAAGAGGAGGAGAAGGAAGAGGAAGAGGAAGAAGAAGATGAAGACGAGGAAGGAGGAGGAGGAGGACCAGGACAGAAGTGGGAGGGGAAAGAGAAGGAGACTTCCTCAAGCAAAAGACTTGCAAAGATTTTTCTCTGATTATGTGACTGTCATGTTTGGGTCTCAAACTGAAGAGTGTTACAAACAACTCCTTAAGAAGCTTAATTAATTGCTAGTGATCTGTAAAAACCATGAAAGGCAATACTGTTTTCTGGATAGTTTTGATGATTTTTTTCTTTACATATTTATAGAAAATACCTTTATCATGTAGTTTTCATAAAATCTTTCACTGGAACACATACCATTCCCTTGTTAAGATACCGTTCATCCACTGTCCCTGCCAAAAGCCTGTGGGTGTTTTAACTGTCGTGCACATGGCAATGTACCACATTACTTCACTCTAAAAACTGAAAGTCATTTAACATTCATGGAGATTAAAAGCTAGCTGAAGATAGCAAACCAAGACCAGAAATGTAGGTAGTTGCTTACTGGAGTTTTGTGTGCCTCATTTATTGCATGGTCTTCAAAATAAATATGTGGGTAGAAGAGATGCAGACAGCATGTTAATGACACTCACAGATCCCAAATTAGGAAAATTGAAACCACATAGTCAAATTTATATACTTTGTGTCTATGTGATTCAACAATTTAATAAAGACAAAAGAGTCTGAAATCTTGTTATGGAGAAAAGTGAAATATAAAATGAAAGTCGGTACATTTAGGAATGAAGACAGAAGAAGCCACATATATTGAATAAAGAGAGAAATTTATCAAAGTGTCACAGAGCACTACATGTAGATGATTCCACAATAGATCTGGGTGGAATTGACGGGTAAATTATATCATTATAAAATCAATTCAGATTGAGTTCTCTGCCATTTGGTGGGGTCATTCATGTTATAACTCTTCCATTTCTTAAGTCACCCTGGCACTGGTGTGAGTGGGCCAGGTAGTGGACAGTTAGGTGGTACAGACATTTAATATGATTATCTAGATGATTTGAACTAAGGATATTCACTTTTCTCATTTTAAAAATATTTCAGATAGAGTGAGTAGATTTTAAGACCTGTATTCTTAAGGTCTCCTATTTAAAGATAAATCTTCCAGAATGCTTTTCCTGATAACCAAGTGGCAGCCCCAAATTTTCTCTTAGTGAAAGTGTCCTAGCACTTTTCATTGGTTGTAATCACCTCCTTGCAAGTCCACATTCCTTATTGAATAGGGAATACTCATGGTAAGCATGGAAATATATTTACTGATTCATAAACTTATAGTTTAGAGACATGGAATTATAGAGAGTAGCTCTGTCATTTAACATGCAACCTTGATATATCTCTTAGTTTCAGAACTTTTAAAAAATGGACATGATAGTAATTGCTTCTTTCAGAATAGTGGTAAGAAGTAAATGGAATAAGGTACAAAGCTCAAATGGGATAATGTCTGATGCAGTAGGTGCTTAATAAACACCAATTCCTCCTAAGTTCAACTGATTTGTGTGTGAATATCTAATATTTTTAGGAATAAACATCCCCATTGATAACAAGATTCAGAAAGGCAGGTATTCAAGAACTCACTGCACCCACCTGGGTGCTATCTGCCTTTCTCTTGGAATTCTTCTCCCTGCTGAAATTCAGTGCCTCCCAGGGATCCCCTCATTGCTCCAGCTCCTCTGTTAGAAAACTTC
The DNA here is from genome assembly GCF_021218885.2 of Marmota monax. NCBI lineage: Eukaryota > Metazoa > Chordata > Mammalia > Rodentia > Sciuridae > Marmota > Marmota monax. The sequence goes on along the minus strand of NW_026692486.1, from coordinate 4,284,079 downwards.
AGTTGATTTTTTTTGTGTTTCCTTGCATACCAGCACAATTTGAGTGCAGATACCTGGAGCATGCACTTCCAATCTCTACTAGTCTTGAGTTTCACTCATCTACAAAATATTCACCTGTGAAATAAAGAAAATAATTCCTACTTTCATGGTATTTACTTGGCACCACTCAACTACTGAAGACAGATGTCATAGCAGGAAAAGACAGCTATGGTCTCCATTCTGCGAGCCACTAAATATTTGTACAAGCTGGTATTCTATAAGCACCCAGCGCAATAAGTGCAATATACCAGTTAATCAGGGTAGATACATACATAGTCACTCGTATCCATATAATGTATATTTCCTACATATTATACATGCATTCATATTCATGGATAGGTTAATCTCAACAGCTTTATAAGTTGTCAAATTCCTCATTTTTGTGTCTTCCTTCAAAGTCCCATAAAAATTCCTTAGTCTTGTGGTCCAGTCACCATCTTGTCTGCAAAGATTTGCCAATATTCATTGAGAACATGGCCCTTTTAGTGTGAGATGAAGTAGGAGCCCACCACTAAAGCACAGCCCTGCTTATCTGTGATGCTGAACAGGGCCTCTCTCTGAGATAATTTGTGTTTGGTAAACTCTTGTTTTATGTTGTTATCAGCACTCCTGCCCTTCTTGGCTCCTCTGGACAGTGAGTGGGCTACCTGAGATTATCTACTGCATTGAACCTTGAAGTTAGCTTTTCTTTTGCTATCCACCTATAGATCTACGTACCATCAAATGGGCCCAATCTTGATTTCCAACTCCATGCAAGCTTCTCAGTTCAGTTCTAAGTGTCAGGTGACTATCACTCCATACCATTTTCCTAGTTGTTTATGTGACTGCTACTCCTCCTACCTATGTCTCTGAAAGAGTGTGATGTGGCAATCTCAACAACTTTTATGGTTCATCCCCAGGGTACTGTTGATCTTCATTTTAGTCTTCTTGAGTAGATTACTTTGGGGCTTATAACTCAATTTGCAATCTTTCAGCCAGCCATTTTAAGACATGTGTATCAAGACTCTCTATTACCCTAAATGGTTACCTGAGAATCAACCTTGATATCATTTTCATATATATAGAAAATGCTTCAAGAAGAGATAGTTTCTTTTTTGTAATCTTGGGGGAAAAATCTATAGAAGGCCCATTATTAAAGAGATATTTGAAAAATCCACATCAACAAAGCAATGATATTTTTAATCGCATTGACTAAATATACTGCTAAATCTTTTAAACTAAATCATATCAGTTTCTATAACAAAACATGAAAACAGAATATACATTGCTATGGTTAAACATTATTACAACAAAAGGGAGTGGGGTGTCCTGCCCCTTTCTTTTATAGATTTTAGATTTCCTTTGTTTTTGCACTCCCTTCTCTCATCCTGCATACAAGAACAAAATGTGAACAAAACATAGGGTGATCCAAGAGTGGAAGGAAGCTGACCAGGGGTACACGCAGGAAGAGAGCCATGCAGGGGGTACTCATTAACAACCTCTGATAGGAAAGAACAATTCCCTGGAGGCAGGTAACTTGACAACAGGTTGGAGGAGGGGGCATGCTCTGGAGGTTGTAGCATTTTATTTCCTTTGAATCTGCCCCCCCTCCTGACCCAATTATTCATTACCTACACTGACTTTCCTTTTGCCCCAGCCTCATAAATATGAAAATATACATATCATGTCTCTGAATTATAATGGGATTTGATGTATGTGTCTCCCTTGCTTAGACATGTACACTTTCTTTCTCACACTCACTATTTACGACTTCAGGGCCTTAACACACTCTTCCTTTTGCCAGTCATACATAGTTATTTCATTGTTCTTCCCTTTTTCCTTAATGGCTGATCCATAGTTTCTGCTCCACAAATACTTGTTAAATGAAAAAAAATATTATCTCTAATAATAAGGAATCAGAATAGTAAGGAATCAGAATAGTAAGGAATCAGAAAGTTTCTCAAGATCTCAGAACAAATAAACAGCAGCACTCAAACCCAACTCTTTTTTTCACATTAGTCTAAGTATTTCTTCTTTGCTTCTTTGTTGTCTGGTTGCCATGGTTCCTATTATGGAATGAGGTCTTGCAAAGAACTCCTTGGTTTCTAGAACTTCCAGCTTTCACAACCAGATTGTAGAGTTCTAAAAGAATAACTTGGTGAACAAAACATGCAGTGATCCAAGGGCTGAAGGAAGCTGACTTTTCTCATATAAAGAAAAAAAAATGCTTCACAGAAGAGATAGTTTGTAATCTTAGAAAAAAAATAATCTATATAAGGCCCATGATTAAAGAGATACTTGAAACATCCACATGAACAAAGCAATGATATTTTTAATTGCATTGGAATACACTGCTAAATCTTTTAAAACTAAATCATATTAGTTTCTATAACAAAACATGAAAACATAATATGCATTGCTATGGTTAAATATTATTACAACAAAAATGTAAAAGGTTTTTATGAATATAAATAAGACCAGGGATTTAATAATAGATGTATTATGAAATAAGACTTTCATCTCTTTATCCACCAAATTTAACAATTGTTACCTAACTACTACACAACTTACATATGAGAATGTTACTGACAAAATAATAAACTTCCATTGCTTAATTCCCCCGAGTGTTATCTTTGATGGAAAAGGCATTCCTGGGTGAACTCAGTATTTCTATAGGAAATCAAAAGGTGTAAATACTTACATTAAACTTTTATTTCCTCCTGATTGAAATAAGCTTAAAACTGATCAAGAAGATTTCATAGCCACCTTTCAAAATATACACAATTTTGTTTTAGCTCTACATATGCTATAAAAACATTTTAATAACAAAAAGAGTATAATGGGTGATGTTTGTGCTGATTGAAATTTTTTTCTTGATTTTCAAAGGAACACATAGTCATTGCACAAAATTCAGAAGACCTAAAGAACAACACAAAGTGCAAAGAAAAATCACCAAATACTTTTATTTCAAAAATTTGAAGAATATATTTATTGACATGGACATAGACATATTAATATTTACATTTTATATTTCTTACAAACAAGAATCTTATGTACATAATTTCTGTACCAAGCAATACAGACAGAGCATTTTTAGATACCTGGAAATAGTTTTCTGTAAGATATTAATGATTGGAGAATATTATATGAGTATATGATGTTTCATCAAAATATCTATTATTGGTCATTAAGATATGTCTGATTTTTTTACTATTAAAATGCACAATAAACATTATTGAACTTAAGGATTATTTTACCTGGCTCAGATATTTAAAAATATATTCCTAATAAGCAAATTATTTATCAGAATTTTAACATTCTAAAATATCTATATCATATGACTAAATTGTTTGAAGAAGCATTGTACCATTTTTCTTCCTGACACAATTTAAATTCCTCCACATTACAATTAAAAAGTTACAATGGCCTGATGTGGCTCTTTCTTGCTCATTGCCATATTTCCAGCAACCAAGATAAATCCGAAACATAAATTGCCCACCATGTATTTGATGAATTATCCAGAAATGAATGAATGAATGACAAATGAAGTAGAATAGGAGATGGACTGCTTATGAAAGAGAGTCATTTTTATTTCACAGAACATGCTATACTTAGTTTCTTTACCCATAAACATGTTGGTAACTGTTCAAGAGACAGAAAAATCCTATCAAAATATGGGTACTGTGTTCCATCTCGAATATTAGAATGGAACATGTTTTTGGATTGTTAACTTATCTAAATTTATCAAAGACTGCTCCCAAAATGGCTCCTTCATGATTGTTTTTCTTATCAATATATTGCACAACTTTGCCTAAATACACTGACCCAAATATGGGAATCATTGCTGAAACTATCCTCTCCTGTCCTCATTTTCAATTAATCATGAAAGCTTGACAACCTTACTTCTCAAGTATCTCTTATCTCTGCTTATTTTCTCCAGCTTCGCTGCCACTACTTGGCTCCACACTTCTACAGAGCTACTGTTTTAGTAAAATTTTCGTTGCCATGATCAAAAGATCTGACAAGAAAACGTAGAGGAGGAAAAGTTTATTTTGGGTTATAGTTTCATAGGTTTCTGGTGGGCTGACTCCATGACTCTGGTCCCAAGATGAGGCAGAACATCATGGCCAAAGGTCATGGTGGAGTACTGCTCGGTTCACTATATCCAGGAAGCAGAGCTTTGCTTCCAGTGACAAAATATACCCCAGAGCATTCCCCCCAGTGACCTACTTCCTTCAAGGATGCCCTACCTGTCTAGTCACCACCCAGTACCATAGTCCTTTCAAATTATTAATCCACCAAGTGGATTAATCCCCTGACTAGATTACAGCTCTCATAATCTAATCACATCCCCTCTTAACATTGCAGCATTCTCTGGAATTCTCTCATATACTAACTTTTAGGAGACACCTCATATCCAAACCATCACAGTTTCTCTAAATTACAGAAAACATTTTATATTCTTCTTCATTCACTCCTCTCATTCTTCAATTCAGAATGATTTTCATATTGCACCCAGAACAATCTTTCTAAAATGAAAATATGGCTGTCTATCTTTGTTAAGTCCTTCACGTCTTTTCATTGCTCTTAAAAAAAAAAAAAAAACATGATATTGGCATGTTAATAGCAGGCACAGCATAGTCAGATTTCCCTCAACAGCCCTCTGTGTTCTTTTATCACAACTAATCCCACTTCCTGAGGTCTGGCCTTCTTCAAGGCATCTGTTGCAGGGTGCTTATCCATGCTGCTTTTTATACAAACAGTACCTTTGTTCATTTGCTTTCACTCTGTGTCATTCCTGCCTATTCACCCTTTAGGGATAAGCTGAAGTCAGCACCTCAAGGAAACTTTTCTAATCCCAGATTCTGCCAGATGCCATAGTTAGTCTCTTAGCAGTCTTTACTGCTTCTTGGAACTTTTTTTTTAATCAAAATTGTAATTTAGTAACTGTATGATTTAGTAACTATATAATTAATTGATTTTTGTCTGTGTGCTCTTCTTTTCAAAAATTTTTTGTGGGGCTGGGGATGTGGCTCAAGCAGTAGCGCGCTCGCCTGGCATGCATGCGGCCCAGGTTCAATCCTCAGCACCACATACAAACAAAGATGTTGTGTCCGCCGAAAACTAAAAAATAAATATTAAAAAAAAAAATTTGTTTGTTCTTTTTAGTTATATGTGAGAGTAGAATGTATTTTCACATATTATACCTAAATGGAGTATAACTTCCCATTCTTGAGGTTGTACATGTTGTGGAGTTACACTGGTGGTGTATTCATATATAAACATGGGAAAGTTATTTCCAATTCATTCTACTGCCTTTCCTAGTCCCATCCCCTTTCCCTTTCCCCAATCCTCCTTTTTCTAATCCAAAGTACATCTGTTCTCCCCACACACATACCCCAACCACCACCACCACCCTGTGTGCTCTTCTTGAATAAAGCATTTCAAGAGCTCTGAGGCCAAGTTTACCTTGTTCATGCCTGTGTCTCTGGTTCTGGGTTACATAGTTGAAACAGTGAAAATGTTAACAAAATAATGAGTGGATAAGATTAAAATGAGAGGAATTGGTAATAAATTTGGTGTAAATAATTGTGTTTATTTCAATTAAGCTTTTAAAAATAACAACTACCCTTGGCATTGATGATGATATCAACTTATCTTAGCACAGTTATGATATTCTACTAGCCCCCTCATCCATACATCTTATTAGCAGATCTCTTATCAAAGATACTATTTTTTTATTCTAGGCTGAATTTTGCTCAGGTGCTAATTTGATGTTGGTGCTTTAAATTTTTGTGTTCTAACCCTAAACTTCTGGATTATAAATGATATGCACCCAGACACCTTGAAATCTGACTTAACATTGCTTGAACATCACCTTGTGACCTTTGCTCAACCAGCAAATTGAAGCTTTACATCCCTTGAGTTATGTTGGAATAAACTGGAAAATCGAGTTTTCTATACTGTTAGTTCTAACCTATCTAATCTTTCACTCAAGGGATTCACCTCCTTTCAATTATCCCATCCAGGCGAACATTTAATTCTTACCTGTTTGTTCCAGATCTAACAATTTTCAGTGGGATCATTGATATCCACCGGCTACAGTCACTGACCACTCAACTTTGCCAGAACCCAAAGGACTATAAAATAATATGAGATATAAATTGTGCCTTTTTATGTTCACAATTTAACTTTCCTGAGCTTCTCAAATAATAGTTGCCTTGACAGTTGATTGACAAATAGATCCAAATCTTTGTCTAAGGTATATAAGTAACAATTATTTAATGGTTCAAATTGCATTCATATCACATTTTCACTATGTCAGTATCTAACTGGAGGCAGGTATGATGGTAAGATAGACCTGTTAGTGAAGAGATTGAAGATATTTCTGGATTTGACATATTTTTAGTAAAAATTAGAAATCGTTCTTATTATTAGTTCCTTCAAATGATCTCAGTCAACTGGTTTAAATGAAAGCTGGGCTTAACCTGAACTGAATTGCTGGTTCTGTTCTATGATACGTGGCAGAATTGTTTTAGATGCAATCTTCAACTTTGTGGCTTAGCTTTGTTTTCCTAACAGTGATTCACATGTAATGACCATAGGTCATCAGGTGGTCCATCTCTGTTTCCAGGGTTGTCAAGTGAACAAGAGTATTTGATAAAGGTATTGTGAAGAATTTAGCAGCAAGCTAAGAAGTAGACAGCACAGGGTCTAAATGAGAGGAACACTCTTCCCCAATGCCAGACTGCAAGTTACTGTCTAAACATAGACCATGTTTCTCATACTATAAATCAGCAGGATATATAGCAAAATATCAAAACTGGAAAAAAAAAAATCTTCTGCCTGTTAAAGCATGAAGGAAAGCAACGTTTTTTGTTTTTGTTTTTTTCATCCAGCAACGCTGCCTTACACTAAGGTTTCAAGCCTCGGTTGCTTTAAGTTATACATTGCTTTTATTATTTTAACATTTTACCTCGGATTTACCCATTCTTTTACATTCAGTAAGTACCTTTTTTAACTTGGTTCTTTTCAGTTATACATGATAGTTGAATTCATTTTGACATAATTATAAAAGTATGGAATATATCTTGCTTTAATTTGTAATTAATGATAATTAATAATATTAATTTCTAATTAATAATAGGTCCAGAACATTTCAGACTATAATCTCTTCAAGCTGGTACCATAAAGGGTGTATCCTAGATGCTCAGTAAATACTGGAATAACCAGTTTATTCTACCCAAGTTTTGAGTTAAGAAGGTTATACCATGTGACAGAAAATAAGTGTCAATAGTATTTTTCCTACATTTATTACTCTTCTTTCTTCGAATTCCTGTCTGTATCTTTTTCATTTGTCCAAATTTTTAGCCTTACTTCAGGTTGACCTCAAAGCCATCTTCTCCAAAGAAAATTTTTCTTGACATCCACAAAGCAATATGCCCAATTCTGGGCCCTATAACTCCCTAAGCATCAACCTTTTAGCAATTACCAACAAGATAAGTTGTAAGTCTGTTTTCCTGAAGGTTACATATCTGCTGCATTGAGAGTTGTACTTTTGTTCAACTTGGATAAGAATTGGATTTTAAATACTTTCTGTTAAAAAAGATTTTCAATAAAAGTTGACAAATCAAGGAAAAGGAGTGATAAATAGTAACTGTACTTTACATTAAATTATAGGCATTATTTTCCTCTCCTTTTATTTTAATTTTAAAACTCCAAACATTATATCTTTGAATAAATTGTTTTACAATTTCATTATTCACATGAAGTTGGTTAATTAGCAACACTATCCTGTAAGGGCAAACATCTTGTTTGATATATGAATTTAGTTAAAAGAACAAAAGCTCCTATGTCTACCAATGCTGAGCTTGTTTAAAGAAATTTCCAGAAAATCTTAAAGAGAATAGATTTTCCAGTAGTCTTTTATTATAACTTTTGATTTAGTTATTTCAAATTTAACTTTCTTCAGTACAAAACTCCCTGTGACCAAAGTTCTAACACTATATTAAAAAAACATGACACCAATTTTACATTGTAAATAACTTTTATTTTCCTACACTTCTTCAGAACATACCAATTGTAGGGTGATTTTCTCTCTGTGTGTAATGTAATGAATATTAGTCTCTATTTTAAGATTTAACTTTTTTAATGTTTCATTACTTTATAATTATTTTCATTTCAGGATTTCATGAAAGATCCTATTATACAATTTTAGATTTTTTTCACATTGGGCTTTGATGATGTACTTTCAATATCTTATGTTTATGAGTTTCACCTCCACCTTGCAGTTACTCGAATCCTCTTTAATGCCTGGGGATTCCTGGCAGCTTATATTTGTATGTATAAAAGATAGGCCAAATCTCCATGGGAGAACATTCAAAATAATAACAAATGTATCCCTGCTTACTTTATGCATTAAACATTTTTCTCCAAATATTTCAGGAATGAAAGTTTTTAAAAATTAATATCCTGAGTATTTTAAAATAATGTTCTTTAGTTACTATTATTAATTTTTCATATTACACCAATTTAACATCCTTGGAGATATGGGTCCTTTATAAATTCCCCTCTGTCTTTCTCCTATGAAACCCTTCCTCTTATAAAATATTAGGAAATGTATTTTTTTCTTAATGCAATTTAAATCTCATGATTTTAGCTGAAAACAAAATCTCAAAAGGTTTAAGTAAGTAAAAATCTCAATGAACTATGTATCCCTTGATTAGATAAGTTAAATTAACATAGATATAAACAATGTTTGTTTTTCAGAACAAAGAAGAACATCTAGTTCTTTTTAATTCTTTTAAAAAACTCAGGCCCATTTAAGGACTGAGGCTATTAAAAACCGGAAAAGTTACATTAATTATAAGCAACCCTCAATACAAACATCTGGAGTTATTCAACAGATTTGTTAAGGAATATTGATTTTGCACCTGGGCATGAGTGTTTTCACTTCTGTGAATCATTATAGTTAATGTTGCCTCTAGATCCTTTGCTCATAGATTATTGCACATTAATGGTGCCATGCAACTGCCATCCCTGGTTGGAATAGTGTACCTCCATGCTCCATTGTTCACGGTTTTCTAGGCACTGTTTCATCAATCTCTAAACCTGTTCAGATTTTATCGAAACCAGTTTCCTTATGACAGGTTTCTTACTTAAAGGCTCAAGATATAACCGCCCAGAATTTCTCCCTTGCCATCTTTAAAATCAATAACCTTAAAACAATCTTAGTGCTCCCTTCTGAACTTAGGGACAAATCTATATTCCAGATGGAGTCCAACAGTCACATAACACACATAAGCACATACAAGCACACACTCAAATTTCTAACCACAGATTCTCCTTGTGTGGGAGCCCTGAGATCCAGTTGTGTAACTTGTTGATGGAAAAACCTGAAGTCCTTTCTGCTCATTTTTATAAACATTGAAAAATCATTAAACGCATGTTTCCTTGGTCAGCTATACAACATCATGGTTTTTCTGTGCTACTTCTCTATATGCAGTCCCATCTTAAATCACCTCCTCCACATCATTATGAAGTTAATGTGTCAGGAAGACATGCAACTCTCAAGGTTACAAAGAAAGAAATACATATTTAAGAAGCCACTGGAGAATCACAGATAAGACAGTTCATATTTACTTAGACCCCATATAAGCAAAATTTCTATATAAGTAAATTGGGAGGTTGCAGAAAGATAATCAAAATCTCACATTTCTTTGCTACTTTGTTATTTTTTATTTCTTGATCTTTTTGTTTCTTCATAGTACTCGTCACTCCTGAAATATGATGGATTTTTCTGTTTATTCATTTGTTGTCTCTAAGACTTTCTAAAATGAAAGTCTTAGAAAACTATGGGCTTTGTCCTGTTAGTTCAATGCTCACTTTGCTCCTAGAATAGCACCTGGCATGTTATATATGCTCAGGCAATGAATGAAAGAACGAACATAAAAAGATTCATATTTAAAGGCATGCAACTGATTTTCTTTAGTAAGGTTGAAGAGAAGGTATTGTGAGCATAAACTTTCTTATAAAGTGTAAATAGTAAACAAAGACAAAATCTCCCAAGAAACATGGCCTTGTATTCACTAAAACAAATCTATATTTTCTGTCTGGGGATCAAAATAGAGTAGGGCAGGAAAGACTTAACTATTAGGCCAGAAGCATTTTGCATAATGTAATGAATGGTCACTGATATACCTGAAGGCAACTTTGAAAATCAGAAGCATGAGTACAGGCTCATTTACTACATAAATTGCATTACTATAGAAAAAGCATCAGACTCAGAGTTTTATCTCAAATGAATAATTGCTCAATAAATGTTAGCAATTAAAAATGTCATTATAATTATTATTATTACTTATTATGTATTTGTGTATGTACTATATATAATGATTAAGGGGATCAACCAGATTTTGTTTCAAATCCTAGCACTTCCACATATTAATTAATTAATTTTGTTTCAAATCCTAGCACTTCCACATATTAATTAATTAATTAATTCTTAAACAGTCTGAACCATGTGTTCTCATCTATTTCCCAGGATTGTTGTAGTCACTAAGAAACATAATATATAAAGGTGCTTTTTCAGATTTGTCATTATAAAAGGTGATGATGATGATGATTATAATGACATTCTTGACTCATTTAAATTAAGTCATAAATGGAGCAAATTAGAGTATTAGCATACTGAAGAAAATTCTCTTTCAAGGTAAAAACATAGCTTGTGAGGCCAACCTTAAGAAAGTCTATATTTATCCCTAACTTCTCAATATTATCATTTTATAAATTGTACAGTGTGGCTTTAGACATCACAGAACTGTTGCAGCTGAAAATAGGACAAAAATAAAAATGAGAAAATATAATTATTCACAAACATATACATTTTTACAAAGCACAAATAATAGATCTTTAAAGATTAAGGGTATTTTAAAAGTGACTCAAAGTTGGCATTTTCAAAAATATCTCAACATAAAAAACTTTGCCTTCAGGCCTTCAAAAATATATTTGACTATTCCTCCATCTGGAATTTATTTTAAGGCTCAAATACAGACTTACACATTTACTAGTGGTCCTTGTTTTTTTCCTATTCTCTGAGCACTCATTTTTTTTCCTGACAGATGAAATTTTGTTGTATACTTTGATACCCCATAAACAAACATGTGCATGCACATTGATCATATTTTCAGTCAGGCAATACATTATTTTAAATAGTCATTGTTATATATTACAACTTCATCAGATGCCCTTTCTCATAATAACAATAAAATGTTTGTACTTGGTAATATGTTACTAGCTATGTCTGTGAAGCAGCCTAACCTAAAGAGAGCTGCATGCAGCCATCAGAACTTATAATGAAAGAAACAGAACATCAGCCTCTAAGATGGCAAAAACATCAGTTTTTTGTTTTGTTTTGTTTTGTTTGTGTGTGTGTACATGTGTGTATGTATTCTCAAGGAACAAGCAAGAGTTTTAAATGCTTCTATGGATAAATGACCACAAGGTGGGGGAAAAGTTTGAAATGTCTAAATTTTCCCTTTGTTATTCTTCACATTTCGTATTCTTTCTGATTTATTGTATCCAGTGCCCAAAGACAAACAAATGACCACTCCTGATGCAGGTCTCTCAGCAGAACTGCCTTCCCTAAGGACTGCCCAGGATCTAGGGCTTTATTTGTACTGTGTTCTTACACAATGTGCCCATTGTTCTTACACAATGATTTCTGTATATAGATTAAATCAGCACGGTTGTTTATATCAGAAGTGGCAGTTTATAGCTCATGAGCCAAATCCAGACTGCCTCGTGTGTATGTATGTATGTATGTATGTAAAGTGTCATAAGACCAGCCACATTCACTCATTTTTCCCCCGCTGTGGCTCCTTTAATGCCACAAATGAAAAATAGATGCAACAGAGATCACGTGGTCCACAAAGCGTGAACTCTTTACTATCTGGATCTTACAAAGAAGGTTTGCTGACCCACATCATAATTGCACCTGACTCATTCAGAATACATCTTCTGAGTGCTTCAGTTTCCACCTGCTAGCCTGTCTCTCAATCTAGTCTTAATGATCTCAGCTGTTTTGCCTCTTGGACGTATCCTCTGAGAAGTTTCCTCTAAAATTCATTTTGGCTGTTTTCTCCTACTGCAATGCATACCCCTTCAACTACCAATTTCTCAACCACTTGAATGCGAGGCAATTCTGATCCAATCTGGTGTTTGCTCTTGAACTTCAACATACATAGCTGGTATTCCTTTTGGATTCACGGGCTGATGAATTCTCTTAGAAATATAATGTTAGGGCATTAACTTTCTCACTCAACAAATGAAAATATAGAAAAACATTCCCTGCTTTGAAACAATAGCCAGTGTTAAAGCAGTTGCGTTACATTTCCAAAGAAAAATTGGCAAATTCAATTTATTGAGTAGAATTTCTCTCAAAAGAGTAAGTTGTTTTCAGAGGATTGAGGCTAAAAACAAAAGTTGTCTTCTCCAAAGCTCACCTGTGGTTCCCTCATTGATCATCCTGGTCAAGCTACTGCTGTATTCTCACAAATCACTGCATATTTTTATTATAACTAAACAGAAACAAGCTAAGGCCTGGAAGTGGGAAACTGTTATTCATAGAGTCATCCATTTTGGTCAGGTTCAAGCTTTGTTTAAAGCTGAAAATACATTTATTTGGAGTAAATTCACCTTAGTTTACTACATGTCTCATTGTCTGCAGTTTGACAATCTGCTTAAATTTCACGAGTCTCTAGGAGTGTGAAGTATTTTGCATTGCTTGGTAGGGGTTCCAACCTCAGCCAAAATTTCTTGTAAAAGGACAAATTTTACAAGTAAAAAAGCCCAAGAGCTTTACTTAGGATAATAAATGATTATCATGACCTTCAAATACAACCCTGATTGATGAATTTTCTAATAGCCATTCCCTGAATCTCTTTTTTTAGACATGAAATTTTTACCCAGATAACAACTCACTTAAAAGTTTCACCAAAACTTACAGGAACAAAAGACAGGACATGAAAGGACTTTCATTTTAGTATTTATCTTTTTTTAATTTTTTTTGAGAATTATCACCAGTTTGTACAATGGCTACTCTGTTTGCCCTGCTCCAACAGTATCTCATTCATTATTTATAACACACATCAGGATACTTTGGTTATGAAAGATGCTACAGAAAACCAATTCTCCTCCTCTTATTGTGTTAATCCTGGATTAAAATTAATGAATTTTATAGCAGAAAGAAAATGAAATAATGCACAAAGCTAATATGGCAACTACAATGGAATTCAGAAAATTAATTTTTAATATTCTTCACTTTGTAACTTCTTGGTTGAGTATGATGTGATGTCTGCTTTTATTCTGTTATTCTATAAAACTTGTGGTAAAAATCATTACACTATATGGTCTGTCTTCACTAACCTAGCAATGGTGAAGCTGTCCAGAAATGAAATATGAATTTAACCACAACAATGAATCAAAGAGCCTCAAGCTATCATGTGTACCCTTTATTCCTGTAATGTCTGTGTCCTGCACATTCCCATGTGACAATTTTATGTTCAGGTTATTAGGATTGGAGATTAGTTTTCAGCACTATACCCCGTGTCATAGGTAATAAAACCTAAATCTACAGAATCTTACTCAAAAAGCATTTGGGGCAAATATTGTTACATATAAATAGTAAGCAAGTGTAAGCCCAAATGTACTACAGAAATGTTTGGGATGAATGTACATTTATGTAGTACATTTTATGCAAAATATTTACTATTTGTATGGCTTTGGGTGAATAGGCTCCCCCACTTTAGGCATATTTCTTCATCATCTGTAATGTGAAAGCTGCAAATATACTACATAACAGCGTAGTTATAAATAGACAAAGTGTCTCACTCTGGATAAAAGAAAACCTAAGAAGTACAATTTGGTCTGAATGAGAAGACATCCCTTAGGCTGGAGAGAAACAGCCCTATATTAAATCAGAAGGGTTGCTCAATTGAGGGGCAATTTGATTTTTTTTTATGTGTATGAACCACTTATTTATTTAATCTTTTTGAAATTAGCTTTAAAATTTTACCAAAATATATTTGACCACAGAATTTTTTGGAACACAAGGCAATGAATAAAGTCTTTTAAGCATATTACATCTAATTATTATTTGCTTAATTGATCAAAGATTGTATTTATTATCTATCCACATAAACAAATAATCATCCTGAAAATGAAAAAAAGAAACTAATAAAACTTAGAGGAGAGATCCAGTTTACAAAAAGGATAGATACTCAATATTGTAATAATTAAGATAATGTTGCTGAGTGAGAGCAACTGGAAATGAACAGAATAAAATATGACGGGACTAACTGAATAAAATACCATGTACAGTAGATTGAATGCACTAATTCTTATATCCATTCTCTTTGGAAGTGCCTCCTACACTGATTCTGGGCTTGCCCTCAAGACTTGTTTTGACCAAAGAGACAGTGGAAACTTGATGCAATCCAGGCTTGAAAGTGTGCTAGTGCATTTTTTAATTCTTATCTCTCACCTTCCCCTCTATCTCAAAATCCTTGTGCAGTGAATAGCATGCAGTTTTATGTGTGGTAGCTTTGGGTACAAGCTGGGCAAGTAAACAACCTCTAATTTCTTTATCTTTCCCACCATTTCAATATGAAAATACGTGTTCAGAACAAGAGAACTTGGAATTAGGATGTTAGCAAGTGAAAAACTGCTTACAGTTCTGTATTGACAACTTAGAGCATGTTTGTGTACCCGGTTTAAAATAACTACAAGGTAAATGGCCACTAGTTTGCAATATGAACATAACAGATAAAATAATTAGAAATTCTTAGGATGACAGGAATGGCTAAAGAGAAGTGAAAAAGAATAAACATAATGGACGTCCTTTTTTTCTAGATAAAAATAACAGTAAGCAGATTTTAGTACAATATAAAAAAGAATTTTTAGTAGAACTATCCAAATAGAATATTGATACCAGAAAAAGCAAGCTACAAAGGACAAGAGATATCCAAAGTGAAGGTAGATTGTTACTAGTTTGGAAAATTTAGGAAGAGTTTACTTACTGGAAAAGAAGTCAACTTTTACTCACATGCTAAAAGGCTCTGAATGATAACAATTCTACTGTAACATTTTTTGAACACCTGCATATTACAAATTCTCTACTAGTCCTGGGAATATGCAGGTGGATAAGTACCTGTGTTTACTCTGAAGATAAAACAAGGCATGAAATAAGTACATAAATAAATATATCATCAATATTATTTACAAGAAATCAAGAAAGGATTCCTGAAATTATTAACATTGGGCTGAATCCTCAAGGAAGTTTAGAAGTTTTCAAAATTGATAATACAAAGAAAGAAGAGATTGGCGAAAGCTACAAGCCTTCCTGGATGGCATCCTAGAATTTAACATTTGCCCAGACAAATTCACTTTTGCCCACTGGGCATGAGACAAGATTATCCATTATCTCCCAACTGACTCTGTAGAACACCCCACCCAACAACAGCAAAATATACATTCCCCTGAAACACAGATAAAACGTTAAAATATTTACAAGATAGACCATAGTCTGGTCCACCAAACAACTCTTGATAAATTTCAAGATAGTCAAGTCATTCAAAGTATGTTCTGTGAATACAAGGAAATAACTTAGAAATAAAAAATGAAAATATCTCTGACCAGTCTTCAAACATTTACAATACCTTCTAAATAGCCAAGGGTGAGAGAATTCAAAGGGAAATGAAAAATTGCATTGGTTGAAATAAAAATGAAAATGTAAGCCATACTAACATTTGCATCATGGCATTAAAGTGGAACTTAGGGAATTTTTTTATTACAAAATCTTATAATTGAAAAAAAAAAGAACAGTATCGAATGATTTCAGTTTTTAACCTTAAGAAACTAGAGAAAGAAGGACAAGTTCAACTGAAGGTGAGTAGGAAAAATGAAATAAAGTTCAGTGTGGAAATCAATGAAATTTTAAAATAAGAGAGAAAGGGGAAGAAATAGAGAAAATCAATAGAATCAAAAGTTGGTTCTTTGAAAAGATCAATAAAACTGATAAACTCCATACAAAGAAATTAAGTAAAGGAGAAAATAAAAATATAAGTAATGTGAGAGACAATGTCACTACAATGTTTACAGATATTAAGAAAATAATAAAGAAACAATGAAAAAAATGCCAATAAATTTTATACCTCATATGATGGTCTAATAACAGTGAAAAAACACAAACTGTTTAAATTCACCCAAGAAGAAACAGGTACGGGGACTGGGGTTGTGGTTCAGTGTCAGAAAGCACTTGCTTAGCATGTGTGAGGCACTGGGTTTGATCATCAGCACCACATATAAAGACATAAATAATAAAGGTACATCATCAACTAAAAAATATTTTAAAAAGAAGAAGATGGGGCTGGGGATGTGGCTCAAGCAGTAGCGCCCTCGCCTGGCATGCGTGCGGCCCAGGTTAGATCCTCAGCACCACATACAAACAAGATGCTGTGTCCACCAAAAACTAAAAAAAAAAATATTAAAAAGATTTCTCTCTCTCTCTCTCTCTCTCTCTCTCTCTCTCTCTCTCTCTCTCTTAAAAAAAAAAGAAGAAGAAGAAACATGTATACCAAATAGCTCTGTCTCTTACAGAAATTGAATTAAAATTACCTTCCCATGTTTAATACAATTTAGTATGTACCTTGGTAATTTGCTGCTTAACCATCCTCTCTTCAGGTTAACAAAGTAAGAACATTGCTTTTATTACTCTTTGAATATGGAAAATACATGTCAACATTAAACAATCCCATTTGCCAGGTGGGGTGGAATCTCAAGTCACCTTCTCCAGTAAAAAGTATACTAAAAAGAAATCCAGTAAGTAAATTGACTGGTGAGTATAAAATTAGAAAGAGCCACTTTGTAGTTTATATGAATGTCTCCTCCTTCATGGTTGCTAGGAATATGCAAAAGTAATGCTGGTCCAGAAGACTGACTTCTCAGAAAGCAATGGCTGGATGCTTACATTTTCCTTCGTGATGCTTTTTTTCTGTACTTCCAAGGTTTATGATACCTCTTTTGATAGTCATAGTCTTTCTTTAGATGTTTTATATTTTATCACTTTAGGACAACATTTTTCAATGTTGAAATAGTGCCATATTGGATACTTATTTGCCACAGAGGCTATCTATGTATTGACCAGCATCTCTGACCTCTGAAAACAGTAACTATCCCAAGTTGTGAGAACCAAAATGGCTTAAGATATGGCTAAATATTATATTAGGGAAAAACATTGTCCTCTTTTGAGATCTACTAGGTAAGCACCAAGTATTATTGATCTACAAATCTTCGAGTCAACCCTATACAGCTTCCTCTACTGTCTTATATTGTGCATGATTTCAGAATTTAAATCCCTGAGAATAGTTTTATTTTTTCTTATTATCTATCCTTATTCACCATGTCTCAACAAGTATTTTTCTTTGTGGGAAACACTAACATGTAATCTTTAAATGGCATTTCAATTAAAGAGAACAGGGTGAGAACAAGAATATGGAAGCAATGTATAATTGTAGAGAGTAAAGAGTGTATCTTAAACCTACATTAAATATTAACATTTCATTCTTCTGTTGATAAATAACAATTAATATTGAAAATTTAGCACATGTTAAGAGAAATTCCAAGTTACTTACCCATTGTCATATACTACCGGCAGATCCTGATAAGTGCAGTAATATTCGCATTTTGCACGTAAGAAAAGTGAAATAACTTAGTTAAACAAATAACAAGTAGCAGAACTATTTTGTAAACTCATTTTATCTGATCCTATAATGTGAAATCTAGACATTGTACTGTATTAAATGAGTAGACAAAGAGAAATAGGACAATCTTCCAGGAAATCCTCAGTGATCCAATTTCATTTTAACAAATGTTTATAGAATATGTGCCATTAAACTTCAGTTGAAAGAAATTATAAATACTTCATAGTTCATTCATTTCCTAAACCTTGACCATACCATATTCTCTGAATATTGATCTTTGGAAATTTTCATTCCAAATACCTTGTTCCTGGAAAGTATTGTTTCCCATTATGTCTTGGAGAAATAAAGACAAGGAGGAAATGCAGGGATGTGACCATTATACCTGTTATTCAGACCAGCTAGAATCAGCCACCTCCACTGCAGAAGCAATAGCTAAGATGGCATAGAAAATTATTTGGCAGTGCCTTAAAGGAATGTTTTAGTTAGATGGAACAATCATGGCAGTAAAGAAAGAATGTATAACTCTATGGGTAGATGGTTTTCTATTATTTTGTTGTTGTTAAAGGCAAAGCATCTTTGTGCTATTCTTTTGCATTATTGCATGAGACAGGTAGATGGGAACAGAACAGCCTCTCTGTCTTTTAATTCACATTGATGTGAATGTGCTTTCAACACCTTGAAGTCCCTGAAGTTTATAGCTGAATCATACAAAAGAAAAATGGAAAGACTTCCAGCTGAGAAAAGCATAGCTCAGTTCCTATGTTCGATGAAAAAAGATGAAAGAAAGCCTGTCTGTTTATGTACTCAAAAGATCTTTTGATGGGCAGACCCCTCTCAAACATTTGGACTTGTCTTCTTTTATGTGCTGGGCTCAACAAGTTAGGGCTAGTCTTTACAAAAGGGTGGTGCCAGTTGGCAAGTCTGGTAACAAAAGGTCATATCATTTGTTTAAAGAAAAAGACATTATCTCTGAAGATAAACTTTCTCTGTGTCTTGTTCTAGACTGCCAATATATTTTCAATACACACACACACACACACACACACACACAATTTGATATCTGACCTCCAAAACTATTTGAAAGACATGGACCCAAGAATTCTTACAGACGGGGAGGCTATGCACTGGCTAGGGGCATGTATAAATAATGGTGTTGTCTATATTATTCTTTTTGAGAAAACAGAAACCTCTAGTTTATTAATGCTTCTATAACTTTTATTTATTTAGTTTTAAAGTTCTCTTCTACCTCAGAGTAATATTAATAATATCAGTTGTTTTTTTTTTTAAAAAAAGCCCAAATTAAGATCTTTTTCCCCAAACCTTTTAGTGTTTAGTAAGCAGAATCTACCTGGGACATTCTTTCAAAGTATACGTTTTTAAATTTCTTGTCAGAGAATTCTAATAAGTAGGGCTAGGATGAGGTCCAGAAATCTGCATTTTCTAAGCCACTGAATTGAGTTTGTCTCCAACTGCAGTTACAGAAGCATTTGTGAAGGGAGTTCAGTAATACAGTACGAAATGTATAAAGTTTTAATCCATTAGAAAGTAATTATTCCTTACATCATACTAAGAGAGAAACATTGACTTTAAAGAGAAATTCCCAATAAAAGGGAACTTATTCTGATGACCCTAGATCTGGGAAACTCTACACGAGGCAGATATCAGACCTAGAATCTGTCCTATAGCAACATTCTAGAAAAATTCAGCCACCAGATGGGGGACTCAACCAACAGATCAAAAGGAAGTGTCTACCCTGAGATCACAACACAGCCAGTTGCAATTTGTTATCTTTCTCAAATAACATGAAAGTGCAGTAAATTAGTCAGAACTAGACTTTAATTTCAATCTCCCCATCTGAAGTTTTTACTTTCCCACGTCTCTTCAATAACAAAAGCCTAAAAAAGTATTTGAATGAAATTTACTTTCCCCTTTCTTTATGATGCAAACCATTTTTGAATCAATCAACTTACCTCCGGTCTTGCTGATTTTGATACTTGTCTTAAGTGATCTGGGGACAAGTCACATCACTCTGTGTAAGTGGCATTGGTACTTGTATGTTTTAATGGACTTCATTTGAACATGAACTTTTCTTTAGCACCTGATCATTTTAAGACATTACCTTAACTGACAGAGAAGTAGCTCCAGTGCAGTCAGCCATTTCAGGGAACATAAGAGGATTGTGTTCTCCTGGAACATGTCTTGCACAAAACCTCCCAGGACTATTTACAACAACCTAAAATAAATTACCACTGAAAGAAGTTATGAGGCTGAACAGACAGCATAGCATAGTGTTAAGAGTGCAGATTCTGTAGCTGAACTGCTTGGATGAACTTTTTGCAACTTTGGTCAAAGGACTTAATCTCCATGTGGAAGATGGCACTATTACATATGTATTGCATTGTTAGGAGGATTGTCTAATTCAGTGCATATTAAAAGGGTTAAGACAATGGCTGGTACACTATTTTATTTGTTGAACTTCATTTTTACAAGTACTACATGTGAAATGGAGTAGGAAAACTATGAGATGATGGCTGAGGGGAAGATTGTGACACATTAAATGTAACTAAATATATTAAACATTTTGATCCACCAAACACAATGATTATAACACAGTAAAATCCAAATGGAAAAAGAGAAGAGAAATGTTTCAGTATTTAGCGTGTGTAACTCCAAATAACTAGTATCTTGGCTGAGACAAAATGCATGAATAATTTCAGGATAAGTGCAAAATTTAAATATTTAATCAGACATTTAAAAAATTGAGAGAAAGGAACCTAATGGGGTTTAAGTAAAGACAAAAGGAGTAATTTTAAGTGCCCTGCTAACAGAGCACTGCATCTATCTCTCACACATTTTGTGCTGGGCCTGCTGTTCCCTGGAATCTGCCAGTTGCAACTGAGTGAGCCTCAGATCCTATCAAATGTTATAAAACAGGTCCAACGCCAATGAGAACTTGGCACCTTTCCCTGAGGCAACTCACTGACAAGCTCCATGTCAGTTTAATACAGTTTATAGGATAATGAGAAAGAGGATACTTACTTAATTAGAGTCTACAAGGCTAAAAGGCAGGTAGAAGTGAACAGGGAAAGAAGTAGAAGAAATTCTCCACCTTCAGTAGAATGTATTCAAATGGTTTTGCTTATCGTTATTACTAACTAGGTTGATCTGGAACAGGTCACATAAGACATAAGTCTCTACTCTTCCCATACTTGATATAATAGCACAGATGGTTCATTTATAGAGATTGGGGGTTAAAACACACACACACAATTTCATCAAGTTCAGTTGACTTCACTCCTGAATCTGCAAAAATCTGGCTTGAAACCTTTTGAGACCCAAGTTTCTTTTGAGATTTCTGTGCTTTCAGATTCCATTCAAGTGGAAAATGAACAGGCTCTCTCTCAGCAGCATACCACTTCTGCTCTGGGTAAATCGTGGCTATCTGGGGTTGAGGGCCAGCAAACTCGCCAATCCCAACATCACATCTCTGCTCCAAGCATCCCCTGCTACAGACAGGGCTATCACTTTGTCTCCAGTTGTATATACTGCAAATTCCAAGGAAAATCCACTTCCCTGAAAATGAAGCACTCGCTCCTTTTATTTTGCTAGAGACGCCTTCCTCTCACTTGATGGGATGCTCATCATGACTCCCCTTCTGCAAGAAGCATGTGCTACAGAGTGACAATAGGAAGAGACGGACTATGTGAGAGAAACCAAAAGACAGGTACCACAGCACAGTGAGCAAGATTTCTGGAGAATAATAAAAGAAACCACTATCTTAAATCAATATTCAGCGTGAAGTACATAAAAACGAATATGTCTCTTCAAACAGTGATTGTAATATTCACCTTCTTCCATTTCCTTAGCCCATCAATATCTATTTCCTCAAAAATTGCTGCTGTAAATTTTCTCACACTTTTTCTTCACCTTCAGGGTTTCAAAAGACACTTTTGCTGTATGCCCTCTCCATGTACTTAGCCTAATAGCACAGATGGCCCATTGGTAACGATACAAATTACATATACGTGTTAGAACAGTGGTAGAGACTTCTTTGTGAAGAAAGACTTTGCAAATACTGGAAAGTGTAAATAGCTTTGAGCTGGTGATAAATAATTGTATTTCATTATACACGGTGCAGTGTCTCCAGTGGGAATGAAGGAGTGATTTAAACTGACAGGAAAGGAAACAGGATATATAGGAATGCAGGGGAATGGGACTTAGGCAGATGTGTCTCCCAATCTAGTAAATGATTAATCCTAACCTTCTCTTATCCAGTGATTTCTGTCTGAAAGCCCGATCTGGGTTCAATTTCTAGTCAGAGACACAGGAAAAATAAGTCCTTGAATGAAAGGTCATTTTCTTTTTACTAGATAAAACAATTTGGAATACAGCATCATTTGATCAATTACTTTGATTGTTAAAGTAATTTGGGGTAGGGTTGTTGTTGTAGTTGTTGTTGTTCTAGGGATTGAACCCAGGACCAGATCCAATGCTCAGCACATGCTCTTCCCGTAAGCTCAGTCCTAGCCCTTAAAGTTGTTCTAATGAAATTGTTCATACTAGCTATCTGTTCATTATATAATTGAATGAGTTTGTTTTGCAAAGCAGAGAGTACATGAATCTCTTTTTAAAAGACCAAATGATTTAATGAAGCTGCTTTAATTAGATTGGTGTTTGGTACCTTATAACCAGAGTTTGCTGAGATTCAGTTACATGCTACTTCCAAGAAGCTTTCTGTAATATTCACTTTGAGGAGTGTTTATGCAGGAAGATTTTATGTATCATGTTTCTCTTTTCCAAGTTTTGAATTTATTTCTTGAAAAAAAAATGGCTACGAAAAGCTATATTCAGAAACTTGAGGTTAGTTAAGGAGGACTTCTATTTACATTCTAATACACATAGAGAGAGGCAGACCATTAAAAATGATTGCACACACATTTCAATCAATTGTACAAAAAATATTTTAATGGGCATTTTGTCAAGC
Organism: Marmota monax; assembly: GCF_021218885.2. NCBI lineage: Eukaryota > Metazoa > Chordata > Mammalia > Rodentia > Sciuridae > Marmota > Marmota monax. The sequence continues at coordinate 4,261,318 of NW_026692486.1, read as the reverse complement.
CTGCATCCCTTCTTTTATTTTTAATTTATGAGGTTATGGGAGGAGACCAGGACACCAAGAATGTCAGCTTGGTCATAAATAAAGAACAACATGTGTGGTATTAAGAATCTGTTTAAAGTTTTGTTTCTTTTTAAAGAACATTTAAAATCACTCTTTAACCCTCTGCATTATAAAGTTTTATCCTAGCAAGATGTCTTAGAAAGTAAGATTATATATTTAAACATTTAACTTCTTTTCATATTGGACAAATAATCCATAGAGAAGAAAAACATCTTTTCTCAACACATTTGACAGAGTTTTTCTTTTTTGGTACTGGGAATTGATCTCAGAGGCACTTAACCACTGAGCCATATCCCCAGCCTCATTTTGTATTTTATTTTGAGGCAGGGTCTCACCAAGTAGCTTCGCACCTCCCCATTGCTGAGGCTGGCTTTGAACTAGCAATCCTTCAGTCTCAGCCTCCAGAGTTGCCGGGATTCCAGGCATGTGCCACCGTACCTGGCTTGACATGGTTCTTAAATAGACAATAGAGAATTGTTTAATTTCAGTTACTTGACACATTCTTATTAAAAATGCATCTTTAGAGAAATTATACTCAGGTATTTTTATAAAGATAAGCTGGAAGAAAGTTATTTTGGACCAGAACCAACACACGATACATCAAAGAGGTGCTCCTTCTTTGAGAAAGGCAAGAACTGCACAATGCAAAGGTCAAAATATTTTTTTTTCCTTTTTCCAAAGGTCAGATAGTGTTACATTTATATTGCTCCTTTAAAACTGTGATTAAACATTTTTATTTGTACTGTCTTAGCTGTTAATCAACATCTGGGTAAAATGTCACAATCACTTTTCATCTTTCTTAAGGACTTTTGTTACTCCTTGCAGCTGGGTGAGAGTCACACTGAGGAAATGACTATAGTCTCCGGCCTCACAGTGTGACTGCTTAGAGGAAGGGGCGGAGGACAGCCAAGGGCACAGGGTCTTGGTTCAAAAGCCCTCATTGACGCAGTTTTCCCAAACATGTTCAATCTCACACCATACTCTCAAAACTTATTTAAAGCAGTCACCTTAAAAATTAAGGTAAAGTAGGAATATATTTAGAAAAGACTAGCGGTTTATGACTTAACAAGCCTGTTTGTAGACTTTTTCCCTCCCAGTGTCAGGAAGCAAGACAAGGATGTGAGAAAGTGGCTTAGATTCTGCAATCAACAGACACAAAACAAAACTGCAGTGGAGAGCCAGTCCTTGTGGATGCCTGTGACCAGCCACAGGCCAGTGGACAAGCTGCTTGGTTCTTGTCGCTTGGTATTTCTCACATGAAAATAATAACCCTGCCATGAAAAAAAAAAAAAAAAAACAGTATCTCTGGAGCAAGTCATTAGTGTTCTTTAATTAATGCTCAAAGAGTAGTTTAATATATATAGAAACAAGCTTTTGTAAAAGTGCAAGGTAATATGATAATAGGTTTTAATTGGCCAGGCTGAATTACAGAATTCTAATTTAACATTAGCCATTTTGCTATTGCCCTTTGCTAACATTAGCTGATAAGTCTATGAGATATCCTCTTGCACTTAGGCTGATCCTGGAAGAGACTAATGAACAATTAACTCCCTCAACATACAGGGTTTAACCAGGTGAGGTAATTTCCTACTTCCAGGCCTCCAGAGTACTCATCACAGTACCAAAGGAAATAATTCCTCTAAATTGTTCCTCGGTGGCCTATGCAAGTGAAATCTTCATGTAGACAGAGTAGAACTTCTGCAAGCTTATAGTCAGTTCTGACAGATCTAAGTTTTCAAAGTTATAACTCAGTGTTGGAGTTATTTATCAAATCAAAGTTATTGAGAAATATTCACATTTCTAAAAATGCCTTAAAGTATCACGTTTTCCCACCTGGAAAAGGACTTGGGAATACTTCAATTCTTTTGAACAAAAAAAGAAACATTAACTGTCATTTGCCCTTTAAACCACAGAGGGAAGCCTGAGTGGAGTTGTGTTCCCAGCCCTCCTTGAGAGAAGGTAGGAAAGCAGGGCAGGGTCTCAAGGTGAAAATTATCAAGTGTCCTTTGCAAAGACGACCCAAAGCCTTATTCTGGGGAAGTTCAATGTGCACTTCTTAGAATTGACGGGAAAACTTTTTTTCCTTAAGAAACTGCTTTATGAAAATAGCAAGTGAGGATCTTTTTGTGTCATTTTTGTCTTTTCTGCCTGAATATCATGATATATTTTCTTCCACAGAAGTTAACTTTTAGCCAAAATCGGATAAATTATATTGCTCTAGGTAGTCCCAAAAGAGAAATCAACATCCAAAACAATTTGTAAGTTCACAAAAGGTTTCCCACTTCTTTTCTTATAACCAAATGTAAGATATTTTAATAATTTCAAAAATTATGTTCTCCGCATAGGCCCACTAATTCTATTTAGGTCTCAACTAATTTCTTCTAGTTGTGGGTGGACCTGTACTAGTATAAATAACTAATATGACTGAAATTCCACTTATGGCAGTGCTATACTTACAAACTATATATATCCTGCGAGTTTAGTCTCCATCCAACTCTGTTAGTAACCCAGTATCAGTAAATCCCTGCCAATTTATTTACATAATAGTTTCTGTTGAGTTAGATACACCTTGCAATCAGAACCACAAAATTACCATATTTTTTCTGTCATAAACCAGGGAATTTAAAAATATTTTTGCTTAACATATGTTTCTGTGTAATTCCTCTAGACTATAGGAATAGGGAATCAGAAAAAAGAAAAAAAAAAGGAAAAGTTTAGAAACCATATTATTTAAGATGCAAGTGGCAAGTTACAAACTTAAATAGAAACATCTAGGAAGGCATGCAATCCATACTGAATGGGACCAGTTTTCTCTAAAGGTGCTCCAAATTGAGTTTCAGAACACTAGGAAGAGCTTCCCAGTGGGAAAAGAGCTTAATGATGATGGCTACTTCATAGACAGATCTAGGACAACTTGCCCCCATCACTGAAGACTGATTTAACTTTCACTTGTTTAAGAGAAACAAATGTAGACAAAGCACTTCCTCCCTTTTAATTTGTCCTACCTCCATGGACTCTATTTTTCCATAATTCACTTGAACATAATTTATGAAATGATCTGGTTATTGAACCCCAGCAATTTTTTGCTTTACTTCTTTACTTGTCTGATCCAATGTAATTTAAAAGAGTAATATAGTGTTTCCCACATATTCAGAAAGAATACTTTCATTTTCATTCTTTTTTGGTTTTTGAATTATAAATACATGCCATTAATCACAAAAGAGTTCAAAGTGTATAGTGAAAATTTTGAAGAAACTAACTGATTATGAACATCATTCTTGAAACAAAATAGAGAACAAAATGTTACAAATAAATATTAAAAGTTATATTTGGTTAGTTGGCTATTATTTGATAGTATTACATATGGGAACCTGTCAGACACAGTTGATCTCTTTTCAGAAGACAACAGAATTCTTCTACTCAATAAACCCTCTCAGGTATTTATGAACTTATCTTCTGGAACTGATGTTCACTCTTCCTAATTTATATTTGGAGATTTACTCTTCCTTCTCAATTCACACCTAGGAGAACAGTGACAAATCCTCAGTTCCAGGGGTGGACAATATGATTCAGGCCCAAGTCAACCCAGTTATTGTGCTCTGTCATGGTGAATGATTCCAAAATCAGCATATAGTCAAAGACTGTTAAATTTACTTTAATTTTTGTGACTTTGGGTAGATATACATAAAATCAAGGTCTATCTTTTTTGCTTAACTTCTTGTGGAATCAATAGGAAAAGATAGGATGATCTGCATTTTTTTTTTTTTTGAAATGACAAGTAGAAGAAAAGCTGAGAATACAATGAACTCAAGGGAAATGCAATAAAATATGTGGAGAGTATGTCCACAGTCTACTAACAGTGCTTAAAAACCCGGATCAATCGTCACCTGAAGCAGATCATTGTTATACTTGAGAGTTACAAGAACTAATGAATAATTTTCCTTTTTATAACCTAGCTTGAGTTATTTTTTCACTTCTTTGGCATTTTGTAAGTGATATTTAATTTTGGTCATCCTCAACAACCATATAGCATAAATATTATTAATTTCCATTCATAGAAGCAAGAAAAGTTAGTGAGATAAGCACATTACCCAAACCTACTGGTTGTTAAACAGTTGAGTTTTGAAGATATGCCTATCTAACTAAACTCTTAAAACATTGTAAAATAAAGTATCCCCACCTGCAAAGTGAGAATAGCAGTGAGATTTCAAAATCAGGGTTCTATACAATTGAATTACCTTGCCTGTTTTCACTGGCTTTGAGAACATGGATCGATAACCCTGTAAAAATGTAATGAACATAATTAAATAATAAAGTCACAAAACTTAGGAATAGTCAGGTCTATCATAAGGATTTATCATATGATTCAGTTATACTTTATATAATTTATTTTTGTTATGATTGAACAACTTTCCTCCCAGTGGTAGAATGAATCCTAAACTGACATTTTCCTCCCTCCTACCCCTGGCTCTGTCTGCACTGGATATGACTCATTCTGTTGATCTCAGGCTCACCATAAGTCTTCCTAAGGAAAACTTGTTTTGATTAATATTTAAAGTACCACGGGGATTGTTTCCTGTTTTTCTTAAGCTGTCTACCCCCTTGCCATTATCTCACAAATGATTTGTTAGGCATGCAGGGGTTTGTATTGTTTCTGATACTAGAAAAAAACAAAGAGAGCAATGTTTTTCAAGCTGGCATACCCAGGAAGCTAGGGAAAAGAGTGGATATTACATATTGACTTTCTAAGTACTATTTCATTAAAACAAAAAACACTGTTTTTTTTTTTGTTGTTGGTTTTTTTTGTTTGTTTGTTTGGTTGGGTTTTTTTTTAAATTTTTGTTTTAAACATTTGAAATTCCGTGTAGGCCTAAGGATCTTGGGACATGCCAGATCACCATAAACTATCTTGTGAACCTCAGACTGATGTCATCCCCACAGACCTTCCCATGCCCTCTCCTCACAAGTCTCTTTCACAAGAAGAGCCTGAGAACCCCACATATGAACCCTCACAGTCTCAAGATAGCTTTTTTCCCCTCAAATGTATACTCTGTACTTTCCTAAATAAATCTCTGAGTCTCTAACTGACATGTCCTTAAATTCATTTCCACAATATCTATCAAGAGCCCCACTTATCCTGAGTTGAGGTCCCCTTCTCCAAAAAATTTTCAGACATCCTCTGAAGATAAATAATGCTATTCATTGAGAAAGTGGCATTCAAGAGAAGCAGAGATGTTTGGTTGGTGAAGGGAGTGTAACAGAGGTCTACTTTATGCTTTGAATATGACCCCAGATGCTCTGCCACTGCATTGCATTTTTTAAATGGATATGTTTCTTTCTCTTCCTTTCTCTCAGCTCCTTCTAATCTCAGGGGAAACAGGATTACCATCCTTCCCCATCATAGGCAGATTTATCTGACCCTGAGTACGCACCCACCATAGCAAGGATGTGATCCAGACAATGGGGATGGTACCAGAAGATCTCAGAAATGACTATCTCCCAAATTAACAACATAATTACAACTCTAACAGAGAATATGTGGAATATAGTCTTTGAATCACCTCTTTAAAAGCCCCCTGTTGCTACTGATGGGACAGGAGTCCCCTGTGTTTCTCCTTTGCTAGTAAAAGCAATAAACCTTCTTTTGAAAGTTCTAAATAATTTATTGGCCAAAGAGAAAATCAAGAGGTAAATGTTAATCATAGAACTAAACAAAATTATAATTATTCATATGAAACTTTCAAGATGCTGGAAAATATGTTCAATATTAATAAACCAAACTTGTTACTTAAGTTAGAAGAAATAGTCAAATAAAAGAATGGAAAAACTTAAAGAATGTGGCAGAGATTAGAAAAGGAAAATGAAAAAATATGATAAAGTAGAACAAAGTAAAAATTCCATTCCTTGAGCCACTTGACAAAAAAATTTAAAATTTTGGTAGATTAGTACAGAAAAGTTGAGGAGACACTCATCCAAAACTAGGAGTAAAATTGAAATCATATTTAGAGACCATTTGAGTTTGGGAACAAAAACAAACATCTTTATTTCTAAAACCTGAAAATTCAAATGAAAAGGACATGCAAAAAAGGCAGTAGAAAACATTCCAATTTTGAAATAAGTTTCTTGGGTTCAAATTCTGTCTTTACAAGGTCCCACCAGAGTAACATTGGGGAAGTGATGAACTTTCTTAGTTCAATCAGTAGTTTCATTTGTAGAATAGAGGAAATGATAATTTCCAACGTTATGGAGCTGGGAACTTGTGAGAATCTGAGGCAGCATAAAGACCCCTTCTTCACACCCTGTTTCTTGTGACCAAGTCAGAAAGATTTCAGACATGTCACTCAGAGAAACAGGAATGAGTTTATTGAAGAGATAGGGAAAGGGAAAGAGGACAGTTTCAAGGAAAAGAGTGGGTCCTCTCAGAAAGGAAAGGGACAATGTGCTTCTCCTGCAGTCATGCATTTTATTGGGCTTGCAAGAGAAGTTTCCAGGGTTCTGCCCAGGTCCACCTCTTGACTTTTTGGCTGACAGTAGGAAGACATCAGACTTTCAAGTCCCTACTCTCATGGCAGACAACTTTAGGTCACCTTGGCCCATGCTGACCAGTTCTAATTGGATTCTTAACCATACATTCTTCCAAATTTTACAGTTAGAACTAGCCTTATCTCCCAGAGTTTCAGGATCTGATCACAAAATTCTCCTGGATTCCTCCCATCAACATTATCTTGGGCCTGTATTTCTCCTGCAGTTAATAGATTGCTTACTGAGGAATATGACATATCCTGTTCACTGAGGCCAGGTAGGGATGTAGGTAAACTGCTTCTTGAAAAAGAAGTTATGTAGGGGTGAGCACAGTAGGCCCATTTTATAGAATTATACTCTTACCCTTGTGTTCCCACCATTCACATCTGTCTGTGCCCAAACACTAACACCAATAATTCCAAAATAAACCAAGAAAAATTAGAATATTCAATTAATCATATAATCAGTAAAGATAGTAAAATGAGTAATTTAAAAACTTTCCAAACAGGAAACTTCCAGTCCTGCTGTCTTCCTGATGAGTTCTACCAAACACAAAAGAAAGAACTAATTCAAATTTTACCTTTTACTCTTTTTTTTAACTTTTAATACTCATGTTAATTTCATTTGGATCAAATTACTAAATGAAAAAGATAAAATTATAAAATGTCTAATAGAAAACAGAAGAATAATTTATGATATCAGGGTTCATTAAATATGTTAAAAAGATTTCATTAAGGAAAATCTAGTAATTGTAACCAGATTGATACTTTAAACTCCTGTTTATCATAAGATAAAAAAAAAACACAATGTTGAAGGTATTTACAACACATATAATTAATACAGTAATGATGTTTGTCTGTAGTTAAAACAACATAGATTTTAATGTTGGCTTTTTCATGTTAATCAAAAGTCATGGTTGGCAGTTTTAATGTGACTTGGATTTTTTTTTAAATGGAACCAGCGATTAAAATGCTAAGATGTTTCTGAACAGAATGGTTATTAAAAAGAAGTCATTAGCAAAATGTTAGAATCTGTTGCAAAAACCCAGACAAGGAGACCTTGAGAATATTGACAGTGAGGTGTTCATGGACAAGCTATCAGCCGGAAGAGCCACCTGAACCAGAGATAACAGAATGCTAGGATCCTAGTTTTTTGTTGTTGTTGTTGTTGTTTGTTTGTTTTTTTCACATAACCAGAGGTGTTCCAAAACTGGCCTGGCAGACTGAGAGTCAGGTAGACCATGTTCCTGACTTACCTTATTCTCCTGTCACACTTCCTGCCACTGAACCCAATGCAAAGAACACAAAATAATTCAGTTAATTTATTATATACGTGTCATCTTCTATTCACTTCTTCCCTAACAGAGAAATAGGAATGTCCAGCAGAGAAGGTAAAATTCAGGAAGAGCTAGAATATTCAACAACCTAAGATTAACAAAATTAATCATAGTAAAAATCATTATCATTCCACCTTACCAAAGTATAATAATTTATAGCCTAGAAAACATATATATATATATATATATATATATATATATATATATATATATATATATATAAACAGTAGTTTATCTCTCAAAAATCCACCAAGAGAATTATTGATATCTCCATGTAACTAAATATAAAGGGCCTCCAATTCAAAAGACACTCAGACTTCCTGAAATATAACCAGGTATTTATATTAGGGTTGTCAATTTTTTGTCCAATGAATTTCTTACTAATTCCCTTTTCCCATCCAAAACCACATATGCAATGTTGAGTAGCTTTGAAGAGAAGGGGGTTTGTTGATTTTCCTGTTATCTACAAAAGGAAGTTTTTGAATCAGGAATATTTGAATGAACTTTGAGTAAATGCTGAGGCTATACAGAGAAGTTGCCACAAGTAACTTATCTTGATAATTAACCCAGCTTCAGTAATTCTATTCTCTGCATTTTGTTTATAGAGAACTGGTTAAGAATGAATTTTCTGTGGTCATACCTTTGGGGGTTCAAATCATGTATCTGTCACTTACTGTGTGTCTAACTTATGACAAATAGTCCATTTATGCATCTTAGTTTTCTCCGTCCTAAAATAAATTATTTTATAGTAACTTCTCTGAGGTGATATTGTGAGGGCAAATTTGAAAATTCAAGTAAAGCCCTTAGAGAAATACCTAGCCTATTTTAAGCCATCATTGTTATTTTTTTATTATTATCAGTATCTGCATTATTACTGCTCCAATATTATGCCTATTATTATAGTGCAATCTCTCACCATTAACATTTTACTTCTTAAGCACCAAATTTCTATCTACCACCACATTCCAGTTTTTTTTCATATCAAATTAATTGAAATTTTTTAATCACCTGTCTCTACTTCTGTATTTTTATTCTCAACCATTTTTATTTCAATCACACCTTATCAATATTTGCCATGATTTTTATTTTAGTAAATCTGATGACAACTATTCTGCCTTCCTCTTGGAAACTCTCAACAGAATATGAGGCAATTGGATAATTATAATTCTTCTTTCTCATTCTTCTCCTCCTCTCTCCCTCCTTTTCTTTTTCATCTCTTTTTTCTCCTTTGACAATATCACTCTACACTCTCTTCATTCCTCAGCTCTGAATCAAATGTAATTTTGACTCCCTACAATCCATGTTGCCTCAATCATTCTACAACATTGCAGTATTAATTCCCCATAACAATTATGACATCAGAAATTATGCATTTTTCTCATTTTCTGCTCTACTAGATTATAAGTCCCTTGAAAATAAAATATCACCTATATCAGTTATTGCTCTATCTCTACTTCAATGTATACAGCACAGCAAATCATAGGTATATGTGTTAAATAAGTTTACAAACTAAATAATACAGCAATATATATATATATATATATATATATATATATATATATATATATATATATTACAGCAATATACAAAGCAAGTGCATATAAACAATAGCTCTTTATTCTTCTAGCTTATATACATCTGAGGGAAAAATCATCCACTGGGTGGTGAGATTAGATCCTGAACATAATTCTCCAAACCATAGATAAGCTTTCTCCCTACTCTGAACCTCATCCTTTGGCATTTCCTCTTCTATGAGAGTCAGTAGGAACATGCTCTCCTCTCTGGGTCACCCAAGCTCTTTCACATCTATTTCAAACAATTCTGTAACAGTTAGGTGTGCCTCACCAGGGAACAATAACAAAACATGCTGTTCATCTTCTCCACACTCTGGCCCGTAGGACTCAGCCCTGACTCAAAAAATAATGTTATAACAATACCCTAACAATGTCTTAATCAGTTAATACAGTACATATTCATCATTTTTATGAAAAGGAAGTAGTAAAATTGCTTAAAGAGATTGGATTGACCTATCATTTGAATTAACTGATCAACTAAGAAAGGACTGGCCCTAATATGGCCTAAAATGTACTTTTATACAAAATACTATAATTTTCAAATTACTTTTACATACATTATTTTATTTAATTTATAGCATTATGATAAAGTTATAACTACCCAAAGCTATTATCACTAGAAATGACCTAAGTTGTCATCTCTTCCAGTTTCCTTATTCCTAAAATAATGATGGTGATAATGACACCATATTACTGATTTGAATTATCTTATCCCTTGTAGAAAAATTAATATATTTTTTAAATTAACTTTAAAATTGACTTTGACTAGCCAATGTTCTTCTGTCTCAGTAATATTGCAATCTGTGTCAATCATTCTAGATACATAATATTCTATCCTATTTGGGAGTGGATTTTAAAATTATATTCTCAGAATATTGTTTAAATAAAATATGGGAAGAAAAATGTAAATTAGAAAATTTTAAATATGAAGATGCAGTAACATTGGCAGTTGTCATCCATGCGTTATCTTCTATTTGAAGACATGGAAAATGCACAGAACTTGTACCATATTCTGCAAGGTCTGATACAAAGCTTGACATGTGCTAAAATGTCAAATCTACCAATGTCAGTTACTAGTATCTTCTTTGGAAGTATATTCAGTTCATTTTTCATACTGGTTTTCTTTCCAGATACTATTTTGGAAGTTTCATAAGGTATTCATGACCAAGAGAAATCTATTAATTTTTTTCCAAAGTAATTTCCTTCACAGCTTTATGGAATCTGTTCAGAAGAATACAAATAATTATATACTTATAAGAAGTTTTGTTCTGGTTTTAATACCAGCTGCCTGTGCATAAAAGAGAAAACTATCTTCAGCTGGCAACTAGACCCAGGAGAGCCAGGAGAAATCCAAAGAGTTTAAAATAATACAGCAGATCAGCATTATTGGTCCTATCACCACATTCTTACTGTCAATCTCTGTGTGCCAAACAGACCTTTCCCAGGAAAATCTTAAAGAGAGTGCAAGGTCATAGGATCAGAGGCAGGACTGGGGGCTGGGATACATTTTACACTTCAAGAAATTTCAAGAAAACTGTTATTTGTTGAATCATCCATGTAAGAGTGGTAAGAAGTCCAAAGAGAGCATCTGCTTCACTGGATTACTGTCACCCATGTAATAAATGATAATCCCCACTTCATGGATGAAGCAGTTGAGTCTTTAAGAGCTTAACTACTTTGAAAAAAAATCACTTGGTTAATTCAAGCTGAAACAGGCAGTGGTGTTATAGTATTCAATATACCATCTTGATGGCAAATTTAATTCATATCCTTTGGTCTGCCTTAAAGAACCCTAAGCTCCAAAAATAGTGCATCATGAGGCTTATGTTTATCATATTTGATCACTGTTTCATCCTGCTTGGAACATAGCAGTTCAATTAATGTTAATGAAAATGGATAATTAACAGTAGAATGATAGTTCTAGCATTCACCATTAAGTGTTACCCAAGTATGGTCAACATGATACCTTCTGTTTGCATTTAGTGTAATCTCAAAGTCAGATAAATTTTAGATCAAAAAGGAACTGTGCTATCTAAAAGAAAGGGGAAAAGACTAAATTTGATTCTTTTAAAAAATATTAATGTGAAAGTTAAAACCAAAACTAGACACTGAGACAGATTTTAAATTGTTCAATGAAGTCCAAATCAGCCTTAATTTTTTAGGGCTGTTGATGCTCCTTATTAAGCAAATCCAAGAACACATCCAGGAACCCCTTCAGGAAATGTTATATTTCCCTTTCTTTTACCAGGAGCTTCTTGCTTAGCTTGAATACTCAATGTATTTCATATTGAAAATTAACTCCAAAACTACTGTGCTTTCATACCATCATCATTATCAAAGGCCTCCAGGTGCTCAGCTCTTACCCTCTTTCAGGCAGGAAATTGTTCAGGTGTTTTTGACAGATTTAGAAACAGAGAACCAATAAATCCATCTCTAACCTCAAAGACCCATCTGTCAGTTTCAAACTGACAGGTCTTTGTTTTGTTTTGTTTTGCTTTGCTTTATCCTGAGGGCACTAATGGCTGCTAATAATTGGGACATAAAGATAATCAAAGAAAAGACACAAACAGCATTATGTATTAGAGCATACCATCAGACTGCCCTGAGCATCATTTTTCTCATCTCCTTACTAACATGCATGGGTGTACATGATCTGTTTCTTTCAAATACACCTGTCGGAAAAATATAACAACAAATTGATATAATTTAGTATTCAGGTGGTCACTTATTCTGCTAGAGGAGAATGAAAACAACATTTAAAAAGAAATAATTTTCTTGTGGAAAATGTCTGTTCTTTTAACATATGTTTATTTACCAGAGCTGTATTATTGTATGAAACATCTTTTAGGTTTTGAATAATCATTTATCATATAAAATGTGATGATTTTATCTTTTCAGGAAAAACAGAATGTTATTCACAATCACAATACATTGTTCTGCCAGGTATATTCATTCTAAGAAAACAGGAAAAGAAGGAAGAGAAAAAGGAAAAATAAAAAGAAAGACATATCACTTTTTGAACCATTTCATTCTGAATACAGTCAGTATTTTCATAGGTCTTTTTTTTATGATGTATAATCCAGAAAATGAGCTCCCTCTTTTATTCCATTGTTACAGTTTAAAACATTCTCTCTTCATTTGAAGCTGATGTCCTAAAATAGCCAGAGAAAATTTTTGAGTGGCTTTTAGTTTAAAGACAATGTATCAAATTTGTTTAAGTCGTGTAATTTTTGAAAATTGCTCAGCAATTTGCTTTCTTCTTTAAAAAAAATCTCAGGAAAATATAAAAAAATAATATAAGCTTGATATCTGACTTTATATTGATAAACAGTTTTTTTTCCTTTTAATTTACATGAACATATAAGCATGGTGGGTCACCTATCTGTGTTTCTACTCTGCTATTACAGATTTTAACATACTAGTTGATCTCAGGGTGCATTTCTATGATCAAAAGTAAAATCCTTTGCTTTATCCTTTATCCTAGAAAGATTTCTCTTTTTTATTATACACCACTTCAATAACCTCGTTTGTGTAACAGTGTATTTCCTTTGCCTTATTTTGAAATTTCTTAAATTTGAGGCCAAATTAGAGCAAAACAACTAAATGAGAAAAGTCAACCTTTGGATTTCTTGGATTGTCCTCTGAAGTATCTTCAGTATCTAACAGTCTGTTAGCCCCCATGCTCAGCTCTTCCTGAAACAGCATGTTTTTGTCTTTTTTTTAAGTTACTATGATTATGTAATAAGAATCTATATGTCTGGCTTCATCAAACGATTCCCGGGATCAAACTCGGATGTCAAAGTTGGTACAAAAGAGGCAGTGACCTGAGAAATTTCCTATCTGGTACAAAAATCATGCCTCTGAAAGGTGGATTAATATCATGTAGTAAATAGAAAATAAATCATATCTTCCTCCACAGGGCATTTGACTGTGAAACATACAGACCAACAAAATCTGTTAAGTGGCTTAGAGAACAAAGCACATTTGAAGTATTATCAGTTTGGATGCTTTTTGACTACAGTTAATGGAATAGTCGTTCTCAAACTGGGTTGAATAGAAAAGATGTTTATTTGTTGTTGTTGTTGTCAATGTTTGTTTATTTGTTTTAAACATTAGCAACCAGAAGCAGGATACAAAATGGCTGCAGAAATTTAACAAGTAAAATCAAGCCCCTTTAACAAGAAGATAGATAGTTTCTTCTCTGGCAATCCAGTATTCAGTGCTAGGAAAGCACTTCAGAATCCCTACAGATGACTTCTCTCCTGTCTCATTGCTCAGGGTTTAGTCAACTGTCCTTCATAATCCAATCACCAACAAAGAGAGTGGAATTATCATGATTTCTCTTGTTCAGATCTGGCAGTCATTTGGGGGAGATAACAGTTAGAGAAATCAATCCCAACAAATAAGTAAACACTAAAAGCACAGATAGAAAGAAAAGAGAATAAGAGAACCAAGTCAGGATAACAACAGCAAACAGAATTGTTACATCTTGGAAATCTATCTGTTCTCCCTGAAGCCTTTTTGAAGGTATATAAATTATTCTATTTTCTGAGTCTACTTTCCTGTGTATCTTTGCAACAAAACTTCATAAGTAGAATTAAATTTAGCATGTTCCTACCAACATCTAAAGATTCCAGCACATTCTTGTTGCTAGGCAACACCTCAAACTCCAGACCTCTTCTGACTTTTTACTCTATGTCATGAACTACTTTTCCATGTCTTATTCCCTTGAAGACTTGTTCTTCAATATTTAGAGCAAAAATATCATTAATTAATATAGCCCTTTCTCAGGTTCACACTCTCCTTGTTTTCATCAGAAGGTAAATAAAAGTAGTACAGATGTTTGCTTTAGGTCACCCTACTGAGTTGTTTCAGAAGCTCACATTTCCAAATCTTTTTTTTTCTGTTTTCATACTTCTTGCTGTTGCTGTCCTCAACTCAGTCATTGCTACAAATGGAAATTAATCTTTATTCTGTGATAGTAGAAGCAAATGTGACTCCATTTTGTTTTATGACTTCATCCTATAAAACAACCATGTCAAAGAAAAGGGTCATGACTGGGACAAGATGTTCTTTTCCTTTTGCTATAGAAACCTTTAAGAACATGGAACTACCTAATGGGGCATTGTTTCTGTAACTAGGGTAACAGGGCTCTGTTTCTGTAACTGGGGTGACTGGGCTAACTGTGATTGGTTAGGCTTCTCTCTGCTTGACTGCACTGTCCGGCTTCTGTAACCTGGCTTGCTTGCATTGGCTAGACTCCCGAACATCCCTTTTGTGGTTTTCAAGCTTATAAGGAGTGCCCTTGCAATTGTTCGGGGCTGACCAGGGGAACAGCTTTATGTTCTGGTCAGCTGCCACTGGTGTGCTTCAATAAAGGCTTCATTCGATTATACATGAGTGGTCTGGAAGTCAGTTTATGAAACTCTGGGACGAAGCTTTAACTATAACAATTCCACTTACAATGCTCCTATTGTTCAGTCACCAATAGTGTTCCTGGAACCGCCATGATCGCTATGACCAATCACCTCAGAAGATCCATTCAGTTGAGAGCTTCCTCCTGTGACTACAATTCTCTAGGCTAACTCAATAAACAGAGTTCTTTTTATGGGTTAGAATTTTTTAAAGTATATTGATTTTTTTTACTACTATTTAACAAATTATCACAAGCAACATCACTAATTTATTATCTCAGAGTTTCTGTGAATGAGAAGCACAGACACTACTGTCCAGGCTTTCATCTCAGGGTATCACAAGGCTCTAATGCAGGTGATATCTAGAGCTGACTTAGGCTTGTTGTCCTCCAAACCCACAAACTGTTAGTAGAACTAAATTCTATGAAGCTGAAGAACTCAAGGAGACCCCTTCTTTAGTGACAGGGAGAATTCCTCTAATTTTAAGAAGACCTAGCTAAGGGGTCACATGACTATGAAAGTCCTCTTCAGGATAACAAACTTTCTTTATATTAATTCAAAGACAACTAACTGATTTGGGACCTTACAATGAAGTGAGGATCCATCATATCCATGATCTTGCCATGGTCAATGGGAGAGGGTTATATAAAGTTTGTATACCAGAGTGTGTGAATCATGGGAACATTGTAAGATCCTGCCCAATACGAAAGGCATTCTTCATTTTCAGTTTTCATGATAAGCACTTGGGACAAAAAGATGAATTCGATTTTATCTCTACTCTGAGAAAGTTTAATTTGGAAGACATATTTTACAGAGATTAAATAAAAGTAGTGTGATAAGCATTTTATAAAAAATATTTACAGATTGCAACAGGTCAACACAGGAGGTATGCAAAGCCAATTTGGGGGGAGAGAAAGAAACAAAGGTCATTCCTTCAGGAGATGACTATGTCTTTAGAATTTGAAGTTCTCAGAGATGAGTAAATTTGTCCAGGTTAACATATAGGGGAAGGATAATAGAGAGTTGGCAAAGGTACACAGGTATGTGTGAACATGTAGCATCTCATGAAATACTGGTAATTTCCCATTTTGCTATAAGTGAGATTGCACATAGGGAATGAAAAAAGTAAAATGTACAGAGGTATTATATTGAAAATAATACAATTATGAGAAACTATTGTGAATAGGAAGATATTTAAGAGAGTTGGTGGGAATTATTAGTTTATTATATAATCTTGATGATCACATAAAAGATAACTTTTAGAAAGAAAAGAGGAAGACTGTTAATAAGTCATTGCAGTTGTTCAGGTCAGAGACAAAGGAGAAATTAAGTACAACAACAGTATTTGAGATGGGAAAGGAGGAAAAATTGTGACAGCTTAGGAGGGTAAAATTGATCAACTTTTAGCAATTGATTAGATATTAGTGCTGACACTGAGGTAAGAGTCCAGGCAAAATCCTAATTTTGTCATCTTCCCAGCTGGGTCCTTAAGGTGCACTAGAAATAGTAGTATAGAAGAATAGAAGCATAGAAGAATATTTATGATCTTAGGACTGGGGAATAAATTATTGATGTAATTTGGAATAGTGTGTTTTGAGTTTTTTATAGAATAAAAATACAGAGTGCAATATATAGTTTATCTATAAATGAAAGTGTATATATACATGCATGTATATATATGCATATGTATGCATATATATGTATATATGTGTGTGTAAATTGTGTGTGTAAATATATATATGTCAGAAACATAGGAGAGAATGCAAAGATTGAGAATTTGGAGTCAGTAGCATATGAATATGAGGTAATCTATATTAAAATGTCCCAAACCAATGTATGGAGTAATAAAAATGATGAGACAATAGTTAAATAAAATGAGAAAAAAATAAGGATCTTTGAAGCCATTAGAAAGCAATATTCTAATAACAGGAAGAATTAAGATACAGAAGGGTCATCTGGGTTCAAGAGGGACCATCAATAGTGCCATTTAAGAAGAGTGCAAAGGAGATAAAGCCCAAAGCTCCTTGTCATTAGATATGATAATTAGGTCATTGAATAGCTTCATTAAATAAATTTAATAGAGTGTTGGAGAGAGAGAACCACTTGAAATTGTCTGAGGTGTAACAAAAGTTGAGAAAGTGAAGTGCAAGTGGAGATTATTCTTAAGGAATTCCAGTTATGAAGAAAAGAAACGTAAGTGAAATTCTAGATAAGGCACAAATTTTAAGAAATGTACAGTTTGAAATATTTTTAGGTTTATTTAATGAATCAACAGAAGAGCCATTAAAGTAAAGGAGTCAAAAAGTAGTTCATGAAATAAAATCATGAAATAGAGACTGGGGGTGGGGGGAGGGACACTGGTGAAGGATTGACCTTGAAAAGGAGAGGAGGCATCTCATACTGAGGCTAAGTAAGAAGGACAGTGGAGACATGCCTGTGTTGGAGAATGAGGTTTACTTGATGGAGTTCAGACTGGGTTGCTACAGTTTGTTTCACTCAAATAAACATAAGATGAGGATTGAGATTTTATTTAGAACACTTGATTTAGATAAATTTTTAAGAGGAATGGGAGAAGGGCTCTAGGGGAAAAAATGTGGAGAATCTTTGAGGACACAGGTGTAGATCACATTTAGTGTCCTGTAATACTGAACAGAACAAACAAACAAACATGGTGAGTTAGAACAAGAAGCATTAGATTATTAGATCAAGGAGCATTAAAGGCCTAGTCAAAGTTGTGAATTTAAAATCATCCTTGTCAGTATGATGGTGTACTTTTTTCTCCAACTACATGTTGATATAGGAATGGAATAGGTACAGAGTTTGGAACTGACCTGGGGGATTGGGTTTAATGCTCTTAATGCCGTTTTTACCCTTCCTACTTAAGTGAAAAATTAGTTTCCACCCATACAGCTGCTGGTACTCACATGTATCCATTTTCAATGTCTGGATTTAAAATTGTTAGACTGATTACTACCTACTATATCAATCTGTTATTGATTTTTTACCTTAAGTATATCTGAAATCATCTATACCACTCCAATTACAAAGCTGCTACACCTGCAGCATACTGGGGACAGGTATCTTTCCTATAGTTTAATGGATTAGTCTTCTAACAACTGTTTTCATATTTAAACTTTCTTCTTCTTGATTGTGAATTTTTTAATACAAAACCATTGAGAATAATAGCACTTACTTTGTAATATATAGTGCAGAGCTTTTTATAGAAAATGAGACTAAAGTGTACTTAAACCCTTACCTATTTTTTTAATCTCATCTATATCATTTCCCTTCAGGAGGTAAGCAATACCCAAACTTGATGTTTATTGTTTCCATGCATGCTTTAAAAAATATGTACTAGTATATATTCATTATAAATAAAGTACATACTGTTCTTTATGTTTTTTGAAAAATCGGTTGTATCATTGTATGCACCACACTAGGTTTTATCAAATGTATAATTTGATTCACAATAAAATTCAGACATATACATTACTCAGATTTTTTTCTGATTAGACATTATTCGATTAATATGTACTGTCTCTCTAGAGCTATTAGCAAAGATTTATGGTATAGGAAAAAGTTAGATAAAGGAATCAATTTAACAGAATACAGTACAGAAATAGAACCATATTTGTGTGGTCTTTTATTAACTAAGAGTGAAACAAACAGCTTTTTTTCTGGCCTAGAGAAAATATTAGTGGCCTGGATAGAAGACAAAATCTGCCTCAGTAGTTTTTTAGGACAAAGTCTTAATTTAGGGCAACTCCCAATCTCTCATCCATTCTATGAAGGTTGAGAGAAGTGAGGGAGCCACAGAGAAAACCTTTGAAGCAGACAGAATTGATTCAAGAGGCTTAAAGAAGAAGCTGTCTTCATGTTGGAAGAAAGTACATGTTGAAGCTGCAGCAGGTTATCCAGAAGATCTAGCTGTGATGGTTGGTGAAGATGAATGTGTTAAAAACAACAGTGTCAATGTAGACAAAACAGCCTTACTTGGATGAAGATACCATCTAGGGTTTTCATAACTAGAATGAAGGAAATGCCTGATTTTAAACCTTCAAAGAATAGTTTGCCTTATTAGGGACTATTTCAGCTAATAACTTCAAGTTGAGGCCAGTGGTCATTTACTATTCTGAAAATCCTAAAGAATTTTAAAATGATACTAAATTTACTCTGTGCTCTATAAACTAAACAACAAAGCCTGGATGACTGCATATCTGTTTGCCACATGGTTTACTGAATATTTAAAACCCATCATTGAGACTTACTGCTCAGGGGAAAAAAAAAAAAAGAAAAACGAGATTCCTTCCCACATATCATTGCTCACTGATAATGTATCTGGAAACCAAGATCTCTGATGGAGATGCTCAAGGAGGTTAATGTGGTTTCATGTTTGCAAATAAAACATTCTTTCTGTAGTCTATGGAACAAGGAGTAATTTTCACTTTCAAGACTTATTATTTAATAAACACATTCTATAAAGCTACAGCTGCAATGGATAGTTATTTCTCTGATGGATTTGGGCAAAGTAAATAAAAAACTTTCTGATTACCTAGCTTCCATTAAGAAAATTTGTGATTTATGTAAGGGAGTCAAAATACTAATGTTAACAGAAGTTTGGAAGAAGTTGACTCCTATTCTCATGAATGACTTTGAGTCATTGGGTTTAAAGATTTGGAGGAAGGAACTACAGGGTGGTAGAAATAGCAAAAGAACTAAAATTAGAGGAGGTGGGGATATAACTAAATTGCTATCTCATGATAGAACCTTAATGAATGAAACTTATTCTTATAGATAACCAAAAAAGTTGACTTTTAAAAATAGAATCTACTTCTGAGAAAGATGTTTTGAACATTGTTGAAATGATGACAAAGTGCTTAGAATACTACATAAATTTACTGCTAAAGCATTGGTAGGGGATAAGAGGATTGAATCCATTTTTGAAGGAAGTTCCTCCTGTAGACAAAATGCTGTCAAATTGGTATTACATGCTACAGAAAAATCTTTTATAAAATAGTCAATGAATGCAGCATACTTTGCTATTCTCTTATCCTAAGACATTATCATAGCTCCCCCTGTCTGTAACAACTATCACCCTGACCAGTCCATAGCCATCAAAATCAAGGCAAGACCCTTTACCCGCAAAATGATTACAGATCAATTCACTGAACTCAAATGAGCATTAGCTTTTTTTTAGCCACAAAACATTTTTAAATAACATATACACATGATCATTTTAAACATTGCACACTTAATACACTAAGGTATAAACATAACTTTTATATGCATCAAGAAACCAGAAAATTCATATGGCTCATTTTCTTTGCTTTATTTTAGTGGTCTGGAATACAACATGCAACATCTCCAAGTTATGCCTGTATTTTGAACAGCTTTATTCATAAGAACCACCAAAAACAAGCCAAATGTCCCTGAGAAAGTAAATATATATATATATATATATATATATATATATATATATATATATATATATATATAAACAACATGAGATATATCCATTCAGAATACCATTCAGCAATGTAAAGGAAAGAACTGTTAAATCACCAGAAAGTCTGGATACATTTAAAAACCATTTTGCTGAATCTAAGAAGTCAGACATAAATAGTGCCTACTATATTTTCAGGGATATCAATTCCAACACAAGTAAAATTAATATATAGTAATAGCAATATAGAGAGCAGTATTTGTCTAGAAAAGAAATTGGAAGGAAATACAATCCACAAACTATACAAGGAACCCTTCAGGAATGGTGAAAATGTATGTGTCTTGATTTTACACTTAAAATGGACTCAGTTTTTCATGAGATAAATGAAATAATATTGTTGCCAAAAACGATTAAAGGAAAAAGAAGCAAAAGTTCCAAGTATACATTTTACTCATCTAATCAATAAAAGAACTTTAAACAACAACTTTATTGAACAATAATAAAGCTTTCAAATTGGATTAAGGAATAATAGGAACTAGAGTGAGTGAAGAAATTTTCATATTACATTGCATGTGTGAAAACCAATACTTAATACTGAGACTTCTGAAACCATGAGCCCCCAAATAAATCTTTCCTCTACAGTTGTTTTGGTCAGTCCTTTCAGTCACAGAAGCAAAAACAATTGACTAAAACAATAGTTATCTTTTAATTTTTAATAGATTCTATTACAATTTAACTTTTTCTTCCATAGTAATCTATTATATGATTTTTAAATTAATTTCTCCCCACTAATGATTTAGTGCTTTGAGACCAGTGCATGACTTTTCTTGCTGTTTGCTTAAACTCTGGACATTCACCCACATCCTGTAGTGGCACCCCCTCATCCACAGAAAATCTTAACTAAGCTTCTCCAAAAATCTTCACCATAATTGATTATAGGACTATCAGCAAAAGAGTCTCTACAAAAGAGTTCAATGTAGGTAAACTTCCTATTTTCCCGTTGCTCTATTTTACTTGGTCACTGGCCTGGTAGAAATCAGCACTCCAGGTGCTTACCGCCCCTTTACTAGTTTTTCATTTATCTAGTATAATAGTTTGTGGAAGTGTGTTTACAAATGCAAAATGTAATTAAAAAAAAAAAAAAGACAAATCCTTTAACAAGGCCTCTGGGCTTGAGCTGGAGCTTCACAGACATGTCTACATTTCTAAGAGAAGTTACCAACTGGGCTTCATGGTAACAGCTGACAGGAGGAGGAAAGAAAGGGGAGAAGAAGCTCTCCCCTTCTCAGGTGTTATCCTTAAAGGGTTAACTTGCCCAAAACACTGAAAGAAAAAGCTGCTTTAATGTGAACTTCTGCAGACTTGTGAGCCCCTGCCCTTACATGCTGGGTATAAAGTTCTGAAACTACCTGAGCTGGGGGTTCAGGGAATTAATTGATTACATCAAAAGCTTGTGTCCTCTGAGCCTGGCCACAACCAAATAAAACTGTTTCCTGCTACCTTTGTTGCTTTGCCTCATCTGTCCCCTACAACAATCCCTTGTGTGTTGTTTTGTTAAGCAGTAATAATTCTGGCTATGCAGTGAACTGAACACTTCCCAATAACCTTCATCATTTTCCCAAGAGTGTTTGCAGGGTATTTTTATGCAAATAAGATTCCATGTAGCCTTCTCTTTTTAACCTTGAGTTTACTAGTAAGTAATATCCTTTTCCTTTCCCAAGTTATAAAATTAGAGTACATTCAATATAATAAACCATGGAATTTCCTCCAAGTGCCAATGACAAAAAAAAAAAAAAAAAGGTAGGGGAGATGTATGTCTGAGACAGACCTGACAGTTTAGCCTGTATATATATTGACATGGGAATTTGATTTAACCAGTCTTACAATCATGGGATGATAGAATCTACAAGAATCAGATTGGGCCAATCTGATTTAACTATTTCCAGAGTCCTGAGCATAGTTTGTTTTTCAATTGTTAGACACCAGCAGGTATTAGAAATAAACTTTTAAACTTAAATGTATATCTTTGTCTGAATTTCACAGTAAGACCCCAGTTTCAAATAAGACCTCACAAAGGAATGGGGTAGATTCCTTTATTGAGCTTCATAAATAATTATTTTTCTTTACAATTTTTGACATGTAAGAACTCCTGAGAGTTTTCCAGAATGCCTAATAAGATTGTTAAGCATGCCAAAATGCTAATAATCATTCTGTCTGGAACTACAAGTGGAAAGAGAAAAAAAAATCCCAAAGGTTGTTAAGCTATAATAAATTTTTAGAAATAAAAAAAAGGATTTTAACAAAAAACATTTCAATGATGTACACATTGAAAAGAAACTATGTCTGAGTTTATTCCTGTACTTTAATACTAATGAAGTAGACAAACTGAATATAATATAAATCCACATAATAAAGAATAACTCTTTGTGTATAGGTGTTAATATGTATGCAATGCATGCAGACATCCATCTGAATAAACATTAATCATAAGAATGAGCAGATAGAGAAACATTTAATTTTCAAATTTCTTTTATGATATGTTTATAATGATGTTAATTAAAACCTCAGAAGATACCTATACCTTTGTTTTGAATTCATGGTGGTACCTGAAAAAGTATCATCAACTACTATTTAGATTTCATGCTGGAAAGACGAAAGATTTTGGTGATGTCAACTTCTCTTTAATTAAAAATTATTTCTAATTAGTCCCTTTTTAAAATGTGTGGCCCCCAGGACCAAGCTAAGTACCTGACACAAAGGTCTAATGCCACAGTAAATGCCTGATTAATTAACTGAATAAATAAATAGAATCAAGCAACTTCAATTTTTTAATTGGTTGTCCTTCATGCCTAAATTATTCTCTAAAAATAATTTAAGCACTGTCAGTAGTCATATTTGCATTTATAACAATTTGAACAACATGAAATAAAAAGAATTTTTAAAAATCCCTATTTATCCTAAAAAGTCAGTGGAGCAAAAGTTTCCAAATTCAAGATGAAGGATACTGAATCAATCTATTAGTCTACAAAAATTATCTTTTTATTTTTTTCTATGAAACTAATGCTGGAATAATATTAATAATAAAATTACTATTGCTTTTAAAAGTAATATAATATTATTTATGGTACTAATATTAGAAATATAAATACTGTTTTTTCAACACTCACAAATATCCAGATAATTTTAATAAGAGTAGATAACTATTTCACTTTGCTTTCACAATGATCATTTTTTAATAAATACTCACTAAAAGAAATTTAATAAGTGAAGGTTAGGAAAGGGGAAATTGTTAAATCTTCAGTTTATGAATTGCTAATCCCTTCTGTGAAAGAAGCAGCATATTTTTTATCAGAAGATTGAAAGAATTAAATCATAAGGGGAAAGGTTTTCATTATCTTCTTTTCAATATTCAAAATGAAGTAATGATTTATAAATTTTATGGTAGAAACTTTGACCACATTAAAAAAAATCTTTCTGAAAGGTGAGTCAGTTGACTGATAAAAACTTGAGCTTTTCCATATGGAGTACATTTTAAATTAGGGCTTAGATTTATCTACTGCATGGTTTTTATATAGAAATGCAAATTTGTAGATTTCTTAAATCTCGTTGAATTAATATGTCTGAGAATATTTTTCTGTCTGGGTATATTTAAATATGTCAATTTCATGTAAATGTCCATCTTGTTTTCATTTTAAGGGCAGAATGGAGTAATATACTATTTAATGAATCAATAAATCTCTAAAATAATCAATACTGGGAAGAAATCTGGTATAATATTAATAAAGTAAGATATCTACATATTAGGCAAAATGACATTGGCTGTAGTTAAATGTCATCTTTATTTTCGTAAGCACAAAATCTAAAATAGAGAGCAGAGATGTTCACAAATTTACCCACCAAATATACAAATGTTATTGAGAAAAACATATTCAGGCACATTCCACAAGAACCTTATGAACTTTATCATGCATAGATAATGGAAAACACAGAATTCATGAAGTGACATTATGATTTAATTTGTAAATATGCAATGACAGATTTGTAATGAATGGTCATTGGTTCAGAGCCTAAAGACTTGTAACCAAAGTCATTCCTCTGAAAGTTTGCCTAATGGTATTTTTAGGAGGATGCTATATGTTAAATACATTCTGTCCCTGTCTTGTTTTTTAGTTCTTCCCTCAATTCTGTGAACTATATAATTACTTTCCAAAGAATTACTTATTTTTGTTCATGCTATCATGCTCAGTTAATCAGGATATGTTTCTGTTTACCAACTATTTATAGTTAATACCTAAATTAATAAGAAGAATAGGTTACAGGCAAAATAACATTGGAAATGTGGATATCTAGAATTGATTTTCAGGTTGAAATGAACAAAAGTACTGAAATTTTGGTTCGCGTCTTATTGCTTCTTTTGTTGACCTCAAGCCATACACTTACAAAAATGTTAAGATCTTCATAATTGGAAGAATTAATTGGAAATTAGAATTAACTGTATAACTCATAAATTAAGGAGGGGAAATTGACAAATAGGCCAGAGAAGTGATAATAATTAATGTTATCTTTAGCAAAACAAAATATTTTAATACACTTGTCATGGTAAAATTTTCAAAATCTTTCAATTAGGTTTTTGAAAAGTACAGTACACTTTTCTTTATTTATTCTAATTAGGTATATATGACAGCAGAATGCATTTTGATTTGTACAGTACATTTTTGGTATCTATAGTTACTCTGCTGGGGAATAGCACACCAGAACTTCTTGCTTCTATCTTACTATAGTTTAGTACTCATTGATTAACATTTAAAACTAGGGAAGGTTACATTCTTTGAGTGGGAAGAAGTATGTATATTCATTTGCTTCTGCCTTACCTGCAAGGTGAGATGAGCACACTTGATTAGATATTGAGTTTTGGAAGAAGCAAGATTAGGTTAGTGACAAGGAGATTTAGGGAATAGAAACTAGACCTCCCAGAATAGGGCTGGAGCCTGATCACATGTTAATATCTAGATGATTATACTAATCAGTGTTTTCCACCCCAAACCTTCTTTTAAAAAGAAATTCTCAACAATCCAGAAAACAGGGATCTCTCACAGCACATTGTCCTCCTCTTCTTTCATCAGATAAAAAAAAAAATTCTTTAATGGGCACATAACAATAGTTCAAGGAAAGCAATGGATACACCAAAAAAAAAAAAACCATGTATTTTCATTCAATATTAACTTGGTTAATTTCATTGTTAAGCTTTTGATTTACTAGAAATAGAAACCAATATTAAGCCCCTTATATCAGTCTTCAGGATATTTGGTGTTGGGTTGATTAATTGGAGGTAACAGAAATACACCTTTACTGGGACAGTCCCTTTTTTTTTTTTTTTTGGTTAACAGTGACCCAAAAAGTCATGTCCATCTGAGGCATCAAAAGATGGCCTTTATTAAAAAAAAAAAAAAAATACAGGGGTGGGGGTGTAATTTAGTTAAAATGAGATCATACTGGATTAGAGTGGTTCTGAATTTAATATGGCTGGTGGCTTCATAAGAAGGTAATTTCTACTCAAAAAGAGACACATGGAGAACACACCACAGGACCAGAGGTAGGCAAAGCTGAGAGTGAAGCAAGAATGACCAATGTTGTCAGCAAGGCCAGGAGCTAAGAAAAGGACATGGTGCTGATTCTCTCCTTGACCCTTCAGAGAGAGTACAGTCTGCCAACAACTTGATTTCTAGAACTGTCAGAGAACATATTTCTCTTCTTTTAAGTCACCCAGTCTGTGGTATTTTGCTATAGCAATGCAAAGAAACTAATGCAGCTTCCTTTAACAGCAGATGTCTGCTTTTACCCCCATCAGTGGATCAACTGAAGTATAGCAGTGTTTTTCCTGAGCAAAGAAGAAGCATAAAGACAGTTTGCTTCTGGGAGAATTTATTGTGATCACTGGTTCTTTTATTAGAAATTGAACACATTTTCAGTTGTGATGGGTAAGGGTAATTGATCAAAGAATGGTACATGGGGGAATGTCCTCTTTGGTGAAAATTATAGAAATAAACATGAAATGAAGGTCTTTTTAGACTATGTTGTTTATAAAATGAATTGCAAAGTTTTGTTACGGAACGAGGACTGAGCTGGACAAATAAGTGATAAAACCATTGACAAAGACACAAGTGGAACAACAAGAAAAAAAAGTTTAATAATAAAACAAATCTCATAGAAGGTGCTGGGATAAACAGCATTCAAAGAAGAATGGAGGATATATTTTACACAGCATAATACAGGCATTTAATAAATATGAATATGTTTCATTATTACTTTTCTCTTGTTATCATTAATGTTATTAATTTATGAATCACTGCAATCTTAGAAAATAGATGATAATTGTAATGCTTAATTAAACCAGGAAAAGTGCTAATAGAGTAAATGAATAAGTAAAACCTCCAAGTTTATTTTATGAAAACCTCAGCAGTTTTTCGTTATTAAAATCCATACTAGTAGGTTCTTTTGTAACAGATGAAATTTTTTATGTTTACCACATCAAATATGATTATTGTCCCATAATTCATGTAACCATGTTAGGTAACCAAATATATGTGTTTTTTGGCACATCATTATATATTTGACCGAAGTTCTACAGAAATTAAAGGACACCAAAGACTGTTAAATATTTTAGAAGAAAAAGACAAAATTGAGATTTAAATAGTACTTTTTTTTTACACTTTCTTATTAAACTGTGTTTTTTAGAAAATACATTTCAAGAAAAACTAGATTACAGGTTTATTTATAATTCAAGATCTCATCTCCCCCCGCAAAGATGCAATTATGCTGTAGCAAATTACGTATTATAAAAGTGTTTCAAAACTAATGAGTACTTCCTAGGTGCAGGGCACTATTCAATGCTTCTTTCATGCATGTGAGAGCTCACTTATGCTCAAAGTTCAGTTGAAAGGATAACTGATATTATCCTCATTTTACTATAGTATACTGTGGTGTAGGTAGGTTAAAATAACTTCTCCAAGTTTATAGAAAATTGAAGTAACATTCATTAATATTAATTGGTTAAAACTATAAAAAATAAGAGTTCTTATTACATTAATAATCTAACATGACATTTCTCCAAATATGTTCTACTTTCCCATTAAAAGTTACTTTTGTGTTTGTATGTACTGTATAAGTATATACATATGCTTCTACATAAATACATACATATTTACATAGCAATTTACTCTGCGTGTGTGTGTATGTTAGGGCTTTAGTTTTTAAGGCTAACATATATTTGATTCATCAAGCAGAGATTATAAACTGTTACTTTGTCAAAATATTTATTGAGGTCTCACTACATTCCTTATACTGGAATTTTAAAATGAAATGAAAGATAAGCATAGTATTGACAGCTAGATAAGTCATGTATGCTGGTGTCATGAAGATACACTTTGAACAAATAAAGGGAAATCTTGAAGAAAGTGACTTTTAAGATAATGGAAAGAAAAGGAGTAGAAGAATGATTTACTTAGCCGAAGGGAAGAGAAGATGTTCAAGGCAGAAGTACATATGCAAAGATGCTTAGCAACAGAGTGAATGACAGATTCAGGTGACATTATCCTCATTTTACTATAATAAACTGTAGGCAAGGGTCTAATGTGTAATCTCAATGTGGATGTTAGACCAATAAAAAGAAAATAATAAGTTGAAGGGGGATAACATGAAAATAGAAGGGAGATCAGGGAGTAGGAGAAGGGGAGGAAAGGGTAGGGAGGAATTAGGAGGGACAAGAAAAGAGAAACAGTGGAATGTGACATCAACCAAATTATGTTATGTACATGTATGAATATTCAAAATTGAGCTTCAACTTTATCATAGCTATAAAAGATTTATTTAATTTAAAAAAACTATACATAAATGGACGTAAGTCCAGTTTAGAGTAGAAGAAGGGAAATGGGTAGGAGGAGGAGTGGGAAAGGGGAAGTTCTAGGGAGTGAAGTAGAGCAAATTGCAGTCCATGTATGTAAGATTATGTCCAAATGAACCCTGATACTATGCATAACTAGAATTCACTAATAAAATCATGAAAAATAGTATAAACTAGATTAGAAGAAGAGACTTCCAGAAGTGAGCTTCAAAAACAAAATAGGATCACAGATACAATGAGATCTTTGAAGTATTTTGGATTTTATCCTAAGTGTAATCAGTCAAAAGGCAATACCAATTATTCATCATATGAAGATGAAGAGTAGTTGCCATTTACTTCATGGTCTGCTTAAGGAGTCTTATTCACTCTGCCTGGAGAATGTGTCTTAAATTTCTTTGCTTCTTTCCGTATCTATTGCAAGGGCCATAGCCTGAGTCACCATCTATCCTTCATATCTTTATTATATATTTATGGACTAAATGCTCTGTTATCAATTTGGGAAAATCTCCAACTTCTAGTTTTAACTCAGGACCCCAAATTATTTCCAAACATAGGTCAGAGTATATCCCTTCCCTGATTAAATGACCACCCAAGGCTAATAAAAAATCCAAGCACCTCCCAGTGGCCATGGAGCTCTTTCCAGCTTTTGTTTCTCTGGTCTTGCCAACTCTTGCTTTGAACCTTTGTACTCACTGTTCCCTGTTTATTTTTTCTCTAGATATCCTGTACTGCTGGTATTATAAAGACACCTAGGCAAAGCCAAAAGCAGATCAGAACACATTTTCCATCAAACAATATAAGATTTGAAAAATTGTTGCTTTGTCTAGTTATATTTTCTCTTAAATTTCCAGAATTCTGGCAAGAAGCATTTGGATATCTTGAAAAATCTCAAATATTTCATATAACGTGGAAAAAAAATCCCACAAAGACTGAAATCGATTTTTCTCAGAAGTTAAAATAAAGTTTGAAATTGGATAATAC
The DNA here is from genome assembly GCF_021218885.2 of Marmota monax. Lineage (NCBI taxonomy): Eukaryota > Metazoa > Chordata > Mammalia > Rodentia > Sciuridae > Marmota > Marmota monax. The sequence goes on along the minus strand of NW_026692486.1, from coordinate 4,232,088 downwards.
CTAAAGCTTACAACTATCACAAATTCTTATTTTCCTTTTTATGAAAATGTAGAAATCTATATGGGTGAAAAATAAGGCTTTTTTAAAGTGAGAATTAAGAGTTTCATTTCCTCAGTGAATGAAATATTAATTCTGAGGCATACTTTCCACTGCCCTCGTTAATTATGATGTTTTACTCTTGGGACTTTTAAAATGCTCTGTCAAACAATAGATGAGCTGCTAATGTCCTTGGATGTCTCTTTATACAGTGGATGCTGTGACCTGGGTGTGGTTCCTGAGTTGATTACTCAGTCTAAGTAAGTAGCACATTCTGTAAATAGCAAGCCAACACTGTCTGCAAAGGCTGTGTTTTTTCACTGTTCAGTGGCTACAGGAAATCAACTCTGCCCTAATTTCCTACATGATTCAATAAGATGGAAGCTAAAAGAATGCAGGCTAATGTGACCTTTGTAGACATTCCTATGATATAAAACTTCAGATTAAAAATTTTTGGAAGAAGTACACTGACCTATAATATTAGAAATGTAGATGCTTGCTGATATTAGCAATGAAAACTTAACAATTTTGAAGTTGTTAGTTTTAGCAACAAGAATCCCGTTAAATTCTCAGAATATGTTGATCTTGCAAAGCTAAAAACTAGAAAGAGAGAATATTCAAAAGTACTACTACCTGTTGATTGGTAACCAATTTTAATATAATATGCTGATAATGAAACTCTTTACTATATTATTTTTAATTATTTTTAGTCTTTGCTTTGTTACCAGATTCTTGACTTAGCAGATTTCTTAGAAGCTTTCCTATTATTACATTTACCCATTATGTTCTCAATCTTTACTATATGCACATAGGAGTTGCAGTAACTGTTTAATAAGCATGAAAAATTCATAAAGCAGAGCATAAATTTTCAAAGGAAATATTGGTAATATTGATGAACCAATGTCATTGCCACTTATAGAAAAACAAACAAATCAAAACATCCAAACCACTTTAGCAGTTGCAGACCTCTTGTGTATAGCTAAAATTCTAAGGTAGGAATTATCACTTACATTTCCAGCTAACCATATCTTAATAACAGAATACAAAGGTGGCAGTGTGTCAGAGGAAACTTGGGCCATTTTTCTACCCAGGTAGAAAGAGATAACAACACATTTGTCCCAGTCCCAAAATGTACACATGTCAATGACCACATATTTTATCTATATTGAAATTTACTATGTTTAATGTGGCTTTAGCAAACTGTTTAACCCACTATTTTTTTTAATGTCCACAAAATGCTATCATTCCAGTGGCAAGCTAATTGTTCTTCCTGTGATAAAAAAAGCATAAAAACCTAAGAAATTCTAATTTAGCAGGGTAAATATTATTGAATGGAACAAAGTTAGTCTTTCTACTCCTTCTTGTTATTCATTTAAAAATATATTGAAAGGCATATGCCAACATTCTTCCCACTGAGCTTTCAGAGGTGGAAAGATTGTCCCTAGATTCTAGTTATAAGACTTCACTTGACTCCCATCCACAAAGGTGATCCTTCAGCAGTCATGTTTATATTTTGGCCCTGCTCCCTGACCTTGGCTGATGGAGGCAGTGATGAGTTCTCAATCCAAGCTGGAAAAAATAAAATTCTCTTCCCTAGTAAACGTGGGAAGGGAGTTCAGAAGTATTCTCTATTTAGCTGAAATTGCAATGTGGTTATCAATATTGATGATCAGTATGTGGCCAGAATCATGGCAGCTGGTCTACAAATAGGGATAATATTGAAGAAGACAGAGACAAAGAAAATCCATGAAGTGAGAAACCTCCCTTGACCTCTGTCAGATTTTCATATCCTCCCTGTTTTTCCTGGTTCTTACCTTCAGTTCCTGGGTTCCCTTAGACATTTCTAAATCCTTATATTAGAATCTCCTCCATTTTTTAAATCCAAATTTTATTGTGTTCTATTAATTATAATCATAGGTTTAAAACTAATTTTAGTCTAAATTCAGAAAACAAAATCCAAAATTGTAACATAGGTGTTAAGTGGTAAAGCAAGCACTTAGAGGGAACTGTACTCTGAACTAAGCTAGAAGGTATAAAGGGTGTTAGCGGCAGGGCAGAAGGTAGAGCTAAAAATGGAAAAAATATTCTTGGAGTGATTCTCTTGTCATGGATTTGATGCTTGGCCCACATGATAAGATATACAGCAGAAAATGAAACCAGGCAGAAGAAAATATATGCACGGCCTGAGAGTGCAGATGGTTGACATATACCAGATTCGGGGTTCTCTCTGTATCTTTATAAGGTATGTCTGGGGAAAGAATTCCTACTAGCAATTACCCTATCTCTGAGAGGCCAGACTTGGTGAGGGTAAAATGAGGAGGAACACCGTCTAACCCCACAGACACATGAGCATGCGCGCGCGCGCGTGCGCACACACACACACACACACACACACACTCCTTTTTGCCAAGACACCAGGCCAATCACCAGAATAGTGGTTGTTAATTCAGTTATCTGTATTTTTTGAGATGCTGCAGATGTACAAAACAGTTAGGTCAGCATAGGTGTTATCAACAGAAAATAAAATGCTTACAAACTTTGTTAAGATAATCTTTGTCATTGCTGAAGAAGTAAAATTCCTGTTGTAAATACTCTTTGCCAATTTCTGTTAAGGAATGGATTTCTGTAGCAGTTCTAGAATTAGGAACTCCCCCATTTCGGTTGGTTGGGGATTTTCTGTGACTTTAGGCTTTCCAATAGGTTGGTCATTCTGACCAAACTTCACACTACAATTTTCTTCCAGAATCTGTAAGATTCAAGTTAAATATCATTAGACCTGCTGTTAGTTGGTAGTATCTGTTTCAAATGACTGTCACATCATCAAAATCTACTACTACTACTTCCATTTCATGCATAAAAATTTAATACCACAAGAATATTAAAAACAGCATGTTGGCTTCTAAATTTTAGCCAGTTTTACCATGTTTTGTCCATTGGATATGAAGATACTAAATTTGGATGCCAAATATTTTGTATTAGGAGAAATATGTAGAGCAAAAATAAAAATGAAATTTAAAAAAAGTAAAAGTAAAGAAACAAATAAGACTACTAACATGAATTGAAGGAGTCCATATCTCATCCCAGGTCATAAGAACAGACAAGTTCTTTGACCCTTACGTGTTCCAAAATATTAAAGCCTTCCCCAACATTCTGCTGTCCCATCTTTCAGGTTAAACATAACCTGATGTGGATTTGGGGCAGCTTTTTCACTAATGTGACCAAAAGACCTGAAAAGAACAATTTCAGAAGAGGAGAAGTTTATTTAGGGCTTTTAGTTTCAGAGATCTCAGTCCATACATGGCTGATCCTGTTATTCTGGGGACAAGGTGAGGCACAATGTCAAGGTAAAAGGTATGATGGAAGAAAGCAGCTCAGGACTTGACAATCAGAAAGAGAGAGCGACTCCGCTCAGCTCACAGAATATAAACGCCAAAGGCAGGCCCCAAATAACCCACCTCCTCCAGTTACACCCTACCTGCCTACAGTTACTACCCACTTAATCCCTATCAGAGGATTAATGCACTGATTAGGTTGAGGGTCCCATAACCCAATCATTTCACCTCTAAACTTACTTGCATTGTATCACACTTGAGCTTTTGGGGGGACACCTTATATCTAAACTATAACATGGATAAAGATCTAATATTTGCATTATTTCCAGTTCATATATCATAAAATTTTAAGTCTAAATGTTTCTTAGAAATTTTTACCAAAATTTTAACTCTACCTGAGTGTAATGGAGGTCTAGAGAAGTTATGAGATACTTAAAATAATCTATATGTATTCTGGCCAGCTCTGCGTCACAATTTATGTTCCTGCTACATCACTTCTAGAATTCTACAATCATTTTGTCAAAAGACTGCATTCTTCAGCAGGGGGTGGTGGCACAGGCCAGTAATCCCAGCAGCTCAGAGGGCTGAGTCAGGAGGATGGTAAATTAAAAGCCAAACTAAGCAAAGGCAAGGAGCTTAGCAACTCAGTGAGACCCTGTCTCTAAATAAAATACAAAATAGGGTTGAGGATGTGGCTCAGTGGTTGATTGCCCCCGAGTTCAATCCCCAGTATCAAAAAAGACTGCATTCTTCAGGGATCTATCCCTTCACCAAAATCATGGCTATGAGAAAATCAGAATGAATTAAAATTAATATTTTACTTATCTATAGAACTTCTAGAATCATATATCCCTATGATACGCTACTCAGAACTATAATTAACTTGTGTGAATTTGCTTTGATATTGCTTCTCCAGAAGTTTCCAATAGCCTTAATCACCTTGAAAATCAAACTAAATCACATTTCTAAAGCCTAGAATTCAATTGCTCTCTCATTAACAATGTACTTTCACCTGTCATCAATAGTGCCTGAAGGTGTATTGAGCACCTTCCACAAATTATGACATCTCCCAATATAACAATATCTTCTGAACCAGCTAATGTGGTATTTCTTCTAAATTCCTTCATCTAAGGGCCTACTAAAATCTATCTTTTCTGTCCTTTCCAATTTATATCTCATTTATTTGTCCTGGGATCACAACTCATACAAATCCTTTCCAGGTACCATTGTTAAATTTTTCCATTTCTCTGTTTAAAATATTACAAGTTTTAGCAATGTTGTTCACATACATTGTATCAGATAGCCTTTGACTTAAAATACTACTTTTTTCCTCCAAACCATGGTGGGTTGTGATACTCTAGCCATACATGATTGAGACCAATGATCAAACAGTGCAGGTTATGAGCCATAGTTTTTCTTCATCCCAAGCAAAATGACCAGTATGATAACAGACATCATTAATATCTTTACCCAAATTCTCACTAATAATCTGTTGATCCTCTGTGACTGGCTTATATTTATGTTTAGGTTAGTTATAGTTCTTTATATATAAATGGTGTGTATATTTTTATCACCTAAATTCTAAATTATCACATAGCCACATCAGGCATTATTTCCCTAACTCTCTCCAGTTCATTTTCAGGCAATATAAGAAATGGCAGGTGCTCTGACTATGAAATGAGTTATAAAGCAATGAAGTACATGACTCCCACTGCCACCCCCACCATCAAACACATTTTTGCATGCATGCATGTGTGCATTTGCAAATCTTCCCATCAGTTTACAGCTAGCTCTAAAAATTCTACCCATGGAGTGAAGAGCTCCAAAAGAGCAGATGTCATATTCTTGTCTTGGGATGACACACAGATCTGCATATAGTCTTCCTAGGGATCTATAATGTTACATGTCTGTTGGTTTTTAAGTTTCCTCCCTTCATATTTCAGTGTTCTTCCAAACTATTTCCTGCTATTACAAAGAGCACTATGATTGCAAATTATTCTTTTATAGAAATTACAAGGCCCTAGTCTTTATTCAAAAAAAAATATACATATATATATATATATATATATATATATATATATATATACATATACATAATGAATTTTAAAATAAAAGGTATTTTATAAGCATTAGGAGTCTCAGGAGAATTTGCTTCCACCCTAACCTCTATCTTTAATCTTTTATATTAAAAAAATCAGGTCCCTCCAAATTTTTTTCTTTGAAAAAAATTTGACAATTGATGAATTTCAGTCTCACTGAATTATAAACAGTTCCATTTTTATTCAGTGTCTGAATTATATTAGATTTTCAAAACTATTAACATATTGAACAATAAGTCAATAAATTTGTTTTTACGAACTTTGGAAAAGATTGCTGAAAAGCTGACAGGATGAAGACAGTAACAGTTAATGAATATAGAGTGCAGGATCGATTGCATTCTTAATAGAAATTTATAGCAAATAATCTCTGAAGACCATTTCCTTTTATCAGGGAAAATCATCAGAACAGACTTTTAAAACAAAATAAAATTTTCCATAATTCTTAATTTAAGGGTCCAGATAGAATATTTTAAAGTAAGGCTATAGTCCAAGTTAAATGCTTAAAAACATACTTTGTTAATCTGTGACTTGAAAGAACCACATGTACTTCACTTGCCCTTGAATTCCAGCACCTCATTTTTAACTGTACTTAGTTTACATTTTACTTACAGAGATTAATCTTCTCTTTTGCTAAGTGCATTGGAAATCATGAACACTAACTATGTAAATGATGCTAGGAAATGTATCCCCCAAGTATGAAATAAAGCTCTAACTAGATAATGCTAATAAATATTAATATATGGAGATAGCAAAGGAATATTAAATGATTAAGCTGCCCAAAATAAGAATAATAATATACCTAAAGTCCTCTAGGCAGTCATTCAGTATTTTAGGGCTCTACAAATATTAACAAAAGCAGAGCCTGCAGAGAATTGTATGTCCTAAAGCTTTATGACTTGAATTGCCTTAAGAAGAGAAATGGACAGTGGCTACAACTAAACAGATGAGAGATTGACTCAGTTGGTTAAAGCTCATAATTAATTACAATATATATATAGGCTACATTTCAACATTAAATAGGCAGCTATTCTTTTATAGAAATTACCAGGCCCTAGTCTTTATTCCAAAAAATATATATAAAATAAATTTTAAAATAAAAGGTATTTTATAAGCATTAGGAGTCTCAGAAGAATTTACTTCCACCCTAACCTCTATACCCATTTTTTTCAGATAATAGGATTATAAATACTGTAGTAAAGGTTATGGGTGGATGTTAAGCAGAACCTGGAAACCGCTATCACTCAAAGTGGAAGTGGAGGGCACCAAAAAACAATCTATGGACACCTTATATCTTTGTAGGTTCACAGAGCAAAAGATGAAGTGAGTGGCAAGTTTTTGAATTCCCTATTGCAAGTTAGCATCATAGAACCAGCCTTATATTTATTTTTTATTGGTTTCCGTATTTGAGGAATATCATGCCCAAGCCATAACAAATAACATCAATTCAAGAAGTCATTCTCTCCAAGAACCTGCATTGAGATTGTTTGCAATATACTCTAATATTGCTATCAAGTGACCTAACTGATGACTGGGTCAGTGGGGCTTCCAAGAAATAATCTGTACCCTGCCATTTTTATTTTCCATATTAAAGAACACAAAGAGAGTAGATAGCTGATCAATGTTCAGGTTCCTCGTGGCACATTCCACCCCAACCTCACCTCAATCCCATCAAGAAAAAGATACAAAATTATATTGTACATATAATAGTAGTAGTGTAAGAACAAGCTCTAAATATTATTTTCAAGGTTATTTTGCACACCTGCAAGAATTTGAGAGGGATGCCTGTCCATGAGCCACTTTAACAGCTACTCTTTAGTCTGTACTATAATCAAGGAAACTGAGTTGGGGATATTAGAAGTCAGTATGCTTAATCACAGAACTACTGTTGCAGTTTAAGTTGCACTTCTTGCTTGTGAGGATTATGTAAAACCGATAATAAGAAAATGACCTGGAAACAATTGAATAGCCGTAGCATGAATGTAACCCTGCTTGCAAAAATCAGAGAACACAAAAAAGGGAAGAGGGAATTATCAGAAGAAGTAGTTCAAAGCAAATAGCACAAAGCAAAAGAGTCCATAGATGTGATTTCAAGTAATTCAGTGAGTTTCTATACAGTGCATAGCTTTCAGCCTCAATAAAAAGCCAATTATTAATCCGGCAATTACCCAGCCTTATCACTACTGCCCACACATGCTGACTATGGCTGGAGTTCTAGATGATATTCTTTTCATTAGTATGGCCAACAGGAAATTTAATTAGAGATACATTTCTTGAATGGACAAGAGAAAATATAAGGATTAACACATTAATTCTAACATTTAATTACATTTAAATGTTTACCATTCTGTATAGAAAACACTGACACTCTAACTGAGCCCCTTTTTATCAGTTCTTTCTTACATAACAGTGAAAACACTATTTTTGAAGGGGAAAAAAGGTGGAATTTCCTTCCTGCTAACTTGTGTACTGACTGAACAGGAAGAAATAATCAACCCAGTGTATTCTGGAGCCTATCAGTTCCTGACCACATTCCGTAAATGCAGACATTTGGAAAACAAACTGATCCACAGGTAACAGAAACCAAAATATGTACTGATGGAGAGATAAGAAACTGTGACTAAGTGAATCCAGGTAAGTCTAAAATAGAGTAATGGAAAAAAAAATCATAATGGAATATTTAAAGAGATAGTCATGCTCCCATCACACACCTCGATTAGCCAAGCCAACAACAAACTTCCTATGCCACAGTGTAATTTCTGCCTATCTCTAGTTTCTCTCTTTTTTTCCCCCTCTCTTTTCACTAAATGGCATGCGTGCATAGGTAAGATAATGTGTGTGCTTTTATGGTGGATTTTTCAGTTGTCCTCAAAATAAGGCCCAGTTCTATGGCTTTTCCAACCCACTCAAACCTTTACATGTGCATGCTATAAGTTCACTATTATTGTTTTGACATTTAAGAAACAGATGCACATTTTTCACTTGGAAGGCAGACATCTGTTCTTCAGAATTCTTTCCAGAAGCTGGAGTTTTCTAAGCAGGAGCATATTAAATTAAAGATGCTCTTTATCACCTCGCCCCCTTTTCATATCCCTCAATCCAAAATATTTTAAGAAACAGAAAAGAAAAACTTACCAATAAGCTTACAAGCATGAAGACTCTGCTGGCATTGATTATATATTATATAAGTCCACACAATGTTCCCTGCAAAGTAATCTATGCTAATGCAATTTACTAGGAAAGAGGAAGAAGGAAGTCGAGCTTTGAGCTGTGATAGATGGAGAGTTGCCTGAGGAGCCAGTTAGCCCAGCTCTTCAGAAAAATTGCATAATTCCCATGAAAAATATATTCTGTTTTTACTAAGAAAAATCTAACCTAAAATGTATGTAATCGTTTGTGTCTGTTTCTGGCATGTTGAATGCCATGCTTAAAAGGGAGAAAAAATTTACAAATGTGAATAGAGGGAATTCTTTTTCTGTGTTGTTTTGTTTAGGCTTTATTTTGGGAGGTGGTTATGTTTTGATTTTACTCTGAAAAATAGAGATTGCCAGCTCCACCAAAGAGTAGTTTGCAAAATTCAAAATTGCAAAGCCCTCAGAACATATCTAGTTCATCTGGAATTTGTTAATACATTAACTCACTATTCTCTTGGGGGAAAATGGTATGTTTTAGACAAATTTTGGATGTAAATTCTAAACAGGTGGACAGAGCAGCAGGAGGGTGATATCAGGCTTCCCGCAGGGGGCCCACACCATATAGTTGTAGAAAATGAATCACAGGGATTGGTGCTAAAGGAAATCAGATTTGCCAAGCTGAGTATTTATACATGAAAGGAGCATGAATGCTCAGTAAATTATAGATCTTCGATTCAAAGCCATGCATCTACAACTTACAATCATGCAGACTCACTGCAGGCTACTAACTGTCCTTAGCAAGAACAATGCACATATTTTTAATTTAATTTTTAAAATCTTGGACACTAGTTTAAGTGCTCACATGACGAAGAATATTTCTTCCTATACACATATTGTACATGTGCCTGGGAATAAAGTTGCTTTTTAATTATAAACAACATTTGTGAGCTTCCTGCTGGTGACACCATTTGTGACATTGGCAGAAATAGAGTTCAAATGGAGAGGTGATGAACTTTTTAATCCATTCTGGTTAAATAATACAGAAGAGAACAGAGGATTTTCTGTGTCATTTTTAAGCAAGGTACAAATTGTCCTGAGAATAAGTAACAGATGTTGTTTATGGGTGCATACTCCCAGTAGAGACATAGATATTTTTGTAGAATTTCCATTTATTGCTGGCATGCCAAGAAATGGTAGGGTTGTGATTGTTCTTGTTGTTTTTTTTCCTAATTGACAGTTTATTAGAAACTTAAGAAAATTAATTCTTAAATGAGTTTTAGCACTTTCAAAATCATTGTAGTTCAGTTTTCAAATGACCTTGGCTTACACATCTACTCTAGGTTTGATGAGTTCATTTATATTTCCCAGATGTAAAAGGATGCTCAGCAACATTTGCCCAACCTCCTCACAGCCATACTGACTGTCCCCGGTGTTTTGCTCTGCATGACAAGGAATATAATGATAATAATGTAATTAAGATTTACTGAGCATTTACTACTTACAAGGCACTGGATTAAATGTTTTACATTCATTATCTCACTTAATCCTCACTCTAACTCTGGGAGTTAGGTAGCATTATTATCCCCTTTACAAAATGAATGATGAAACTGTGGTTTGAAGAGGTTAATTAATTTGTCTACGATTACTCATTTCTCATCCTTGGTAGAGCCAGACATGAATTTAGACCTCCCTAACAACAAAGCTATATAAGACCTCTCCTTACAAAGTTTATTGACTGTTTCCCAAACTGATCATTTCAATTTTCCCTAATTGCAGTTGTAAAGCATTAGCATGCAACAGCTCTCTCAAAACAAAACAAAACAAAAACAATTAGTAAGCTCACTTCCACTTTGACTTCATTTGAACTTCTTTCCATAGACCCTGTGAAAGAGGCCTGCTGACATCTCTACAGCAATTTCCTTGACCAGGAATGGGTGATCAGGGTGGTCACTTGGTACTCATTCATCAGCCCCGAGGTGGTCAGCTTTCAGGTTCTTCTTGCTTGGGTTTCACCCCTGGGCAGCCCAATGAGACAAAACCTAAGAAGCCACTTATCTTTCTACCACTGGTGACCCTCATCTTGTTATAGTCATTCATTCTTGCTTAAGCAAAGTCCAGGCTTGCAAATCCTTTCCAAGAATAGCACTTGATCAAATTAATTACCAATGCAGTTAGTCCATCTTATTTCTTATTAAATTCAGAAACTGAAAGTCCTCACACAAAATGCAAAGTATCTCCTACCCATTTTATTAAGAAACTTCCTTTTCTTTAGATTGTCATTGCCCATTTTCTTTCTTTTCCGTATTTTTTTCTTTAAGTATGCAGAAGTCATTCTGCTAGAGTTACTAGTGTGTCAGCATTTCCATCCTTTTTGAGAGGTTTATAAATCAGCCATAAAATATGTGATGCTGGCGTAAACTTGGCATATATTCTTAGCCCAGAAGCACTTTTTTTTTCACATTTTTTAAAATGAAATGGTTCGGCTGCTATGAACCTACAAAGGCAATATCTAAATGTTTCCTGACTCTGTATGTGTTATGCCTTTTTCCAAAAAAAAAAAAAAGATCTGTTTAAAAAAAAAAGGAAAGAAGAAAATTCAGAGACAGTTCAAGATAACAGCTCCAGGGAAGTCATTACAAGTTTATCCTGTCAAAGATTCCCATGTTAATAGCTTCATGTATACATCAATGCATACAGAATAGTAACCTTAGAACTTACTCCACTTCCACTTAGGCAGCCACCTAAAGAAAGTAAAGGAAATCATTCAAGATAGAACAAGCAGCAGAGAAGCTGCGGTCCTTATTTGAACATTGTAACTATGGAAATTCTGTTGATCTCCCACATTTTGGTAATCAAAGCTTACAGAATTTGGCTAATAAAGACAATATCAGGAGAAGTAGCAGCTTATTACTGAAAAGGAACAGTTCATATAACTTACAGATCTGTTAACAAGCAGAGAAGCTTCACAGTGCCTCTGGTCCTTGAGTGGTACTAAAAGACAAGAAGAATTACTTATTGTTGCCATTTTACATACTTCATACCTAAGAAAAAGCACAAGCCTTGTTGCATTATAATCCTTCTAAAATACAAAGGCATTATGTAAATAAATAAAGAAAAACTTCTTCACATCCAATTTCCCCATAGTTTTTTCAATAAAAAGCTTTCAGTATAGTATATTAGTATTGAAAAGCAATGATGAATAATTAAAATGATTTTTTATTTCTTTTCTTTTTCCTACTTTTAAAGCAAAAAGTGTCCAAGTAATGATAAATAAAAGAGAAATTTTACAGTGCTACCACACACCTGATAATTTAAAGTTAGTAATAATAAAAAAATATATGGCAATTGAAGAAATTTAGGTTTGTTTCCTCTATATTTTATTGACCTAAAGAGACACAGGGATGAATGTAATTAGTAATCACGCCTGAATGTAACTCTCTTTTTCAATGAAACATTTAGTGTCTTACAAGAAAATTATAAAAGTGCTCCTTGACAAAGTCCCTTAACCTCACAGAGATTATATTTCACTTCCTTGGACTGCCAGTTTAGTTTATCAAGAATATATTCTAAGGAATATCTAATTTTATATTTATTCTTCAGAAAATGTCCTCCATATTAAAAATCATAGGAAATAAAAAAGAAACCCTTGATAAAGGATAATATCTTCTAAAGGCAGAAGGAAAGAAGTTTCAAAGTATAATGAAATATTACCCAGTTCTTTGTATCTCAGAGGACAGATAAGGTTTTCCAGATGGTTTTTGACTTGTTCTCATTTCATAGCGAATCAACCATTTCAGAATTACAGTATTCTATTCTCTGACTAACAATTACTCTTTGCCAAAGTCCTTTTGTCAATTAATGATATATAGTGCACTGCACATAAATCATTTTTGAGGGTCATATGAAAATAATTATGATTTAAGTTTTAATTCATGCTGTTGTGATCTATATAATTTCTGGCAAATACAACAATTTAAATAACTTGTTCATCCTATCACATTTGTCTTCTCATTTCTTCATAACAGAAACACTAAGGTCTATGATACAAAAAATGTTCAACTTGAATTTCATTTGATTTTACTACAGAAGATCTGATATAAAGAGTCTTTTTCAGTCTACAGAGACTATTTCAATTTTGTAGGTCTCAAATGAGAAAATGACATACAAAGTGAGTTACATCAATTATCTTGCTTACTGTCACTGAAACTCCTATTTCTATGTTTAGGAAAGACAAGAGAATAAGGTTTATGCCCATAATATGCAAAATTTTATGTGTGTGTGTTTGTGTGTGTGTTAAATTATTGTTATTATTATTTAAAGGGGAGAAAAGGCAGTATAGCAGAAGTGAGGACCATGGGAATTTGGGCCTTTCTTTATCAAACTTACTTGTGCTTTCAGAGTCTGCTCCATCCTAATTCTGTAGCACTGCTGAGAGAAGTTATCCACAGAGGAGATGAAGACTATGGCCCAAAACCCCCAGGACCTGTATGGCAGTTTCTACATGAGGCCTGTCAAATGCTCCTAACAGCATCCCTCTCTGACTCTGACACCACAAGCACCACTGGATCTGTTAGGTCTCATTGCTCAAGTATCAGAGCAGTTTGCACAGTAGCCTGAATCTGGTTCAGAACTTTCTCTCACTATGGGATCTTATCAAAACTAGCACTTAACAAATGGGCTAGAGTAAGGCACACAAATGAGGAACATGTTGTTCTCAAAGATCCAATAAAGCCCATGCACAAAGTGCTGTTTCTCTTATCTGGTACCTACAATCATATCCTCAGAAGTAGAGTCATCTTCTTTTTAAGGGAGATAAACTGAATTTTAGAGGGTTTAAGTACCCTGCCCTGGAACACTCAGGTAAGAAACAGCAGGACTAAAATTAGAACACAAGGTACATTTTACTCTTTTGAAAGCTTGAGTCCTTTGAGTTACATCATCCTCTTTTCCTTTGTACTTTCTCCCTCTGTGACTCTGAGAGAAACAGAGAATCTGACAATGCTTCAGGAAATGTTTAATAAATATTAGTTTAACACCATATACATATGCCTTATATTGATATGTATATAGTTTAACACCATATAACATGCTAGAGGAGTTGCAGCAAATATGACAATGATAAATACACTCACTCATTCATTCCACATATATTATTGATAATTTTCAATGTGTTAAGCTTATGTTTGGTATTGGGAATGTTAAAATTACCAGATACAATCATTTCTATTCTGAATAAATTGAGTCTAATGAAAAGAAAAATATTCAAATTAAAATGACTTCTTTATTGTTTGGTGTTAAAAAATAAACTAGTCTTATCTGTAGTGTTGGGAGAAGAGGGGAAAGAGCATGGTGGTAGTGGTGGTGGTGGTGGTGTGTGTGTGTGTGTGTGTGTGTGTGTGTTTGGGAGCTAAAGTTAGATCTGTTATTAAAAGACAAAGAAGAATGTGTAAAATCTGCTAGCACTGTAAAAATAATAAGTGACTCTATTATTGTAATGTCAGTACAGGGAGGAAAGGGCCAAAATGAACATGGAAAATAGTAAGGGACTAGAACATAAAGGGTAATGTTTGCAAGACATATTAGAAGGCTGAAAATATTTTGAACATAGGGGTAGAAAAAGAATAATAGAATTTGGAAACTGAAAATAATATTCATATGGCAATGCAAGAATTGGCTTTGAAGGCATATGATCTAATGTAGATGGAATGTGCCCCATATAGCAATTAAAAAGACATAACCAGAAAATTCTTTGGTACTCTTGTAATGGTAGATGAGGTCTATGTATCCTGCTTTCAATCTGAAATGCAAAGAGGAGATCAACGTTGATGAGCTAATGTAATCATCCAGTCAAGATTATTGTATGACCCTTATGTAAGACAGTAGGCTTAGAAATTTAAAGGAGATGTCAGATATAAGAAATGTTTACACTTTGTCTGTACAAAGTGTACAAGAAGCACACAATTTGGTGGCAACAGGCTTATAGATAAGACTATGTCAGAACGTAGAGTATCATGGAGTTAAAATGCAGCCATAGACACAAGCCTTGGAGGACAGAGCAGATACTGTCCTTGCACCATCCCATCTGTTCTCCCCTGTAAATGGTATCCACTCTCAATTCTCCCTCTGTGGACTTTCTCATAGCCTTTCTTCAGAGCAGTTTGGAAATATCAAAAGTCAATGCTCTTAAAATCAACCTTTGGCTAATTACACAGGATAGTTCCAGGATAAATACCTCACCATACTCATTCTCTGGGTGAGATTAAATTATGAGGGCCATTTCAATCTGTCTTCCAAAATTCCCTAAGGGAACTGAACCTTAATAACCCAGAAGGGTAAGCTAACTCATCAAAACCACTTTTCTCCCTTCCTTAGAGTGATTTCTGGGATCATCTGTTTAAAAAAAAAAACTATTTTCACTCCAGTCCTAACCTCAGGTTCATCTTCTGTAATTTTCAACAAACAGGTAAAGAGATTGAATTAGTATTTGTCAAACTTTCCACAAAGCAAAGTCTAAGCACAGATGATTTCATCAATAAATTCTACCAAACATTAAAAAAAAAACAATATTAATTTTATGAACTCTCCCAAAAAAACAGAAGAGGAGGGAACCCTCCTCAACCCTCCTCAGCTTGTTTTACAAGGTCAATATTACCCTGACACCAAAATCAGACCAAGATATCATAAGGAAAAAAAGTCTATATCTCCTATTAAATATTAATGCAAAAATCTTCAAAAAATATTGTAAACCAAATCTAAAGATATATAAAAGGGAATATAAATCATGAACAAGTGGACTTGACGTCAGGAATTCAAGATTGGCTTAACAGCCGAAAAGCAATCAATGTTCTGCACCATGTTAATAGAATAAAGGACAAAACCTGTGTAATCATCTTGATAGTTGTAAAAAGACAAATCTAACAACTTCACTTTCTAATACTGTTAGCAACCGTAATAGAAAGGAACTGTCTCAATCTATTAAAGAACACTTACCTCCCTCCCCACAACAGTAACAAAAAACCACAATCCACATTGACATGACATACAGTGGTGAGAGGATGGATACTTTCCTCCTGATTTTAGGAGTGAGATGATGTCATCTAGTTTCTTCTCTTTACATCACACCAGAGATCCTTCCTGGAGCAGTGATTTCTAATGGGTACAGGATTTCTATCCAGGTTGAAGAAAATAATCTAAACTGAGACAGTAATGATGATTATAGAACACAATGCATATACTAAAAATCTACAGAGTCATGCACTTTAAAAGGTGGATTTTATTATATATGGATTTTATCTCAAAAAATAAAAATGGTTAACCAAATTTAGTATCACATTTTTATATTTAAAAATATTTTAGTTAGGTTTTTCACTGCTGTGACTAAATGAGCTGACCAGCACAACTGTAGAGAGGAGGAAAAGTTTATTAGAAGGCTCAAGGTTTCAGAGTTCTTAGTCCATAGAAGGCTGGCTCCATTCCATGGGGCTTGAGGTGAGGCTGAATATCATGGTGGAAGAATGTGGCAGATGTTGATCTCACATGTTGATCAAGAATCAGAGAGAGAGAGAGAGAGACTCCACTCTCCAGATACAAAATATATACCCCATAGCCACACCCCCAATGAACCACTTCCTCCAGCCACAACCCACCTGCCTTCAGTTACCAATCAGTTAATCCTATTAGGGACTAATTTACTGATTATGTTAAAACAACCCAATCATTTCTTCTCTGAACCATCTTGCATTGTCTCACACATAAACTTTTGGGGGACACCTCACATCCAAACTATAACAAAAAGCAACCAGTAAATTAAAAATTCACCTATCTGATAAGGTACTCTTAAAAACAAATTTCAACTGGCACCATATTTATATATCTAATTATGAAATATTACATGCTTTACCCCCAAGATTAGGGACAAAGAAAGAATATTTGTTACATTTTCAACAATGCACTGGATGTAAATTCTCTTTATTCACAGATTCACCTTTGGGAGGATGAGAATTGACTGGTACTGGGCATGAGAGAACTTTCTGAATGATGAAAATTGTTCACAAAACAACTGGTGTGCTGGGTACACCAGTCTATTTATCAAAAGTCCTCCAATTGTACATGAAAGAGATGTAAATTTTACTTTAGTTTTAACAATCTCTGTATTAAGTCACTGTTCCTCCTTCTTACTATAAATACAAAAGCTACAAGCACCTGAAACCTAAAATAGCCATCAAAATTACCTATAATTTTCTACTCACTTATAGTTGCCAACTGATAATTAACCTGTAGGACAACTGGGTTTGAACACAGGTATGTAAATCTTATCTGAGGGTTAACTGAACATGGTGCATGTGTGTACATTTGTGTTTCTCTGTGTGTGCATTTTAAGCATGTACTTTTGTATAACTACATGAATAATATACATGAATACAGACTTACCCAGTCTGTATTCCTATTAAGTGACATATTTTAAATAAGTCCAAGTGTGTTTACAGGGAAGATATGGAAAACTGACTTGAAGGTCCTCATCAATACACAATAAGGCGGTCAATGTGCAGACACTTGACTCCATACCCAAGTTATTTTTAGGGAAATAAGCACATTTAGGGTTCATGTAAAAGAATACTTTTTCCCACCTTCCTGGGAAAAAGTGATTTCTGGGATCATCTGGGCTGCTTTTCAAAGGAAAGTGCCCCTGTGCTGTTACAGTAGATACAGATTTGGTTCTTTTATACCAGTACTCCCACCTGGAAATTTTCCATCTATCATTCTAAGGTAACCTCTAGCTTAGGCAGTTAGTGTTTACACTCTTACACACACACACACAATGCTAAGCCAAGTTTCTTATTACTACTACTCCCTGTCTTGTATGATTAGTAGTTTGTCTTAGTGTTAAAAATTGCCCTGTTTTTGTTTATTTGCATATACATTTCTCTAGTGATCCATTCATCCTTTTACTTCCAGTGGTCATTAAGTACAATTTTTCATATATTCAGTACATGTCTTGTATAATTTATCATTTCACTTTGTTTGCAAAACCCTGATTCCTGAAGTCTCATATCTTCCTGCTCCAATATTTTAGCCTACAGTGTGGCTCTTCTCCTGGAATTTCTCTTCTCCATCATCTTTTCTCTTTCTTTTCTGATGGATTCTTGGTTTTCTTGTTATAATGTCTTGTTCTACCTTGTGAAGTTTCTCAACTTACTAGATTCCTGATAAAGCATGCAAAGATGGTGATTCTCTTTTGAGAAATTTTATATCTGATAATGGCTTTATCCTATATTCACATTATATTGATAATTTTTTCTCAATATATAATTCTGTGGTAAAACTATTTTCCTCAGAATTTTGAAATAATTAATCTTTTTAACTTCTAGTTGCCTATATTTTTGCTCTGATTCTACTGAATTTGCATGAAAACTTTGTACAAGAACTGGCTTATGGCTCTGTAAGCTTCGAGGCTTTTCCCTTCATCCCTTTGATTATAAAAATTTAATGATGATTATTCACTTTAATCATCATCATTTTAACTTATTTGTCACAATACTTATTTGATGATTTTCTCCCATTTCTTTTCTTTATTTTCTCTTTCTGGAATTCATGAGTCAGATATTTGTACTCCTAAATCAAGTCTCTGATCACTTACAATACATGGTTTACCCCTGTTGTCCATCTCTAGATCCTTTTGTATTTTCCTCTGCAAGAGTCCCCTAAATTTTACTATTCTTTTTCCTCCTTTAAGTTAGTTTTGCATATTCTCTGATGCAATAGAAGTAATCTGGTAAGAATGCAATGTGTTTTAATCAACAATGCTACTGACATGTGCCCATCTGTTCAGATACAGCCTTCTTGTGCTACAATGAGAAGTCTACATGCTACCAAATTCATATATTCATTTTCCATTGATGCATTTGTTTAACAAATATTTATTGTGTCTATTACTTGCCTATCACCTATCTCTACTCTAGATATGCAAGCAAATTAAAAAAAAATTCTATCTACACAAATCCTTAATTGAGAGATCAGGAGACAACAAATAACAACAAAAATTATGTTATATACTAAATCAGAACATTAGAACCCCAGACCTTTTTACTTTTTAAGGAACTTTGCTCCAGCAACTAATCCTTTCTTTTCTTTCATCATCAACCTCAATGTTTATTGAATAGTTTCTATTAGCAAATAAATGCTCTGTACTTCAGAATGTTCTCACACGCCTATGTTCTCCTTTTATGTATCACTACAAAACTGCTAGAATTTATTATAGCTATTCATTGTCATCACTTCCCACTTCCTCACTTCTTTTTATTTCATCACATCATGAAATGCTATTGTCAAGGTCATTCTGATTTGCCAAAAATCCAACAGACAATTCTTAATCTTATGGTCACCTCACTGTAGCTTTAGAGATATTTGATCAAGCATTCTCTTTTGAAATATCTTCTTTTTGAAATACTGCAGGTTCTTGTTTGACTTATTTGCTAAGTACCTCTAAACACTGGAATGCAGGGACTGAGTTCTCAGCCCTCTTATTTTTCCTAGGCAAATGCATCCAATTTAACCATCTGTCCATTTTTGATACTTTCATGTATTAGCTTTTTGTCACTGAGACAAAATATATAATAAATAATTCTTAAAGAAGCAAAGATTTATTTTAGTTCATAGTTTCAGATTAGCTGGTTCCCTTGGTTCTAGACCTATGGTGTGACAGAACATCACAGCAGGGAGAATGTGATGGAGAAAAAACAATGCTTGCCCCTTGGAGATAGGGAAAGAGAGAGAGGGTGAGGGAGTGTCAAAGGACAAGATATAGTCCCCAAAGGCATGCCCACAAGACCCATTCCCTTCAACTGGGCCCCACCTCCTGGTTTCCATCACCTCCCAGTAGTCCCATTCAGCTACGAACCCATCATTGAATCAATGAGATCAGTAGCCCTCATGATTCAATCACATCTCTTAAGCCCTGTGTCTAGGACCTAAGCCTTCCACACCACGTGAGCCTTTGGAGGACATTCCAAATCCAAACCATAACAATTCATTAGGATTGTTAACAATAATAGCTAACAGTAATTGAATTTTTTAATGAGCCAGAAACTGTTCTAGGAACAATTAGAATGTGAATTAATACATTTGATTTCCCAAGAACTCTTTTTAGAGATGAAAAAATTAAAGTATTGAGTGCTTAATTCAATTTTTAATATAATATAGCTAATAACTTATTTCTGTTTGGCCCCATCTGCCCATATTCTTACTGACTGCACTATTTCTTCTGGTTTATAAACAGCTGTCATTCTAGATTAATTCAAGAAGTTTAATTTACATGAGATTTGTTTCTAGTAGGAACCAATGCCATCCCATTTTAGAAGATTATATAGATATGTGCTCAAAACACAAATGAAATAGCAGTTGATTTCCAAGACAGTCAACAAACATACACACTCCTAAAATAATATTTGTTTATTTTTTTGTGTTCACTCAGTTGAAAATATTATTACAATGTGAATATTAATGTTAGAGAACTGGGAGAGAAGAAAGAAAAACCTACAACTAGTGGTAGTTGTAGACTATAAGTTTATAAATACGAAGGTAAAAATTCTGTCATATATATATATAAATGAAATGACTACCAAGAACAAAACAACAATTTATATCAGCTTGCCAATCAATGAAACAGAAGACCATAATAGTAAGCTAAAAGCATATCTACAGAATAAATGAACATGTTTCTTGCCTCACTTGACATTTGTTTTTGAGTCTATGTAATGTGGAATGATATCACAACCGAAATAGTAATAGACTCTATCAATAACTGAAAGCAGCACAAATTGAGTACAAACAACATGAAAAGAGAAAGTCACCAGTTCACTTAGTCAATAAAGATCACAGCTTTCCAGATCATGCTTGAATTGCTGTTATTAATCACACTACTCACTTACAGCAGACAATATTGTACAACTGATGATTGATAATCATCTTGGGCATAATGTCAGGTCTTTCATGAACCAGGAGAACTTGGGGCATGTATCTGAGATCTCAGAGATTGTCAGAATCCACAATTCAATATATGGTCAAGTCAGTTGCTTTTTTTGTTATTATTGAATATTTGGAGAAAACAACTGGAGAACAATTCCTTAGATTTCTTAGGTCATTTTTGAAATTCAGGTGAATTTATGACACATTGATCATGAACATAAAAGTCATTAAAGGCAATTGTTCTATAATAAAAATTGAGTGCACATAATGTGCTTATAGCACAAACATCTGCCACTCATGCAAACATCATCCAGTAAACCCATCACCTAACTCTATTTTCCCTTCTGATTGTATCAGGATAGCTAGTGGCATGACAGTGATTTGAGTGACAGGCATCCACCCTCGTGCACAGTGATGCATACTTTAGTTTTGTTTATGGGAATCATCCCTCCTTGAAAAATGTAAATTTTTAAATTGGTTTTTATTGAAAAGAGGTATATAAGGCGGCAATGTTGTTGCCTTCACTCCTTAAAAAGTCAAAGTTATTATAGTCTCCAGCTTTCATAAAATTTTTACTAACTTTTTAAATTGACTTTTTGATTTTGTAATGAAAAAGAGCATGAATTATTTAAAAGTTCCAGACAGGTTTCTTTAAAAATATATATATTAGAGCCATACAGTACAATGGAAAAGACAATGTTAAAAAAAAAGAGTACATTTAAAAGAGGTTAACATCCTCACATCTATCTCTACAGAAACACCCAAAGTCATTTTTTACATTTTAAAGTCATATTGGGGGCAGGTTTATTATGTCATTTAGGACAATAGTAAAATACCTGTTGTGGAATCCTTATTGAGAATGTTAGCATGTTAGATTTGCAAAGGACATTTAGGAACATCTACTTTGATCCTGGAAGCAATGTGGAAATTCCCCCAATGGTATTTCTATCAAAAGAATCTCCAGCATTTGCTCAAACACTTGGTAGGACACTGATAATTGCATTATGCAATAGTCTGGACTAGAAAGTCTCCTGTTATAGAAAAAAAATTTTCATCTTAGGACAACCCTCTACCTTGCCTTCACTTTCACACAGAAGCCCTCCAAAGCTACACATCCCAACAAACTGCCTTGCATTAGGGGCCCTTGAAATTTTCATACACAAATAAACAACAAAAACATATTTGCATAATTATCTGAAATAATATTTGATATTTCATGGTGATCAGTTGTTTCAGTTGTTCATAAGACCATCATAATGAAACATTGACAAATGTAAATCTTGAGAGAATTTTTGATAAAATAATTTCTATGTCTTTATACACTGAAATTACTTTTACCAGAACAAATGATTTTCCAATTGTGTCAAGACTGCGTGAAAAATGTTAAACACAAATGGGAAAAGAATGCATGAGGATAATTCCTGCACTTTCCTTTCCATCTCAATTGAGGGCATCTTCATTCCCTTACAAAGTAGCAGATGTAGTGGGTCATATATCAGACATTGTAAACATCCTCCCCACACCAGAGCTGCCTTGTAGGCGAAATGTGGTCTGATGCCAATAAACTCAAGTTTTGTCTTCAATTATATCAATCTTAAAGTTGACTTTATACATTATGTGTTTATTTGTCAAGCAGTAAATTGATCTGTGAGGAGGAGAGATCTTTTTAAAAGGAGAAAATAAAACGGACTCTAACAGGCTTAGGTTACTGTGCTCTGCAAAAAAAGAAACAGATTACTTTTGCTTTTATTTATTTATTTTAAACCATCTCTAAGAGAGCTGGGCCCTGTGACTATATTTTTGTCTTTGAATAGTTGGCATTTTCTGAGTCAAGTTATTAATCAGGACAATGTTCCAATGGATCACTTAAAATTTTGGCTCAAAAGGAATAGGAATGTAGATTATTCCCACCATGTTACATCAACGTTTATTAAACTGAGAATGATGACTAGCCTCAGTTCTTCAGACTCAGAATTCCCCTTGAAAAATAAAGGCAAAGCAAAAAGGGTTTGACTAAAAATTTTACTGAGTCATGTATTTTATATTTTTTTGCAGAAACCTCTTGTTATCTTTTTTTTTTAAGCTAGTGAAATATTCTTTCCACTTTGAATTAAGAGGAGTGAGATTGTAAACAGGAAGTAAGATTGTAATGTGAAAGGACTACCCCTTCCTCTGCCAAGCTTAGGTAATGAAAAAAACAGGTATGTTTTTAAGAGAATTTATATCTTTCTGGGTTGCTTTGGGTAGAGGAAAGAATTAATTCTCTCTAGCATCATCGAAAAGATTTCCACTCACCATCATAAATATGTGTAATTATGTAATTAAATTAAGTATTGGGGAAGTATGAAGAAAGGAAAAATTACAAAACAGAGATTTTTTTTTTAAAGACAGACCTTTTTTTATAGGAGAATGATACAGTGTAAAACGTGGAAACAAAATAAATTTTTCAGAGTGAAAAAAAAAAAAACAGAAAATGGCGAGTAAAACAAAACAAAACAAAAAGTATGTAGGGTACTAAGGATATGCACCCAGATGCTATGGTCAAGAATCTGAAAGGGAAATGAGCAAATCTGCCATTGATATATTATGCAAGAGAGACAAGGTTTATTCTGGAATAGCTAAATCACACATCCTGGGCTAGAAACAGAAATACACTGCACCTGTCTTTACATATCAATATGAAAATGAAAAAAAACACATCTGTTTATTAACTTGTTCAGTTGTTACTTAGAAGTCATTCCAAAGCAATTTCTAACTTTTTGCAACAGATCTATGTACTTTGAAAGGATTCAGAAAAGTCTGACAAACTATAGGATGAGTAACTTTTCTGACTTTCCATGAGCTAAGGTTGTTTCAGGGGATACAGAACTTGCTGTGTTAAAACTGTGAAATGGTCAAAATCCCTAATGAGTCTATTGAATCCTAAAGAATCCTAAATATAGCCCATATATACCAGTGGTAAAATAGAACTAAATAAACTCTTTCGTTACCTAAAAACCCAGGTACTGATGTCCTTCTCTATTTAATCATCTGCATGAAATAGAATGAAGACTATTAACTGCTGAAAAATGGGAACTAGCTTAGAGAAAGTACTTGTGTATGTGCAGGTAGTGTTTGCTTGCTTAGTTGTTTCTTAGTGGGTAATCTTCCTGGTAGTAGTCTATTCACAATAAAAACTTTTTTAAGGAAAAGAAGTATTTCATGTCTCTACCCAGAGAATCAATAGAGGAATTCTACAGCCAGTATACCCTTTATATGGTTTGTTATGTAAGAACCTAGAATTTATCAGGATAAAACATACAAATAGTAGAAAAAAAAGAGTGCAAGGCTTGTATTCAGTGAGAATACGCAGGTAGGGAAACACTGTATGACATACAGAACTTTAAAGTCGTATTCACTACTGAGAGAAGAAAATCTTTAAATAACAAAGGAAAGAAGGTAAAAGAACGTGAAGGAATATGGCAACTCATAAAACTGGAGAGCTCAGGTAAGCAAAAGTACAGGAAGAAAGGCTCTTTATAATGATTGTAGGGGAGCAGCAAAGAGTGAATGAGAATGGAAATAATTTGGTACTTAGACACTGTAAATAGAGGTCTATGGTTCTGAGTTCCATGAGTTCTGTGAAACAAGAAAAAATATTGCATCCCTATGATCTCCTACTAATATGCTCATTCTCTAGACCCTATAGGAAGAAGGAGGTAAGGGAGCCTGTGAATATCGTCTGTGCCAGCACTCTTCCAAAGCACTGATAGGTGGGCACGGGATGAGGAAGCATGGCACACCTGATATACAGGTTTCCTCATTCAATCTTCACTACAAGGCATCCATCATCCGTGGGTCATCTCCTCAGGGAAATCTTCCTTAAGTTGCTGATTCACAACATTCCACTATTCTTACTTTTTGTCTTCCTATCTACTGTCATCCTCTTCTTTCACAGGCACATGCAACTCTCAAAAACATCATATAGGTAAAAGATTGATGAATAGATGGATGAACTAATACAGGATATTTTTAATGTTCTGTTTCCTTCAACAAGTGGGACTCTAAATTCCATCAGGACTGGGACCTCGTCTGGCTTATTCATGTTGTATAATATTCCATTTCATAATATTTCACAATAACTATACACCTTCTACTGGTGACTAGAACCTCTTTCCACCTTGGAGCTTTTAAAAGCAATCTTACTGTAAACATTCGATACGTGTCTCTTTATGAAAATGTGAAAGAGTTTCTCAAAGTTTTTGCCTGGAAGTAAATGTTTTCATGTTAGAATATATGCATTCTCAGCTCTTCTAGTCATGCCAAATTGTGGCTTTGTTATTTGTTGTTTTAATAAGCACTACCTCCAGTGATAGAAGAGGTGGAAGATAGAAAAATGGCGCACCAAAGAGTCACCCACCTTAAATCACTGGAACCTGTGAGTATATTATTTTACATGGCAAAAAGAACTAGGAAAGGTAAGTACATTGAGAACTCTAAGATGAATAGGTTATCCTTGGTTATCCAGTGGCTCCAATAAACCAAGGCCCTTCAAAGCAGAAGAAGGAGGTACAAATGTGTTAGAGTGACTATGTGAGAAGGTTTCAACCTACATTTGCTGACTTTGAAGAAGTCAGAAGGAGCTGCAAGCCAAGGAATTTAGGCAGCCTCTGAAAGCTGGAAAAGGGAAGAAAATAAATCTCCTCTAGAGACAGCAGAAGAAAAAGCAGCTGTGACATCACCTAGCAGTTAGGACAGTGAGACCAATACTGGGCCTCTAAATCACAGAACTTAAGGGTAATAAATTCACGTCATTTTTAGTTTGTGACAATTTCTTACATCAACAATAGAAAAATAATACAATGAACAGATTTTTGTCACATCACACCTTCAACAAATCTTGGGTTTTTCAATCTTGGCTAGTTTTCTGTGTATAAAATATCTCCTTGTGATATTATTCTTCATTTATATATTTATGCAATTTTATTTATTTATGTTTCTCATCACTTCCTAACATGTTTTCTATTTTCATTATTTTGTTGTTTATGTTCTTTCTTTTCTTGCTAGACTGTAAGTTTTATAAGGGTTAAGATTTTCAATTATTCTTTTCACTGCTGAATGCCCAGTACATAGAGGATCCTCAATAGCTATTGGATAATTTATGAAAGAATCAGGCCTGGTTCCCAGCTGTCCTTGAGTTTTGATTAATTGCAAGGTACACATTTTCTATGAGTTACAGGGCAAAGGTATACTGCCCTAAAGAGGGTTTATATCTTTTTCCTATTAGGTAACTGGAGACACTACCCATTTGAGACAGCATTAGCATAATTTCTCAATCTCTTCAGATATACTCTTGGTATTTCGTATATTCTAAATTTATACTTCAAATTTATAACATCCTGCTTATTGTCATAACTTTTCAGGCACTTTTCCTGCTCAAAAACAAAATTCAATAGTTCATCTTTTGATGAGATAGGAAATCAAGGGTGAATATTTCTTGTCACGCGAAGGCTGAGGATAATAGGATGCCTCTTTGGAATAATACATTTTACAGTGAGGTTGCATAGTCACCTTACAATGAGGACTAGAGCTTTGTTTCTGGGCCCTGTGTCTCTTGAACTCCTGAGAAGTTTGAGTACCTCAAGTTTAAAATTACCCTCAAGTCAGCATCAGTGTTCAGCAATAGTGTGTTGGGTTCCAACTTTTCCTTAATCACCATCCAGATAGATATTCTTTAATCTCTTAGAATTCATTAAATACTTCTAAGGGAATATTTTCCCTATGTTTATAGCAGATGCATTGACAGAAATGGAAGTTCCCCAGACCCCAAAAGATTACATCAGTACTCTACCTAAAAGAAGTGGGGCAATGTTGCATGACTAGACCCTGAACTGAGGTAAATACACAGCTATCCAACTAAAGCTGATTGCAAAATATTTCAATTTGGCTGAACTTTAAAATTTTTTATAATATTACAATTTTGTTATATTAATTTATAAACTATTATACTCATTATTTCTGCGTTCTTACTTTCTTCCTTTTCTATGTCATTAGAATGTGATTTCTGTGAAAGGAAGAGTTTTGTTATGTTCTTCTCAGTGACATAAATCTAGTAATTATAATGGTGACTAATACATAGTAAATATTCTAAACTAATTATATGAATGAATAATCTACTTCAATGTTTGATTAGAAGTGAATCCCCCCACCATCAGTGTTACTGGAGTACAATTCAGATTCCAAGATTTCTGATTATATATTGGTACTGACTTCAAAGGAGTTCATTTTGTTCATATGATGATATAACAACAGAACCAATTTGCATCCAAGTGTAGAAAGCATGCTTTCTGGCGTTTTCCTAGTAGAAAGCTTTGAAACTCACAATTATTACACCTTCCAGTAGTAATGATTGTGCCATAAAAAAACTAAAACAAATTTTTCGTAAATAGAATCATACTGTTGACCCTCTACAGCTTTGTGAATTTTAAAAAGGAAGAAAAAGTTTTTCAGAATTCTGTTTAAGAAAATCTAATGCCTTGGGGCTGGTAAATGTGCATCACAAGGATCATAAAATAGTTTACTTCTGTCATGTCTCTCTTCCCTTACTTCAGTATTGGTTCACTACAAATTAAATTCAGTAGCCTAGACCCCTGGTGATACACAGACAATCATAAATGAATTCTCAATTATTTAGATTCTAGCTTAGGATTAATTAACAACTGCCAGTTAACAATGGCAATGTTTACATTTGAAAAATACAACATATATCTTTCCTCTTTTCCTAAAAATAACGTAGTCATCTCTAAAACATAAAGAATTTTGTTGCAAGCAATGACAATTTACAAGTTGAAATCAATTATAAAGTATGTTAATCCACATAAAAATAATTTAAAAGAAATATGTAATACTGTAAAACCAAGAAAATTCCATGGTATAGAATTTCCTGAGCACTAGTTTGTGAACTCTAATGATATGCTAAATATCAAATATTTTAATTCAAACTAAGTTTTTGGAATGGTACTATTGTTGAAAAAGTATACTCAATTTTTTTTTTTTTTTCTGCAGTAAAAATAGCTTGGTCTGGTTCAATGAGGTAATACCCAAATCTGTTCAAAAGCTTATGTTCTAAAGGAGATTGTGTTAGCATTTAGTCACTATGACCAGAATACCTGACAAGAACAGGAGGAAATGTTAGCGGAGGAAATATTTATTTTGGCTCATGGTTCAGAGATTTTAGTCCATAGTCAGCAGACTTCATTGCTCTGGGCCCAAGATGAGCCAATCTCTCATGATGGAAGGCCCTGGAAGAGGAAAGCTGCTCAGCTCAGGCAGCCAAGAAACAGGCAGACCACGAGGGGCTCAAGGGCATGCCCCTAGTCACCTTCTTCCTTCAGCCAAACCCTACCTGCCCACCATTACCACCCACTACAATATTCCTTTCAAATTATCAATCTGTGAAATAGTGGTTAAAACTCTCCTAACCCGATAATTTCAGCTCTGAAAATTCCTGCATTAACACATGAATTTTGGGGGGGAAACACCTCATATCTAAACCATATAGAGATAAAATTAATAAAAACAAATGTGGAGATCTTCCACTTTACTACTTAAAAGTAAAGAACACTTAAATATTTGCCATGACTTTAAAGTTATTATTTTATTTTATTAAATGTCAGCAAATTCCTGTTTTAGCAAATTTAATAAAAAACTTTTTTTTGAATATTTCTAAAAGTGATACAATTTATAAAATCAACTTTCAAAGCTAATTTGAAAAAGAAAACTTATTTGCATAAGTTCTACAAAGTGTTCACAGGTATGGAATGCAGGCATATCATTTCTGGAACTTTATCCTGAAGAAATGACCTATATAAAATAGTTATATTAACATTCTGTTGCTCAGTAATAGAGAAATATTTAACTAAAGCATGGCACACTCACTCAGTGGAATATTTTGTAATAAATATAAATTATAATAAGCTATGTGACAGCATGAAAAATGATTCAACAAAAAATGAGAAATACAAACACTATAGGGACTAATCATGAATACCTAGATATTCACTTGAAGCTTTGCTTTACAGTGATCTGTAGGTAGATTATTAGAAAATGTAGTGTATAATGCTACTTTGGAAGTAAATTGATAGAATGCCCAGTAGAAAATTTAAATTTATTTCTACCTGATTCAAGTTTTCAAATATATACATATTTGACCCTTTCCCTAGGCCAAGTTTTATGCTCATACAAAAACAAGTATAATCTTTAATGAGGTTTAAATTCTAGTGGGGAAAAAAGAACTAACCTGATAAGATATATAAACCATACAACATAAATGCTCAATGTGATTTTGGAACATTTTATTCACTCATTTATTACTGTATTCTTTGATATGGCATTATGATAGCAAGCTGAATTTCAGAGTCAGAAAAATCTATAATGCTGGTCAAGTTACCTAAACTTTCTAAACTTTTTGTCTCCTTGTTCAATAAATACTTCCAATAATATCATCAGATTTGAAGTGAAAACTAAATAAGAAAAAAATTGTCAAGAAAACCTGCCTAAATGTATATAGATACAGATACAAATGTATATAGATAGATATCTCTCTATATATATGTGTGTGTCTATATATATATATATATATACATATATACATACATGTTTGAATATTTATATATATATATACATGTATATATATATAGAGAGAGACACACATGTGTATATATAGACACACACAAAAAAAACTCCCTCCAAAATGTTAATCTTCTTCCATCTTTTCCTCTTGATACTAGTGTCATCTTGAAATAGGATTGAAATTTCTTGAAACAAATGTACAACTTTATGTGTTTTTAATTTTAAAGTTCTTAACATGTATTTTCTTCCATAAAATACTATACCTTTTCTTACTAAGTGAAGATTTTAAAAGTTTCCTTCAAACTTCTTGAATATCAAAATGTAACAGTTTCAGGAATTCAGCATAAATGAAATGGGGATAAATATATAAATTTTTTTAAATACACTAAGTGTTCACAGCTAACATTAAATAGTAAAGAAGATATCCAGAATACATGCTCAACCTCCAACTTGATTTAAAAAAAAAATTAAAAGATGAGGAAAGTTAGCAAATAGCCACCCTTTTGAACAATATTCCAATGGAATAAAAATATTCATTCTTCAAAGGCAAGACCAATTTAAGACCTCTACTGATTTCCAGCCCTGGGTATTCTTAAGAAGCACTGAATTAACCTTTCAAATCTAATAACTTTCAATTCTAATATCTGAAAGTACCTTTTAAATGTATTTTTATGCATGGAAGGAAACAAACGTGTTTTCTCATTGGTTGGTTCCCATTGAGCAAAAGAGAGACACAGACAGGAAAAGAAGGCACTAGCCTCATTAGAGGATATAGATGATTTCAGTATCACTAAGAGTGTTATAATTCTGAAAGAAAACATTCATGAATAAATGACATGTTATTTATTCAAGTAAGCTTTCCCTTTTCCCTTAAGTGATATGATTTAAAAATTATATAGTTTTTATAAATTAAGTAATTCCTCTTAAGTGGGTACATATCCTGACTTGGATGTACATATAAATTCGTATTGTGTGACGTATTCTATTTTTCATTGCAAAAACCCCTTGATGACCATGAATGAGTTATCATGTTAAATGTATAAATAATCAAGAATACATTTCTAACTTTTCCAACTATTTATTTTCATTTTTATAACAATAGAACAAAATACTGGTCAGCAAAAAAAAACTCTTTCTTTGTTCTCAGAGAAGTTTCAAGCCATTTGTTCTCATAATGTCTCATTTATAACTGAAAATAGAAGAAACAAATTCACACAGAATTCAAAAGCGTTAATAAAAGAAAATTATGATATAATTGGCTCTTCCCTACATAATTTTGGGGATGGAGACTTGACCTTCCTGACATATAAGCTACAACTGGAATGAAAAAGGATTTTGAATGGTTAAAATGGTGGCACATGGTACAACCTAGAAATAAAGTTCAGCAAATCCTGCAAAAAATACAATAGTAAAGCTTTCTGCTCTATTAGTAGCTGGATAAAACACATTTTATTCCTGTTTCTAATAAAAATTGGAATTATAAGCTAGCTGATTTTTTCAATGGAATATAAATGAAACTGAATTAGGATTAAAAAAATTGAATTTTGGTCCTGGCTTTCCCATTAAGTCATAAGCTTTGTTTTATGCAACTGGTATTAACTTTCTGGACTCAGTGTTTAATATGTTAAGTGATGGGATTACCTTAAGGTGTGCCTAAGGTACTTTCCAGATTTTAAATTCAGTAGCTCTATAATTCTAATACCAAGGCTGATACTCTCAGGGAAAACAAGTGGGTCTGAGCACTAGTTCTGAGACTTGTTTCCACCTGACATACATTGAACTACTAGATACTTCCAGAATTCTTGCCCTTACTACTTCTCCTCCCATTCTTTCTTGCATCTCCCCACCTCTACACCCGTGCTTACTGAGCCTTTCAGTAGTATTTGAGGAAATAATTTTTATTCTTGAATTAGTGTATTTTTCTTAAAATACTGTTATTTTACCCTAGAACATCACTTTCTTAAATCAGTCTTCCTAGCTCAATATGCATCTCCTTCAACACTTTTGCTTCATCCTCTTTTATGAACTTTGAAGGTTGAAGTGTCTGAAACACCAATTTTCAGATCTCACCACTGTTTCATCTACACTCATGACTCAAGTGATTTTACCAATTCTATAGCTTTCAACATATTGAAGTAACTCACAATAACATCTCCAGTCTGAAGTAACTCACAATAACATCTCCAGTCAATGAGTACCCATTTACCTTCAGTGTAAAAACCCAACTGCTTACCAACTATCTTTATTTCACTATTGAGTAAGTATTTCAGACTTAACTATCCAAAAGTAGTATTTTGATTGACACCATCTACCTACTTCAAAATCCTTCCCATCTAGGTAAAGGATGACTGCATTCTACCAGTCTAGTCAAGAAATTCAAGATCATCCAAAACTCATTTCTTGAACAGAAACTTTATAATTAGAAAATCTTATTTTAATATTATATCACATATATATCAAACTTTATTAATTCTACTTATACATTAATTCAACTTTTCTATTATATGTACAACATGTTTATCCACATACAAACTTACTTTTACTTATTTATCTTTGATTCTATTGATTTTTTCATAATATAATAATGGCTATCTCTCAATGGATAATTTATATGTGCTGTCCCTGCACACACCCCCCCATTGATCCCCCTGCCTCTTCTAAACTAAGTAATAACACTAAGATACTTCATTCACTATTTCTTTGTGATTGTGTTATATATTGTATATCATGTATATGCATTTATGTATGTGTGTGTGTGTGTGTGTGTGTATATATATATATATATATATATATATATATATATATATATATATATAATTTTTGAGTTGTAGTTGAAAACAATACCTTTATTTTATTTATTTATTTTTATGTGGTGCTGAGGATCGAAACCAGGGCCTCACATGTGCTAAGCGAGCACTCTACTGCTGAGCCACAACTCCAGCCCACATTCATATATATTAATTATTTACTAACTTCCTAAGAACACTTTCATAGTGTATGCACCTTTATTTTGTTACTTCATATTATGTAGGTGAAATTCATCCAGATTGTTATACAGACTAAGGATAATTCATTTCAACAGCTGCATAATATTCCCATGTGTGAATATCCCACAGGGTGCTCTCCAGATTTTAAATTCAGTAGTTCTGTAATTCTAACACAGATTCTGATTCTCTGGGGAAAAAAAGTGGGCCTGAGTGCCACCATGACCTAATGGTTAAACCTTAGAAACCAGTGAGGGGCAATAAGGGATTAAGAAAAGGTAAACAAAACATGTAGAGAGAGAGAAGGCTGGGACCAGGTAGGATACTGTCCTCTGATGAAAAAACAATGAACCACAGCTAGCTCAGCATATTTATTATATAGGTCTTATCATCAAAAGGGTTTCTGTGAGAAAGTTTCTTCAAAGTAGGCAGCCTTGAAATTCAAAGAGCTTGCAAGCAATTGTAATTATTTTACTATGCTCATCATTCTCTACTTCCAGCAGCTGGTATCTGAATTCAGGTTTAAGACTGATAGTTCCATGCTTTGCACAGAATCTCCTCAGGCAGGACATCACCATAGCAACCGGGCGATCTTGTTCTGCACTTTTGCACAGAAAGTTCCCAGAGCAAGTGCAGCCACAGTCCAGAGGCTGTCAAAGACCATGAACTGAGTTACCACTCTTTACACCTGAGCATTAGCACACAAGAGTGGAATACATCCACTTTTGTGTCAATGAATTCTAATATTGTTTCCAGGTTTTAGTCACTATGAACAGTACATCAGTGAACAATCTTGTTCATATGGAAAATTTCTCTCAGGTGGTAGCAGATGCTATCAGTGTCTCACCCAGATTCTCAGGAATTCCTTTTGCTTGCTGTCAGTGGTGCTGCTGCTAAAGGTTTACACTTGCACTAGGCCCTGGAAGATTGTTCTGGGGAAACTGGTGTAGGATAGTCCTGACTTACCAGATGGCTCTCTTCCTCACTACTCTCATCTGAGGCAGCTGGGAGTCAATGAAAGTGTATAAATGACATGCTTCTTTGTCTCAATTGAAGATTACAGAGACCCACCTGAAATCACATCCTCCTGCCTGCCGCCCCTAGCTTTTCTGCTTGCCTTGTCCTGATCCCCAGGTCCCTGGGTATATACCACCTAAAAAATCACTGCTCATCAATCCCTGCCTTGAGGATCAGACCTAAGGAAAATGTTCTACCTACACAACCCAAGCTGACAACAAATGGGGCCTTTATTTGAAGAGGGTTATTAAACCATAAAGCACCAAAAGTCTAATTGGGATAGATTTGAAATTCATTTTCTAATTATCCATTTGTTCAACTAATATTTGAGGATCAACTGTGCATCATTATGGTTGTCTTAACATCAGCCATGATGTTATAATTTTAAGATTAAACTCAAGCATTTCTCTTATCTGTTCATATCGTAGCCTTGTTTAGATTTCAGAAGAAATACCTCCAGTTCTTCCATTATCTGAGCTGTGACTATAATTGATCAAAATGTTAGCTTATTTCTTGTGAAATGAAATAACTTTCATTTTAAATTTCTTCATTGAATAATCATATTACCAGATAACAAGGAGTCATATAAAAATAAATAAAGAGAATCAATCACCTAACTGTCCAATTAAAGAGCAAAATAGTCAAATGGAAGATTACATTTCTGGAATGTATGAGTTTAATAATCGAAATCTGAATAAACATGCAGAATAAAAATATCAGATTATTATCAATCCCTTAGAATAGATTCATTAATAAAATTATCTTCCTTTTATGTAATAGATATGACCTAGATAGTTGCATGCAAATTGAGTTCTTTGAATCAACCCATGTGCTAATGCTTTTTGTTAAGGAAAATTTTTATTCTTTTACCAAAGAATCGTCCAGAGTTTTATTCTGACTTTGCTTAAATCAAGGTGAATTTTCATAATGACATGTTTCAAAAATAAAACATGATGAATAATTGGAGAGCAAATCTATAATAATTAAATTCAAAAGTTAATTTGGCAGCTGTATTACTACAGTAGTAGGGGAAATATTTTAGTTCAAATTAATTTCTCTAAATTTGTAAAATGTCCTATTTATTGATGAATATTTTACTATTTAATATATCTCAATCCTTTGTAATTTATATTTACTTTCAAGCAAATAGGAAACCAAATGAAGTAAAAAAATTTTTTATAATGTACATTAATAATCCCTTCTTTCCCAAAAATATTTTTATTGCAAACACACAAGCATACATACAAAAATAAAAATATTGTTACCTTAAATATTACTAATACGATGTTTTTAACTTGAAAAATTGATAAATTAGAGTTTATTAAAAGTTGACCTCTAGAAGAGCAAATAAGGTGAAGGGAAGATTATAGAGTTAGCTAGCTGTTGTGGAAGAAACTTGATTTGATAAGTAACAGCTAAAATTTCCAAATGCCAAAATCTCTTATTATCTAAAATAATCTCAAATATTTTCATCACCAGGATATATTTTCATGTTAAACCACCAAATTCTACTAAATAATTTCTTTGCTTTGGAATTCATTACTATTTCATAACAGAAATTAAACATTCTACTATCAAATTATATGTATTCGTTCAATAAAAATATTTATATGCTAATTTCATGAATACAAGTTTCATATCATGATGAAGATAGGAAAAATTTGCCACTGTTCAGAATTAAGAACATGAAGTATTAACCAACAATATCCAGACAGTGATTTTTGAAATTCAGCTTTATAGAGTTTCTTGAACAGCTCTTTTTGATTTTGCAAGCAAGTTGCTTCAAAGGGACAGCTATTTCCCTGGAGTTCACTTAAGTATCTGCAAGCATGATCTTGATGGGTTCTGTGTTAGAAGTCTACTGATTATTCAGTTAGCTTCCCCAGGACACTGTCGTTAAGGGGTTACATTGACTTTCCATTCAAAGGCAGAGTTAATGCAGAATACAGAGTGAAACTCCCTTTGAATTTTCAGTCACTGTTAGCTTTTATAGCATGAAATATCATGTACTGTGGACATTAAAGGCATAGAAGCTGAGTCCACATGCAGTTTTCAAACAAAATAAAAATGAGAATTGTGAAATACCACATTGCTCTTACCTAGGCTTTAAAGCTACAGTACAAAGGCAGTGAAAAGAAATAATAATTAATGTAAACTATTTAACTAAACTCAACAGTAATCAGGCTTCCTAGTATAGCAATTAGATGGCAGTGTCCTGAGTTTAACTTCATTTGTATTTCAGAAATTGTTCCTTATAATACAGTCCTATTAAGCATTGTTTTGATTTTTTTGAGTGAGTAATGTCTCAAATTTTAATATATTTATTTTTATAAATATTATTAGAATAAAACATCTCATATCATTATTAAGTTTCACTGATAATATCATGGAGTTATCTAATTTATATAGCTACAAGTTGTCAGAAAACAACCTTTTATTGTTTCTTTTCAATCAGAATATAAAAGTTGGTTTCCTTGTTAGTTTAACAATAAAAGAAATTTTTTTCCTGGACAAAAAAAAATAAGAGAAACTTTTTGGGAAAATCTAGTGTTAAAAACAGGTGAGTCTACATGAAAATAACCCAGAAAAGATATATTTAGCTACTTTACCTTTGTTTAATGATTTCAAATAAAAAGTGTCTACAAGATTTTTTTTTGCAAACACTCCTCACAATTACAGGAGATCTCTCAGAGGCAGCCAAGTTCTTCACAGTTCTACATAGGGACTGTAAAATGGTTCCCTTGTCTCCACTGTGTCCTCTAACCCCCTCCATCTCAGGAAGTTCAGGTATCTCAGAATGCTTTAGTTAATTTTCCCCAGCTTTTTCTTAATGCCTACTAGGTAATTTCTGCTTTCAGTTCATTTCTCTTGTTTACTCCGTACTAAAGTCCTAGAGTTAAGGTCTATGCAATAATTAAAAAGACACTAGATTACTTTCTGATTTTTTTTTTACTTCTGGGAAAAGAAAAATATGTTAACAGATGAGTTTATATAATGATTTCTTTTCATACAAGGATTGGACATGTACTCCTTAAATGTGTATTTTAGGAAAGTCAGAGTGACCAATAACTGCTTCTGTGTGATAATTGCTATAATGGTGGAGATTTGAAATTTTGGTATCTCTAGAGGAGCACAGAAGAGGAGCAAGTAACTCCTCCTGGAGAAATTGACAAGTAATATCATCCTGACAGCAGATGATACAGTTGTATCCTTATCTGGTAAGATTTCATAATCTATAAAATACAGGAGTTAGGAGCACGGCACTCTGAAAGTCCCAAATCACTTAAAGGGTTATTTTAATTTTAGGGAAGTGGGAAGATTTTGAGAAGAACATTCTTGCTCTTGTTATTTTGGACATGAAGATAAAATGCAATAGAATGTGAATTCTGAAGTTGCTAATTTTATGGCTGAAGTCCTCAAGAGAGTAAACTCTTAGGGATTAAATTCTGCTGATTTATGTTTGTTTTTTTTTTTTTTTTTTTTTAAAAAAAAGCTTGTAGAGTTGATAGTTTCATGCATGTCTAAATTGTTCTGAAATACAATGTAGTGTTGTTGGTGCTATGGTTGTTTCCAAAATAAGAGAAACTATTATCTCTTGGATATGACTCAGTATTATTTCCATAGCATGAAAATGTTCACAAGGATCTGCTGATGAATTAAATTGTTTCCTGAAGACTCAGTTTCTTTGTTAAATTTCATCTGTAAACATGTATTCTAGTTTCAATTGATGTATTCTTTGCCATAATTTGTATTTTGCACCAGTAACCTATTACTTACCTAAAAATTACTCCAAAACTTAGAGAATTACTCTAAGTAACTCTAACCAAATTAATTATATTTTGGATGTGTCAGCAATTCAAAGAAAGGCTTAATAGTGTGATTCATCTGGCCTATGCTAATATTGAATGATGTTTCCTGATGTTATTCAGCTAGCAGATGAACTTGCCTTTGGGTCCAAGGTGACTTCATTCACACATCTGGAGCATTTGCAGGGATGGCTGAAAGGCTGAGTTTAGCTGAGACTATCTACCAGAGCAACTTCACATTGCTTCATTTGCATATACTTTCTGTGACTTAACTTAAAGAGGAAAAATTTATTTTGGCTCACAGTTATAGTCCATGGTCAGCTGGCTCCATTGCTCTGGGCCTGAGGTAAGGAACAACTCATGGTCAAGAAGCCATACCACTTACTATTTCTCCCACCTCCCAGTAGTCCATTTAGCTATCAACAGAGTAATATACTGAGGAAGTTAGAGCCATCATGACTCAGTAATTCCTCAAAATCCTCACCTCTGAACATTGTTGCATTGAGGACCAATTCTTCAACATGTGAGAATTTGGGTGACGTTCCAAATCTAAACCATAACAGTACTTGAAATTTTTATATGAATTTGAACAAGGGGAAAAATCATAATTTCTCATTCCTATGGCATGAGTGGAAGACGAAGTCTTCTTAGAATCTAGTCTTGCAAATTCCAGATTGCTTACTTTCAGCCTAGTTGGTGGGGGAATTAGATTCCACTTCTCAGTCAGAGAGACTTTACAGCCATCTTTTGTCTACCACAGTCTGAGATCTGGTCATCAGTTATTTTTGTTTCTTCCATTTGCAGAGGAAATTTGATACAAAAGGCACTTGACGCCTTCTCAAAATCCTTGAAAGTGTCATCTCATTACAACATTGGGCTCAAGTTCAAATACCAGGATTTTGGCATTTAACTCAAGCATAAGTTGGAAAATATACCCCAACTGTATTCTAGGTATATATTTCTGCATAAAATCTATTCAAAACCATAAAGTTTTAAACTATATTTATTATTATTTTTCAAGATTCTATGGATTTACTAGTTTACTTGGTTCCTTTTTATTGTTCAGTACCTCTCATGCTGTCACTTTCAGGCAGGACCTGGGAATGGAGTTATCTAAAGGCTCCTTGACTTATTATCTAGAATGGAAGACTTTGAAAATCTAATATATGGTCACTTATATCTCTTTATGTGGTCTCCAAATGGCTATCCTGGGGTTCCTCAAAGCAGAAGAGCTTGACATCTTACATAATGGCTGATATCTCCATAGTGAGTATTCCTGAGAAAGGGAAGAGCTAAAGATGTCAATTTTTAAAGACTCAACTGAAAATTGGTGAAATATTATTTTCACCATATTTTAGGGGTCAGAAACTACCCAAATTAGAAGAAAGAGACATGCACCATACATTCATGAAAGAAATGTCAGATAATCTGTGGCCATCTCTAATCTGACACAATTCTACCTCTAGCCAAATGTGACTTAAACTCCACCAAAAGCCATGATACACTCACACCTGTAAAGACTCCCTTTAGTCTCATGGAATTACCTTATCACTCAGGCTCAAGAAGTAGAATCTTGTGACCTAAATTGTCTTCAGATATGGATAGGAGTCATACGCATGGTTCCTCCAGTACATTTCTTCAAGTAAAGATCCACTTAATCTGAAGCCTTTGGAACTATTGAGACAAGTTATCTGCTTCTCCTATGTACACACATACAACAAACATTGATGGCAAAAGATTAATGATAATAGCAGTAGATACTCTTTTGCTTGGTGAGGAACCACACAGCAGTAATTATGGTCTGTGAAAATTCTGAAATACATCTAGACACTTGTTGGCAATTTATTGAGCAGAGAACTTCCATCCTCTACAGGTATGACTCCTTGGCTCTACTTTCTGGGTTCTTTTTTATGCCCTTGAATTCACCTTTTCTTCACACACACACACACACACACACACACACACACACAGATATTTGGGATGGAGATATAGTTCAGTGTTAGAATACTTCCATAGCATACTCAAGGGCCTGGGTTTGATCCTTGGCCACTACACACACACACACACACACACAAAAGCAATGGTATAATTCTCTTTAAAAATGTGTAGTTTTCCTAAAATCAATATCATAATTCACTCAATCAAAAATGAACCTATAAATTTGGGTGGGACAAGCCCTCTTCATCAATGGCTACCTGGGCACTACTGTGAAAGAACATCATAGAAAATAATTGTAAATATTGTCTGGAAAGGAAGGTCTACAAGTCATAAAATTAATTTTTTGAGGACTTAAAAAGAGGATTTTCAAAATGTTCATCATGTATAGCAATTAGAGAAATGAAAATCAAAAATACTCTAAGATTCCATCTCACTCCAGTCAGAATAGCAATTATCATGAATACATGAAATAATAATGATGGAAAGGGTGTGGGGAAAAAGATAAACTCATTCACTGCTGGTAGGACTGCAAATTGGTGCAACCATTATCAAAAGTGGTCTGGAGATTCCTCAGAAAACTGGGAATGGAACCACCATTTGACCCAGCTATACCCAAAGGACTTAAAATCAGCATACTACAGTGACATAGCCACATCAATGTTTATAGCAGCTCAATTCACAATGGCTATACTATGGAACCAACCTAGACGTTCTTCAACAGATAAACGGATGAAGAAAATGTGGTGCATGTACACAATGGAATATTACTCATTCTTAAAGAAGAATGAAATTATGGCATCTGCAGGTAAATGGGTAGAGCTGGAGAATATCATGCTAAGTGAAATAAGCCAAACTCCAAAACCAAAGGCTTAATGTTTTCTGTGGGAGGTGGATGCTGATCCATAATGGGGAAGGAGGGGCATGGAAGAATGAAGGAACTTTGGATTGTGCAGAGGGGAATTAGGGAAGGGGAGAGGGGTGGGGACAGGAAGGATGGTAGAATGAGACAGATATTATTAGCTATATACATGTATGATTGCAACAATGGTATGAATCTGAACTATGTACAGCCAGAGGAATGAGAAATTGTCCATCATTTGTATACAATGTGTCAAAATTTATTCCACTGTCATGTATAACGAATTAGAAGAAATTAAAAAATAAAAAGGAGGCTTTTCAATGATATTTTGTACTTCTTCTTTATCCAAAGACCACATTTTACTGTGGCATTGAGCTCTTCCTTGAGGCTTACTCTGAAAATATTTTATTAAGAGGGGTGGTGATTCAGACATAGTTTTAATTTTAGTTCTAGCATGGCCTGCCTTCTTTGTTTTCTCTACATTCTGGAATGTTTAACCTTTCTATTCTCTTTCCATACTCTATTTTGACACATATACAAACTTAGCTGACATTCCTGAATTGCCTGGATATCTCCCCATTGAGATAGACTATTCATAAACATATCTTTTCTATTCTCCATATTATGGCCATTAACAGAGCTAACCAACTTTTTGTCACTATATTCAGTGAATGTTCTTTGCTCTAAGCTCTGCTTCATTACTGTCCTTCAATGCTTTGCTGAGTTTTCTCAAGATTCTTTAAGCATTCAAACAATGTCCTCAATTTTTTTTTCCAATTTCTATCTTCCATCAATGTTCAAAGCCAGTACCATATGCTTTTGGTTTGAGTAAAGATAGATCCCCACTTCCTACTGTCAAATTCTGTTCTGATTATGTTTTACAGAAAAAGACATGATCCAAAAATTAACAGAGTAAGATAAAAAGACCATATCTCATGATTTTGTGGCTCAGGAGTTCAATCACAAGCGATTTGATCACAAGGTTGTTTATTCACTGTGAATTTACAACATAGATTCAACCTAAAATCACTGGCACATGTCTTATCAGCTAAATAAGTACCATTGGCTATATCACTTACTTTTTGGATTAGTTGTTGAATATTTTTGTAGTTAGTGATAATTAATACAGAAATTGGTACTAGAAGTAAGGTGGATGCCTTAAAAAATCTAAAACCTGTGGCACTGGTTTGGGGACCAAGTACAGAGAGAGGCTGGTTGAGACTTTAAGGTGAGAAAAAGTATAATCTACTTCAACGCGGGAAGAGCAGCAACTAATTTGCAACAATTATTTATATACAATACATTTCTACTGCACAGAATCATTTTCATAAAATATGTAATCTAATATAGGCTTTTCAGTATCTTTTCTAATAAAATTGTTTTTAAACTAGAAGTTAATTTCCAATAAATAATTTTGCTGTGGATAAAGTTTATATTATTGATTTTCATGAGCAAATTCTTTGAGTCATAAAATAATTAGCCTGAAAATGCATGTTTAAAATCAGCTCTCTAAATATTTCACGTGTGTGCAGTTGTGATTCTGTTCTGAAGTTCAGGTAAGTCTTTGAGAAGATGAAATGTTACATAGGAAAAAAGAAAATAGTTTTGCTCACAATTAAACTTGGGAAGGTTTTCCATACTGCAGAAACATTTCACATAAGCCCTATATTAAGTTCTATAAATTATGTTTTGGTGGTAAGACTTTGTTTGTCATCTGCAGCCTAAAGTTTTACCCTTCCCAAATTCAGTTCTTACCAAGAAACTTCAGGTTACTTTACCGTTACTTTTTAATTCCCTGTATTCTGACTTTGGTCTTGGCCAATAAAATTAGAAAATAGT
Source organism: Marmota monax (assembly GCF_021218885.2). Lineage (NCBI taxonomy): Eukaryota > Metazoa > Chordata > Mammalia > Rodentia > Sciuridae > Marmota > Marmota monax. The sequence goes on along the minus strand of NW_026692486.1, from coordinate 4,190,473 downwards.
ATGTGTGTTCTGGACAATATGTTTGGCTTCATATATTTATGGTTATTGATTTAAGAACATGTCCATAATAACTTACTGAAGAAGAAGTGAAATAAAGGACATAACTGAGTGGCCCAAGTCACTCCAGCTAGAGTCAGACTGGATCATCTGACAGTCAGTGCACCTCAGACATGAGTCTGATCCTAAAATCACTGGCACACAGCCTCATCGGCTAAATAAGTACTATTGGCTATATCACTTACTTTTTGAATGATTAGTCATTGACCATCTTTGTAGCTAGTGGTAATTGATATAGAAATTTGTAATAGAAGTAGGATGGATGCCTTAAAAAAATCTAATCTGTGGCACTTGTTTGGGGACCAAGTGCAGGGAGAGGCTGGATGAGACATTAAAAGGAGATTAGAAAATGGGAACTGAAATAGAGCAAATTTTTTTCTGATAAATATATGATTATGAATGAACCCCATTATAATGTATAATTAGAATGGACTAATAAAAACATTTAATAATACAAAAGACAAAGACATGAAATGGGGAAAAAAGAGATTAGAAACATTTTCACTGGAGCCACCCTGGGTAGCTAAAATATGGTGACCTTGTTATGATTTTAGATTTTATTTCCTTTACCTTAAAAAATAAAAAATGGAATCAATAAACATTTTATCCATCATTTTTAAGTGTCCATGAGGAATTGGTTTCAGGATCCTCACAGGTACCAAATCCTGAGGATGCTCAGGATTTGTATTGTCTATAAAAAATGGTACCTTATTTGCATATAACATATTCACATTCTCCTGAAAACTTTAAATTATCTCTAGATTATTTATGATACTTAATAGAATATAAATTCTATATAAGTTGTTAAGATGTATTATTTAGGGAATAATGACAAGAAAAATAGTCTATATATGTTTGGTACATGTTTTTCCCCCTATGTATTTTCAATCCATAGTTGGTTGAATCCACATGGATATGAATTCCATTGACATAGGGTTGAACATTATACGATAATAAAGAGATAAGTTAAGAATTATGTTGGCAGTGCACAAAATGAATTTAAAAGAAGACAAGGGAACTAGAACTACCAAGTAATAAGGCAAACTGTTTCTCATTTCTAACTTTTGATGTTTGCCATGGTCTCAGAGATAGGGTCAAATCAAGGGTGTGACAAAAAGTCAATTTATTATGACCTCTTAAAGGATTAAGTAGTTAATAATAAATTACTGCACCTAAAATACTGAATGACATGGCTCCATAGCAGTCTTCACAACCTAAGTGCCAGAACCTTGTAAGGAGAAATGCATATCTCAAAAAGAGAAAAGAAAGAGTAATGCGTGTGGTTTTGAAGCTTAAAATACCCTGAATCGAAGTTTAAAACAGCAATTTTAAGAGGTGCATTGGCAGAAAACCAGTAAGGTGATCTAAAATGGACTGAGACTTTTAAAATGTAGATAGGCTTCCAAGACCCCAAACAAGTATTTTAGAAGCAAGCTGAACGATCCACACAGAGTATGTTCTTACTTGCTATCTTAAGAAGTGGCAGAGGAGCTCACAGAAAAGGAAAGATATTTCAGAGCCATAGAGAATAATAGAATGGGAAACTCTTCCTAGGGTATCATAATTGTATCTAAGAGCATTCTCCAACACCAGAATAGAGAACCTGGCTGTAATCCTGGTGTAAATTCAGAATTCCTAAATGAGTGGCTATACTTTGCCTTTTCAAATAATAGTTTTTATTACTATCATCCTGCTACTGTTTGTTTCACTTCTGTTTTCTGGACATCAGAGATCAGTGGAATCAGTGGTCAGAGATTTTTTTTTTTCCTGTGTCCTAGGTCTCCAGATAAAGAGTCGCTACGTTGAAATTAATGTAGATTATAAGATACTAAAGTTGGAATTCGTGTGTTATTAAATGAGGAAAACATTTTGTATGAAGAGAAACAGAAATAACTATGCCTTTAAGAACAAAGGTCTACAAAAACAAGGGTCTTGTAAAATCACTCTTGTAAAAAAATTCTTTACCTCTCTGTATTTACACTCTGATATATAAATTTGTGGTGAACTTTCTCCTGCTCTGACGCTTGGCTCATCCGTGTCATCTGTTTTAACTAATGGAAATGTGAGCCCAGAACTCAAGAGGCCGATAGAGTTGTGTTTTTTCTCTCTTGTCTTTCTGCCATCACTCTGTCAACCTGGCCAGTAAGATGATAGTTGAGTGGAGGGCAGTTGAGTCAGTTCAGTCTTCTCAGCTGAGTGTAGCCTGTATCAACTGCAGTCAGGCTCATCCCCAGACCACTGAAGAATCCAGCTTAGACCACATGAGCCCAATGAAAATAATCCTCAGCACAAGGCCTCTGGGGAGAGGGTTTTGCTTTAGAATAATGATCTAGAGTTATTTATTATCTAGTACTTTTATGGCAATAGATCTGATACACTATCTTTAAATTTTTGTGTGAAATATTTTAGAAAAACATAAAAACATTGGTAATCCTAAAAATAAGAACTTTATACCCAAACAAGTTAAGAAATAAACATCCCAAATACAGATGCAGCCTTTGTTGTATAACTTAACATCCAGCTCTTCTGTTCTCCAGAGATAACAACCATCTGACATTTTTTATTATCCTCAAGCATTTTCATATACTAAAATATAGTTATTTTTCCAAGAACAAAATATAGTATTCTTTTTCATTTTTAAACATTTTTATATGATGGTAACATTCTTTTTTAACATCAATGGCTTTTTATATTCAAGTTGCATATTTTTAATTTTGGCCATTATAAAACACATTGCTCCAGTTCAATATTGCATTACATTATGGGTATGACACAATTTATTAAGGAATTTTTGTCTATATGGACATTATGTTATCATTTTACTGAATACATTTTTATACATTGGTTGTATGTAGGAATTTGTTTTTAAATTTTATATTCTGCTGTTCTGGGTACTGAAGTAATGAAAAGTGCTTACAATGGCAAGTATTTTATTCATGTTTCATGATTGTGTCATGTATTCAGCTAACATACACTAAATGGAATATTATTTATGTTGACATAGTTCATGCAAACTAGCAAAGTTCACAGAAACACAGATCAGCTTTGATCACCAGGAACACAAACATTGTTTTAAATAACATGTACTTAAGTATTTTATATAGACTTACATGCACTATCATCCCTGAAAATAATTTCATTTATTGTTCACAGGAAGAATCAAAACAGATGCCTTCCAATTTGCTATTTAGCTTAGGCCTGTGATCATTGTTCTAGGTGTCAATTAGTACACAGAGAAAAAGTGTTTTCTGTGAGATTGGTTAGCACTCAGCACTAAGAAGGCAACAGTGTTGAGATTTAAATTGTACAGCAAAGGTCTCTCTAATGGACTATAAATAAAACTATAAATAAAATTAATGTACACATTTATTTATTATTTTATTATTCAGAATATCTTTTGATTGATTCTGTATGAGGCTTCTTTCCCTAAATGGATACAAATATGTTACTTTTACAAAGCAAATCAAGTGAGAAATGCTAAATCAAATGACAGAGTAGAGGTAAATGGTTTTTACCTCTGCTCCTTATCAAGCCAGTACTGCAAAGTGTTGGCCTGATCTTAACAGCACAATACCTTTCTTGAAAATATTCACACTTCAGGGGACTTAAATTTTTAAACATGAGAAATAAATGAACTAAATGTACAGATAGACCTGTTAGAGAATCAAATAGATTCCTTTATATGTCTCAAGATAATGCTACTTGAAAAGACTGAGACTTGTAATTATTTTTGTAACAAACCAAATACTGATCTAACTTAACTCTCCCTATTTTAATTGTAACACAGTTTCTATTTTCATGGTCATAATATTATTTATAGGACTTAAGGGTCTGAAAGTATTGAGGAAAGAAGTCATATAATTATCCTTAGAATACTCTTAGAATTTCCTTAGAAAACACTTTTAAAATACTTATCTATTCATTCTTTGATGAAAATGGTTTATAAGCATTTAGATTTTATACTGAATGTGCTTAATTTTCTCAACTTGTATTTTAGTCCGATTTTTTGCTGCTGTGACTAAAAGACCTGTAAAGAACAATTTGGGAGGAGGAAACTTATTTGCAGGTTCATGGTTTCAGAGGTCTCAATAAATGACAGCTGCCTCCATTGCTCAGGGCTACAGTTGAAACAGAACATCATGGCGAAGAGTGGGATGGAGGGAAGTGGCTCCCATGATGATCAAAAACCAGACAGAGGCTCTACTCATCAGACATAAAATATATACCCAGAAGACATGTCCTCAATGATCCACCTCCTCCAGCCATACCCCATTGGCCTTCAGTTACCATTCAGTTAATCCCTATCAGGTGATTAATTTACTGTTTAGATTAAGGCTTTCATAACCCAATAGTTTCTTCTCTAAACCTTCCCACATTGTCTCACACATGAGCTTTTGGAGGATACCTCACATTAAAACCATAACAATTTGTTGTACTATATATTTTAATTTTAGAACTGTTTTTATATATTTAGATTTAGTTCACTTTAAATAATCACAATTTTAAAACAACCCTACTTCCCTTCATTCATCTGGCTATATATAATATTTTATAAGGATTTACCCTCATTTTATCTTGAATCTGATTTCTCAAACTTTATATTAAAATAATCCTAGGTAAACATTATTAGTAGTACAAGTTACCTAAAAATTTCAATATAATAATGTATCTGAATCATTACTACAAACTGAGCACTGAGTAAGTTCAGTAGTTTTCAGGTTGTAGACTTTACATCTTTCTCAATTTAAACATTAAAGTTTGGTTTATATTAATAATAAATGTTAATATTCATTAACAACACAGAATCTAAGGGTTTAGTGTAGTGAACTGTTTTCTTCATATTGTGATCCAAATCTGTTTTTCTCAAATTATATGTATTTCTGCAATCTACTTTGAGTGTTTGAGTGTTCAGTCCAGAGAGGCCCTGAGAATCTGATAGCCAGCTCCACCTTCTCACCATTGGCCTTGGGAAGTAGAGTAGCTGATCTGCCTGCAAAGGGTGTCTCTGGAAAACAGTGGGATTTCCTATCCATCCTTCTAGGTTCCCAAGAATCGGCCAAGTAGTAAGATCTCAGAAACCTGGCTGCCTGGGTATATTAGAGACAGGCAGCTTCACTGAGCCACTCTTAGTCTTGGAAAGCATCTGGGCAGCACACACTTCAACAGGTCAGTCCACTGAGACCCCATGAAATCACCCACACAGCCCTCAGACAATGACAAGTACCTTGGGTGGGCCCTGGTGCAGACTGACCCCTGTTCAGCTGTCAAAAATTAACAGGATTCCCCTCTGTGTTATTGACCATGCTGAGTCCTGGGCCTAGCAGATGAGCCTCACCACCACAGGACCCTCAGAAATCGATGGGGGGTCATGCTTCCATTGACTATATATAACATTTTATGAATATTATATTGTGCCAGCCAGTCTCCAGTCTTCAACTGCACAGGCTCCTAAGAATAGCCCACCACATGTGACCTACAGAAACTGGTTAGGAGCCATACCTGTTACCAAAAGAGTCACAACCAAACCACCAACAATCTTTCCTAAGAAAGCTACATATGGTGGTATAATCCCACAATCCCTACAATTTATACATATTGTTGATATTACAGCTGAAAAAGTTACATAGACACTAACTACACTGAAGTATATAACTAGAACCAAAGTCAATGAAACCTATTCAACTTATAACCTCAGGTAGTTCCTGGAAGAAAATCTCTTCACCAATAAAGATATGCATAGACTGAAATTCAAAGGGTAGAATAGATGTCATGAAAATGTAAACTAAAAGTGAGCTATACTTAGATAAAATAGACAATAATAAAGACAAAGAAAGTTTATATAATGCAAAAGTTATCAATTCAACAAAAGGCACAACAATTGTAAAAAATATTTGTGCCCAATACTGTAGTACCCAATTATATAAAGAGATTATCTACAAAAGAGACAAACTCTAATACAATAGTAGTCAGGGAATTTTGAAGTACCATTTTTATCAACGGACAGATCAACCAGACAAAAAAAAAATCAAGAGAAATATTGAAGTTAAGTTATACTATAAACCAAATGGACCTAACAATATACAATATTCCATGCAACAGCTGCAAAATATACATTTTTATCATCACCACATAGAACATTATCCAGGACACACCACATGTTAGGCTATGAAGCAAATCTCAACTTATCAAAAATATTGAAGTCATAATATGTATCTCCCCTTACCACAATGGAATAAAACTAGAAAAAAACAATGAGAGGAAACTTAAAAACTGTACAAATACATGTCAATTAAACAGCATTCTCCTAAACAATCAATGGGCCCATGAAGAAATCAAAATGAAAATTTACAAATTCCTTGAAACAAATGAAAATGAAAACATACCATAATGAAACCTATGGGATAAACCAAAAGTAGTGCTAAGGGGGAAGTTTATAGCAATAGGTTCCTACATCAAAACTATATTAAGGATTTCAAATAAATATTTAAATATGCTCCTCAGGGAACTAGAAAAGCAAAAATAAACCAATTCAAAATTAAATGAAAGAAATAGTAAAGGTCAGAGCAGAAACAAAAAAGACAGCAATTAAATATTAATAAAAATCAATAAAATGAAGCTTTTTGTGTTTTAAAAATATGAACAAAATCGGCAAATGTTATCTTGAGTAACTAAGAAAAAAGAGAAGACCCAAATAAATAAAATCAGAGAAAATAATGGCAATAACACAAATAATTTCATAGGTATACAAAGGATCTTTCAAAGCTATTATTAACAACTATATGCCAAAAAATTGGAAAATCTAGAAGAAATACATTAATTTCTGGATAAATACAACCTACCAAACTTGAACCATGAAAACACAGAAGACCTGAACATACCAATAGTCAGTAACAAAATTGAATCAGTGATGTTAAAATGTCTCCCCAATATACAACCAACAAAAAGCCTGATAATGGATAACTTCCTTGCTGAGTTTTACCAAACCTTTAAAGAAGTAATGTAAATTCTATTCAAACTATTACAAAAATAGAAATAGGGAGAACCCTTCCAAATTTATTCTGAGTCACCATTGCTCTGATACCAAAATAAGACATGGGCAAAAGAAGGAGAAAATAAAAGAGGGGTGGGTGGGGAGAGGGGGAGAAGAAGGAGAAGAAGAAGAAGGAAGAAAAAGAGATAGGGGGAGGAGGAGGAAGGGGAGGGGAGGGGAAAAAGAGGAGGAGGAAAAGAAGGAAGAAGAAGAAAAGGAGGACAAGGATAACAACAGACTAATGGTCCTGATAAAATCTATGTAAAAACTCTCAACAAAATGGTAGTAAGCCCAATCCAATAGAATACAAAAAATATTATACAACATAAACAAGTGGTATTTACCCCCAATATAAGAATTCTACAAATAAATAAACATAATACATCATATCAGCAGAAGAAAGGAAAAATGATAATCTCAAAAGATGCTAAAGATTTATTTAAAAATTTGATAACATTTGACATCCCTTCATGAGAAAAACACTCAAACTATTAGGTTTGAGGACAGTAAGATACAGGATATGTGACAATCACCTCCATTATACTGAATGAGGAAAATCTGAAATGATTTATCTGAAGATCAGGAACAAGACAAGAATGTCTACTTTAACCATTTATATTCAATATAGTATTGGAAGTCGTAGCCAGAACAGTAGGCAAGAGAAAGAGACAAAGAACATCCAAATAGGAAAGGAAAAGATCAAATTATCCATGTTTGCAGCTGACATGATTTTGCAAATGGAAAATCCTAAGGACTCCAAGAAAACATTGGAACTGATAAATGAATTCAGTGAGGTTGCAATATGCAAAATTAATTCACATGAATCAGTAACATTTTATGCACCAAAAATAAACTTTAGAGAAAGAAATCAAGAAAACAATCTCACTCACAATAGATACAAAAATAATACGATACCTAGGAATAAACTGATCCAAGGAAAGGAATGAAAATTACAAAACAGAGGTGAAAAAATGAAAAGAACAACACCTAGAAATGGAAATACACCCCATGTTCATGAATTAGAAGAATTAATATTGTTACCTAAACTATCTAAAGTAATCTATAGATTCAGTGAAATTTCCATGATGTTCTTCCAAAAAAATAGAAAAAAACCCTCCTATTTTTATGTAACTACAAAATATCCTAAATAGCTAAAGCAATATTGAGTAAAAAAGAACAAACCTGGAAGTATTGTATTATCTGATTTGAAAACATACTATAAAACTATAGTAATGAAACAGCATAGTGCTAGTGTAAAAACAGATATATTGACCAATAGTATAGAATAAAGAACCCAGAAATATATCCATGTAGTTACAGACAACTGATATTTTAAAAAAACTGCAAGAACTTACATTGGAGAAAGGACAGTCTTTTCAGTAAATGTTGCTGAGTAAAGTAAATTGAAGAAGAAAGAAACTGCACCCCTATGTCTCTGTAATCACAAATCAACTCAAAAAAGATCAATGACTTAGATGTAAGACCTGAAATTATGAAACTACTATAAAAAAAAACAGAGAGGAAATGCTTTAGGATTTTGGTCTGGGCAAAAATTATTAGGATATGACCCAAAAGCATAGGCAATAAAAGCAAAATGTTAGCTTCAGAACACTGAGGAAACAGTGAAGAGACAGCTTACAGAATGGGAGGAAATATTTGCAAACTTTTCATTTGATAAGGAATTAATATCCAGAAAATATAAGGAGCCTGAACAACTCAACAGCAGAAACCTAACAAGCTGATATAAAAGTAGGCAAATGACCTGAATAGACATTTCTCAAAAGAGGATATATAAATGGCCAAGTAGATGAAGGGATGCTCAATATCATCAATCATCAGAGATATGCACATCAAAACCACATTGAGATATCATCTCACCCCAGTTATAATGGCTATTTTCTGATAAGGATATGTAGAAAAGGAATATATACAGTTGATGGGAATGTAAATTAGTTTACACGTTATGGAAAAATAATGCAATTTCCTCAAAAATTAGAAATAAAATTACCACTCTATCAATTCCACTACAATATACGTGTCTGAAGAAAATTAAATCATTGTTGAGAAAAACATCTGCACTTGCATGTTTATTGTAGCAGTATTCTCAATAACTAAAATAGGCAATCAACTAGGTGTCTATGGACAGATGAATGAAAGAAGAAAGGGTGTTATACATCCATGAAATACTATTAGGTCATTAAAATAATGAATTCTATCATTTGAAGAAACAAGGATGGAACTGGAGGACATTATGTAAAGTATGTCAAGCAAAAAGAGACAATTGCATGTTCTCATAGAACCTAGAGAATAGAATAGTGATGACCAGAGACTGGGAAGGATGTGGGAGCTGTTGAAAAATGAGGAATGAAGAGAGGATGATTAATGAGTTCTGAGGTACAGATTTTAAAGGAAGAATAATTTCTACTGCTCCCTGATACAGTAGGATAATTATGGTTGACAACAATTAAGTGAATATTTCTAAAGAGCTAGTAGAGAGGATTCTGAATGTTCCTAACACATGGAAATGGTAAATATCTGAGAAGATAGATATGCCAACAACGTTGATCTGATGAGCACACATTATATACATGTAATGAAATGTCATACTGCACTCTAGTATTTCTACATATTCGTTTTTAAAAGTCAAACATTAAAAAAAAACCCTAATGGCATTGAGAAAAACACTAGATCAAACTAGATCAAACTTCTCCATGTGAAATGAGAAAACAAATTTGTAGATGCATAAAAATATGGTATAAAATTACCTTCATATTATGGGTATAAGGTTTATGTGAAGCATAAAAGAATTTTGTATTTAGACTAGGGTCCTATCCCCGATACCTGACAGCATATATGTAGACATTCAAAATAATTCTGAAATACTGAGATATCATCTCACCCCAGTTATGATGGCTATTATCAAAAATACAAAAATAAAGAATTCTGATAAGGATATGGAGAAAAGGAAATTCTCATATACAGTTGATGGGAATGTAAATTAGTATGCACATCATAGGAAAATAATGCAAATTCCTCAAAAACTAGGAATAAAATTATCAAGTGCTCTATCAATTCCACTACAAGATATGTATTTGAAGAAAATTAAACCACTATATTAGAAAAACATCTGCACTTGCATATTTATTGCAGCTGTATTCTCAATAATTCACTAAGATAGGTGACAAGCATTTTAGATAAGGCATACTCAACCTATGGTTATTTCATGTTGTCTGAAATCTATGGAGTTAATTATCCAAATCAAATATTCCTGAATAAATGTGAAATCAGTTTTTAAAAGTTAATTAACCTCTTAAAATTTAATTAAATTATTTAATTAAATCAAATGTACTCTGCCATTTATAACCTAGTTTATTTAATTTCCAAATCCTGATAAACCGTGAGGGGAAGATTAAAAATTGGTAAATAAACAAAATTATCAAAAGGCATAGATTGAAATGAAAACTATATTTGGAAAGAAAAATGGAATCTTAAGGCAACCATGGTGATGTTTTATTAGACTATATAGCGATAGCTGCCAGACTTTATTATGAACAAATGCATGTGGGTGGGTGTGTATGGAGCTATTCCTTTTAAATAAAACAGCAGTGTAATCCCCAGACCCAAAGCAAACCCCTGTAAAGCACAGGTATGATGTGAAGCTCAAGTGAAAATTATCCTCCATATATGCAAAATAGGCCAGGCTATTCACATGCATTTCTGACCTGGAGTTAAAGAGGACTATTTTGCTTTAAAGGGAACAGACAAGAAATATTTCCAAACCAAAATCTGTAAATATAAAGAACTAAGAAAAATATCTAGAGTGGTGTTATTTTCACAGTGATGTCACTCCTATCCTTAGAGTAGCTGTGCTGAAATCACTAGGCTACGATCAGCAATAAAAAGCTGTTTTATAATTTTGAAAGATTTTCTTCATTTTCCCACCAACACCTCATGTTTTTGATATTATTTGAGGACTGTCTTTCTGATTTTATTAACATCTTTTAAGTGCAGTCTTCTTGTAAAAAAAATGATTCCTAATTTTCTCCATCAATTATAATCTTTCAGTGATTCTAATCTAGTCTAATTTCCCTATGCATATTATAAGTTTTCATTGTCTCCTTTCTCTGCTTCCTGTGTCATGTTCTGAGCTTCTTTCCTCTGCCACACTCTTTTGCTGTGATGTTCTCCCTCACTTTGGATCAAGAACAGTGAAGCCACTCTCCATGGACTGAGACCTCTGAAACCGGGCTCACATTAACAGTTTGCCTTGACTTGCAAAGGAAATTTGGACTTAGACTTTTGAATAGTGGCAAAACTATTTTAGGACTACAGGGGACTCTTGAAAATGGACTAAATGTATTTTTCACTTTTGGGGGACAGGAGAGAAAAGTTATGGTTTAAATATTTAGTTTTGCCCAAAAGCTCATGTGTGAGACAATACAAGAATGTTCAGAGGTGAAAATATTGGGTTTTGAGAGCCTTAACTTAATCAGTGCATTGATCCACTTTAATGGATTAACTGGGTGGTAACTGTAGTCAGATAGAGTGTAGTTGGAGGAGATGGGTTGGTCATTGGAAACATGCCTTTGGGGAATGTATTTGTCTGTGGTGAGGGGGGGCTCTCTCTTTGCTTCCTGGTGTCATGTCCTGATTTGCTTTCCACTGCAATGCTCCTCTGCCTGTGTTGTTCAGCCTCATTTTGGGCCCAGAGCAATGGAGCCAGCAATTCTGAGACCTCTGAAACCATGAGCCCCAAATAAACTTTTTCACCTCTAAAATTTTTCTTTTCAGTTCTTTTGGTCATATCAGTAGAAAAGCTGACTAAAACAAATATATATATATTATTCTGATTCATGTGAAAGCACTGACATAGCAATGCATTTTGACATAGCAATGGCAATTTCATAGGGTTCCATTCCAACAATGCCTGAGGTGTAGACTCTGAAATACTCTGCCTAGTTGCACCTTGTGAAGGATTTGCTGCCTTCATTGCTGACAGTGCTATAAACACTTAACTGAGAGCCCGTTCCCCAAGATCACACAGTTCCTAGATCCATGACTGATGCAAGAAGATAATCTGCTGGCCATCTACTACTCCCAATGAGGGGCAATGGTAAAAGGTACTTCCAGTTCCAGAGATTTTGATGAATTCAGCAGATGCTGTTGTCAGATCTGCATCATGGCTTGACTCCAATCTGCCAGTTCTGCCTCCTTTCCTTCTTTTATACAGTGTCTTCCTAAGGGCACTCATGAATAAATATCTTGTATTCTTGTCTCCCAGAGAACTAATACTTCAACAATGCAATTTAATGTGATGACACACCAAACTCTATTACATATAAGTACCTAGAATTGTGTCTGAGTAATGTAATGATGCCAAGTGACAGCTGAGAAATCATTATCAGGAGTCAACCCTCATGGGTCAATGTTGCTTCAACATGACTGTGCACATTTATTATTGCAATAGCAATTTATTAATAATCTATTAATAATATACATTGTGTTATTATTGGCTATGGTTTTCCATTTGTTTTATTAGTGCATTTTAGTTGTGCAGAATGGTGTGATTTGTTACTGCATGCCAATACGTGCATACAATATAACTGCATTAATTCAGTTGACATCATTCCCCAGTATGTCCACTTTCCCTTCTGTCCTCCATCCCCCCACCATTCCTTTACTCTACTCTCTTGATCTCCCTTCAATTTTCATGAGCTCCTTCCCACCTTTCTTTTATTTTTTTCTCTCTCTCTCTAGTTTCCACAGGAGACAAAATATGTGACTATTGACTTTTTTGAGTTTGGCTTGTTTTGCTTAACATAATATTCTCAAATTCCATGCATTTTCCTGCAAATGGTACAAATTTGTTTTTCTTTGTGGCTGAATAAAAATCCTATTAATAAATAAATAAGTAAGTAAATAAATAAATAAATAAATAGTCATTGCACCAAACATGCAGGAAAAGGGTTGATTTCAAGCCTTATAACCATTGCCTTAGTCTTAATTATACAAGACCCAATCATTACTTCAATAGAAAAGAAATGGATAGAAAATACTTTGTTTAAAAGGGACTTTGTCGGGCCTATTACTCAAAAGAATAAAAAACTCTACAAAGCTACAAGCTGCAGATGGTTTCCTGGTATCTTCCAATAGGAGCGCCAGGTTTTTGTTGTTATTGCAGTTTTTCCACTTGAGAAAGACAAAAGAGCAAAGGACAGCAAGGATGTCTGTTTCCAACTCCAGGGTAAATGAGGGATTGGCTCATTCTGCTGAGAGTGCACCAAAGAGAAGAAAACCCATTACTGCATGGGGGTGAAGAATCCAGGGAGAGGCCAGATTGCCAAAAGTGTGGATCTCACAGTTCTGAAAGCAGGCAGGAGACAGGGTCCCCCACAGCTTAGGACAGAAGGACTCCTTCCCTGCTCTGCACTGATCACGAGCAAGGTTGAGGACACTTAACAGGCTGGACTTCGTGGGAATTCTCAGCTTTCCAGATGCTGTTTAATGCTGCCAGGTTGCATTATGTTAATTAAACCTCTTCCTGCAATGTGGTTATTCCAGGAGAAATCTGCCAGTGTCCAGCAAAGTGTGTATGCCCAGAAAGAAAGGACAGGGACTCTGCCGAACAATGAGGGGAAACCCAAACAGCAGGAGTTGGCATTCGTTTTTGCTTTTTTTTTTTTGTTTGTTTGTTTTTTCCAAGTGTACTCAAAACTAGAATCAGTGGTTTCTGTACTTTCAAATGAAACAGAAAGCACAATTCCTGTAAAAACTCTGGGAGTAGTGGTTACCTTGGAGCCAAACTTACTAATTAGAATTGTTTCAAATGACCCTGGGTCTCCTGCCAAGGACACCAGTGAAGAGAGTAGTGTAGCTGAGTGCTTTTCTTTGCAGGGTTATTCTGCTCCCCTTACCCCTTTAGTGGTGTTTCACAGAGAAGGTTCACACTAGCATTGAGAGAAACAATAAGACCTGGAAAATTTTGTTTAAGAAGATCCCATTTTTATAAAATAATGACAAAAAAAAAATACTTCTTTGTGTGACTCAGAGAGATGGTGATAATGATGAATGGGGTGGGGGGAGAACACAATCCATAATAGATTGGCTCATTTTAGGAATTATATAAGGCTAGAGGAAAACAAAGTAGTGAACAACATGAGTTATGATATTGGGTCAGAGGTGATATGGGAAAGGGAGGGAAGAGAAAAGATAATACAAGGAAAAAAATAAAACAAACCAAGAGTTATTTTTTAAAAGCTATCAAGAAAATTGTTCAACTCAAATTCTGTCTATGAGACTGAGGGTGTAGCTCAGTGGTAGAACATATACACCTACAAGGTCCTGGGTGCAATCCTCAGCCACAAGAAAAACACAAATCTTTATTTAAATACTACTGTGTGTGCATTAATGAAAAATTTTACAAGAAATTTAAGTGCCTCATATAGTCTGACTCATTGATTCTTAAAGGAATGAAATTATTTCTATGATCCTTCATGTTAATATTTGAACAAGTAAGTATCTCAACAACCATTTATAGCTAAGATGTAATTATTTGAGCCAACTAAATGTTAGACATTATTCAAAATGTGGGACCCAACAGCTTCCTGCCAACTTCCTCCTTCATTAGAGCAGTAGACTCATATTCTGCATCATGGGTTGAGGACCAGAGGCCTTTCCTGGTAGAATCAACTCTAATAACAACTGACTATTCTGGAGATGAAGGACACTTTTCTGGAACAACAGAAGGAAGGTAGTGTTTATATATCCTTAGTGCAAATATGAAAGATAAAAAGTTTTGTAACAATGCACACAGACACACTCCTATATAGACAAAATTTTCTAAAAAAACATAATAAATTTTTATGAGGTATTATTTGATTTCTATAACCTTTCATTTTCTTCATGAATGGAATGTGTTTTCTTTTGGTTGAGGTAAAGTATGATCTATTCTTCACAGCAATTTAAAAATCACAGAGAAAATCATTTTCCTCAAATGTGAACCCGCCTTGTTTTTGTTTCTGTTTTGTTTTGTTTTCCCTAAACTTTGGTATGCAGCTGAAGGTGCAATCTGGCTCTTGGCTGTGCCATAAAAAAAGTTAGCTTGAGGTTAGGAACCCAATCCGATTGTCCTTTCACTGGTAGAACTCCTAATGAGATCAATCAGAGCTTTTCTACTGACCTAAAGGGAGTGAAAATGTGTCCTGGTGCTGGAGATGTACGCAAACACAGCAGCTGTTTGGTCTTCATTGATTACTCAAACCCAGTGAGGAGCATTTGAGTTTCTCTAACTCCCACTGGGATGATGACCTTAAATTCAGGCTGCAGAATATAAAGAAGAGAGGCCTTTTTGGAAAAATTCTGGGTCCTTTATACTGGTTTCCACAGATACATTTTGAATTCTCCTGTGTTCTTCCAAAGCTATGACAAAAATTAAATTCAAATGCTCCTCTGAGTGTAGTGGGATAAGAGTACAGGAAATGGCTGGGCTGATGGGAGGCAGCGAGCAGGGAACAATGAGCATTTGAGCAGAGGAGAAATTACAATGTGATAGAAAATAACTTTCCAATGGATATGTTTTTTTTTGCCCATAGGTTCCATTATTGCTATGATTAATACAATAAAAATTACAAAATAACCTAGTGAATTACATTTTATATTTTATTCTCTAATGCATTTTAGGTATTCTCCAAGGCAACAAAGTAAGCCTACAAAATTTTGGATTTCTTCCTACAGTATGCCTTTTCAAAACAAATATAATATCTGAATTATTGCTTGAATCATGTGCCTTTGGTGATGTGGAAGCATAACTGGGAAAAAGTAGATTCGAAAGTATTCCAGGACTAAACTCTTGCTTTCCAATTATGGTATGCTTAATTAACTAATTTTGTTGATGATACTTTTTTCTCTGTGCATTATAGAAATTATTTTTATTGACAGCATTTTTTTGTTATTTTTCTCTAAGATTTAATATTTGCTCAAAAAGGCACACTTGAATTTATATTTTTGAAGGTTAAGTGATTTGTGGAGTCTTTTTGTTAATTGTGAAAATACCAAACATGAAATATACTTATTATTATTTATAGGGGCATTGCTGTTCAGCAGATCTGTAGAATACGTTCATCCCACATAACTGGAGTTTTAGACTAGTCCATAGCAACTCCCGTTCCCCCTCTTTCTAACCCCTGGTGCCACCATTCTACTCTCTGACTTCATGGGTTTGGCTACTCTAGATACCTCATGTAAATGGAATCATGCAGTGTTTGTCCTTCTGTGACTGGTTTATTTTGCTTATCATGAGATAATTAAGGTTCATCCTGGCTGTTGCATGTTGAAGGGTTTTCTTCATTTTAAAGGCTGAATTATTGACAAAGAATTAATGATAGAAAAACAGTAAAAATAACCAATTTTGATTATTAAGAAGTTAAGAATGCTACAAAGATTAATTCAAGGGCAAGAAACATACTCAGCCTTGGAAAACATAGAACTATATACTAGACCAAGTAATCCAAGAGATCAAAGACTGAATATTTCTGTTCCTTTGCAGCAGGTTTATCAATCAGCTTTGATTTTTTTTTTTGTTACATTTTGTGTGTGCCCTGCCTGAGTCCATGATGATAGTTTATTCCACAATTAACTATTCAGTCAATGACCCTTATTCTTGTTATTTTCATCAGAAGCTACAAGAAGTCTCAAAACAACAGTTTTTTCTTTGTACTTTCATTCTTGAACTCACCTGGTTGCAAAAATGGCACCCCCAAAATCCACATTGAATTTGAAATTAAAAACCTCAATCTGAAATTTTAATTTGCTCTCTTACTCAATTGTGCACTTACTATCGATAGGACTTGGGAATTCGGAGCTACTATTTCGGAGGTTTTTTTGTTTGTGTTTTTAATCATGCATCTATTAACACACTGTTCTCACAGATTTTCACTATTTTATTACTTTATTTTTTGAGACAAGATATCTTAATGTATTGACCCCGCTAACCCAGAACTCCATCTTTCTGTCTGAGCTTCCTGAGTATCAGGGACTAGAGGTGCTACAGAGACTGACTTTCTATAAATTTTAACTAACAGCTCGTGACACACTACAATGTGAATAAATATCAAACATCTTAAGTAAAAGAAGGCAGACACAAAGAATTCATACTGTATGATACAGCTTATAGGAAATTCAAGAACAGGCAAAGCTGATCCATGGTAAGGAATGTCAGAAGAGTAGTTGTTGGGAGTTGGGTGGGAAGTAGGTAGGGAATTAAGAATTGACTGGGAAGGCAATGGATGTTAAATGCCTTGGTCTTGTGCTGTGCATATGGCTGTATAAGTTAAAAATCATCCCATGCTTTATTGCTCTGCACATTTTCTTAGCATGAATTCTATCTCAATAAGATACTGTATGGTTGTGCAAAAGGGAGAGGTAAATGTAGAATAGCTGAGAATAACTTGAAGAAAGGTCCATGTTTCCTACATGTGAAGAGAGTACTGGACATCAAAAATATAATTCCAGGTCTTAGCATGCCTCCGCCTTGGAAAACATAGAACTATATACTAGACCATGTAATCCAAGAGATCAAATATCTTCTCTAAGTCAGATTTTTTTGTTGACTAAAATAGGTAAAGTCCTCCTACATTGTTTTCATGACTCCTCAAAATCCCAAATTACTTTGCAAGTTATACTAGGGGTTCATCAAATAAATAAACAAAATCTCTTTTTAAAATAATCCCTATCTGAAATATATAAGAGAATAGTTTACAAATAATTTCAAATTTCAAATTTCATTCAAAGTCTCTGAAGTATATTGGTGTGTGCTGTTTGCATTTACAATATGATGCAAATATTATATGTAAATGATTTTATGTTATTTTGTCTTCTAATTCCAAAAGCTCTCAATCCCTGCTCCTCTCTTCAAACACACACATACAGAGTTCTGCTAGAAAAGTACACTTTTGAAGAAAGGGCACACTGAATGCAAGTACTTGTAAAGATGTGGTTCTAAAATAGAATATAATTATTCATTAATAATCACAGAAAATGAATCTGAGGCATCCAGTTCATCTCCATGCCATTTCAAGACTTTTCTCTCCATTAAGATACTCATATAGTAATATAAACAAGGGATATTGCATTTTATTAGTTCACATTTTAATATGACATTTATATTTCATTTTCTATTTCACTAGCTGTCATGTATATTCCTATTGTTTTCATATTCCTCCTTTTTCCAATAGTGTTTTTCTTAATAAGTTTTTTTTATAAAGTCAATTCTAAAATGTTTTGATGTTTTATATAATCAATTTTCCACAGTTCTGTAATGATTTCTTCATAATATCCTATGGTTGGTTTTATTGCCTTTGTTTTCATTTATAAAACTATTATCAGAATTGAAAATATAAATGCAAGCATAGGGCTTTCCATATCACTGCAAAGATTTAAATTCAGAATTTTTGCAGAGCCACATGTGAAAACATGATAATATAGAGTCAAAGGATGGTGACTTTCTGATGGAGTATTGCTTTTATAAAGCAAACTTAGTACTGGTTTTTTAAAGGACATTCACAACCATGTTCCTGATTAATAAGAAGATTATTTATAAAGTCTCCCAGTATCATCATTGTCCACTATAATTAGTCAGTACACCTATATGTCTAATAATAGTCTTAAAACTATCAAAAAATATTAAGAAGAAACAAATCCACATATTACCCTAGTATTTGGGACAATTTTTAGTTGTTTCTTTTACTAAAAGATAATAAATACAAATGAGTCATGTACACGTTAAGTTATGCTGAGGGCCATTGCTAAATAAGAATGACGCATGGCATGACCCAGGTCATTTGCAGTGTCATTGCATGTAAGGTGACCTTGCTCAAGGACCAAAGCGGATTGGGGTTTAGGGAGTTCCCAGTTAAGGGTTTAGGGCAGTTCCAGGTTTAAGGTGTACCCTGCTGGGAATAGGGCGTATCCTGCTGCCTCAGGCATGCCTGTTCCTTGAGTTCCCCTTGAGTTCTGGCGGGATTGAGAGAGTATTTGGGATTTCGCCCAGAACGTGAATTGGGCCCAGAACGTGATTTCGCCCAGAACGTGTTTGTAGAGTGCCGGTGTGAGTTCGGGAATAAAGAATTGCTGTTTGAATCTACAAGCTGTGTGGTGGCTCGTGATTGTGTGCCCAGCCAGACTGCGGCAAAGTTAAATTGATTTCCTGACTGATAGTCCATCACTAAAGGCACTCATACACAAAGACATATGCACACACACACACACACACACACACACAATGAGAATTTCAGACAAGAAAAGTTTGGAGCAAATTATAATGCAGAAAATAATATACTACAGGCAGAACTATTCCTAGAAATTATAAATATTCAGACTATGCATTTGGATATAAGACTCCAGGCCATTTGTTCTCAATTTCATTAACCTACTACCTCCTTTAATATAATGAATATTTCACAATGCCACCTTTACTCTCCTAATGTGAAATTCACAGGTATTATGATAAACCAATACATGTGTTAAAATATATATATAACATATAGACATATATGAAATGCCTAATTATAATATGAATAACAATAAACAATAAAATAATTTATAATACTATCTATACATTCAACATGTAAGTAATATGCATATTTAGACAACGCCACACTTGTAACCCTAATGAAATAGGTAGGTGCTTGCATCCGTAGGTATAAACACTATGAATGGTACAAATACATTGTATATTAATTCACCTTATATTATTGCCTCAAAACTAGAGAAATGATGCCAAGGGTGTTATAATTTTAATGAGCAACTCTTGGTAGGTTCTTAACAAAAAAAACGTACAAATCTTTCTTGAATTTACATGGCATTTTCATTTCTGGAAAAAATGTGCATGTACTAAAGCCAGATAGAAAAATGCTTCATTTTATTATTCTAACTTATTTATAAAAAGATCTTTCACTAACACGGTTGCTCAGTGGAGTTTTAGAAAGCTTTACAAAATAACCCAAAGGACCTCTAGGGGATCATACATCTAGTTTAGAACCACTGTTCTAAATAAATCACAATAGATTTGTTTTCTACTTTTTGTTTGTTTGTTTATTTTGTGTTGCTATTACTAAACACCTTAGACCAGGAAATTTATGAAGAAAATAAATTTATTTCTTATAATTCTGGAGACTGGGAAGTCCACAGTGGAGAAGTTATACCTCTGTGAGCCTTCTTGCTGCCAAATACTCTGCAGAGTTCCAATGTAGCTCAGGGTATCACAGTACCAGACAGGATAAGCTTGCTGAAGTCTCTTTTTCCATATAAGTCCACTAATGCAGTTAGGGAAATGCACCCTCATCACCTCATCTAATCACCTCCCAAAGGGCCTGCTTCCAAATGCAATTGACATATGGCTTTGGGTATTAACTTCCCATTGTAGGAAATTGTGGATATAGATTTATACCATAGCAGTTGCTATAGCCAAAGCATTGCTTTAAACAACAACAATTAAGTTAAATTGTTATAAAAGAGAATACCTATACTTTCCTGTTTCTCTTGTTTTGGGTTTTAAAGCCTTGAGTATAATGGAGAGATGATTCTACATGCATATTCCACTTTCTTTGACTTCATCCAAATCAGTGCTTGCTATCACTAGGTACAAATCATGTCTTATCTTTTGATTTCTTTTTTCCCCCAGAGGACAACTAACCATGTAAGAAGCTTATAGGTTTTTTTTTTTTTAATCATAAACATGTACCTAGAGATACTCTTTCCCATTAACTCTGTGTCTTCAATAACAAGAGCTAAAACTGTAGACCACTGTCCCAAGTTTTGCTCTAGGCAGTATTATAGATATTCATGCACAGAATTCCCACAACCCTCTGAGGAAAGTGTCATCACACACTCTTGTTATAGTTAAGGAAAATGAAGAGTAGCCTAATGTTACACAGTGGTAAAGTAAGATGGAGAACCCAGAAGTCTGGTAGCCTGGCAATCCAGTGCCAGAGTCCATGTGCTGACCTTCTTATGATACCCCATAGCAACCCTTTCTACTACATGTGGAGGAAGGAGAGAAAAGAGAGTTTTGAACTGCTTATTTGTCTTAAAGCTTCAGGGTTTGGCTGTGATTTTCTTTAAACATCATCTCTATAAGTTTCCTTCTCTTATTACTACTGCTGTTCTAAAATAATACCCAGTACTCCTGGTACTTGGTCCCTGGAAATTACCCTGAGTTTGTTGATCTGATTGATGGCTCTGATTCTAGTCATATGAAGCCTTCTAGAATGTGCATTGTCAGACTGTGTTTCAACTTATAAATCTTAGCCCTCCACTGTTATGTCCTTAATTAAATTGTTCAATGAACATTTTTATTCCCCAATGAGCTCTAGCGCAGTAAATTTATAGGTATTTTGGTAATCCAGAAATATCATGGGTCAAAAATAAATTCTATGATATTGCATTTGTCTTAGCACTTTATATCTATCTCCTAGTGCAGTGCCCGAAACCTAACAAGTAGTCAATAATGTTTCTGTTACGGGTAAATGAAAAAGGGAATGAATGAGTTATATATAAGATTTGATAAAATAATGTGGTTTGAATTTCCTCATCCTGATACTATTGCCCGGAATACTCTCTTCTAGTTCAAGTTCCTTTTACCTTTTATCGCTGTTAGGTTTGCAAGGCAGTCAACTGTCTGTGGTCTCTTCCAGACATGATACAACTCATGATGCCCCATAGCAACTTAAATTAAGTACAGCATCAAATTTGTATGGAAATCATCCCTTTCTAATTCCAAAGTCTTTTTCATTATATTGAATCACCACTTACTACATATTTGCAATGAAAATCAAACTACTTAATAATAATCTTGCATTTTAAACATAGTTTTGCCACTGCAACAAAGTTTTGTATTTAGAGGACAAGTTGCTCTCCAAGTTTTTTTATATATATATATATATATATATATATATATATATATATATATGTGTGTGTGTGTGTGTGTGTATTTAAGGAACAACATTGTCAGCTCAGTGCATCAATCAGTTTTGTGTTCCCATAACAGACTATCACTAGCTGTGAAATTTATAACAAACAAAAACTTATTCAGCTCATGATTGTGGAAGTTGCAGTTTCAAGATAGAAGGGCCATATCTGTGGAGGGCCTCCTGGTTATATTATCATATGGCAGAAAGCATCACATAAGAAGAGATAGCCAAAGGGACAATGCTTGCTTTTATAACAAACCAATTTCCAAAATAATGACATTAATCTATTCATAAGGGCAAAGCTTCCTGACATAGTCACCTCTTAAAGGAACTAGGGACATTGTTGCATTGAGAATTAAGTTTCTAACACATGAACTTTGTGGAAAACATTCAATCCATAGCATTTAGTATTTAAAAATCATTTCCTTCATGTATATAATTTTTTCCCCTTTGGTACCAGCGATTGAACTCAGGGGCACTCAACCACTGAGATATATCCCCAGCCCTATTTTGTATTTTATTTAGGGACAGTGTCTCAGTGAGTTTCTTAGCACCTCACAATTGCTGAGGCCAGCTTGGAGCTCGCAATCATCCTGTCTTGGGATTACAGGTGTGAGCCACTGCGCCCCGCCTTTCATGTATATAATTTTTATATGTCAACCACAATAGAAAGCATTTAAGAGTTTGTAAAATATAAATTTCATTATTAAATGCCATGCATATGTAAATATTTAGCTTTTTTACTTGTTCTACTTAGTTATACATGACAGCAGAATGCATTTTTGACATATCATACATAAATGGAGCATAACTTCTCATTCTTCTGGTTGTACATGATATAGAATCATCTGGATCATGTAATCATATATGTACAGAGGGTATATATGTCCAATTCATTCTGCTATCATTCTGACTCTCATACCCCTCCCTTCCCTTCATTCCCCTCTGCCTAATCCAAAATACCTCTATTTTCCCTAGCCCCACCCCCTACACCCGTATTATAAATTAGCATCCACATATCAAAGAAAACATTTGGCTTTGGGTTTGGGGGGATTGGCTTATTTTGCTTAGCATGATATTCTCCAGCTCTATCCATTCACCTGCAAATGCCATAATTTCATTCTTCTTTAAGGCTGAGTAATATTCCATTGTATATATGTTGTAAGGAAAATAAAAGGAGACACAGAGAAGATGCAGAGGCAGGAAAAGAATTGGCTCCTTGTCCAAGCAGCCCTATTTAATTATACCAATAGGTTACATTAGGTCATTAGTACTACAACTATATTATTGTTGTATCAGTAAGGTACCTTATTCTGCAATTGCATTCCACAGTTATAATCTGCAATGTCAGGAATTTTGTGCAGCTCTAAGAAGGTCCATTGTCTAAAGTTACTGTTATGCTTGCAGATCCAGAAGCATCAGAGCTTGGTGAAACATTGCGGTTACCTAGAAAGCAAGAGTTCCTTTACTCCCAGAAGCTATGCCTGCAATCAAGGTCCAGGCTGAATGAGGCTCTAGCATAGAGGCTTCTCAAGCAGGGCATTGCCACACCAGCTAGATATTACACATATATTTAGTTATTTTATTAGATCTTAGGAGAGATTGTAGGGAATTCTAAGGGTGGGAAACAGAGTACCTGTTACGCCGTGGGAGTTTAAGGTCTGGTACTGTGATGCTTTCACTTTTCTTGCTAAGGATTGCGATGGCTATTCTGGGTTTCTTATTTTTTCAAATGAATTTCATTATTTCTTTTTCTAGTTCAATGAAGAATATCAATGGTATTTTAACAAGAATGTCATTAAATCTGTATAACACTTTCAGTAGTATGGCCATTTTGATGATGTTAATTCTGCCTATTAAAGAGCATTGGAGATCTTTCCATTTTCTAGGTCTTCTTCAATTTATTTATTTAGTGTTCTGTAGTTTTCATTGTAGAGGTCTTTCACCTCTTTTGTTAGATTGAGTCCCAAGTTTTTTGTTGTTGTTTGTTTGTTTGTTTTAGGCTGTTGTGAATGGGGTAGTTTTCCCATTTCACAAAATACAGCACTCCTTCATGTTCAAAACAGTAGAAAAACTAGGAATAGTAGGCACATACTTAAACATTGTAAAAGCTATCTATGCTAAACCCCAGGCAAACATCATTCTAAATGGATTCTAATTGAAAGCACGCCCTCTAAAACCCAGAACAAGACAAAGATATCCTCTATCACCACTTCTATTCAACAGAGTACTGGAAACTCTAGGCAGAGCAATTAGACAGATGAAGAAATTAAGGGGATACAAATAGAAAAAGAAGAACTGAAACTATCACTATTTGCTGATGTCATGAATCTATGTTTGGAAGATCAAAAAAATTCCACAAGAAAACTTCTAGAACTAATAAATGAATTCAGCAAAGTAGCATGATATAAAATCAACACCTATAACTCTAATGTGTTCCTATACATCAGTAGCATGATATAAAATCAACACCTATAACTTGAATGTGTTCCTATACATCAGTGATAAATACACTGAAAGAAAAATTAAGAAGATTTACCTATTGATACTATGATATAACAGTGTAAGAATATGTGCTATGGAGCTGCTACACAGTGTGCCCCAGATATTTTGTCAGAAATCATAAACTTTTGAAATGATAAGCCAATTCTAATATAAAATTATATATAAGCCAGTAAAATAAAAGATAATTATATATATTAATTATCAAAAACAATTTGTTGAAAACCATAACATAAATCTAGAAGAACAATATTTTACAATCTGTTTTTCAGTGTATGCATAAATTGGAGCACATCTCTTAGTTAAACCCTAATAGTCTTTTCTCCAGTTTCAGTCACAACATTTAGTCTTTTCAAAAAGAAAATCATATTTTATAAGAAAAGGTAATATCTCAAACAAATTATAAACATCAATAAAAACTCCCACCTATGAAGACACCCTAAGTTAATGCTGTGGAAATAATTAATGGAAGGAAAATGAACAATAATCTCCAATATGGTAATGAAAAAAAAAGATTCTCATCCGAGGAAATAAAGTAAAACTCAAAATTGACTCTGGTATAGGGAGTCTTAGAATGGCATTTGAAACAAGGGACACAAATGCTTAAAACCTTAGATAGATACACAAAAGAATTTAAAATGGAAAAAAATAGATAATAAGTGTAAGAATGTTAGATATTTGCAGGAATACCTTTAGAAAGAAAATTAAAATAATAGAAACATTTCATTGTATGATTGTGGACCATGCTGGGTTATAGCTCTCACTTTTGTCAAACTCAGAATTACAGCATACAATATTCATTGAGAGCTGTGTTCTGGCAGGCGGACTTGGAAAGAATGTTAACTAATGATGCTTACTAAAATTCTTCCAGAACTGCCTTGTCATTTTATAAGCCATTTTTCCTTTATTATTGTTATCTTAAAGCACTTACATTTGTTCTCCTTCAAATTTGTTTTTTCTCCTTACTTCCAAAAATCTTCCCTGATCCAAAAAGCCTCTATTCATAGTCACTTCTTCAATTAAAATGGAATGGATAGGCACTGCTGTGTCCACAGAAAGGCTTTCAGGCTCTTGTCACATCCCTCAAGGCTCGCAGATGTATTTTCCATTACTTGAAAAAAATATTTTCTTATAAAACTTCTGGGTTAACCAATTCCTAGTCATTTAATAAAATTATTTTATTAATAGATGGTCAAAAAACTGAATCACTCTGTGCCGAATAGAAGGTACAGTGTCAATATACTTCAGTCTCCTAATATTCAATAAAATTTATTTTATAACTATTTTTAAGTAATTTGGGGAGAACTTTAGACTTTGGCTACCTAACCAGGAAGGAGAACCTTACACATTTTTAATTTTTTTTTCTAAATTAGAGATATCTGGGGTTTTTTGAACTGCAAAAGAAGTATTGGATTAGTATAGGAGGAATGTCCTGGGTACAGCATTCTATCTGGAAAATCAGAAATATTCTCTTCTTAGTTTTTTTTTTTTTATTTTAACTTTAGAATTAAAAAATACAAAGTTTTTGAAATGATAATATTAAGCAGTGAAATGATTGAAAACATGGAGTAGCAACCACACTAGACCAATGAACTTGCCAGAACTACCTAACATCTCTGTGTATCAGGTGATTCATAAAATGATAAAACTGACAATTTCCATATTGGAGTGCTGCAGAGAGAATTAATTATACATAATTCATATGTATGTGTGTTATGTTCAAGGTCTGATATATAATGCATGCTTTATAAACACTGCCATTAAGATCCTGAGAATGATTCTCCAACCCAGAAATAAAACTTCAACACTATTAAAATATGACAAATTGAAACGTATTTATAGTAGTTCTTCAGTGTTTGTGGATGATTGATTTTAGGACTGTGGGGATACCAAAATTCAAGGGTGTGCTAAAGTCCCTTGAATAAAATGATATAGTTAAAAGAAGCATACATTGTCTCTTATGCTTCAAATTTTCTCTAGACTACTTATAAAACCTGATACCATGTAAATTTATTATTAGGAATGTAGACACTCATTATGCTATATTTTTTAGATAATTATTACATGAAAAAATAGTGTGCATATGGCCAGTACAAATGTAATTATTTTTTCTCCAAATGTTTTGGATTTGCTCTTGGTTCAAGCTGTAAATGTAGAACCCATGGACATGAGCCAAGTATAAGTTTGTATTTTGGATGGAGAGATGGATAGATAGATACAGAGATACAAAATGAAGCCTTTTAAAAAGATTTTCTATCAAGATTACAAGACATGAGGCACATATGTGTACTTTTTTTTAATATAACAAATATCTCCCACTATTTTCTTCTTTTTTTTTTTCTTTCTAGACTGGACAATCTGAGGACATATCTCAGCTTTATGAAATAGGGGTCACCATGGGGAGAGCCATGCTGGAATTTATCTGTAAAGATGGCCCCATCTAGCCAAGGGCAGAGTTCCTATGTCCAGAACTGATTTCCCCAGAGTGGGCTGACTGGATATGAAGTTTCACTGAAATTCACACCCAGTAGCAAAGGGCAGGGAGGGTCACCATTAACCACAATGTGTTCAATTCTTCAGGTGAGCTCTTTATAGAGACAGCTATATTTAACCTGGATGCTCTTTCTGCAACCACCAGGGATTCATATTAGTTGAAAATAGAAACCAGGGAGCTCTTGGATATAACTTAATAACTGAAGGAATTTCATATTTCTCTGTGTTGTTTGCTTAGATAGTCACCATTGGGAAAGGATTGCCCATGGGATTCAAGAAGCAACTCCTAATCACCAAAGCACATTTAAAGGAATGCTTACTGCAATGAGAAATATAGAATCAAACCATGTTGCTGCTCCAAAGACCAATCTTCAGAAAAATTAGAAATAAATAAGTAAGACTATTTTTCCATTTAATTATTCAATGAAATTTTTGAATGCCATTTTTCCAAATCTAGCAATTTTATTTATTTTAATAGAAAAAAGTATTACATTTATATTTGTTCTATTTACAATTTATTTATATATTTGTTTTGCTTTTATTTATTGGTGCAGGATGATTACATTTGTGGATCTAGTGCATTCGATGCTTTGCTAAGTATACATATTCTTATTTAAAACCTGTAACAAATAAGTATACTGTAGCTTCTGAGTTTACAGAAAAGGAAACTGAAGATTTGCAAGTAATGTCCAATGCAAAGCCAACTACGAACCAAAAATTTAAACTTGATCCTGTTCTACTCCAAAATGACACTCTTCATTTTACACTATGCAGCTATTGTACCTGTCATGATTATTTTTTCTGAATCATATTTTGTTTTGTTTTAAAAACTGCTTGTTTTGAGAGTGGTCAACCAGGTTACGTGTTTATTTACCTTTCCTCTAAGTAACTCGGCCATTAAACTTTTTTTATTTTTCTGCTACATTTCGTCAGAGTATCATTTTTCCTTTTCATACTCTGGATTATGAGAGGGTATCCCTTAAGCAAGGATTCTGACTGAATCCTGAGTACAGAGACTTAGAAAGCCAGATTTGTGGCTATCAAGTGCCGATTGTGGTTTCCAAATAACTTTCTAGGTCCTTTGGGGAAATCCATATTGGAATATTTTCTCCATCTTTTATTCCATGAAAATTAAGGTTTTTATGTCTTTAAGTCATTTTAGCAAAAGGTCAGAAAGCTATACAAAGGGCCATTTTCAATAAGAAGTTTCTGTGCCCAAAGGGCTGCCTCTCGTCAAAAGAAACTTCCATGAAGCTGTGGCTAAATATGCTACTTTCACAGTTTCACAATGTTTGCAACAAGACCTTGTTCCCACTTATCAATCCTGAGGCATGACTACTCAAATAATAATAAAAACACAGTTCCTGGTTCTCTAAGTATTAAATGGAGGTTTTGCAAAGATTTTAAATACTATAAATAATATCAGTTTTCAAAACTATATGGTTTGAATACTATTAAAATGGAAAATGATATGATAGAAGGTAATCTATGAAATCTAAGAATCCCTGGGCGATATTTGTGAAATCTTGGACTAAAGGCCAAACAACATCCACAGAAACATGGATCTCACTCACTAAGAAAGAGTCATCAGTTTTCAAGTTTCTAGATGAACCACTAGTATAATTACTTTGAAAATAGGAGGTAGACTATTTGGGATTATTAAAATTAATCCTGTCTATGTCAATGAAGGCAGGGCCTCATCGTATTAGTCATTCCACCCCTAGCATCTTTTGTTATATAGGAATGATATCAGCACTAAAAGTATAGTAGCCATAGGCAGTATTTACCGCTTGATTTCAACATAGGATGAAAGACTGTCAGAAAGAAAGTAGACTGCAAACAAATAGCTCTTTTTCCAATTTGCCTACTAAAGTCTCTGGTGATATTCAATCCCAGCAGAGTGTGTTAGTAGTAGCTTTGCTAGCACTAATGCCCCATGTTTAAACCCCAGGAAAGATCTGTCTCTGTCAGACTGTGATTCTTCTCCTCAGTCTTCCAGCTTTTGGTCACTCCCTCATTCATCTTAATGTCACACTGAGTGCAGAGTACACATTGCAATGTTCTCAAATGCTCCACCCTAATAATCTTATATTAACTTTTAAGAAGAAAAAAAATGAACATTACAAACATTACATCAAGGCAAAGAGCATCAGTCATCTTAGAATCTCTCCCGTAAATACACGTCTAGATTCCTTAATAAGTTCAAGTCACTGGGTGTCATTAAGTAGCCTTTTACTTGAGAGGGGAGAAGGCTATAAAACAGATGGGTTAAGTAATTCACCATCCTCTCACATGAATGCCCTAGAAGTCTACCTCAATAATTCATTGTGTCAACTTACTACAGGTTCTCAGATAAGTGGCATTCACTCAGAATAGTAAAGAAAAATTCCAAATAATTTCATAGTTCATATAAATTATGTAGCTAGAACTAAAGGAAATTGTAAGACATTCAGCCTACACAGTGTTAGCTCAGTTCAGTGACATGATGAGACCAGGGTGCTCTTTTCATGTGTTAACCTACACAGAAATGAGAACTTTGAGACCAGGACAGTTCAGTGAAGCCTAGAAATGTGATCATCACTTTAAATACAGCACTAACAAGTCTAATATTTTGTAGAGTCATATTTAGAATTTAATTCAAACTTTTACAATTCACCATGTATAATGAATATGTTTTTATTTTAAAAATTCAAAAATATATATAGAACGGTTTCTGGACCCCAACAGCTAATTGATTTGGAAATAAGATTAGTATGCAAATAGCATCAACACAAAGCACAAGTTACATTCGAGAAATAAAGTATTATGCACAATAGGAGTAGAATTAGAAAAAGCTTATAGATAGTTGGGTAGATTATTAGCTATGCTATATGATGATTCAATTTTGAACATACAGACAAGAGAGAAAAAGATCAGAGAGTCTAAGTTCATCTTAATGCAACTATTTAGTGTGTTTCTACAAAAGAGCAAAGGGACATGTTTGGAACAGTATACACTATTTTCTACACTGATTACTATGTGCTAAGCATACTCCAAGAAAAAAACCAATTTAATTGAATACATACAACAGCAACATGAAGTTAAGATGTTGATATACTTCATCCTTTCAATGACAGAAATGTGTTGATCTGAACATCCTTACTCCATAAAACTTTCTTTTAAATATTAAGCACACTTACTTTTACATCTGTATAACAAGGAGAATGGTGGGAATGGTAAGGTCATTAAGAACATAAATGTTTCTGTTAACATTCATAGGAAATACTGAGTTTATATTTCGGTAATTCAGATTATAAGATCTGATATGAATATTCATGGAGTTGACTTAGAGGTTGAAGAAAACTCCAATTTAAATTTGGAAACCAGCTTAATAAAGTAGAGTTAGAACAAATAAGGTAAGATGCAAAACAAGATGAGAAGTGGGCAGATGACTGTCATTTCCTTGTAGTCTGTGATGCCCTGTTGGGACATGCTTTTGCACAGGCTCCTCTGCCTTTGATGCTCACTGTTGTGGCTAGCACACAGAAAGTTTTTTTCAAAATGTTTCCTGCACCTGCTAGAAGAAAATGTAGGCCCAATATTCCAGCATATTGGCTCAGCAACTGACTTCCTCAACAAGACTCCTAAGCATAAAAATTCAGTAAATGGGATGACATCAAACTAAAAAGCTTTTTCACAGCAAAGGAAACAATCAAAAGGACGAAGAGAGAGCGTACATAATGGTAGAAAATCTTTGCCATCTGCACTTCAGATAGGGCATAATCTCCAGGATATATAAAGAATTTTAAAAATTTAACACCAAAAATATCAAATGACCCAACCAATAAATGGGCAAGGGAATGAAACAGACACTTCTCAAAAGAGGAAATACAAATGTTCAACAAATATGTTGAAGTATTCTAGAAATTAGATAAATACAAATTAAAACTACACTGAGATTTCATCTTACTCCAGTCAGAATGATAATTATCAAGAATATAAGTAACAATAAATGTTGGCAAGAATGTGGGGGAAAGGGTACACTCGTACATTGTTGGTAGGACTGCAAATTGGTGCAACAACTCTGTAAAGCAGTATAAAGATTCCTCAAAAACTAGGAATGGAACCACCATTTGATCCAACTATCCCAATGCTCAGTATATATCCAAAGGATTTAAAATCATCATCCTACATTGACAGAACCACATAAATGTTCATAGCAGTGTAATTCACAATAACTAAGTTATAGAGCCAACCTAGGTGCCTTTCACAGATGAATGGGTACAGAGAATGTGGTATATATACACAGTGGAGTATTACTCAACTATAGAGTGGCGCAGTCCGGCTGGCTGCAGCAAAATAACCGGGGGGTGACTTGTGTACGTTGATACAGCAGGAGTAGGAGGCGTTTATTGTAGGACAGGAGCAGTATTTATACATTCCACACAGCTTATTAATTAGCATAAACTAGATACATTAGTCAACCAATAAGGAATCTCCACACTTAATGGCTCGCTTTTGTTACTTCTCAAACCATTCCCTCTGGCATTTTGCCAGGCACCATCCAGACTTGTTTACGAACTCTAACATTCCCCTGGCAAAATGCCAGGTGTTATTTTGACTTGTTTACAGACTCTAACAATAGAGAAGAATGATTTTATGACATTTGCTGGTAAGTGGATGGACATAGAGACTCTCATGCTAACTGAAATAAGCCAGTCCCAAAAAGTCAAAGGACAAATATTTTCTCTGATATATGAAAGCTAATCCAAAACAAGGAAAGGGGAGTTAAAAATAAAAGAATAGAAAAAATATCTAGAGTAGCAAAGGGGAATGAAGAAGGGAGGAGGCATGGTTAAAGGAAAGACAGTGGAATGAATCTGACCTGATATTCCTATGCACATATATGAAAATATCACAGTGAATCTCATCAGTGTGTACATCCACAAGACAATTAAAAAAGAAGACTATAGTAAATCACAGAACAATTAGTAGAGCAGAGGGAAGGGAACAGGGCATGGAAGGAAGGGAGGAAGGCAGAACTGGGGACCGATTTAGAACAATTTATATTCCATATATTATAATTATGTCAAAATGAATTCTATTGTCATGCATAACTAAAAAAAATGTAAGGAAATAAAATGTTTGGAAAACTGGATCTGAAAGAACTAACATTTTCTGCATCCATATAGTATGTGCTAACAAACTCTACCTCTTTGATTACACATTGCTTTATTTTCACTTTTTTTAGACATGAAGAACCTCACATACTCAATAGATAGAAAAACAAAGAGTCAACTTCAGATTTTTCAAATCCCAAATTGGTTTAAAGTTAACTGTGTCTAAGAGAAATATGTGTTTTGTCATTTGAGTTGCTATTAGGGTTGTCCAAGTTTCATTAAGGAGGCCTGAGGTTTATGTTTGAATGGATGAGAAGTCTTTACCTAACAGGAACTAATGAGTGGCCATTCTTACAATCCAATTGATCTTATCATGAAACAATACTTATGTGGAAGGAAAAAAGTAACAACATAGTGAATAAAGTTTATGTTTATTAATCCACTTAAACAAAATTAACCAAGTAGTTTGGCAACATATATGATTGTTGACATAGTTTTGAAATGACACTGTAGGTAATTGTCCTAAGTGTGCATCCTCCATCTATCAAAAGAAAAATGCATCAAGAGTCAAGACTAACACATACACAAACACATATACATACACACATATTTTGTCTTGGTAATTGGGCTAAAAGTTTTTTTTTTATTATTATTTACTTTTTTGTTTGTTTTTTTCTTTTAATTGTATCTGAAGAAATTTACTTTTTGTCATTTGGGGCTTTGGGATGTATTCTGGACAAAAATCACCTGCTTTGGCCCCTGAGAAAATGGATTTAAATCTTCCTTCATAGTTTATAAATGAGGTAAGGAAGCATGTTAATTTAGGTGTATAAAACTCCAGACAGAGATGAACTATCTGATCTGCTCTCTAGCTTCTCTCCAAATCACAGGACATGAGAGGCAGGTCATACATTTTCAGAGGAAAGGGTGGGGAAGGGATATTTCCTCTTTTGTAAGAGAAAAAGGAAATCCATCCATTTAAGGTGTTTGGATTTGATCTTGATCCTTCTGATGTAGTAGTCATTT
Organism: Marmota monax; assembly: GCF_021218885.2. Taxonomy (NCBI): domain Eukaryota; kingdom Metazoa; phylum Chordata; class Mammalia; order Rodentia; family Sciuridae; genus Marmota; species Marmota monax. Next base: position 4,157,300 of record NW_026692486.1, on the reverse strand, counting down.
GCTAGATAGGAAAGAAAGTTGTGCCCTGACCCAAAGGAAAGCATGCCATCTGAATTATGACCCCATTCCTACCTCCAGCAGCCACATGAAAGAACCTCTGCCTTAGTAACAAGTTGACAGGAAGCGTTTGAAAAGGAAGGTGATATAATACTCTAACATAAAAGATGGAAGTAAGAGACAAAATCCAGGGTAGCACTTGATTCTCTGTTAAGAGTTCTAATGAGACCAGAGTTTGAGAAAAGAATAATAATATAAAAGCTAATATCAATGAGGTAATCAATTTTGACTTTTATTCTAGCCATTTGCCCTTTTTCAGTATGCTTTCAACCTTAAAAGTTTGTGTTCATGGTGAGTGTGTTTTTCATAATACATATGGAGTATTTTTGAAAACCAGAGAAAGAAATTATAATTAGAGTTTTTTAAAACAATTATTTAGATGTTAGTGCCTCATAAAGATACTATTATTACCTAAACTACTTTAAATTGATTTTGTTATTTCATTCTAATGCCGTCAACATTATTGATCCATTATAATTTACAGATAATATTGATGTTGTGTGATTGTGACACAACAATAGAAAAAGGACTTCACATGATTTATTTTTTTAAATGCAAGTTTCATTTTCTGTAGCATGACTTTCGTCAACATGTACTAACCTACATATTCAAGTAACATAGTAAAAATCAGTGAATTATGGAAGTACCAGTTTGATATGTAATATGTTTGCAAGAGCTATGTGAGTAGATTGATCTTTGCTGCTTTCTTCAAGCTTGACATGGTAGTTTAAATACTATGAAAAGAACATAGTTTTTGTAAAGTATCTCCAGTTTCATTATTTAAATGTTTGTTGCATGGTTTTACATTTTAATTTTAAAACTTTTTTTGCCTTTGATAGCATTTTAGATCTTCAGAACAAAATGTGGCACTACTGTTACTATAAAAACAAAAATAAAAATTAATATTCAAGTTCTTATTATGTGGAGATGTTAATTTTTATGATAACTAGTTAAACAAATGTGAAACTTGTTCTTTTTCTAAACAGACACTTCAGTTCTATATGTTATTGTAATTTATATAACAGAAAACATGATTCTAGGGGTTGGGCATGTAGCTCAGTGGGTAGAGTGTTTGCCTTGCATGCACAAGGTCCTTGGTTCAATCCCCAGTACTGAAAAAAAAAGAATAAATAAAATTTTGATTATTATTTCTATTAATTAATTTTTTTTATCATTTTGCACTGGTGAATGAATCCAGGGGTGCATAAACACTAAGCCACATCCCCAGCCCTTTTTATATTTTTATTTAGAGACAGGGTCTTGCTAAGTTGCTTAAGCCCTCCCAGAATTGCTGAGGCTGCCCTTGAACTTGTAATCCTCCTGACTCAACCATAACCCCTTAACCCCCAAAAACTCCCCCGCCAGCTATTGGGATTATAGGCATGTGCTGCCATGCCCTGATAGTTAAATACTTTAAGTTTTCAAGTTATAGAAATACAGTTAAATAGATTTAAAAAAAAAAAAAAACAGAAGTGAGATTTCTTGATTCCATAAATCTCTGAAGTTCAAAGGTGATCCTCAGGAGGGATTTATAACCTGGATTTTATTTTTTGTTTTTATTGCCCCCCCCGCCCCTGCCCCCCAATTTTTACTCTTGCTTTTCTGCACATCTGCCTCATTTTCTTCTTGTTGGCTTTGGCAGTGCCCAACATTCATCTGCTACCTATGTAGTCAAGGCAAAGGAAGATATCTCTTTTCCTGAAGTTTCAAAAAATGTCACTATTTAATTTAATTGGCCAAGCATAAATCCTATAGTTAACCTAGATCTCAAAAATGAGGTCATCCTACATAAAGATTCAAGGAAGGGATAACTTCCCAAAGGAATATACAGATATTATTGACACAACACATATCTGCTACATAATCTCACCAGAGATAAATGCAACCTTTTATTATATTTCAATAATGGAATTTTACCAGCATTACCATTCTTCAAGGAGTGTCTAAACTATTTTTAATTGTCATCTGTAGTTTTGAAGGTTATTGTCTTAGCCTTTTCATATTCAATTGTATTTAACTTAAAACAGTATTTTATGTGAAGAAAGTAACTGTATGATTTTAGGGATAATCATTTTAGTGCAAATGGTAATTCTACCTGGAAAATCATTTTAATCATCTAAAAAATCCAATCAGGTTAACCTAATTAATGAAGTCAGTGCTAATGAAGGGATGGCAATACATTGCAGTTGTTCTTCCAGAAGTAGGAATAATTTTTTTGTTGTTGTTGATATATACATAGTAACTTATGCATTCTTTCATGAGTGACTTACATGAACAAGATACCTAGCTGGTCAGAATTAGGTATGAATCTGTGACCACTGTGCAAAAAAAAAAAAAAAAAAAAAAAGCTAATGGCCCATACAAAGATCAAACCCGGACCCTAGCTTCATTACACATAGATCCAAATTGACTGGGCTTACCAGGCAAAGACATGCATGAGTTTCATTAAGTGTCCCAGATTGCCTGACATAGGATCCTGCCTTACTGGGTCACAGCAGAGTTTATGGAGTCCAAACTGATGACTCATCCAGAGGCAGCCACCCATATCTCAGCTTCCTGTGGAAGGAACCAGAATAGCAGGCCAAACAAGCCTTGGAGGCTGATAAGGTTTTAATCAGCACCTTCTTCATCACCATTTTCCAGCACCCTCTTCTTTCCTTGGCAAATTGATGTATAACAGTTACATAATTTCTCAGGTAATGGAGCCCAGAGCCAGAAGGTCCCCAAAGAATTAACATAATTGTCAAGATTATTTTGATATTATTAATCTTAGGGTTCTTAAATGTTTTCATAGGATGATGTATTTAACAAAATATAGCTCTGATTTAATCTTACTAGGATTTAAGTTTTTACTTCTGAATTCCAAGTTTAGGAGAGAAAATTTGAATGTCTTTAAAATTTTTTCAGTGTTTCACCTGCTGCAAATCTTGTTTGGAAAGTATGCTAAGTGACTCCTTTCAACATCTAATGAATCTGCTCCATCTTCTCTGCTTCTAGTTTCTCCCTGTATACTGTTTCAAGCCCTTGGCCTATATGATTCAAAAGATGTATTTTATATTGCACACTTTGTACACTTTATATTTAATATAATTTAGAAACTAATATTGTACATTTAAAGTATTTATTTATATGTAATTTAAAGATTTTTATAAGCTTTGTGCTAGAGCTTTCCAACACATGAGCCCTGTAATCATATCCACTTCAGATCATCACTTATTAAATATCTTTGATTATTAGTATTATGATGAGAATTTATATACCAATTCTGTCTTTTCAAAATTTATATATTATCTTACAAGTCTGGATGCTAAACCTTACAGGGTGATCTCTAAGTTAATTCAAGCTAATATGGGAGAAAAGAAGGAATGGAAACAAGAAGGAGGGAAGGGAGAAATAAAAGAAGGGTGGAAGGAAGGAAGAAGAAATGAAACGAGAAATTTCTTGTAGATTTAATCCCGTACACTTTTAAAGAGAAAAATAATATAAACCATACAACTTTTAAATAGCATAATAATATAAACCATACAAATCAGTCTAAAATAAAAAATTCTAAAAATAACTATAGCCTGTCTCTAACCTAAAGTTTTTGATAAAGTCAATATGATATAAAAACACAGCATTACATGCAGTAGATATTGAATGAATATTTGTTAAGGAACTTAGACAAAATATAAAAAAATTTGAGACATTTCTAAAATAGAGTCTCTCTCTCTCTCTCTCTCTCTCTCTCTCTCTCTCTCTCTCTCTCTCCCCCCACACCCCTTCTCTGTCTGCTAAGCCAAAATACACAAGGAAAGCACACGACTGTAATAAAAAGAGAAAGGAAGTAGCCATTTTACTCAAAAGAACTTGGCAAGTCACTTTCCTCACCTTGTTTGGGAGGACTGTTTATGTGTACGCAGAAACCTGTGAAAATATTCTATGTTATGCAACTGAAAACATTATACACATCCTGAAAAATAGCAAAAGTGAAACACAATGCTATTTCAATCACAGAAAGTTAAACATGAGGATTTATAATAATGTAATTTATATGGATTGTTATAAACATATAATTCTAGACACTTATAGGAACAAGTATAAAATACCATAATTAAAACATCCACTAAAACACATATGGACTTAAGAGTCTCATTGAAATTCCACTATTAACTTTTATTTATTTTTTTTTTAATTTTTTATTGTTGGCTGTTCAAAACATTACATAGTTCTTGATATATCATATTTCACAATTTGATTCAAGTGGGTTATGAGCTCCCATTTTTACCCCATATACAGATTGCAGAATCACATCAGTTACACATCCATTGATTTACATATTGCCATACTAGTGTCTGTTGTATTCTGCTGCCTTTCCTATCCTCTACTATCCCCCCTCCCCTCCCCTCCCCTCCCCTCCCCTCCCCTCCCCTCTTCTCTCTCTGCTCCCTCTACTGACATTCGTTTGTCCCCCTTATATTATTTTTCCCCTTCCCCTCACTTCCTCTTGTATGTACTTTTGTATAACTCTGAGGGTCTCCTTCCATTTCCATGCATTTTCCCTTCTCTCTCCCTTTCCCTCCCACCTCTCATCCCTATTTAATGTTAATCTTCTTCTCATGCTCTTCGACCCTACTCTGTTCTTAGTTACTCGCCTTATATCAAAGAAGACATTTGGTATTTGTTTTTTAGGGATTGGCTAGCTTCACTTAGCATAATCTGCTCTAATGCCATCCATTTCCCTGTAAATTCTATGATTTTGTCATTTTTTAATGCAGAGTAATACTCCATTGTGTATAAATGCCACATTTTTTTTATCCATTCATCCATTGAAGGGCATCTAGGTTGGTTCCACAGTCTAGCTATTGTGAATTGTGCTGCTATGAACATGGATGTAGCAGTGTCCCTGTAGCATGCTCTTTTTAGGTCTTTAGGGAATAGACCGAGAAGGGGAATAGCTGGGTCAAATGGTGGCTCCATTCCCAGCTTTCCAAGAAATCTCCATACTGCTTTCCAGATTGGCTGCACCAATTTGCAGTCCCACCAGCAATGTACAAGTGTACCCTTTTCCCCACATCCTCGCCAGCACTTGTTGTTGTTTGACTTCATAATGGCTGCCAATCTAACTGGAGTGAGATGGTATCTTAGGGTGGTTTTGATTTGCATTTCTCTGACTGCTAGAGATGGTGAGCATTTTTTCATGTACTTGTTGATTGATTGTATGTCCTCCTCTGAGAAGTGTCTGTTCAGGTCCTTGGCCCATTTGTTGATTGGGTTGTTTGTTCTCTTATTGTCTAATTTTTTGAGTTCTTTGTATACTCTGGATATTAGGGCTCTATCTGAAGTGTGAGGAGTAAAGATTTGTTCCCAGGATGTAGGCTCTCTATTTACCTCTCTTATTGTATCTTTTGCTGAGAAAAAACTTTTTAGTTTGAGTAAGTCCCATTTGTTGATTCTAGTTATTAACTTTTGTGCTATGGGTGTCCTATTGAGGAATTTGGAGCCCGACCCCACAGTATGTAGATCGTAGCCAACTTTTTCTTCTATCAGACGGCGTGTCTCTGATTTGATATCAAGCTCCTTGATCCATTTTGAATTCACTTTTGTGCATGGCGAGAGAAAGGGATTCAGTTTCATTTTGTTGCATATGGATTTCCAGTTTTCCCAGCACCATTTGTTGAAGATGCTATCCTTCCTCCATTGCATGCTTTTAGCCCCTTTATCAAATATAAGGTAGTTGTAGTTTTGTGGATTGGTTTCTGTGTCCTCTATTCTGTACCATTGGTCCACCCGCCTGTTTTGGTACCAGTACCATGCTGTTTTTGTTACTATTGCTCTGTAGTATAGTTTGAAGTCTGGTATCGCTATACCGCCTGATTCACACTTCCTGCTTAGCATTGTTTTTGCTATTCTGGGTCTTTTGTTTTTCCATATGAATTTCATGATTGCTTTCTCTATTTCTACAAGAAATGCCGTTGGGATTTTGATTGGCATTGCACTAAACCTACAGAGAACTTTTGGTAATATCGCCATTTTGATGATGTTAGTTCTGCCTATCCATGAACAGGGTATATTTTTCCATCTTCTAAGATCTTCTTCTATTTCTCTCTTTAGGGTTCTGTAGTTTTCATTGTATAAGTCTTTCACCTCTTTTGTTAGGTTGATTCCCAAGTATTTTATTTTTTTTGAAGATATTTTGAATGGAGTGGTTGTCCTCATTTCCATTTCAGAGGATTTGTCGCTGATATACAGGAATGACTTTGATTTATGCGTGTTGATTTTATATCCTGCCACTTTGCTGAATTCATTTATTAGCTCTAATAGTTTCTTTGTAGAGCCTTTTGGGTCTGCTAGGTATAGAATCATGTCATCTGCAAATAGTGATAATTTAAGTTCTTCTTTTCCTATTTTGATGCCTTTAATTTCTTTCGTCTGTCTAATTGCTCTGGCCAGTGTTTCGAGAACTATGTTGAACAGAAGTGGTGAGAGAGGGCATCCCTGTCTTGTTCCAGATTTTAGAGGGAATGCCTTCAATTTTTCTCCATTCAGAATGATGCTAGCCTGAGGCTTAGCATAGATTGCTTTTACAATATTGAGGTATGTTCCTGTTATCCCTAGTTTTTCTAGAGTTTTGAACATAAAGGGATGCTGTACTTTGTCAAATGCTTTTTCCGCATCTATCCAGATGATCATATGATTCTTATTTTTAAGTCTATTGAAGTGGTGAATAACATTTATTGATTTCCGTATATTGAACCAGCCTTGCATCCCAGGGATGAATCCTACTTGATCATGGTGCACAATTTTTTTGATAAGTTTTTGTATCCGAGTGGCCAGAATTTTATTGAGGATTTTTGCATCTAGGTTCATTAGAGATATTGGTCTGTAGTTTTCTTTCTTTGAAGTGTCTTTGTCTGGTTTAGGTATCAGGGTGATGTTGGCCTCGTAGAATGAATTTGGAAGTTCTCCCTCTTTTTCTATTTCCCGAAGTAGCTTGAAAAGTATTGGTATTAGTTCCTCTTTAAAGGTTTTGTAAAACTCTGCTGTATACCCATCCGGTCCTGGGCTTTTCTTAGTTGGTAGTGTTTTGATGGTTTCTTCTATTTCCTCAATTGATATTGGTCTGTTTAGGTTGTCTATATCCTCCTGGCTCAATCTGGGCAGATCATATGACTTAAGAAATTTATCTATGCCTTCACTATCTTCTAATTTATTGGAGTATAAGGATTCAAAATAATTTTTGATTATCTTCTGTATTTCTGAAGTGTCTGTTGTGATATTGCCTCTTTCATCCCGTATGTTAGTAATTTGAATTCTCTCTCTTCTTCTCTTCGCTAGCATGGCTAAGGGTCTGTCGGTTTTGTTTATTTTTTCAAAGAACCAACTTTTAGTTTTGTCAATTTTTTCAATTGTTTCTTTTGTTTCGATTTCATTAATTTCAGCTCTGATTTTAATTATTTCTTGCCTTCTACTTCTTTTGCTGTTGTTTTGCTCTTCTTTTTCTAGGATTTTGAGATGAAGTATGAGATCATTTATTTGTTGGTTTTTTCTTTTTTCAAGGAATGAACTCCAAGCAATGAATTTTCCTCTTAGAACTGCTTTCAATGTGTCCCATAGATTCCGATATGTTGTGTCTGTGTTTTCATTAATCTCTAAGAATTTTTTAATTTCTTCCTTGATGTCTTCTATAACCCATTGATCATTCAGTAACCTATTGTTCATTCTCCAAGTGATGTATTCTTTTCCCTTCCTTCTTTTATTGTTGATTTTCAGTTCCATTCCATTATGATCAGATAGGATGCATGGTATTATCTCTACTCCTTTATATTGTCTAAGAGTTGCCCTGTGACATAATATATGATCTATTTTTGAGAAGGATCCATGTGCTGCTGAGAAAAAAGTGTAACTGCTTGATGTTGGGTGGTATATTCTATATATGTCAATTAAGTCTAGGTTATTAATTGTGTTATTGAGTTCTATAGTTTCCTTATTCAACTTTTGTTTGGAAGATCTGTCCATTGGTGATAGAGGTGTGTTGAAGTCTCCCATGATTATTGTATGGTGGTCTATTAGACTCTTAAACTTGAGAAGAGTTTGTTTGATGAACATAGCTGCACCATTGTTTGGGGCATATATATTTATGATTGTTATGTCTTGTTGGTGTATGGTTCCCTTGAGCAGTATGTAGTGTCCCTCTTTATCCCTTTTGATTAACTTTGGCTTGAAATCTATTTTATTTGATATGAGTATGGATACTCCTGCTTGTTTCCAAAGTCCATATGAGTGATATGATTTTTCCCAACCTTTCACCTTCAGCCTATGTATGTCTTTTCCTATCAAATGCGTCTCCTGTAGGCAGCATATTGTTGGGTCTTGTTTTGTGATCCATTCTACTAGCCTGTGTCTCTTGATTGGTGAGTTTAAGCCATTAACATTTAGGGTTATTATTGAGATATGGGTTGTTCTTCCAGCCATATTTGTTTATTTCTGTTACTAAACATGGTTTGTTTTCCTCTTTGATTATTTTCCCCCCTTTAGTGTCCTACCTCCCACTGTTGGTTTTCATTGTTATTTTCCATTTCCTCTTCCTGTAATGTTTTGCCAAGGATGTTTTGAAGAGATGGTTTTCTAGCTGCAAATTCTTTTAACTTTTGTTTATCGTGGAAGGTTTTAATTTCATCTTCCATCCTGAAGCTTAATTTCGCTGGAAACACAATTCTTGGTTGGAACCCATTTTCTTTCAGTGTTTGAAATATGTTATTCCAGGATCTTCTAGCTTTCAGAGTCTGTGTTGAAAGATCAGCTGTTATCCTGATTGGCTTACCCCTAAATGTGATCTGCTTCCTTTCTCTTGTAGCTTTTAAAATTCTCTCCTTATTCTGTATGTTGGGCATCTTCATTATAATGTGTCTAGGTGTGGGTCTCTTATGATTTTGCACATTCGGCGTCCTGTAGGCTTCTAGGATTTGGGGTTCTGTCTCATTCTTCAAGTCTGGGAAGTTTTCTCATATTATTTCATTGAATAGATTGCTCATTCCTTTGGTTTGAAACTCTGTCCCTTCCTGTATCCCAATGACTCTTAAATTTGGTCTCTTGATGTTATCCCATATTTCTTGGATGTTCTGCTCATGGTTTCTTAACAGTCTTGCTGAGCTGTCTATGTTCTTTTCAAGTTGAAATACTTTATCTTCATTGTCTGATGTTCTGTCTTCTAAGTGTTCTACTCTGCTGGTAGTATTCTCAATTGAGTTTTTAAGTTGGCTTATTGCTTCCTGCATTTCTAGGATTTCTGTTTGTTTGTTTTTTATAACCTCTATTTCCCTGTATAGTTGATCTTTTGCTTCTTGGATTTGTTTATGTAATTCATTGTTGAAGTGATCTTTCATTGTCTGATTTTGCTGTCTGATGTCTTCCTTGAGACTCCAGATCATCTGAAGCATGTATATCCTGAATTCTTTATCTGACATTCCATCTGCTGCAGCTATTACCTCTTCTAACGTTGAGTTGACCTGCAATGCTTGTGGTCCTTTCTTTCCTTGTCTCTTCATACTGTTCGCGTTCCTTTCTACTTGGTGAAACTGTTGTGCTATTGAATTTTCCCCCTATATATTTATATTGGTCTTGTATAGTTGCAAAGTCTCCCTCGCAGGCGCGGGCGGCGGCTCTGTCCCTCTGCAGGCCGCTAGGCTTGTTCTGTCGGTGGTCACAGTTCTGTGTACTTTGCAGGCGCAGGCAGCGGCACTGCCCCTCTGCAGGCCTCTGGGGCTGTACTGCCAGTGGGTCACAGGTCCGCCTACCTTGCAGGCGCGGGGGGGGGGGCGGCTCTACCCTTCCTCAGGCCACTGGGCCTGTTCTGTCTCTCGGTTGCAGGTCTGGCCTGTTCTGATGGTGGTCACAGTTCCGTCTACCTTGCCGGTGCAGGGGGAGGGGACGGCTCTGCCTCTCAGCAGGCCGCTGCTCTTCTTCTGCTGGTGGGTCGCAGGCCCGCCTACCTTGCAGGAGTGATTGGAAGCTCTGTCCCGCCGCGGGCCACTGGGCCTTTTCTGTCCGTGGTCACAGTTCCACCTACCTGGCAGGCACGGGGGGTGGGGGGCGGCTCTGCCCCTCAGCAGGCCGCTGGGCCTGCTCTGTGCGTGGTCACAGTTCCCTCTACCTTGCCGGTGCAGGGGGAGGGGGCGGCTCTGCCTCTCAGCAGGCCGCTGCTCCTCTTCTGCCGGTGGGTCTCAGGCCCGCCTACCTTGCAGGAGTGATTGGAAGCTCTGTCCCACCGCGGGCCACTGGGCCTTTTCTGTCGGTGGTCACCTGGCAGGCGCGGGGGATGGGGGGTGGCTCTGCCCCTCAGTAGGCCGCTGGGCCTGCTCTGTGCGTGGTCACAGTTCCCTCTACCTTGCAGGTGCAGGGGGAGGGGGCGGCTCTGCCTCTCAGCAGGCCGCTGCTCCTCTTCTGTTGGAGGGTCGCAGGCCCGCCTACCTTGCAGGAGTGATTGGAAGTTCTGTCCCACCGCGGGCCACTGGGCCTTTTCTGTCCGTGGTCACAGTTCCACCTACCTGGCAGGTGCGGGGGGTGGGGGGCGGCTCTGCCCCTCAGCAGGCCGCTGGGCCTGCTCTGTGCGTGGTCACAGTTCCCTCTACCTTGCCGGTGCAGGGGGAGGGGGCGGCTCTGCCTCTCAGCAGGCCGCTGCTCCTCTTCTGCCGGTGGGTCTCAGGCCCGCCTACCTTGCAGGAGTGATTGGAAGCTCTGTCCCACCGCGGGCCACTGGGCCTTTTCTGTCGGTGGTCACCTGGCAGGCGCGGGGGGTGGGGGGTGGCTCTGCCCCTCAGCAGGCCGCTGGGCCTGCTCTGTGTGTGGTCACAGTTCCCTCTACCTTGCAGGTGCAGGGGGAGGGGGCGGCTCTGCCTCTCAGCAGGTCGCTGCTCCTCTTCTGCCGGTGGGTCGCAGGCCCGCCTACCTTGCAGGAGTGATTGGAAGCTCTGTCCCGCTGAGGGCCACTGGGCCTTTTTTCCACTATTAACTTTTAAAGGGTCTTAAACCACCAGTTCAGCTGTTTAAATAATGGGAAGACCTGTAATAGGAACATATTAGGTCATTGTATTACAAAAACCTATAATTTCATACCTCTTTAATGTTAGTCATTCTGGGATATTCCACACATATTTTATTAATAGCAGAGCGCTTTCCTACATGTTATTTTAACTACAAAACACCTTTTTGGAGCACATGTAAATACACTTGGTTGGGTAAGTAACATCAGTAAAAACATTTTTAAACGTCCTTAAATCTGATTATATGAAGTGTGCTTATGAAGGCAGATTTTTTGTGTCAGAATTCCACATGGTCATCATTCTAGTGTCTGTGTTAATAAACTGTGATCAAAGGGCAAAAGTTGGAATGTAGTGGACTTATAGAATAGGAAAACCTCAAGTACTCATGACCTTTGAGAGTGGAATCCTAAAAGAGTTAGATTATTTTGAAATCAGTTCCAGTTGGAAGGTCACTTCTCAAAACTGTATCCGAAGATATTGAAAGATAGCCACTTTGTCTATGGAGACATGGATGGTACGGAATTGACATTTGGATGCATCACAGGGTACAAGGTTATTGTGAATCAGAAGTCTCCACAATGACTCTTCATTGATTTTATTTACATTTATCTCCCTCACTGACCCATTTGGCTTCCTGAATACCCACGTTAATTCTAGGCTTCCTATTTTCAAACTTATCACTCTTCTCTGCTGGAATGACCTCTTTCATCCATTGCCTTTCTGGATCTGTCCATCATTCAAGGAATCAACTGAAAGATCACCCTCCTGCCCACTACCCTGTTGAAAGATTTCCCTAACCACTTCCTGCCTTCCTGAATTCTTTCCCCTTTCCCTTTCTTCCCCTTCAATCCAGTGTTTTGTGGCTAGGTTTAGAAGAGGAATTGTAAATCTATTTTATTTTTAGGGGTTATGCTCTTACTATATATTTAATCCAACTTTTAACATCCATCCATTGATAGAAATTTTCTCACACACCTATGTACCCATTCAACACAACATTAACTTATTCTTTTAAATAGGATTGATACAGAAATAGGGACCAAAATTTCAACTATTAAACTCTTTTCTAAAATAAGAGGCACGTTTATGAGTTATTTTATTGAAAATCTGCAATAAATCTCCCCCCAACAACCACTGCAGGACCATGCTGTCTGGCTAGAGACCAAAGCAAAGGCCTAGGTCCTGACCCTTCTCCATCACCTACCAACTGCTCAGTCACAGGCACCTCTCTCTACCATCTTCAGACATTGGTATTGAAAACAACAGGCAAAAGTAATAACCAAAGTTCACACATGGCAATAGATGTGAAAATTGTTACAACATTTCAAAGTGTTATTCCAATATCAGGTATTAGAATCTCTCCCATATGTGCACATAAGACTACCTTCAATTTTTCACATCATTAACTTTCTAAATGCAAATTAGAAGATCCACTTGAAACTTGTCCCTGTAACAAGGTCACTATCATCTTTTCATGTTGTTTTTATGTAAGAGAAAAAAGGGATAAGATGGAGATAGAAAGAATGGAATTATACACAGCCTCAATTACCACATGCATACATTTGGTCATGTTTTATTATTAACTCCTTCCCTTTAGGGTGGTTAATATCCTTACATCTCTTCCCTGCAGTTTTAAAAATTATCAAGAATCAGACACTTAGGCTGTGCTGGGGAATAATTTTTTACACGTTTCAGGTGGAAAAGGCAAATTCCTCCTGGGAATGAAACTTTTAAAATTTAAAACACTGAAGCTGGGCATGATGGTGGACACTTGTAATCCCAATGACTCAGGAGGCTGAGGCAGAAAGATTGTAAGTTCAAAACCAGCCTCAGTTACTTAGTTAATGATGTGAAAAATTGAAGGTAGTCCTGAGAAATTTAGTGAGACCCTATCTCAAAATTAAAAAATAAAAAGGGCTGAAGTTGTGGCTCAGTGATTATTCATCCCTGGGTTCAATCTGTAGTACCAAAACAAAACAAACAAACAAAATACTATGGAAATGTCTCAATATTCTGAGGGTAGAAAAAAAAAGGAAGTCCAATGTTGAATCACACAGTGTGGTAAAGGTTTGGCGGACTCAGATTAGGGGAGGTACTACAAAGTAAGTCTGAGAAAGAAGAGATGAAGTCTGATTTTATTTGGGGTCAATGTAAAAGGCAAGTTAATGACAAGTTTATGGTTGGGAAAATAACTAAAGAACTTTTGAAAATGGTGTAACTCTAGAATATTTATTGAAACACTTGCAAATATTTGGAATTTAGCACAATTTTATCCTCCTCCAAATCACACAGTTTCTTATGGTAGTGGTAATGTGTAAAGTAAAGTAAATATAAAGACAGCATCAAATTTATGACAGCATGAAATGGGAAAGTAAACTAGATGGAGCAGGAGTCAACAGAATTCAGAGCTGAAGGAGGCCAGGGTATGTATGTGTATGCAATTATTAGTAATGCAATCTTGAGGAAGTTTTTAATCCTTCCTGAGATATGGATTTATCAGGAGTAATTAAGGATGATGATAACTTCCACCATGAGAAATTGTTGACTAAATTAAATATTACTATGTATGTATATATATGACTAATAATGATCTATATGGTTACACTCAATATATTCCAGTATCCTTAAGTCTTTCTGTCCTCTGTGAGTTAAATGATTGCTAAACTCCTCTTCTTCCTCGTATTCTGTCTTCCAACAAAATACTTTTCCAGGGAAAAAAGGTAAGGACAATGCTCTAGAGAACCACATGTTGAGTGAAGTAATCATGACTCCACTCTGTTAAACCTCTTCTGAGTTTGAGCTCCCTTTACCCTATCTCTGACCATGTATTTGTACTTTTACGGTGAACTGGGTATAACTACACATGCTGATCTCATGATAGCAAAAGAGGCAATTAATGAATCTCTTTCCATCTTCTTAACAGTATCTAGGATTCTGCTTCCCAGCTTTCAAGATGAGAAATGACCCAATGAACTTGTCTGCATTACAATGTTATTAAATGGTAATAGTCTAATACATGAATTTTTCTGAGGGATATAGTGTATTTAAAATAATAAAATAGGCAACATTTACTAAGCACTTTCTGTGTGGCGGGTACTCTTCTAAGTACCCTTTATTATAGTATTTAACCCTATGGTATCTATATGACAAAGCTACCCTTAATAGCTCTGTTTTGTTGTTGTTGTTGTTTTTCATTTTTATTGTTTTTATACTGGGGATTGAACCCGGGGGAACACATCCCAGCCCTTTTTATTCTTTATTTGTTAAATTTTGAGACAGGGACTCCCTACATTGCTTAGGGCCTTGCTAAATTGTTACCACTGGCTTTGAACTTGCAATCCTCTTGCCTCAGCCTCCAAAATCCCTGGGATTACAGGCACACACCACTGAAGCTGGCCTTAAGCATGTTTCTAACAATATAATCCTACCCAGATCCCTGTGACTTGGACTGTTACTTAATATTTCTAAGCTCTATATTTCCATATCATGTTAATCTCCGTTTAAAAATCCCTCACACTCATAGAACTTACAAGTCTTAGAAAGGGATCTACATTTTTCTAAGTCCAGGGTGAATATCTTCTCCATCTCTATTTTGTAAACTTGTCAAAGTTGGTCCTAATTCTGTGCCTCCTCTGATGCATGCAATCACCTTGCCAAATTCCGTTTATCTTTAGGACCAAATTATATCTAACTTTCACAGTAAAGAGTTCCGAGACAGCACTGAAGACAAGGCTAAATCTGCCTGTTAAAACCTGTTACCGCATACTCCATCAGCCTCTGTCATGCCACACTCCATGGCATACGAATCCATGGTAATTTATATAGGGGTTTATCTTTTCCTATAGATAGGCAAATCATAAGGGCAAGAGTGTTTGCTTTGTTTTTCTTATTTTTACCACTTTATTCCATTTCCTATCATGGCATACATTGTATCCCATAATGTGGTTAACTTTAAATGTCCACCCGACTAGATTAAGACACACCTAGAAAAGCAATGGAGCGTTAATACAGGGTGTGTTTGTGAATGTGTTCCACAGGAGATCAGCATGTGAGCAAGTGGATCGAATTGGGGAGATATGCCTTTGACATGGTAGGTACCACCAAATTGACTGATGGCCTAGGTAGAACAAAAGACAGAGGAAAGATGAATTCTCTCTCACCTGGAAGTGGAACACCATTTTTCAACTTATGGACATTAGAACTCCAGGTTCTCTGGCAGTTGCACTATGAAACTTACTCTAGATGTCCCTTAAGCTCTCAGGCCTTTGGCCTCTGAGAGTTTCTTCTTTGCTTCCTTGGATCTGAGCCTTTCAGATGTGAATTGAGCCATGACACTGGCATCCAAGAGTCTCCAACTAAATGACCTATTATGAGATTCCTCACTTCCATAACAACATGTGCCAATTTCTTTACTAAATCCACTCTCACGTATCTTTATCTGTTTATGTCCTATTAGTTCTGTCCATGTTCTCTTCATCCTTTCCATTTCTCTTCCTTTAGTTGCAACACTCAATCCATCTTAAAATACTTCCAAGACTCATCTGGACGTTTTGTCTCCAATATGCCCCTCAAGTATTTTTTTTAAATTTAAAAAAAACATAATTTAATTACACATAATCTAATTTGATCTTTTAAAAAATTAATTAGCACATAATGTATTTACGCATCACAGTGTAGCATTTCAATTCATGTACACTCACTGTTTAACGGTAGGATCACGGTAAATGGTAACTCTGTCATTTCAAACATTTATCATCACTTAGTGTTGGAAACATTTAAAATTCTCTCCACTGTTTGAATTATACAATTAATTGTAGCCAACCATAGTTCCACTACAGTGATATACTGAAAACTATTCCTGCTATCCATCACTATCCTGTACCCATTAAACATTCTCTCTCCATTCCACCCCTTACCTTCCCCATCTCTGGTAACCACTACTCTACCTCTACTTCTATGACATCAGTTTTATTAGCTTTCATATACAAGTGAGAACTTGCAGTATTTGTCCTTCTGTGCCTGAGTTCCACTTAATATAATGCTCTGCAGTTTCATTACTATTGCAAACAACAGAATATCATACCAGTTTATGGCAGAATTATATATATATATATATATATATATATATATATATATATATATATACATGTGTATTATATATGCATATGTATATATGTGTGACATACACATACACACATGCCACATACATGCATATGGATATCACATTTTAACAGATTTTTTTTCAAAAATCATTCAAAGAACTTTTCAAAGAACTATTTAAGTGTCTTCAAAATGCTGTTTCATATGTTTTCTCTTGTCCTTCCCCACATTCACTCCAACCTCTCACTGTGCTATGCAGTCTTCAATTCCCTACAAATGTCCGCATGTTTTATGGGTCTCTTTTTCTCTGCTTGAATTACTTTTCCTACTCTAGGAATATAGCTAGTACCTATTATTCTTTAAAAACTGCCTGTTGATTCCTCCAGAAAGCTTTCTCTTACTCCATTCTCCAGGTCTTGGTGCTTTCTTAGTGCCCCACAATTGAGTTTAAAATTTTCCTATTGTGTTTTCATTGTCTGTGAGTACTGAGATGGGGGAGATCAGATTTGATTAGAACAAAATCCAATTTTCATTGCTTGCAGTTTTGTTTGGTATTCAATATTTCTTTCCTGTTTCAATATCACTTTAGAGAAAATCCAGACAACTCAAAAAGTGACTGAGAGTTGTGGCTTTGTTTTGGTTTCATAATGAAACACTTGTAATAAAATGTTCTTCATGGCATGAGGACGCCTATGGAACTGTAAAAAGACTCAACCCTCTAAGGCTATTTTTTAAGCTTTAAATTGTTGGGTTTTGAGATAAAAGCTTTAAAAGCTTCAAAAATGATTTGAGGCATTTCCTGCTTTTTAGAACTCCAAAAAACAGTATTCCAAACTGAGTGGTACTTTTCCACATTAAGGGACCTCAAAGGAATCTCCACAGCAGCTAGTGCTGGTTTGTGAGACACCAGTGGTAACCCTTCCTTCCTCCATAAATCAGGTGGTAATTTCAAAAAATCAGTCTTTTCTTCTCAAGTTAGAGAAAGAAAAAGAGACAGAGATGGAGCTGAAGATAAACAAATAGTGAAAGGGAGATATCCTTCTTTCCATCTGCTAGATTTTCTATTTAATCCTCTATATTTGTACTATTTACAAAACTAATTTTTTGAAATGCAAAAGAAAGGCACCTGATTTTTTTTCAGCCTAATCTCTGTCTTTTCATAATCACTGTGACTGAATTTATTATTTCACTCATTATTTAATTTTCATATATCAGAATAAGGTTGAGTCTATATTAAATATGCTTAAATTAACAAAGTTCACATATATTATTAGATGAGTTATTTATTAAAGATATTTATTTAGAGATTAAGTATTAGCTATGTAAAATCAAAATTATATGTATAATTGTATATTATAATTTTATGTACATATAATGTTATATAATATATAAGTTATATTTATATTATTTGCATAATGTAACATAATTGTATATATAATTATACATAAATAATATAAAGACATATATTTATACATATTTTCTGTGGAATATCTCTTTATATGCAGAATTTTAAGTAAAGTTTTGCCAAGATAGAAGTCTGCTGATCATATAAATCTGAGAAAAAAATCTTTCCCTGAGAAATGAAAAAAAAATCTATCTTTACTAATGTAATTGAATTTCTTAATATGTCATACTTTCAGATTTTGCAGTAAATAATAATATGTAGGTCAGTTTTCTTTGTTGGTCAAAACTAACATGTGGAAAAATGTTTGAAATCATATTATTCCTAAATATTTAATAATTGTTTTATATTTTCAGCCATGGTCATATATTTAAATAATCGGAAAAGAAAACGTAGTTCTTAAAATAAGTCATGTGCTTATTTTGACACATGTTTTAAGGTCCTGAGCATATTTCTAAATTTTATCTGCTCAGCAGTTAGCATGGCAAATAACTGCAGCATAAAAGTAATACCTGTTTTAAAAAATATGATTGACAAGTTATCGTGTGTCCAGAGTGATAAAGCTGTTATGAATGGGAAAGAGAAGTTTCAGTTTCATAAATGGGAATTATGACTTAAGACGTTTGAAATGTTGGATTAACAATTTACTTTCTTAATCTGTGCAGTGAAGATAATAGTACATAACCTATTTAACTTTCATTTTCTCCATTTTTTTTTAGTTCATATGTAACACAAAGCAAGGGGCTTATAGGATACTTTTGTGTTACATTATTTTATTGAGGTAAATTTGCAATGAATATTAAACTGTACATATTTTAATTTAAAATGTACTGTATTGAGACATATGTATACCTCTAAGCAACCAGCATCATGATGATGAAGACAGTCCATCAAAATCATTACCAGTAATGTTTCTTAGTGCCCCTTGATAATCCCCCTTATTCCCTGCCCTTCCCACTCCCCTCAGCAACCACAAATCTTATTTGTCTCTTTATCTTAGTTTGTGCTTTCTAAAGTTTTATATAAGTGGAATGACACAGGACTTACTCTTTATTATCTGCATTCACTCAATTTAATCATTTTGTTATCTATCATAAATTGCATTAACCAATAGTTTCATTCTCTTTCAGTACTGGGGTGCATCCCATTATATGACTATCCTCAAATCTGTTTATCTTTTCACCTAATGAAAGATGTTTGGTTTATATTGAGTTTTTGGATGTTGCAAAACACAGCTTTTTTGAATACTCTTGAACAAACCTTCACATTGATATGCGCTTTGACATATTTTGAATATCTAGGTATGGAATGACTACATCATATAGTAAGCCCATGGTTAAATGTTTTTAGAATATTAACAAACTACTTCCCAGAATGGTTTCATAATTTGACATTCAGACTCATAGTAAGAAAATTCTAGTCACTAAAAAATCACTGGCAAAATTTGGTATACTTAAGTCTTTTCATTTTCTACAGTTTAATATGTATGTAGTGGGATTTCACTGTTTGTATGTCTAAGTTTTTTTTTAACACTTTGAATTAACTACAAATTAACATCCAGTTGTAAGAAATAACTGGATCATATAGATCCTATGCATCCTTAAGCCATTTCCCCTAAAGGTAATGTGTTGCAAAATGATAGAGTAATATCATAAATAGAATAGGGGCATTGGCACAGTGAAGGTGCAGAATATTTCCAACACTGTAAGGATCCCGCCAGTGACCCTTCTATTTCCATCTCACTTCAGTTTCATTGTTTTCCATTTACCCTCATGTGTGTGTGTGTGTGTGTGTGTGTGTGTATCTGTCTGTCTGTCTACATGTTCTTGCAGTGTTGGAGATTGAACCCAGGGCCTTGAACACACCAGGCAAGCACTCTACCACAAAACTATAATCCCAACTGCTATTTTTATTTGTTTCTTCTGGTTTAAATTTTCTGTATCTTTTTTTCTTAGCTTCTCATTAACAATTTGAGCATATTTTTGGCTTATATTATTATTTATTTATAGTATATCAGAGTTTATAGACTGTTATGTAACAGTGTTTTAACCCCTTGAGTGAAGTGTAAAAATCTTGCTTTTATTAGTTTCTTTTTACCCTACCACAATAGAAAAATAGTTATATTTTTTTATGTAAGTTGATCACAGAAACAAGAGGTTTTATAACTTTTGCATTAGCATTTAAAAAGCTCATGAAAAGGAGGATAAACTATCTTTTGCCCTATTTTTATCTATTCTGATGTTCTTTCTTTCCAGAAGTCCCAAGATTTTTTCTGTTATCATTTACCTCTGTTTAGAAAATTTTCTTTAGCCATTACTTTATGAACAAATTTGATAGCATTGACTTCTCTTAGTTTTCCTTTGTCTGAGAATATTTTAATTTCTTATTCTTTCCTGAAGAATATTTTGCTGGATATAGAATTTGTGGTTGATATTTAATTTATTTGGGGTCTTAGAAGTTCCACTACTTTTTTTTCTGGACTCTGCTATAATTCAAATTGATGTTCTATAATTAATATGCTATTCTTACATTGTTCTTAGTTTTCAGAAGTTTAACTGTGATGTATTGGCATGGTTTTGTGATACCATTTATTCTGCTTTCTGAAGTTATAGGTTTATGCATTCCTTCAAATTGGGGAAATTTTCAGCCATTAAGGCTTCAACTCTTGTTCAAATACTTCAAGTACTTTCCTCTTCTTTCATGACTCCAGTGATGTGAATATTTGCTTTTTTAGTTACTGCCTGACAGGTCTAATTTTTTTTCTAATCTGTTGTTCAGATTGGTTAAATTCTATTGATTTGTTCTCAAGTTCACTGATTCTATCCATTGTCATCTCCACTCTAATGTTGAGCCCATTCAGTGACATTTTTCAGTTTTTAGTCTTTCAGTTCTATAATTTCTGTTTAGTTCTTTATGAATTTTATTTCTTTAATAATGTTTTACAGTTTTTTCATTGTTTCAAAGTAATTTTTCTTGAAGTATTTTTATATGGCAGCTTTAAAATTATTGTGAGATATAATTACAGTCTGATTCATCTTGATGTTGCCCTCTGTTGATAATGTTTTCTCATGTGATTTTCCTTTAGTCCATATAAGTGTTTTTTTTTTTGTATTCTGGACATATATGACATAACATGAGGCTCTTGATACTCTTTAACCTTTCCTCAGCAAGCCCTGTCAAAGTGTAACAGGAAAGCCATTTGTATGTGCCTGCTCACCTTCTTCCTGTACCCTGCTGACACCATCCTGCAAAAAGGACAGCCTGACTCATGCTGCTTCACTGTAGACAGGCTAGGTGGCAGTTTGGCTACTCCAGACCTGTGGAAATCTTCCTAACAAAAGTAGGACACTTATTCACAACATTTTACCATCTTTGAGTGAAGGTGCGTGATGATCTCCCCCTTGGGCTCTGCTGCCTTTGGGTTAAGGAGCTCACATCTACATTGCTTTATATCTCCAGATCCAGGATGGAGTGGATGCTCAGCTCTCTACTTGGCCCCACTGGCACCAGAAGAAGGGAAACAGGGGAGCAGTGTGTTATCTGAACCTGCCTCCACCACCTCTTTGCACCTCTTGAAGTAGATGTTCAGCAACCCACTAAACCTGTGAGCTATGCTGGGGTGTTAGAAAGCTATGGTCAGAAACAGGAGTGTCACCAGTCCTACTTCAGCCCTACCTCACTCATATAGTGTGATTGTTGCCTAGTGGATATGGAAGTTCTGCTCCCAGTTGAGTCTCATTAATACCAAGGGTAGGAGAAATGTGTATTACAACTTGCTCTTGTTCCTTGTTTTGTTTTTTGATACTAAGTAGTGGGGGGACTTACCTCCTCACTAACAATGGAGAGGGGAATGTGAATTCTAGTGTAAGTCCTCATGCCTACACTGCCTCATTGCTGTTGGGTAGGGAATGGAGGTTTAGCAGGTCACTTGACCCCATTAACTAACACTGCCTTGGTGAAGTAATGAGTGTACAGCTGAATCCATGAGGAAGATTTTAGAAGATCAGCTTCCTGCTCTCTCTGTCAATACCAGACAGGGGGTTGGGTAGAAGGTCAACTCAATACCCCTCCATTTCTTGGAATCCTGTATCTTAGAAAACATTGCTTTTTGTTTACTTTCTAGTATTTCTGGCAAGAGGGTGAACATGGTCTCTATTATTTCACTTTGGCTGGAAGTAGGAGACTGAAATAAATCTTTGAAATGAATCACTAAATTTTTTGGAAAGATGGATTTAAGTCTTGCTAAATTTGTTACAGAATCCAATGTCACTGACATGCAATCAATTGTAATAAGGTGGATTATAACAAATCATAGGATAAGAAAACTGTCATGGTATCTTCTCATAATTTCAATTTTTTAAATTTTGGACTTCTCCTCAGTGAGATCCAATCAATACCAAACTGATGACTCATGCCTATAGTTTAGTAAGCAGTTTGTTTTAATGCAAACAGATAATAAAATGGGAGTGGAGAAACACTAATTGAAATAATTACCTGAAATTGGTTATATACAGTTGTGGATCAAATTTGAAGTTTAGTTATTGGTATTGCAAAAATGTAAATTTCTTAACTTTATTAATTACATTATGTAAGAGGTTAATTAGAGCAAGCCAGGTGAAAGGAATATATAACTTTCTATACCAATTTTGCTGTTATAAGTCTAAATTCATCTCAAAGAGAAAGATAATTTTAAAAAAAAAACTGTTCCTAACATTCTTATTATTAGAATTAATAACTTAAAATGTCAGAGTCATTTCCATCCTTAATTCCATTCCCTTGCCCATTCTGTAACCAAAGTAGATCCTTTTAATTCTGGGCTGTCTTTTGTCTTTTACATCACATTCTTTGCTCCAATTCTCATGAGCTCTAGCTTGAATAATTACAATGGTCTCTGCATTAGTGTTCTATTTCTATAGCTGAGGAGAAATATCTAAGTTAAGTGGTTCCATCTTTGAGTTGGCTAAAACTAACTCATTTCATCACCAGATACTCACTTCTTCTGAATCGTGATGTCCTCAATTTTAAAATGAGAATAACTGAAGCTGTATTGTTTACAGATTGACTATGAGACACAAATAGGTGGACAGATGGATGAATGGGTAGATGGATGGACAGATGCTAGATCTTGCAATATGCAATTTACTTGGTCAGAAACAGGAGTGTCACCAGCCCTACTTCAGCCCTACCTTACTCATACAGTGTTATTGTTGCCTAGTGGATATGGAAGTATAATACAAGTAACACCCAAACAGCGCCACTAAAATAATAATATGTTATTATTGCGGGAAAAAATAAACCGTTGCTTTCAGGAAGATCATTTTAATCATGTTTTAGGTCCACAGACTTCCTGAAATCTGCTTACATAAAAATAGCTTTAGATAGTATCACTGAAACCCAAAGCACACTGACATGGTTCAAGCTGAGTCCATCTTGGGATTTGCAATGGTCTCTAATTTCTGCTTGGTTCAATTCCATCTGCATAATGTAACCATACAGGGTGAAAGCTGTTAATTCTCATTTTGTCACTTTCAGTAATTTCTTAAAGCCATATAGCTATAGAACTGCCTACCAAGTAAAATAATTAATAATTAATCCCAAATAAAATAAGTCACCCTTAAATGATTGAATTGCCTTGCTGAATACATGTAATAACATCCATTAATTAATGCACCTGTGAGTACATGAGTAAAACTAAAGTAATAAATGTTTCATAAAGAAATTTTTGCACATTTGATTGCAGGAAACAATGGGATATGCTCTTAAAATTATTCATGGTCTTTAAAAAATCATCATCACCTATATAATTTTGTCACATTGATTATGAGAATGAACACAAACATTAGCATGGTTTGCAGACTTTAAAAATTAATAGTATTTTTGCAGAAGACTTTTTGCTTCACTAGTTATTGACTTAACCCAGCCCTCTCTGCTCCCAAACTTCCCACTTTTTTGGCTTCATATAGATGAAATAAAACCCCAAGTTTATTAATGATAAATGTCAATGGCATATCTTAAACTATTAGTTATGAACTGAGCATATTTGTTAACCGTTAGCTTAGAAAAGGCTTGAAAAGCAAAAGTAAGTCTTGTATTTTAGTAGAATTTTCCAGTTTACAATGCAAGTAACACCCAAATAGCACTACATGTCAGCTGGGTAAAGGGTGAAAGATTAATGAATTATTGAGAATTATGGCCAGAACTTTAAAATCATAATGGTTTTCATACTGTTTGGCTATTCCTTGCTGGACTCATGTGACCAGTATGGACCACATTTCCACATATTTTTATTCAGTAGAGAAAAAACCTATACTGAAATTCTAAGTCTTAACAAATTGCCAGAGGATGAGACTAGAGATGTCAGAGGATCTCTGCATATTCAAATATTCAGAAAACAGGCCTGAAAAATATGAAGAGTAAGGCAGGAATTTAAGCAGGGGGCGGGAAGGAATGAGTTATTGTTTGCATCCAGGTAGTTTGTCAGTTTCTGTGAAGTTAAATAAGAACCTTGGCTTTAAATATTGACAGATGAATGATCTGACTCTTGAGGGGGAGTTATTATCCAGTAAAGGCTGTGTGTTATACAAGCACTTCTGTTTTGGTTCTGGGCACTTGGCATAAGGACCCTCCACTATTATCTGCAGCTTGAGGATGCACAGCTGGAATGGCAATGGATTTGTTATTTGTAAAACATCCCTGAATTTTACCACAGGCCTTCTACCAACATGCAAGCATCTGTGAATCAAACTGTTCCCCAGCTGTTCATCCACTACCTGCAGGTTCTTGTAGTATAAAGTCCCTATTAATACTGCTGGTTACACTACACCCCTGATGGGTCTGTACAAAATCTTCCTCTTACCCTACAGTTTAATGCATGAAATTCCCCAAAGATAAATCCCTTAAGATTCTTTAAAAAAAAATGTCTTTTTGGAGTTACAGCCAGGGTTTCTGGGGCAAATCTGCATTTTCATTTGAACCCTTTTAGTTTCCCAAGTTTTTGCAAAAGGTTCTCCCTTCCAGGAAGATACACCCTTAGTGCTTTACCACACAAAAAATAGAGAAAATTTCCATGAAAGCAAGATTCCAATGCTTAGAATAAAAATAAATGCCAGACTGAAGTTGTTTTAGGCCTTATCTTCAAAAGCACAATTGCTTCAGGACCCTTTAACAAATAGCTTTTCTTATGAAGGCTCAGGAAATTTTCATTTCTTTAACAGTGACACACATATTTTAGGTTTTAATTAAAAGCTTTGAGTGATAATAATTTGTATCATTGCACCACTGTACTTTTATTTTAAAAACAAATTACATTTATAAATCATTTGGCAAAGGGTATTTAAAAGCTTTACTTCAGGAAATGGAAAAACGAATAGACTTTCATATCAAAACCAAAATAATAATATGTTTGAATTTGCAAAGTACATGTATTTTAACTTAAATGTCAACTAATAACAAATGAATGATTACAAGATTGTTGAACTCAATTCAGTTTTCCAAATGTTAATGGAACACATACAATGATTGGCTTCAAAACTCAGATATTATCAATGATTGCTTTGTTTAATGGCTCCAAAATTTCATTAATATCTTATTAACAACTATAATCCATGAACTCTCTCTTATTAGCAGTTTGCTGTTTTTCTGTTTTTGCACATTCAAGATCTAGGATTTTTTGTGGGGGAGGGGTGCTGCTGGGGATTGAACCCAAAAGATCAAAAGATCTAGAATTTATTAACATCAAATTGAGTGGTTCTTGTTTTTTCCCCCAATACCCAATGTGTGGTTTTCTATGGGGTTTATGTTTCCATGAATCTATAGATTTTAAACTCAATTCAATAAGAATGTACTCAGAATTATAATGTGTGAAAACTTAAATCTGATATTATGTGATTCACTCTACTAATTAGAGTTTCACTTCTGTGTGGATTTCTAGATTCCACTTAGATGCTGGTATATTTTTAAAATTTCATATAAGTATTTTTTTTTAGATTTTGTATATGTATTTGCATTCATAAATGAACATAAATACAATGTACTTTTAAAAATAAAATTCCTTTTATCTAAGCCACTTTCAAATGGCAAAGAGATACACTTGGCTTTGAAAGGAAATAAAGTATGTCAAATATTTACTGTCTGTTCACAATATGTGAAAAATAACATCAAGTAGGAAGTGTTAGACATCATGTTCTTAGTAGGTTCAAACCAGAGCACATAGAAAACAAATCACCAGTTCATAAGCAGAAGAAGAATTGAAGATGCACAAGGTGTCTGTAGATGGTAGGGGATAGCAGAAGTTGACCTACAGACAAAGCGTATCCTGGCTGTTACATGGTGAGCCACAACAAGCAGTATTCCTCCAGAAAAATAGCTACTGTCTTCCCCAATTATTTCTTTTCAACATATCATGGCTTTATATTCCTTTTTCCCAAACCTAGTCTCCATTGAAGCACTTACTGGGGTGTCCACCATCAACCTACTAATAGTCATAGAGAATTTCTGCATAATTAATGACACCACTGGTCAAGCTTATAATGAAACATAGTTCTATATTAGATTTCCTTCTGTTCAGAATGCTTTTTCATATATGAATAATGCTTTTTCCATACATATGCATATGAAAATATATGTATTTTTTCTAGTCATTGCTATGTCTTTTCATGCAAATGTACAGAAAACCCTTCCCTGTCAAGTGAAAACTGGCCTTCCCCCATCATTTTATATATTTTCTATGCAGTAAAAACCATATTTTTCTGAAACTTACAGAAAACTCAATCAAAGAATGACTTAGCTTAGTTAGGACTTTGTTTTTCCTAGACCTAGATGTATGTGGGCAATTGGTAAATTTGCTTCAGGACCCTGGTCTTGTCTTTTTCAAATAACTGCTAGTGGCTACTCCAGCTTCAGCTCTCATTTCCACATTCTAGCAAGAAAGAAATAGTAAGTGACCAAAAAGGGGTTACACCTTTATAAGGAATACAAAACTCTCTCCAAAATTTCAGAAGACTTCTCACATTTTATTGTTCAAAATTGTGCCATGTAACCATCCTAACCTCCAAAGGGAACTTGAAAATATTTTTTCCAAGAGTCTGTGGATCAAACTGTGGAACAACAGTGATCTCCTGCTAACAATAAGGCAGTCAGGAGCATCTGCTAAATTTCATACCCTCCTTTTGTTTTATATTCTTTGCTGCCCTTATCAATTAGTATTTTTATTATGTATTTATTGGCTTATCTCCCCCTTACTAGAAGGTAAGCACCAGAAGAGCAGAAACTGCACCTGTCTTTTTCCCTGCAGCATCCCTACAATTGAGAAAACTATCTGGTCCCTCATATATGCTTTATAAATATTGTTTTAGCAAAAGAATATTGACTTTTGAAGTTCAATTAAATAGCAACTTTAACTTACAAAATTGAAACTTATTAAACAAATACTTCCTGTCTTAAAATTGTCACAGAAAATATCTTCACTATTTTCAGTTAATTGTGTCAATGTTTATTTAAATTTTTGTTCTGAAGAATTTATCATGTAGAATCAGGGATTGCAAAGATTCAGTCAGTCAATACACTGTTTTGATTTGAAAGAATTCTAATACTTGAAATCTAACACGTAAAACTAACCCTATGAATTCACCACCCATCCTTATTCCTTCCCCTCAACACTTCCTCCCATAACAGAAATATCTTGGAGTCTGGTTTATCAAAGAAGCTGTTCCCTTCCTTAGGCAGGTGTTAGGAGGGTCAGTGAGAAGAATGAAGTAAAAGTGTCCTTGTACAGGTTCGTACCATCATCTAAAAGAACAGCCACAATACACTGGGCTAGAATACATTTCCCTGAAACTGTCTCTATTAGTACAAAGTAGGAGTCACACACACAAAAAAACAAAAAATAAATAAATAAACCAATATAATTTTGAACAAATACTATATGCTAAAATATCTGCCAGATATCACATCTATAAATATTTCACAGACCAAGAAACTCATTTGTTTAATCAAGTTCTATAATGCTGTGAATGAATTAAAGATTATTGGTTTTGGCATTATAAATTCCCATGATTTAATTTCTAAAGTGCAGCATTCTATAATTGGCAATCTGTTATAGGTAAGCTAATGAGACTAGGCTACTTCTTTATTTAGCTTTAAAATGAAATTGTTACATAAACACCTGGTCAATATAGCATGCATATAAGTAGTTTAGTCAGAAGGTACTTAAGTATCTTACACAAGTATAGCTGGGAAATTTGGTAGTTCCATTCACCTGTAAGCAGAATGAAAACTTCCAGACTTGTAGCTCCTATCATCAAATTCCATTCTTTCTGGAAGTAAGTACCTGGAAAGGCAAAAGAAAAATAATTAGTTGCTCATTTTTTTTCCTAGAGAGTCCAAGGAACTGCCAGTGTCATTTATTCAGTTCTCATCACTTGGAAAACAAATTCCAAAATAATAAAGACTTAGCAATTTCCACAGGTCCACAGGGAATTCTCTGGTGGTTTCCAAATCTGGTAGGTATTTTCAGAGAAAAAAAGATTATGAAAAACTGATGTAATATCTTTATGTTTCCATTATTGTATAATAATTATTAAAAGATACTATTTTAAAATCCCAGGTAATTGCCTTTCCAGTAAGATGCGTGAGAACTATCATTACTTAAGTTGCACAAAATCACAGGATTGGCCTAGAAGAAGTGTTAATACTACAATCCAAGTGTCCTGACAACAACCTTGTGTTGAGAGCATTCTTTCACTAGGGTTCCTAATAGATGGGCAACTGAAAAGGATCATTAATTCTCTCAGGCTTTGGGGTACCATTTAAATACCCAGGAAGAAACAACTTGCCAACTATCATGCGAACTTCCTAAAAGAGTTAAAAGGACTAAGAGTTTATTCCCATGAAGTCCTTTATACACCTTGAAACCAGAGTTGTCTTTAAGTTTAAAATAAATTTGGTTTTTATTAAATGTATGCATTTGTTTGCTGTTTGCTTGGAAAATCAGACAAATCATTTTAACCTGGTGTTTTCCATGAATTCATCTGTTTGTATGAATTTTCTAGAATGGAATACTATGAAAATGATGGTAATCACAGACAATATTGGAATTTTAGAGTTTGGGGCTTTTCTATTTTAGATTATATTAATGTGTTTATTAGTGAAAGATAAGGGAGTTTTTTCAATATTCAAGACATCTCTGTAAATGACATAATTGAAATTCCTGACAGTGTAACTAATAAAATGTTAGCATGTAAATATATTCTTATATACTTACTGTTGTTTTAAACCAAAACGAATAACTCAATTCCCATGCCAAGTGATTTAATGATAAACATTTGTATTCTTAAAGGTTATTTTCACTTAACACTGATGTAAATTTTATAGACATGTTGTTGATACTGAAAAAATAATCATTTTTTTTTGCATATGGCCAGATCAAAAATAAAATATGTTTCCATTTGTTTAAAGAATGAGAAAAAAATCATAATGACAATATTATTAAGAATAGTCTATAATCATTGCCAGCCAGTTCCAAAATACAAAATTTTTCTAGAGTTCTTTTTAAAATTATACTCTAGATTTGAGGAATATATAAGAGAAAATTAACAAGGATGAAGGAGAGGAAGAGAGGGAGAGAGAGAAGAAAGAGAAAGAGGAGAAGAGGAAAGAGAAAGAAGGAGGAGGGGAAGAGCTCAGGGAAGGGAGAGGGGAGCCAGGGGGAGCCAGGGGGAGCACTGAGTTTCCTGATACTTCTTGCTACATTTTACTTTTCTAAAAGAAGGAGATCTAAGCAAAGCAGAATTATGTAGTTTTAAAATTTTTATTTCCAAGGAACTCTGCATATAATACATATGACGCCTAATACATTAAGCGAAGGCCATGATCTCTTCCTTCTTCATCTTTTCTTCCTCTCTCACATCACCTTTTTTTTTATTCCCTTAGTTTTCTCCTTTCTGTTCTTTCAAAATTTCCAGTCCCTCATTTTCTAACCAAGTGTAATCTAGTCATCTGAGGCACAGTACCATACTGACTTAGGTCTTTCTGTTTCTTTATCTTTCAGAAAAACTCCGCTTGTATAATTGAAAACTCAAATCCAGTAAGAAATATGTAAGTCATTAGTGGTTCAGATTTTGATCACCAATACTTTTGGGTTGTTTTTTTTTCCTTTTAATAGATGGGTGATCTGTTGAAGACCAGTGGAATGTTTATCTTGTGGACAGATTGAGAGTAAGATTGATAGTTATGAGAAAACTTTAATCAGAGCATTTACGATTAAATTTGGTTCTCATATTTGTAGGTGACATATGAAATACTTGTAGTTAAAAGATTTGCACTATTTTAAGAGCACTAAAATTTTCTTCTTGCTGCATTTCAAGTTTGGGAGATTAAAAATATTGGTATATTTAACTTTGGAAATCTATTTTTCTCCTTTTGTAACATTTTCAGGTTAACAACTCTTATGTGTATTTTATTTTCTAATAAAATATTTCTAATATACCTACTGAGTTTTAAGTACTAAGAGAGTTTAATGTTACAAGAAATTTGTGCCTTATCCTTGAAGTAATTTTAGTGTTGCTTCTTTTTACTGAATATTTAGATCACTTATCATTTGTATTAAAACAAGTATTCAAAATGTTATATGTCCCTAAGAATCGGATTAAAAATTATTTTATATCTGAAAATTACATTTCAAATTTTACTTTATGCAGCACCTTTTGCAAATATATTTCATTCTTTATCTATAGACCAGTATTAAGTCATTCAAATTATTTGTTTTTATTGAGAGATGATAAATAAAATAAAAGGAGTACTTGTCAATCTGCTTGATTCTTCTGTTTTTATATTGGGAGGAAATTAAACTTGCTTAAAATTTTTCATTTTGACAGATTGCAGCTGAACTTCTTCAACTTATGCCTTTAGTTTGCAAACATTAGGGAAAGTGCCCATAAATATTCAGCAACTGGAATAAATTAAGGCCAAATACACTTGAGAAAGATGATTTGATAATATTCCTTTTGGGGTGATATTCTTTCTAAATTACATGCAAGAATGTATCTGTATCATTTAAACAAATTTTCAAAATATTTGACAAAGAGCAACATTATCTTCTGTTCACAAGTGTCTTCTCTAAAAGAATTCACATTGTTTCTGGTAATGAAGCTTCTGGGTTTTAAGTCCTTTTAAGGATTTTAAAAATTTTTATATGGGATCAGACTGTTTTGCACATATTGTTAGACAAAAAGCCATGAATATTAAGCCATTATTTTTACATTAGCAAGTTTTCCCAAGGTGAGTTTTTATCATTTTAAGACATTTTGTTTTGTGTGTTACTCCCTTTTTGTCTAATCACCTCTAAAATTATGAGCACTACAAGAATAATACATACTGAATAACAAAACAGCTTGAAATATTCATAACTAAGAAAGCAACTGTTAAATGTTCATAAACAAAGTTGTTTGGAGACTCCTTTATTAATTTTTAATTTATTTTCAGTCAATTTCTTATTACTTCCAAATTCCTGTAGGGGATTCTGTTAATTAGTCATGTGTAAAATATTCATTAAAACCAGCCTCCTATTTTCTTCTTTTATTGCAAATTTACATTTCTAATCTTATAACCAAAATAAATGCCATTGGGTAGAGGACCACATTAATTTTGATCAGCCATTTAAAATAGAAGCTTATACAACAAAAGATATGGTAATATAAGCTAGACTAATATTGAGGTGCTATGTTGGTAGATTCTGACATAAAATAGCAGGTGGTTATCTACTTCATTTCTGAAAAAAATAAAATAAAATCTACATAAAGTATAGCTTGTTTGAAATCAATAAAGTTATCTAACATGAATATACTGACTTCATGCTTTTATACCCATGCACATTAAGAATATTTCAGAAATTGCATTTAGTGTAGTTAGGGATTCAAGGTTAATCAACAGTGGTTGTGTCAGCTCTAAAGTCAAATCAGTGAGTTTCTCAAGCTTTGTTAAATCAGTATTTAAGCCTCATGTTTTATTTTTTAATAAGTTTTTTTAGAGGCTATTACTTTTAAAATATTTTAATGATCTTTATAATATGAATCATGTTGTTTTAATTCTGTTCCACAAATAGTAATACAGTGTAGCAAGTGACACATTTATGAGTTTAACGTTATTAATGTAGCTGTTGATTTTTCCCCAATATAAGGATATACTAGCAAAACATTAATGGAAATAGCTCTAAAAGAAATATACATGCCAGCATTGTAAAAAAAAAAGTTTCCAATAGCAGTTAT
Organism: Marmota monax; assembly: GCF_021218885.2. Classification (NCBI taxonomy): domain Eukaryota; kingdom Metazoa; phylum Chordata; class Mammalia; order Rodentia; family Sciuridae; genus Marmota; species Marmota monax. The sequence goes on along the minus strand of NW_026692486.1, from coordinate 4,125,459 downwards.
AATGTTACACAGGAGAAATTCTTGTTCTTGTTAAAACCTTTTTACTTTGGATACATTTTACACTGTGCTGAATAACTTCAGATAAATTATATAACTGCATTTCTTCTGGAAATTCATGTCTAAATTTTATCTCATGTAATTGAAATACGTAAATACAACTCCTTATGGTTGGTCATTCTTCTAAAAATACATTTAACCTAATCACTCTTTTTGCTTTTATTATCTTGACTATAAGATATCAAGGAAAGTCATTCCATAGTAACACACACATAAGCTAATTTATCAGTCAGGTATTGTGATTAAAAAAAAATAAAATAAAGTTCATTTAATATTTCTTGCTGGTTAAGGATCAGCTTGCCCTCTGGAATTTTCAAAAAAATTATTCACAGTCATGATTTCTGAGCCCCATGACTTTCTACTCTTCAGCTATGTAATTCTTCAGCATCAGAGTTTCCTAACCTAAATAAAGTCTTTTAAGAGATCCCAGAGTCATGTCTCACATCCTGAATATTGATCACACGTGTCCTCTATTCTCCAATTTGAAAATCAATTTCACATCTCAGATGATGAAGTAGGAAGTGAGCAAAGATCATGAAATTCAACCCTCTTTGCAGTGAGGACCTTAAAGTCAAAGACCTGTAAATTCAGTGAACAGGAGGCCAGCTGGACCTGCGGCCATTCTACATACTCAGTGTCTATGAAAATAAACTGAAAGCAAAATAGGAGCTGACTAGTATGTAAGCATGAGTACCAGAAGAAAATTAAAAACATCAAGCTCTGCTTTGGGTTTAAGTTCTAGCTCAACCCTTACCTTTAGGCCAGTTTTTGAACATGTTTCCCTCATTTGAAAAAGAAAGAAAATCTTCTGCAGTGTTTCCACACTGCTGGGAGGCCCCAATAATACATATGTTAACATATTTTAGTATATAAGTGTATGTCATATTAATATTCTAAATTATACCATCTGTCCCTTGTGTGGGCTATGATTTTTTTTAGTTTCTTTTTTTCTAATGAATACATAAAAACATAAAAGTTTTGCATGGGTCCCTGTGTAATGGTTAGAGCATGTATAGAGTGTATAATGTTTAAATCAGATTATACATAGTTATCTCCTCATTTATCATTTCTTTGCACTGTGGGTAAAAATACTGTCTTTTAATAAATAATACCTAAATTTTATATTACTCTAAAAATGTACTTTGTATCACCCTTCAATATGAAAACAAAATAAAACAAAATGATGTCATTTAACCTAGACAAATGATAAAAAAACATTTTGCATTTATTGCATGCATTATGAAAAATCAATGAATGCAAACTACATGATTCTTATATATGTTTTCTCCAATAGATTTATGTGAAAATTACTAATAAAGCTGTTATTTTAAAATAGTTTTAATATTATTATCCCCTATGTTTTTCAATGAAATGATTAGTGAATAAACTTATGTAAAAAGTCATGAGTTGGTATGAAGAAGTTAGTTGATTTTTTCTTCTAATCTTTAAACAATTTTTATCTATTACCTCCAAATATATTCACAGTAGGTCAAAACAATTAAATACAATTTAATATTAGGCTACACAATTGGGATGCTGTCATAGTAATAATCTTATTTTTATTTCACTGTGCAATAGAAAAATGAAAGTTATTTTCCACTCTTCTTTCAAACACTAATCACAACTTATGCACAGAAAACATAGGTCCTGAAAAAAAATATTTTTTAAAAAAATATTCACATTCAAAACACTTTTTGAGTTAAGATTCAGGTTGAAAAGGGAGGAATTTGGAAGAGAATCAAAGATTAAGAATTCATCATTGCAGAATGACATTTCTTTTGACAACATAACTCAATTGCTACTCAAAAATAAATCATTTATGATTCAAATGCTGTGCATATTTATTTAGTGTCATACCTGTCATTTGTTTGACTTTTTTCCCCATGGATAGAGAAGAACAACTGTATATCTCTTATTACACAGTCAAAATGATTCCTGGTAGCAGAAAATCACAAACAGTGAGTGCAATAAAATGGGCAGCAAAACTTTTCATTCATTCAAATAAATCTCAAGGAGTGCCAATAGAATTCTCCAAAGACCACTCTACTTGCTCTGAGGCCATCACTTTATAAAATATAATTCAAATGCAGCATTAGAGAAATCTATCTAGGCTATGATGAAAGTTTTATTAGATTTAATAAAAGTGGAAGGAGTCAAACCCCCAGCTATTTTCACAACTTAAGTCTCTGTGGAGACCCAAACAGTCCCTTGCATGGATACTGTCATGCCGGTGCCAATATTTTCTTGAGGAGCTACCCACCATGCTGATATCATGCTGGACCAGAAAATAGTTCAAAATTGAGAAAAACTTCTAGGAAGTTAAGGTAAACAAAACAGACTGGGTTCTGGGTGGAAATGAGTCATATCTTAATGAGACTACTGTTTCCTATAAGGTAACATTCTAATATTGTGAAACAACATTTTAAATTAACTTACTCCTGAACTCATATGGCTTCTATTTGATGACGTTTTTGGAGATCAGATTTAATGTCAAGAGCATCATGCAGGATGAGTGATTTTTTAACAAAGGATTAATACTCTCTAAACTGCAGTGATAATTCCTATCTTGTACTATATTGGGTAAGGTAGACTGATGTTTCACATGTAAATCACACTGTCAAATAAAGCTTTATATTAATGTAATGGATCACAATTCTTATGGTAGTGATTAATATGTTTTGGCCAATTTAACCAGCCCCATGGTCATCCAACTTTAATGTATTTTTTGTAGTTAATCACCCTACCTAAACCAGATAAAGTGTCTAAGTTTATCAGAGAATTTAATCTTAATGGGAATCTATTGAAAATTAAAGTAATGAGTTAGCATACAAGTCAGATTATCATGTTAAGATGGAGTATACAGTGAAGCAAGTTAGCAATTTCAAGATCTAGTTCCTTAATAAATGTGGCACTTGATATCTTTTAGTCCATGAAAGGTATGGGCTGGAGTAGAGGTCCTCCAATTTTCTGTCTAGCAATAAATCTTTATATTTATAGTCAAAGTCAGATCACCAATAACATAATGTTAGGAGCCAAACATTATTCTTTATCCACTAACTCAAATGGTCTTCAAGCCCCTCCTCCTCTAAAAAGCTCTGAAGCAGCACAAACATCATCTCTGACATTTTACAGATAAATGAAGTTATGGAATTTGTCATGAATAAAAATATAAGATGTTCAACAGGGACTGGAATCAAATGTTTTTTATAATCTCAGAAAATGTATTTGCTTATTCCTCATTAAGTGTGGTAGGAATGTGAGTACTCTTTCAAGATTTTACATGTTAGGCATTATTTCTGCTTATCAAGTTATATTTGTATTTCAAACAAAAAGTCAGAATTTAAAAACTACATGTAATTATTATGATGTTTAAAAGTATTAATTTTTCCCTGGGTTCAAACAATAATAAATCATAAAACCTCTAGACTTATTAGAATCAAGTTCAAGCATATACACATTTTATTTTAAAGCCAATTAATTCATTTAATAAAAGTGTACTCATACCATTAAGCTCTCTACTATTAAACTCCTTACTCATACTATTAACTCCTTCTAAATATATTTCTTTGATTCAAATAATAAACATTTCTTGAGGTTAACATATGATACTAATATAAATAAGTATTTTAGAACAATGGTCTATAAAGCTCTATTCCTGAATTTTCATGTTATTTAAAACAGTATGTGGCCAGCTTTGATAAAGTTTATAAAATTTGAAGTACAATGATACAGACAGACAATCTTTTATATTCAAAGACATTTGATGTTAACTTTGGAAAATTTTCTACTACTGATCTCCTAGCAAAAAAAAAAAAAAATAATCCACTGGAAAGAACTGTAGGTAGCTGATAGGATGTAATGAATTATGACTTGTAAAAACCTATTTACTTCTTTCAGTAAGCTCAGTTTAAGAGAAAGTTCATCACAATGTGTAAATTTTATTTTGTTGGTGGAGTGACAAGTATTATTATACAATGGCCACAAGGTTATTAGCATAAACACTGAGGACTATTTTTGATTTGATAAATAAATATTCTTGTGCAACTTTTACATTTATTTTAGGTTGGACTCTATTCCTTATTTCAGTAAACTGAAATTTTCTTTTAATTTAGAATACCAAGAACATATCCACTATATTTTAATATTTACTTTGTATCAGGTTTAGGGTGCATTATTATGATAATAGCTTTGGGGACCTTTACAACTTTTAAAAAGGAAGGGAGGAAGGAAGAAAGGGGGCCACAGGAACAGAAAGAAAAATAGGAAATAGGGGGTCAGAGAAGAAAGGAAGGAAAAATATCTGACATCCTAATAAATTTACCTCTCATTCCCTCATATTCATTCCATCACATTGAGCAGGTTGTCAGTTGACAGACTGAAGTAATTCACAGATTCTGCAGATTCCAACCTATACTCACAGGAATGAATTCTGGCCTTCCTAAGAACTCTCTGAGAAGATGAAACTTGGCAGAACCCATGTGGAAATTCATTTCATCTGTTTTCATTTTATATGGTCTATCATGTATTTTTGATGACTAAATGGAAAGAAAAAATGAAATTCTACCATATGAATTTTTATTAAATATCATTTTAGCTATCAGTTGTCACACCTGCTATTTGATACATTTCAGTCAATTGACACAATTATGTATTTTTGCAACCTATATCATTCTCTGAAGGCTTGTTTATTTTGCAATAAATCCAATTTATTAAAAATTTATTTAAACATTTTAACACACACCAAATATTTGTTTCCAATATATTCAACTAATATTCATTCTGAATATATGAGGTATTGACTAATGTGCCTATTTTAATGTTATACTGAGTCCCTTTTTCCAGGATAGTGTCATGACAGCTCTGTGGGCACTATTTAGAAACATTCGGGTCAGCAGATGTTATTAGATTTGCACACAATTTCAGGAAGTTTGAGGCTTCCTTCCACCTCTTCATAAGCTCTTCCCAACTTCTGAAGCCCAAACTTCTAAATTTCATCATTAGACTCACAAATTTATTATTTTTTCAAACTATAAATACATATATATTTATTTATGTAAAATAACATATAATATTAATTTATTATATAAAATATACACATATAAATTCAGACTTTAAAGATGAAACAAAAATGCAATGAACCGGGCTGGGGTTGTGGCTCAGCAGTAGAGTGCTTGCCTTGAACATGCAAGGCCCTGGGTTCTATCCTTAGCACCACATAAAAATAAATAAAAGAGAGGTATTGTGCCCAATTACAACTAAAACATAAATATTCTTTAAAAAAAAAGATGCAATGAACCATATTTTACTGCTTCCTTATTGAAATGGTTTCAGGAGACATGGCTTGTGTTCTAGAGAGTTTCTCAGTAAAATTATTTTATGTAAACCTAGTTTCAAAAGGAGTTCATGTTTTCTTCTTTTTTTTTGGCAAAATTTTTGTCAGATCCTATTAGATAGTCACTATTTTTCCCTCCTGAAATAACTCATACTGGAAATAGAACTGTCAAAAAGTCAGCAGTCAATATATTACTTTATACACACACTGGTTATTGTCTGCTTTAGAAAGATGGCTCATCAACCACACTTTCCACGTGGTAGAATCTTGCCCAAACAGGAATTCACCAGTGGAACCCTAAAAACAGAACTACTCACAGACATATATTTCAGTTTACATACATTTTAACTTCTTCAGTTCTAATCAGCCTTAAATAAGCTTTTAAATGCTTCCCCTTATATTTAATTATTCCTAGATTAAGAACTTTGAAATTTTACACTGTCATAACAATATTTAAGATTATTTTCTGAACTTCTGGTTCTATATTTGCATGACGACTTATTCAGATCTCCTTGGCTGTATAATATGATAGAAAATAAAATAAAAGAATCTTTCCTCTGTTAACAAACATTTTCCCTTTTGGGGTTTTCCTGCCACATAATCTTTTTTAACATTATAACTAATATTTTATGAAAAAATATGTAATTCATTTCCCAATATTCATTTATTAAAAGTATATTTGAATGAATATTACTTATGAGCACCATGCTAGGTAATATAGATGTCCTTTTCAATAGTTACTATCTGCTTTCTTGCTTTATATAATAATTCTCACTCTTCAATTTGTGGAATTGACAAGGAATCACCCAAATTTCCTCTACTGTTTTTTTTAAGTCTACTACAAATATTTTTCCCAAGTCAATTGAAAATAGGTAGTCCTTGCCACAAAGAATTATTTAAATTTGAGTAGATGAGCACAGAATCAGCCCCCACCCTCACAATCTGAGTTTAGAATCAATCCTGGAAATCATGCTCATTTTATCAGGGAATATAGATGTGGACATTTCCATACATAGTCTGCTTAGTCTTTGATAGTAATAGGGGTTAAAAAAAGACTGATCTAATATTAATCCTCCCAGTATTCCAAATTACATCATAGACAGTGATTCTTGAGATGAAAACACACCTCATTTCACAGACCTACTCTGTAAGGTTTATATTCTGTGCAGTGACATAGTATTTAGGGAGTGAAAATGACAGATGTATGGTACATTAGCAAAATGAATAGTCACTTCTTCCCACCAGATGAAGTGCTTTTATCACAGCAATTTATCATGAGCTAGATTGTGATTTAAGAGGAAACATTTGACTATAGTATATATTGCCAAGGGAGTTGGCAATTTTGAAATTATGACTACAAAAAAGGTAAGCAGGAGCTTTTTAAGCTACAGTGTGTTCACAAAGCATTTTTGTTTCTTTTTTAATATTTTGAAATTAAATTTCATCATTTAAAGAGTGAGATATTATATATGTATATACATATTATATATGTATTATATGTATATACATATTGTATATACATATTATATATACACACACATATGTGTGTGTGTGTGTGTTTACTCAGAATATTTCAGGCAAAAGTTAGGGAAGAAAGAATCTTCACCCTGACTTGGTCAATAACTGCTTATAATTTTCACTCTGCAATTGCACACTTTTTTTTTATCATGTGCCTGCTTTCATAGCAAGCATGAACAATTGCCATTGTTGCTATTTATACATTTTAGGAATAATCACAAATCTAAGTTCAAACCCAAATGCTTAAAAAGCAAGCAGAGAAATTTTGATGAATTCTATTTTGCTTTATTTCATTTTCTTATTGACATTTAGAAGTGTTATCTTAAGGTCATGTGTGTCCAAGAAAACCTCTAGAGATAAATATCTATGATAAATTCTGATAAATGCCAAAATTATAGAAGGGCTGTTTGCACTGAGTCAGAGCATACCTGCAGCCCTTTAATCTTTCACTCCCTTTATTATGCATGAAAAGTTCCTCTACTAGGTTCTAAAGATGAAGAAATTAGACACAGTCCAGGAACTTAAGAGTTCACACTCTTTTGAGGTAACAATAGATGATTTGAATACAGTGCAGACATATTTTAATAAAAATACATTTAATATGCTGTGAGAAAAAATAAAGACCAAGTATGTCAATTTTTGAGAAATCCTCAGGAAACACTGCCCAGAGAAAGATCTCTGTGAATGATAGACTAGCAGGACACAGAATGTTCCCCAAAGTGGAAGCCAGCCCTTCCCTGGCCTACATCAGAAGGGTAAATCTAGCTAGTTGGAATACTTCCATTCTTCTGACCATCCATCATATTTAGAAAGTATTGCATGAAATGATACTAGGCAGTAGTGAAGGAGATCTGTAGGCAAAAGGGATTCTCGGGAAAGTTGAAGAGAAATCTAAATATGTGCACACGGAGACAAACATCTTTTGGCCTTTGCACATTTTTTGAGAGGATAGGACAAGAGAAGCGATAGTTCTGTTATCATTCTAAAAAGAAATAGGGAGGAAAAATTGGGGGGGGAGGTTTCACATTAATTGAACACAGTCCAAGTCTTACATAGAGTTACATTTTGCATTTATAAACACATGCTTCTTTGGGGGCAAAGCAGGGGATGGAACAAGCAACTTAGAGTGATAACTGGTTCTCTACTTATCTGTTTAGTCCTAAACTTTCAACCTAAAAGATTGATTCCCTTGTGATATCAAAACTTAAACATCTTTGCAAGGGCTCAGTCATCATTAGCTAATGCAATAATTTTTATTAGTTACATTATTACATGATGCAATAATGCCAGTTGTCACATGTAGAAGAGTGTTGATGTTTGAGAGAGGACTAGAAATAAATAAAGGGTACACATCAAATGAATGATGAAAGTGGAAGTGAGAATAGACACCAAACTTACTTATTTCATTAATTTTGGCTAGTTCTGATCTTTTTTTTTAAGATAGGAGAGAGAGAAAGAGAGAGAGAGAGAGAGGGGTTTTTTAATATTTATTTTTCAGTTTTTGGTGACACAACATCTTTATTTTATTTTTATGTGGTGCTGAGGTTTGAACCCAGCGCCCTGTGCATGCCAGGCGAGCGTGTTACCGCTTGAGCCACATCCCCAGCCCTGATCTTAAGCACTATTTTTCAGTCAAATTCTATTTCTTTACAGAGCAAAATTTTATACCTAAACTTGACTTTTTATTTCTTTATTAATTAAGACTATTGTGGAAAGGGAGCCAGTTAGAAAATTTCTATTTTAATATTGGCAGAACTATTACAAAGTAATGATGAAAAATTGTGACATCATTGAAAATTACTATGTGCAGGTATAGTACTTGATAAGTATCATCTTATTTAATTCTCATTGCAAACTATAGACCGATAGATTCTTTATACTCTGGAACAAAATTAAGACTCTGTTGCCCAAGGCCACAGAACTTGTTAGTGGCAAAGCTGAGATTCAAATCCAACCTTTCTGAATGAAAAGCCTTTGTTCATTCTTAACCCCTAAGCGTGGACTGACTGCTCCCAAACTTGGGGTGTGACACCTCTATGCCTATGACATAGAGGTAATTATTCCAATGTTTTATTTTTGAATGTTAAAATAATCTGTTGAAATTGCTATGCTTTGAATATTCTCTCCAAAATTCATGCTGAATGTAATTGTCATTGTAACAGTAGTAAGAGATGAAGCCCCTAATAATTTTAAGAGGTGATTAGGACATGAGGGCTCTTCCACATGACTGGATTAATGTTTTATCATGGGGGTAGGCTAGTTATTAAAGGTGGATGTTGGGCTTTTTGGTCCCCAACTCTCATGTGCTTCTCACCGTTGATATCTTCTTCTGTGCCATGATCTCACCAGTTTTGGCCCATTTGTCTTAGACTTCCCAGCTTCTTGAACCAGTCAAATAAACCACTTTTTGAAAGTTTTTCCAGTGTGTGGTATTCTGTTCTAGAAGCAGAAAATTAACCAAGACAGAAGCATTTCTAAAATTTTTATACACCATATCAATTTTCTTTATTAAGAAATGGTAGTGCTTTTTTTAATTGTAGGTGGACACACAATATCTTTATTTCATTTTTATATGGTGCTGAGGATCGAACCCAGTGCCTCACATGTGCTAGGCGAGTGCTCTACCACTGAACCACAACCCCAGCCTGGTAATACTGCTTTTTATCAGACTAACTACAGACTAAGTATTTACAAGGATTAATAATTCACTCAAATTTATCTGAAAGCACTCCTATAGCAACTTATAACTTCCTTCCTTTTATATATAAATTTGTAAAAATTAATATTTTAAAATTTGTTAGAATGGTAATATGAACAACTCCTCTTGAAATTTTATGGGAACCGGTGTGTTAATATTCATAAGGTACATTGTAGTTCCTAGTTTAAAGGTGTTTAATTTAAAGAATATATGGACTCCAATAATGAGGTCAGGTGTGACATTTATTGAACTGAAAGCAAGTTGTTCATCATGTGTTATTAATCATGAGACTTTTATTAATGTGAACTTAAAAACAAACAGGTTCATTGCCTTCTAGGCTTGCTTGAATAGTTAGATGAGAGAACAAACTGTGGAAGTAGCATCAGCCTGAAGAACACAATAGTAATGACATAAGCATAAGTGTCATAACTGCCATAATTTAATATTTGCTGACTGCCTTCTGAGTGGATATGGATATAAGCACTTTAACAGTTTAAAAGAGAGAGAGAACATCGTGTGTCAGCAGCAAAGGAAAATAAGTTACATGATGATTTTAATAGTTCTAGAATATAGATCCACTTTAATTTATAGCAAACATCATTTATTCACAGTTGCATTTTTCATAGCATTTTATTAATTGCTTTACTGTGAGCATTTGATACAGACAAAAGGTCATGGTTAAGTACACAAGTTAAAGAGCACACAATAAAGCAGGCACTGCCACATGTCTTGTCTGATTGCCTATATGTCTGATTTTTGTCTCTTGGCAGGAAGTAACAATTATCCTAATTTTTTTTGTAATTCCTTTGTTTATTATGGTTTTAGTATAAATAAATCTACCATAGAACAATAACTCTTTGGTTTTGAGATTTCTATGAATGGTGTTGTACTTTGTCATCTTCTGTGGTTTTATTCTCTCTCCTCATTGTTCCCATGACTTACTCGTTTCTTTTTTTCATCCATAAATTGATCTATAGATTTGTTTTGAATCACTCTTCTTGTATTATCCTTGCCTACTTTGAGTTTCAATGTTTTATCAGCTCCCTCCATTCTTGAAATGTTTGATTTAAATGATAGGTTTCTTGGAAATGTGATTAAATTCACCTGTAAAATTATATAGGTTTAAGGTTATCTCTGTGGGAAGACTTCTAAATTTTATGAAAATTGACATGAGATTTCCCTGTGTTGTATCGCTTTAGTCAGTCAAGGCAAATTATTTGTGTCTTGAAATGTATCATTTTGGGCAAATATTCCAAATTAATTAGTATAAAATGGTTTTTGCTATTATCTTTATGTTCTACTAAAAAAAAAAAAAAAAAAAAAAAAAAAACACTTCCCTTGGTAACAACAAATAGTAGCAACCTGAAGTGCATACTAAAAATTTTCATTGCTCTACATATAACTCATAATCCTTGCAACAATCTTAGGAGAAATATTTATCATTAATTGCATTTTAGAGATGTAAAACTGAAGTAGAAATGAAATTGTCGTGCTTATAAATGACACAGTCAGAATTTATAACTAAGATCTTTTGCTTCAGGATATTTGCTAAAAGTTGTGTGATTTCATTTTTTTGTTTTGTTTTACACAAGAAAAGTCTTTCTTTTTTTTTTTTCTTTCCAACTTTAAAGATTCTGATGAAGGTCTTCAATTCAATCAGGTTACTCTAGTCCACTGTGGTCAGAATGGCAGAGTCTATACAAAAATCACTGCTCCCAGTCTCAGATTGAAGTAGAATTAGCAGATGTTCCCAAAATAAAAATGCTGAATTTATAGAAGATGGTCAAGGTTCTGAGCCGAAAGAGGCACTGGACCGGGAAAATGTCTCTGAATATGAAGAACAATACTAGACTTGGAAGAAAGTCTCTTCTTTTATAAATGGAACTTCGTGTGTAATAAAGAATTTAACCTTATCCAAAAATAGGTCTGGGCTATGCACTTAGCTCCTAGGAGATAATCCCTAAGCTCTTAGAATGATCTACTCAGTAAAGTGTCTTTTTTTTTTTCTAGAAATGTTAGACCGCCGCAACTAGTCATTGTGATCAATGTGATTTATGAGAAGCTATTGGATCACACATTAGCCTGACCTCTGGAGGTGCTAAGAAGTAAGTCCAGCCTAGAAGGTGAACATGTCTATATGAGTTCAGGGAGAGCTCTGGGCATCAAGGCTTGTGTGACTGCCATGGTTGCTAAGACTCGGTAAATGTTTTCACAGAGTTGCCAGGAGGTGTTAACAATTCCCATGTCTCCACTGGGAATGAACAACTAGAAGCTCTACATTTGGAACTGTCCTGGAGTTAGCTTCATACTTGTCTTCCCATGGCTGATTAATTTATCTGTATCCTTTCATAGTCTAACAGATTTCAGTGAGTTCTCTGAGTACTTTGGGTGAATTATCAAATATTAGGATGGTTTGGGGAATCACTGAACTCTACCACTGAACTCATACCATTCCATATAAAGGTACAAATGTAATCTGCCCAATGTCCTGTTGTCTTAGAATAGGACAGGTCCTCTTTCAGTAAGTGCCTTGTTCTCTAGCATTGTAGAGAACACTATAGAGACATTGGTAGCATACAGTCCATCAAGGCTTTTTTTAACATGTTTGATTTTCTATAAGGGATTCAACTCATACTTCCGTATTTGTGCATTTGTATATGCTGACATCAATTTATCATTGCATGATTATCTTTCTTTTTAGACTAGTAAATTCAGGAAGTTATAATAATGTCATTCCTATCAGTTTACAGAATCTCTATTCATTTATCATTTGGAATTGATTCATTGATATGGATATTTAATGTTTATATCATATAAAGTTAAAGAAAGTAAAGTACTCTCATGGATCTTACAATCCATCATGAAATACAATATAAATAATTATATATATATATAAAAAATTAGTATCTGAGAATGAATATATATATATATATTCATTCTCAGATACTAATTTTTTTTTTAGAATAGTCACTGTTCAAGGTTTATTTGATATTTCAGTTGGTATGACACTTGGATAGCTGGTTGCAGTGTTCATTTGTAGATCTTTCTTTTACATTATATGGAAATGTACACTACAGATACATATAATACACAAAATAAAATCCTTTAGAACAGTTATAGATAAGACATGTGATATTGGATTTAACATTGGATCCCAGGATGTGACTGAATGAAAAAAAAAAAAAACAAAGTTGGACTAGGCATGTTTGATGAAGGTATATCACACAACATGCACAATGTTGTGCAACATTGGCAGTGGTGTCTCAGAGATGGTGGAACTATTTTACACTAGTTTAGGACTACACAAGTTAAGTACTATCCAGCATCAGGATATCTGTAGGGTTTTATACGCCATTCCTATTTCTAACTTTAAAAAATTGATGTTTTTCCCAGGCCACCTGCTTTAATCTCAGAACAGATAAAAAGGACAACATGCACACCTCCAACTAAAATCCTGTTGTATCCTAGACAGTGAAGTGGTATGACATTACAAGCCTTTAAAACTGCAGCTCTTTTTGGATTCCCCAAAGTGTATCTGCACTCTTCTTCAAACGTGCCTCTTCCTCAGGAGTCAAATTCACCTTCACAACATCTGAGATTCCATTTTGTCCCAAGATGCAAGGCACACTTAGAAAAACATCAGATACTAATAAATTTAGAAAGCCCTCATTTGAAATGTGACATTTAAACATATACCTGATGCAGTATGCCAATGCTGAGCAGGTGACTGAGGCAGACAAATTCATGTGAAAGTAAGGGGAGAAGCCCAGCATGGCAGCATATGCTTATAATCCCAGAGACTCCGGAAGCTGAGGAAGGAGGATTTCAAGTTCAAATCCGGCCTGAGCAGCTAAGTGAAGTCCTAAACAATTTAATGAGAACTTGATTCAAAACTTAAAAAAAAAAAGGCTGGGGATATGGTTCAGTGGTAAAACACCACCTTTGGGTTCAACCCATATTACCAAAAAAGAGAGAGAGAAGAGAGAGGAAAATGTTTACACACAAAGTACTTGTAAGTGAAAAGTGTCTGGGGAGACCAGCACTAACTCTAGTTGAGGGTGAAGTAAGAGAAATTATAAGAGAGGAAGCTGGAGAGGCAAGGAAGGTGACAGGTTACATAGGTCCCTGTTGGTGAGCAGAAATGTTCAGGCCTTAATTCTGAAGAACATAGACTGACACTTGATGGTTTTGAGCAGAGGAGTGTCATATAATTTACATTTTAAGAAGATCTGTCTAATTGCTGTGTTGAACACTGTCTATACTAGGATTACAGGTGGGAGTAGACCACCAAGCTAAGAGACAAGGGAGAAACCAGGGAGCTCAGTGGTCCCCAATATCATATTCCAGGTCAGGGCGGGGACATCAGTGGAATGTGCAGTGACTGAGTGACCATGCAGCTTGACCTCACAGAATTCACTGACAATTTAGATTGGGAGTATGAGAGAAGAGTCCAGGGTGACTGGAAGGCTCTCATCTCAAGTACTGGAGGTCATCATTTCAAATTAACTAAGGAAATAGATGCATTTAATTTCAGGTTTTCATTTGTGAGAATTTTATTTTGTTTGAAGGGGAAAACAAGCAAAAGAAGAGAATTTTAGTTTTGGAAAATGTTTTAGATATTTAAATGGCAGAGTCAAGTGATTAGCAACAAGACCTAGGGCTACAGTTTAAACTTGACAGGTATAAAAAACGAAGACATAGACTTTGCCAGGTTCCTGACCGTCTTGCTCACTGTGGCATTCCTATTACTTCACACAGTACATTGCTTTTAGTTGCTAAGTAAACAAGTGAGAGCACTCAGTAAATGTTTATGACCTGAAGGAACAAAAGTTTGATTGTGAACCTTCAAATCCAGCCATAATTTTTCTCTGTGGAAGCTGGGCGACCATAGTTCTTGAGGGTAGTGTCAGGAATTTCTTCAGAATGCAACTCCAGAATATTCTTTTCTTATTTCTACACAATAAGTAGCCTGTTTCCTGTAATGTTCTTGATTTTGAACAGTGATTTCCATGTGACCCAGTTAGGATGTTAGTCAGAAAACAGACCTCCAGATAAATAAATGAGTTAACTCGAGCAAAACAGTTTAGAGTTACCTATTAGAATAACAGATCATTTTGTGTAAAACAGTGACTTTGACTTTTCCATAACTGATATTTGGCTGTTTTTCTGACAATAACTGGCCAAGATGTTTGGCTATTTCTTGAGGTCACTCCTGGAAAGAGGAAGTTTGTTTTCCTGTTGCTCAGACAGGAAGAGGTGGATCTAGTTCAGCGAAATGCAGTACCAATTGGTTAGGGCATGAGCTAAAAAGGAGAAAGTGTATGGTGCTCTTTAAAGTTATGCAGCTATAAGCATGAGATGTGTGTGTGTGTGTGTGTGTGTGTGTGTGTGTTAAAAAGCTGAATTTGCAGTGCCAAGGAAATCTATTGTTATAGATTAGACAACCAATTATAAATGCTCATTTGACAGTGAAACCAGAGGCACTGAGACAGGATCTAGACAGAGCCACTCACTGGTAGATGCATTAGACACATTTTAATCTTGCTAAGCCTCAAATCTTCATTTTCATTTCACATTTTCTTGAATTTTGGTAAGATATAATTGACTTACACAAAATATATATATTTAAGGTATACAACAAGATGTTTTGATATACATAGTGAGTGTACTGATTCATTCAATAATATTAACAAATCCATCACCTCAATGGTTACCTTCATATGTGTGGTAAGCATATTTAAGATCTACTCTCTTAGCTAATTTCAAATGCACCATATAGTACCTCATAGCTTGGTATACATGAGGAGTTGGTTACAGGAAGCCCCATCTCAGATACCAAAAATCCATGTATGCTCAAGTCCCTTATATAAAATGCCATAAGTTTGTGTATAACCTATGCACATCCTCCCATCCACTTTAAATGTTCTCTAGAATACTTATTACACATTATACAATGTAATTTCTATGTAAATAGCTGTTATAACATAGTAGTTAGGCAATGATGAAAAGAAAAACATTTGTACATATTCAGTACAAACACCAATTTTTTTAATCAAATCTGCAGATGCAGTGGGCTGCCTGTGTAATTAACTGTAATTACCATGCTGTGCATTAGATCTCTGGAATTTATTCATCCTGCATGACTGAAACATTGCACCCTTTGACCAACATTTCCACAGTTTCCCTAGCCACAGCCCCTGGAAACCAGCATTTTACTCTGTTTCTATGAGTTTGACTTTTTTAGATTCCACATGTAAGTGAGATCATGCTGTATTTGTCTCTAGTGTTTACCTTTTTTCACTTAGTGTAATATCTTCCAGGTTCATTTATATTATCACAAATAACAGAATTTTCTTTTTATTTATGGCTGGATAATATTTCATAGTATATGTATATACCATATTTTCTTTTCCAGTTATCTATTGACAGGTACTTAAGATGACTGCATTTTTAAAACTTCATTCCTAAAGTGGTGATGCATAATTGTGTCATGGGTCACCTCAAAATGTACATAAATTTCTATCTACTAAATGCTTTAAAATAACGGTGTAGAACAAACATTTAGTCTATTGTAGTTATTATTGTTAATGTTATTACAAATGCAATTTTGTATCTTTCTCTTCTTAAAATTATACCATAATTATTTTTCATGGCATTGAAAAGTCTTTATAAGATCCACTTAAAATAGTGCTTATAATGCTTGTATTTAGTCATTCTGGTATTCAGAGCTATTTTTAAAAACCCATACACCTATTTTTGTTAGTACTATGCCATCATGTTAGCATTTAAAAAATATGAAGCTTTGTCATAATTTTATTCAGATAAAAACTGTCAACTCTTTTAAACAATTAATATGAAAAGACAATTACAACTCTAAAAGTCTAGCCAGATATATAGCATGAGTTTGAACAGGTAATATATTGTTTTATTGCAATCCTTTTTTTCGAGTAATTCTCACTCTACTGTAAAAATATTTCCAATGAGGAGAGTATGAAAAAAAATAGTATCAAAAATGATATAGGTAAAGTTTGCACCCAAACTTTTATCTATCTGAGATAAAATTAAAGAACAAACCAAGAAACTTCTACTGTACCAAAAACAAAATATATAGCTTGCTATCAATAAAAAGTCTGCAGAGTCAGAAAAAAATACATAAAATCTTATTTTAAAAGATCTCCTCAAGGTTATCAACTCAGAGATGTATTATTTGGAGACGAAGGATTTAAAGTATTTGGAGTTATTTTATAGTCTGTCTCTGCATCATTCTCTCAACTAATGCAGAGTCAAAAAGAGCTGCTTCAGCAGAAGCAGGGAATAATCTACCCAAAAATATACTCTTGAGTTCACATTGGCAACAGTGACACTTCAGGATAGTACTTTTGGGGGTCAGAAAGTTCAAATATTATTTTGCTTTAAAATTTCATAATAAAATATAGTTTCTTGTTCAGAAAGTATTTCATTATCTTCGTTGATATTTAATTGAAAAACATACAATTATAC
Source organism: Marmota monax (assembly GCF_021218885.2). NCBI lineage: Eukaryota > Metazoa > Chordata > Mammalia > Rodentia > Sciuridae > Marmota > Marmota monax. The sequence continues at coordinate 4,108,354 of NW_026692486.1, read as the reverse complement.
TGCATGTCTTATAATTTATTGTGTTAAAATTTTCATTTTATTTTATGAATTTAAAACTATTTTTAATTAAAAGAGCAGATGGCACAAAATGTTGGTACAACATTTTGAAATTAGCAAAATAATAAACATAAAGCACCAATATATCTATTTCCCCTTAGTATCACTGTCATTAATTTTATATTAACATACAACTTTGACTGGCTTATGGCATGATTTCAGAATATACATAAAAACTGAAAACTACTACATCAAAAGGTTTAAAAATACCTTTAAGGCATGTATGAACATTGAGAAATTACTCTCTTAAATCAGTTCAGCTGTTTTTTTATTTGAATGCTTATCTAATTAACCAACAACTGCAGAAAATTTGGAGTGGGAGGTATTCTTAGGCATTGTTGCTGTTAATAGCTGAAGGGTAGATTTCCACAGTGGGCAGCAATGACTAAGTACAGGATGAGACTCAAAATCACATATCTATAGATGACAGGACAAGACTTATCCCCTGAGGGAGCTTGCTGTCTGTGTCAGGCATTACAGTTATACATAAGTAGCAGCACTAAGATAGACATTGGCAAGAGTCAAAATAGGGAAATAAAGATGGAAGGACATGGAGAATGAAGAAATAAACAATCACAAATCACAGGGCAAAAGGTGTCTTTCATAAATAATATGTGCTCTTATTCTATTGATAATAGACCATATTTCTGTATCTCTATTTTATTTAAAACTGGAAAGTACACTTCAAATTTTTCTTAATGTGGGCTAGGGTTGTAGCTCAGTGGTAAAGTGCTTGCTTTGCACATGTGAGGCCCTGGGTTCAATTCTCAGCACTACAGAAAAATAAATAAATAAAAATAAAAATATTGTGTCCATCCACAACTAATTTTTTTTTTAAATTTCTTAATATTTTTCCCAAATTTTATTTTCGGAATAGCTATCAATATCAATGTTTTACTAAAATAAATGAATTGTAAAAGAAAAAAAAATCATTGTTATCCAAATTGTGATGTGCAGCAAAAGATTTGTGTCTTTGATTGATAAAAGCTATCATGAGATTACTTGTAAAGATCAAAGAGCCATCCTTATTCTACTCAAAAGAAAATTTACCAATATGTGTTAGCTAAAATTGCATTTGAGAAGAAACTCAAACTGGTGATTTTATTAGTAAAGTTACAAGTTCTAAGCATTTCACTTAATATATCAATGGCTTAGAGGCCAAAAGACTTTATCAATAAACCACATTTGCTTCACTCAAAGCTTAGGATTCTGTTACAAAAACACCATGTGATAGTAATAAATTAATCAAAGATTTCCATTATCATTTACAGCATGCTGGGATACTTTTTTCATGTTACTCCAATAAATACTATCTTATTTTTAATGACTGCCTTCATGATCTATAAAAGCCACCATGTCAACTCTCTGAAAGCATTTCAATAACCTTTTGGGTAAAATCCTTATGGATTTCTTTGAAATCTTGAAAGTTTGTCATTATTGTTAATAGACTAAGTAGAACACCCAGAGAATGGAGTCATGAGCAGTTAAGTCACTTATATAGGGCATGCCACACAGAAGGACTTGCGTGCAGCATTTATATTTCAATGAGGAAAATCATTTTAATTTAGTTCACAAGCTAATGGAACTCTTACAAGCTCAATATGTGCATAAAATTTGGATATAGAGGGATATAACATTGAACTCATGATAAATATTGAGAAAATATTTTAATTTTGTTTTAATTACTAGACTCAATAAGTGAAAAAAAAGGTGAAAATGAAGATTTTAATTTTGGATAATTTTCGTTGTACTTACATATGAAAATACAATATATAAGTTTCAAAAGTTTTGCATTTTTGTCCAGAACTCACACACACTCTCTCTCTCCACACCCTCCGCTTATTAATATACATGTACATGTAACGTTAACATATATGTATATGCATATATGGGTGTGTGTGTGTATATGTGTGTGTGTGTGTGTGTCTTTAATGCAATTTTTCTTGCATTAAAGAAAATTAGGAGTATCCACTTTTGCCTCCACTTTTGTGGAGGCTGCATTGCCTCAACCATCTTCAGGTTTATCACTTCAACATTGCAAAAACTGTAGTTCTTTTTTCTAGTCCAAGAGAATAGCTAGAGTTCCAATTTTTACCACTTTGTCATAAGTAGCAGAATGGAGAGAGCAGAGAGAAAAAAAAACTCATCTATTTTAAGATTTCTATGAGTGAAATCCAAAGAGTGTACTTACCCTCAATAGCCAAACTTAGTCTCAAGGATAGCAGCTGCAGGGTAGACTAGGAAATGCAAAAGCTTCAGCTTACTAGGCTAGGTTCACTGCTCTAAGTACAAGATACCATTGCTAAGTATAAAAATTTGTTAGAGAAACAATAAGAAGATTCTGCTATGCTCTCCAGCAGTCTGAATTATTTATACCATTATCGACAATTTCTTTGCATCATAATATTTGGTTTATCCTTATGTTATAGTTTGGATCTGAATGTCCTGCAAAGGTCTTGTGCTAAAACCATGATTCCCAAATCAGCATGGTTTGGGAGGTGAGTCTTTAAGGCAACCATTGCATCATGATGTCATCACTGATAGCTGAATGGACTACTGGGAGGTAGGAACTAGTTGAAGGAAGTAGGTCAATGGGGCCTGCCCCGGAAGGATTTATCTTCTCCAAAGCCCTTTCCTTTCTCTATCTTCTTCCTGACTCCAATGAGCTGAGCAACTTTCCTCTGCTAGGCCCTTCTGCCATGACATTTCTGCCTTAGAGTCAGTTAACCATGGACTGAACCTCTGAAACTGTGGGCCAAAATAAATCTTTCCTCTTCTAAGTTGTTCTTGTCAGACATTTTGGCCACAACAACCAAAAGGTGACCCACACACATTATTTAACTCTAAAATCATTGAAGCCTAGGACATATCTTGTCAACTTTTATAGTATGAGGGGCAGGACTGAGAACTCATTTTGGAATACCCAGGAAGATAGATTAGAGAAAGAATTTCTCTTCTCCCATCACGAGCCAGCTTTATCTGCCACCCCTAACAACCCACAGGACTCCACAGTCACTGATGTTGGACAACCAGGACCTAAAGTCAGATTTCTTGTCTCCTAGGTGACTGTTATCCTCTGAAAAAGGCATTTTCTTAGGCTTGCCCTAAAAGGAGGGAGGAAAGACCCAAATCCCCTTGCACATCAATCCAAACCTATACAATATGCATCCTAAAAAGTACCTGACCAAGTAAATATACAAGCTTCTGTGGTGTGAATATAGTTTACTCCTTCAGAAACTCATATTGAAACATAATTCCTAACATGAGCTATTAAAATATAAGACTAGGTAAGACCTTTAAGAAATAATTAGGGTTCTGCTGTCTTGAATGAATTAACCCATTCATGTGACTTATCAGCAAGTTATCTTAAGAATGGGTCTTGGGGCTGGGGATGTGGCTCAAGTGGCAATGCACTTGCCTAGCATGCGTGAGGCACTGGGTTCGATTCTCATCACCACATAAAAATAAAAAAATAAAGATATTGTGTCCACCTAAAACTAAAAAATAAATATTAAAAAAAAGAATGGGTCTAATACAAAAGCCAGTTTGGCCAGGTCTCTGGCATAATTCCTGTCTCTCACCCTGCCCTATGCCACATTGAGACTCTGCAAGCAAGAAGGTCACCACCATACTCAGCCCCTCAACCTTGGACCATACCTTGGACCATAGCTGTGAGCCAAAATTATCCTCTTTTCTTTAAAATTTACCTAGTGTGCGGCATTGTGTTATTAGCAACAGCAAAAAGGCTAAGATGGAAGACAAGGGTCAACAAAAAAAGAGAAGACACAGGCCTCCCAGTCTATCCATCATCATCTGCAGAAAATGATTGTCCAGGTCTCTCTGCTGTCCATGAAGTACAGATGTGTCTTCTAGGGGAGAGGGTCTCTCATTCTCTTTTGATGGGAAAAGTAAGACTTTAATTTTGTCAGTTGTAGAAGAAAGAATTGTCAGTAAATTTTGAGGTCAAGAAGTTTCCATTTTTATCCTAGGTATTGACAACAGTTGTCTGGGAAATTACCTGGGTACCTTGGGGTCCACTGTAAAGTCAAGTTTAGCCCCTCATCCTGCTCAAGAAGGCAGAGGGCAAACTCCATGTTCCAGCTGGCTCACTGTCCAGGCAATCCAATGTTAGTCCTTGTGCCATTTGAGATATTGCCACTTGTGCTACTATAGCTTTGGGAATCCAGGATGTCACATAGATTATGCCACACTGTAGACTCTCAGTAATGCTGGTGGGAAACCTGATGAATAGAGCTATGATATCTAATGTTGCACCTGAAGCAGCAGCAAAAAATAAATTGATAGTTGAATTATTTCCTTTTTTTATTTAAATGAAACAAAAAATCCTTGCTTTGGATTTAATAACTCTAGAGTGTGTGTTTTATAATGAAAAACCAACCTTCTTGTGATTCTACCAAGGAAAATACGGAACGAGCTTTAGTAGAATATGGCTAAGAGCCTTTGATTACTAGAGTAACCACTCATCAGCATGGAAGAAGCTTTGTGCTGTTCTTTTTTTTTTTTTTTAACTTACACAGTTCTATCAGTCTGATCCCAATCATCTAATTAGAATAGTTCCCCTTCATTGTAAAATAAAAAAAAATATTCATTATAAACTAAATTTCTCTTGAGGACTATGGAAGTAAGCAATTATTTGCAGCTGGTGTGCAGGTACATTAAGAGCAGCAAGGCTTGGTTGGACACCAATGTTCCTGTTCTGGGCCTGGTAGATTGAAGCAAAGCATTCAGCTTCAGAAGATGAAGAAATTGAATATCACCTTGGGCAGATGAAGTTACTGGAAGTTAATGGAGCTGTGATCATTACGTGATAAATAAGTACTGGGACAAAGTTTTTGAGATATAGCAGGGAATTCAAAAACATTGTATGTACTATTGTTCCAAGTAACTTAGTTAATGATTCTATTCTATACAGACTACTGCTTTTATTGGATAATAATACTTAATAGATAATTCAATTCCAAAATGATCTTATACTCTAATAATAAATCATTAATTTGAGATTTGGACACTACACATTCAAAGTTGCATCTGACAACATTTTACCTACCATAAACAGATTTCTCTAGTGCAATGCTGCCTTCAAAAAAATCCATGAAGTTAGAACTTAAAGACTCCAATAAGAATAGGTTCTTTTGTTAACCACGTTTTCCCTTAAAAAAAAAAAAATCTTAGTACAGTGAAAGTATGAAATACACTTTAAATTCAACCACAACTGTTTCTTAGGTGGGAGCATTTTATGACAGATTCACAAAATTAATCCATACTTTTGACAGTCTTGTAAGTCCTTCAGAAAAAAAAAAGAAAAAAGAAAAACAAAAAAATCAGGATAAATTTTAGCTATTCTATTGACAAGGACAGTAGGGAAATGGAACAAAATTAGTATATTTACAGGACAACGTTTAAGACCATAATCATATGGTTCCTCTCAAATGCACTGGTAATGGACCACAGAGAATTGTAAACAAGATACAACACTTAAATATTGTACACATCAACCTTATCAATCTTAGCACTGAAAGTAAAAGCAATTCATAAAATTAATTTTAGCTTTTCAAAGACAGAAAGATAGAGAAATCATAATTTTAGTTGTATGCATTATTATAAAGTTCTCAAAAGTGATTCCTTTTAAGTATGAGTAAAACATACTTTATTCTCAAAAATATGGGAGTGTTGAGGAACATATTTAGAAGATATGTTGCTAAAGATAGAATGCTGGATTTATTAAAAATAAAATAAAATATAATTATGAAAACAAATTTGGATAATAATAATAATGCTAGCTGTTTTAGTAGAAATATTGGTATTTAGCATAATAAAAATCTAATAAAAACTACATTAAATCTTTAATATATAGCTCAATTTTTTAATGAACTGCCTCAATTAAGGAAAATGTCAACTGCTTGTACTATAATATTTTTTCTACATTTTAATTTAATTAGACAAAATGAGAAACATACTAAAATAGAATTTCAACCTCAGGATTAAGGGTCCATTATGTTGATAATATTCAGCTGCAACTTTGGTTGTTCATGCCTACACAGTTTCACAGCTAAATTCAATTATAGTTTAGAAATTTTCCCATTTTAAATTTCCTTAATATTCATTAAGGAAATTACTTGTAAATATTTGCTCATCTACTTATTTAAAAAAACCTCTTCATTCTTTCACTGCATTTTTTTACAAAAATAAAATGTTAGATTTTTTTATATCATTATTCTTCATACCTTAAAAGTTATTATGCTTCATAACAAAATTGACTTTCAAAAGATGTCATTTTTCTTTTTTCTTTTCTAGAAGTCCATCCATAGAGATGTTTCTGGAAACATCGCTAAATCTGATCAATGTTTTAGATTTCTATAACTCTCTTATAAGTTAATGAAAAACAAATGTGTCTATATAATTTCATATGCAAAGAAACCAAATGGTATTGACAACTTTAAAAATGATCAACCTATGTACTATGTTGCTAGGATAAATCACTAGAATAAGTTTCTAGAATAAAGATTATTTAGTATAATTAAAAATTTGAAAGTCAAAAAAGTAAGATTTTGGCAGAAAGTAGTGCAACATTTTTTGGTAAATAGCTTTTTATGACATATAAGAGTAAAATAGTTGAAATAAACTCTTTATGAGAGTCCCTGGTTCAAAAATGTTAATCGATAAGGTATGTATCAATAATGCCTTTATGGCATCATAGATTGAAAGAGCAAATAGTTACATTTAATTTCCCTAATTATTTTAGGCAAAATTACATTTTCAGTTTTTTGGAGACAGTTCTATTTATGTTTATTTATGGTTTTAAATGAAGACATGAAGCAATCTTAGGACCTGACACCTACATTTACAATATTTTTTTTTAAATAAGAGAAATCATAAATGAGTATCAGTTAACACATGTTATTTAGACTTCCAAATAGCTTTCTATTTTCTAATCCATTTCTCCTCACAAAGAACTATTCACAACACAGATTACAATAGAAAAATTTAATCTTAGCCGAGATTTTTGACAAAGTAGAAAACCAAGAGTAAGAATGTACAGTGGGGCTGGGGCTGGGGCTCAGGAGTAGTGCACTTGCCTGGCATATGTGAGGCACTGGGTTCGATTTCCAGCACCACATATAGATAAATAAAGGTCTATCAACAACTAAAAAAAATTTAAAAAAAAAAAAGAATGTAAAGAAAACTTTCAAAGTAATAGGAAGGTAGGAATGCTGTTCCCTGGAGACCTGAGCCAAAGGCCTGTATCTTCAATTTGCACATTAATAACAATGCATCATAGTTGCTCTTGGGACATAATTATAATATTTAATTTTGCTAAGGAAATGAGCCATTGTAGATAAGTGTAAGAAGATGTAACAAGCTAGTGATTGAAGAACATAAAGGTAGATGAAATTTAATGTAAAGTACAATGTATTACAAATCTAAAAAGAATAATTTAAATCACTTATACATCCTGACGAATTCAGTAACCTCTCAGGACATTATTCTAGACAACTTGATGAAGAAGAGCAATCAAGTATGAATAATCAGAGCTACAACATGAGGAAAGCACAGTAAAAAGTGAAACAATATTAAATAGAAAGTGAGTAACATGGTTTCTGTTTCAAGAGTGCAGTCCTTTTATAAAATGTGGACAGATTTAGATTTTTGTAATATGCAAAAGTCCTAAAGAAAGGAAAAGAAATTAATGAAATAATTTAGACAGGTGTTAAAAGGCAAACAAAATTAACAGACTCAGGTCTCTCTCTCTCTTTCTCTTTCTCTCTCTCTCTCTCTGTTCCTAAGTGTTGGTGCTCATTTATAAATCTTTATGAAGGGAACCTTGAGGAGAAAAGAAACCATACAAAACAAGGACATTTGCAAATGTTAAACAGAATAATGGAAAGATTTAGTGATTTTTTGAAGGTCATAGAACAATTGAACAACCAGGCTGGGAAGGAACTTGGGCCTCCTCCCTTCCATGCAACACTGAAAATTAGCAGATGCTTTTTGCACCACCTTCCACTGAGAAGGTTACCAGCAGGAAAGCCCGTCAAATGTTCCTACTCGTAATCTTGGAAAATCATTTTAAAAATGGTCTTTGAAAGACTAACTTGAGGTTCATAATTAGATGATTAAATTACAGATACCTAAGTAGAAACGTATATTAAAATATTGTAATGTATTTTTATTACAAAATGTTGACAGATATTAATACAGATTATAAAGATCCAAATTTCCAGAGAGCTATGTTTGAATATTGCAACATCTCTTTCCATAGTGGAAATTATATTATATATTACATTATAAATTTAACACTAGACAAAAAAGAATTTGTCCCCCACCCCCAACCCAGAACTTAGAATTACTGCAAATAGAATTGTTTTGCTGACTTTTATTTTAAATTTAAATTCAATAGATAATACTTCGATATTCCAATGATAAAAAAATACATCTGTATACTTACAGGACCTCTGAGACAAGCAACTTCCAGCTAATCTCTGAAAGTAAGAGACCACATTAAGAAGAAGCATTTAACAAAGAAGTCCATTTTGTGATAACTCAGTTCTTATCCTTATGGGAGTTCCCATAGTCTGAGTGGGTTCCAGTTTCACTTTGCTCAAAGATTTTTTTTTTAACTTTCAATATTACTTTGTTGTAATAAAGTCTTCTTTCTTTATCTTTCTGGAGTACTTTTGCCATTTGTACATTGTTCAAGCTGGTTTTGATAAAAATTGAGGCTCAGGGAAAAATAATGTGGTAGATGGTAATCCAGCTGTGCTATAGGAACTGTGGTAGTGTGAAGTCATGAGAAATGACCCAAATTAACAAATTGATGATGAAAGTCCAGTAATTTGAGAAAGTCAAATGAACTGTGATGACTAAGGTTTGGAGGTTCAGTATTATGGTTTGACAAACAGAATCCAATCACATTAACACTTAGGTGAGAATTAAGACACTGTCTCAAAGGCCTCAGGAAGGAAGGTCCAGGAGCAGCATTATGTTTCTAGTAGAGGCCTTTGCAATACTTCGGGGAAGGTCTTTTCAATCAACTGTGCACTGATTTACTGTATTTAGATGAGCTGAATGTTTAAAGTATGGATGTTTGATAATTCTGACAGGTAATGCACTATCTCAATTTCCATGTAACAGGTCAACTGATCCCCAATAAAGTTAAAGAATCCATTCAAGATAAAAGCTAGAGCTAAACTGAGGTTTTCACATTGAATACCTTCCATAGCAAACTCAAATCTGTACAAGAACTTTTCGAGGAAATCCTGTATAATTCAGCATTTGTAAACAGACCTCAGATAGAAGTAAGCATAAATATGATAAGATCTTACATTGATGATAGAATACGCCAATACAATGGTGTATTTCCTAAAAATCACAATTAGGTAGGCAGCTTAAAGTGACTTGACTTCCATGTGCCATACTTAGCCACATTTAAGCTCCAAGTGATCATTCTATCTTCAAAAGACAAACATGCCCCAATGGCACCCAAAGGAAATGTGTTGATAAAAGTTTAGACATACAGTTCAATATTCCTTTGTAAAACACCTCTTTCAAACACGCTTTCTTTCATTGACAATTAAATTTTTTATTGAAAATTCTCAATGCTTCTGTGTAAGTAATGTAAAGATGATGGATTCAGAGTTACACAGTGATTACATGTATTCCTTTAGGGAATGCAGGCTTCTTCGATCAATATATTTTTAAACAATTTTGATATTGCAACTTGCCATCTGTAAACCAGAAGTATAGTAGTAAACACTTGTGTTCACCTGTATGCTATCATTTTCTTAATGAGAAGTATGAATAGATTTTTACCTTTAGAAAGAATGCCCAGGTGAAAGGAAGGCTTGAAAAATATTTTAATAAGAAATTCAAGTTTTAATTCTGTTTTGCTATTTTTTAAGCAATGTACAGAGAAGAATTATATTTTAAAAGATTTGGCTGTCTTCTCTATTCTTTGGGATAAAACTAAAGATTAAGCATGTGTAACAGATATATGGGGTAAATTATTTTAGAATAATGATTTTTTTTTTAAATAGATGCTGTATTTCAGTTTATAGCTTGTCTCAGAAAATAATTCACTTCTATATTTAAGCCTTTTGAAGTTAGTTTCTCTGTATATACAGCACATGGAAACTCAGCTTCACATGAAGGAACTAGTTTCACCTAAACAGAGTCAGATCTGTTTTATCGGTGTACTTCCAATTTTATGTTGCAAAAAAGGCTCAATTTTTTTCTCCTTCAAAGGTAGTTTTTACCATAGCTTTCCTTTTTGTGAGAATAGCTCTTTCTTCCACTCACATAACTTGAAAATCTGCATACTCTCTACCTCAAACATGTACTTACCTCACCATCCCTAAATCGTCTACTCTTGTTCAGGAATTTGTTGTTTACTGCCTATACTCTTTGTATTCTATTCTTGCTTCCTTGCCTTTGGTATCTTCTTAAAATCCATCATTTGTGTTGCTATCAGATTTTTTCTATTGAATTGCTATCCTATTTAAAAAGAGAGGTATCGTCCTGTAATCCCATGTGCTCAGGAGACTGAGACATACTGATGAAAAGTTCAAGGCCAGCCTGGACAACTTAGTGAGATACTGTCTCAAACAAATTAAATAAACAAAAAGATCTAGGGATACAGCTCAGTGGCACAGGTGTACCCCTCCTCCCTGACTCCCTGTTCAATCCCCAGTAGGAAGAGTTTGGAAGAGCAGAAAGAGAAAGATAAAAGAAATCTTTAAAAGAAAAGTTTTGTGTTTGTTGTTGTTCTTGTTTTACCTTAAGGGTTTTCAAGGTCCTTAAGTAGCACTATCTGATGGCTTCTCATTCTTTCAACAACCTCCTGAGGGTAGGGACACTATGGAAGGAATATAGTAGGTAACTAAGAGCAAAATAGCCTGAGATTGAATCAAGCCCAGCTACTAAGAATAACTGTGACTCTGAGCAAGGCATGTAACACTCTCTTCCTTCTTAGCTTCACATATTGTGGTATTACTCTCAGGAATTTTTGGTCGTCTTTAAACTAAATTAGAAAGGATCCAGGAAAATGCTGCGGAGAGCCAGGGAAATGTGTCTACACTTAAGCACTTAATGTCTTTGTGATGTGTCATTATGACTCATTTTGATTTTTACCACCACTATTTTGTTAAACTCCATGGAGCTGGGGGGACCACAGCTGTTCATAGTTTTGAAGATGCTGTCTATAAAATGTCCATTCACGGTTGACATTGGGTGAATCAGACTTTGGGATTTGACAGGGTAAATCCAAATATTTCCAGGCACAATGGCTACTGTAGATGGTATGAACATCAGTCATTTCTTTTCCTTAAATTGATTTTATTTAAATTTACCTAGAATTTGATTTCTTTAACATACAATACATTGAACCCATTTTAAGTACACAATTAGATGAGTTTTGACCAATGCTTGTACTCATGTATTACCATCTCAATCAAGATATGCAATATTACCATTACCCCAAATTTTGCAGTCAATTCACTCGTCTTAAACCACTGATCTGCATTCCCATTTTTACATTTTATTTTACCTGCCGGTTATACTTAATTTTTAAGCTAGAATTGTTTTTATGTTCCAACCTGAATCATGTTTCTACATAATGAACTTATTCAGTAACAAGCAAAAGGAAAACCATCCATGATGCATAAATTGTTCTGGGGTGAGAAAGTAGATACAAGTGTATTTTAAGTGAAACAGTTTAAAAATGGTCTGAAGCTGTTTTATTTTTGAAATTTTGCTTTTGTTGCTGTTTGGTTTTTATCATTCTATTTTTTTGTTGTTGTTGTTGTTTATTTATTTATTTTTGTGCAGTTGTTTTAGCTGTTTGGTTTTTTGTCTATCTGTTTGTTTGTGTGTGTACAGTTGTTTTAGCAATTCTAATCTCTTCTCCCTGTAACCCTGAGTTCCAGCAAGGTGAGTACTGAGTATTGGCAATGCTGTATTGCATGAACCCAGGTCTATTGACTACTTTTTGGTCAATTGCTCCTTATGGAAGTTAATTATTGAACAGTAGGAGGCTGTATCCTGGAGTACAGGTTGCAGGGAGGACCCCTAAAATCTAGCTAGCTTTGTATGCCCTCAGGAAGCTATTCCATGGGTCTCCGGAGATTTTTGACTATTGAACACAGGTCTTGAGGGTGACACTCTGAGATCTGCTCCTGGGGTCAAAAGATGCACAGGGGATCTACAATAGTCCTGGCAGCTGTAGTCACCAGGCAGGGAATGCAGCCCAGGTGGCCTGGGGAAAGGGTCCAGAGGCCGGACGTGGCCTGCAGACTCAGGACTTGACACACAAACTCACACAAAAGAGGCCGGAAAGTGTCCGGAGGAAGCCCGTGCGTCACGGGGGACGGAGCCCAGCCGGACCCTGCCGCGCCCGCCCCGCCATCCAGGGTACAGGGTCCCGCACAGCCAGCCGCGCTCACTGCCAGCCCCACCGCCGCGGCCGCCGCCAATGAAGCTTCTCCCGCTCCTAGGTGAGTGCTTGGCGTCTCTGGTCACCGCGGTAGCGGGGGGGAAAAGTCACTTGTAGGAATGGGGAGTTTTTACAAGGTGGACCTCACGTGGTATGCACATCTGGCAGAGTCTCTGAGGAGGACTGACGCAGGACTTCTCAGGATGTTTTTCTCCTTGGCCTTTCAATTCTAGAACTTGGTATTCAAGTCAGGGATATTACTTTTTTACTCATACTGGAGAAGTCCCCAAAGCCCTCAAAGACTCAGACATTGACCTTTTTTTTTCTGATCTCCCCCCACCCCCCAAGAAACCTGGGACATCCAAGCCATTAGCACTTGTGGGAGGCTTCCTGACATTTTAAGGGGATTGCCTGCCCAGACTTTGGGTTCATTGAAAATACCATTTTGATGATGCTGCCCTGAAAGATAATAAATCACATCTCGGAAGGCGAAATAATTCTGGTTTAGACAGTGTATACAGTCCTACGTGGGCCTGGGATTTAGAATTGAATGTTTAAGGATCTCTTGGTACCAGATAGGGACAATTTATCTCAGATGTCTGTTTTCAGAACAATGACTTCATGATTCATAACTGTTGGTCCCCAAGCCTTCTCTTGAGAAGACCTGGAACAACAATAAAAAAAGGAACACCCTATGCTTTTTCTTATCTTAACAGTCCATAAAATAGCATTTCCAAGTTTATTTTCAGCAACTTTGAAATAAAATCTTGTTCTGTTTTTGTTGGTCGTGTTTGGGTGATATTCCATTTCTGGAAGATCAATCTTTGAACAGTATGTTGTATTTTGTTTTAATTTCCCCTAATGTAAGAAAATGTAAAAAAAAAATGTGTTATAAGATAAGCAGAATTAACAATCATTAGAACACAGAGGAAAGAATAAACAACAATTACATTTGTCTTCCTAGATAATAAGGTATCATCTTAAAATAACACATATTTGAATATAAGACCCAAATAACAGATTTCCTTGATTTCTGAAAAAAAAAAAATTACAATAATTACTCCCAAAAGAGAAAAATTGCTTTACAATCTTGCAGTTACCTGTGAGGAATGATATTAGATCACCTTGGTACAATGATCTGGAAGCATAGTTTTTATTACAAAACTGTGCTGCTTATTATATTTTAGTTTTGTCAAGCTTTACTTGATAAGGATTGAAATTGAAAAAGGTCTTTTTCTTTTTGCCTGGTTGCTTTTGTGCTGTTATTTAGCTAAATGCTCCCTTGGGAAATTTTCATGATCCATTTATCTAAATGGAAAGAAAGAGGAATATTTGTATTTATTATATTCTAACTCAACAATGAGGGGATGTTTTTGAAAAAAAGTTTTATGTTTTTCTGTTGTATCTAGTGGGTTTTTCCACTTTGTTGAATTGTGCCCATACTCAAAATTGCACCAAGACACCCTGTCTCTCAAATGCAAAATGTGAAATCCGCAATGGAGTTGAAGCCTGCTACTGCAACCTGGGATTTACAGGAAATGGTGTCACAATTTGTAAAGGTACGCCATTTTATTATCTTTTATCGATTTTACTGAAAAATTCAATTTCTGATGTGATGGTATTTATGGTCTTCCAGAAATTAACTTGTTTCACCTTATCCCATTAGATTGCAGGCTACTGAAAAAAAGCTTAATTAAACAAATTTGAATGTCCTATGTAAATTTATACTGTATTTTTTTATTTTTGATGACACCATGTGCATCCATCTTTCGTTGTGAATATTAAAGATTGTTCTAGAACCTAAATTGGAACATTTAGGTTCCAAGAGCAGAGTCACTACTTTGAGAGCACAGGAACAGAGGGTTCATGGTCAGGTTACGCTCAAAGAGGTGGTACTTAGAGACTTTCCTAACATTTGACTAACTAAAGTTGAGGACATTAAGAGATTTGAGGTTTTCTTTTGCATACTCTTAAGTGTGGGAAGTAAAAGGGAAGGAAGGGAGGCAGAAAAGAATAGAAGGAAATTTTGAAGACCTTCTAATTCTGAAGTAGAGTCTTTCATAGAACTTGAAGGTAGAGCCCAGAGATTGCCAGAAAGGGTCCTCCAAGGGTGCCCATTGACTTAGTAAACAGAACATCAATTGATAAACAAATTTAGGTGATTCCTTGTGTGTGGTTTCCACCAGCAGTAGCACTCCTCCGCTCCCTACAAGCCTCACTCAATCTTCATTTATTTTCTTTCATTTTCAAAAGGATCTAATTTTAACTAGGTCCATAGCACAGAATTCTGTGTAGGTAGGAAAGAGAGAGAGAAAGAGAAAGAGAGAAAGTTTCAAGTCATATAAATTAGTTTTATGTATAATTAAATGGCAAGTTCAAATTACAGCTGTATGGTATTATACTTCTAAGTGTATTTAAGATAACATGGACTTTTTCCAATTAAGCCAGGATATTGTGCATTGTTAATATTGTATGTGGTTGCTTATAGCACAAACAAGTTGTATCTCGTGATTCAATTTGATAGGCTTTTAAAAAGATTAAATATGTAGTATATAGTAAGACCAAACCTCATCATAATTAGTTTAATGTTTAAAAAATGTACAGCAAAGCTACAGTTTGCTTAATGGTTCATTAGATCAGGCGTTTCTGTTTTTACATACAGCCAGAATTTGTAATATACTATTCTAAGATCACTACAAAATACTTTCCATAAACAATCATAGATTTTTATTGTGTATTTAATTGAATGGCATCATGGGAAGTTGATGGCTGAGTGACCTTCAAAATATTGCATCAAATATATTAGTATGCTTTTCCACTAATCATTACAAATTGTATCATTGTATTTCATAAGCAGCATTGCCTTTTTGTTATTTAGATACTTTTCAATTGCCATAATTACCGTCATTAACATCAATAAATTTCCACAATTTGGACATTCAGCAGCCAACCAGCTTATAATCATGATTTTAATGATTTCTTTTTTTTTAAGCATCTTCCATTATCTAATACAGTTGTTTTTCACTCAACTGCCTGAGTCAATAGCCACTTAAAATACAGAAAATATTTTCCATCAGAAAAAACAAAACAGCAAAAAACCCAAAAAGACATTTAGACCTTTTGACCTTCAATTTCTCCTCACTCAGAACACAATTTAGAGTGGAAATCACTTTTCTTATTATGTTCATGTTAAATCCCCTTTGTATTTATAGAAAGTTATATATTCACTTGTTTTAATATTTATTACCTGAGGTTTTTAATGTTTTCCTAAAACTAACACGGTTTAAATAGTGATTTTTTAATCTTTTTTTTTAACCTCTTAACTAATACACTAACAGATTTTTGACATATTTTCTCAGAGGGTACACTTATATGTTCCTTAGAATTAAACCTAAAACATTGTATTCTCAATTGCTGAGTGGGTTATATTTTGAGTTAGAAAATTCCTTTCTTGACTTTTTCATCTCTAGACACATTCCTCACAATCCTTATCTTTCTCTACAATTTATATTGCACTAATAAGGAATGTCTGGGTAGGAGTTTATCTGTAAAGGTGTCTACTTATTTAAAAATAAATGTTGTTTTCTTTCTAGCATCATCATCATCATGACCATTATAAAATTTGGGTCTCTTAAACATACTTAAGATATAACCCAATTTCACTAAATGTACAAGAACAAGTGTTGAACTAATCTTGTACAAATTGGATTACAGGATTCCTTGGAAATAAATATTAATAGAAGTGAATTGATGTTATTTACTCAGTTTTCTGTCAAATATTTATTGACCTTCTTTATCATCATTATCATCATTATCATCTCAAACTAGAAATTAGAAGCAGATATAAAGGGAAGCATTGAGTTCAATGCATGTGCAGGTGAGCGGATGAATATACAAGTCCCTTTACTTGCAGATAAACTCATTAGGTGCAGCTGTGTTCTTGGGAACCTTATGGAATCTGAATGAGGAAAAAATGATTTCCCCAAATGAGGATAGAAAGGGTCAGGAAAGATGTATTGACAGCTTGTGTACAGGTATAGGAATCTTTTCATAGCTTGAAACATGATTATTGTGAAACAATATTGCAAGGAAAATAATGAAGCATTGGTGCCGACACACAGGAAGAAACACCTTGCAATTAACTGGAATTTTTTTCATCATATCTAATAACATACATATTTCTAGTGTGGGATGGTGGCATACACTTGTAATCTCGCAGCACATCAGGAGGCTGAGGCAAGAAGATGGCCAGTTCAAGGTCAGCCTCAGCAACTTGGCAAATATGTACTTCTAGAATTCAACTAGAAGAAAGTTATAACAAATTAGAGAACAAGGGCACTAGTAAAGGGAGAGCAAATGCTGTTGCAATAGCTATCTAACAGGAAGAAATAGCCCATGGATTCAGAATGTTGGAGAAGTATTAGTTCAAATAACTCATCAGCAAGATTCTTTTTTTTTTTTCTTCAGCGCTAAAATATAAATGCTGAGGACAAGTGATTGCTTTCATGCTAGTTTGTTCCTTAGCAATAAAGAGGACACTCATCACTAGGCATCAGAACTGATGCAAGACACACAAAAATGTGTGTGTGTGTGTGTGTTACAAGTGTACGCATATCAGTTAACCCAATTAACTATACTGTCTAAACCATGCTTCACAAATAGTAAGTTTTAAATATTTAATGCAGTCATAATTTCCACAATAGAAATGTAAACAGAAAAATAATTCTAACTGCTCATCTTTGAATTTCATTTCTAGAATATTTTACATTTAACTATGATAGATATGGACAGGGTTGAGCATTCCTAACCCAAACATCAAACATCTGATATGCATAATATTATGAGCCCAAACATTAGCACAAGTGGATAATTCCACACTTTACCTCATGCAATAGGTTGCAGGTTATGAATTACCTTTAAATCACATAGATGTGTAACTTCTGTGAAGTTGCATACCTAGAATATAGGATGGATCAAAACTACCTGGTTCAAGTCACTCCAGAAAAGCCATTTAAATTTAAACACTTCTAAATCTCAAGGCTTCAATGGGTATCTTTTTATATTTTCTTTCCGTTCCCATCAGGAACGCTCAGCTCCTCTGATAATTCACCTAAAACTTTTCCTACCCTTATATATTTATTACTTTTTTGTGATACTGAAACTTGGGGTACAGAGTTGGTAATAGGCCAGCACGTATTTCCTTCCTCCCTTCCTTCTTCCTTCCCTCTTATTTCCTTTCTTCATTTTTTCTCTCTTGTCTTCCTACCTTTCTTTCCTTCTTTTTTTTTAAATTAAAATGTTTAGGAGGAGTTGGCTCTTTATCTTTAGATAGTATTTCAAGAATATTAAAAGAACTTAAATATATGACTCAATAATATTACACAGGCATGTTATGCATCATAGATATGTAGCTAAAAATCTTTGGGGAAGCAAATATTTTTGCAAAACGAATGCATTTTACCTACTTCAGAAGAATTTCCCAACTGAATGAATACTGCTAAAAATTTGGAAAAGTAGGAACTCTGAGGTACATGTAGATAGTATACCAGATTTCCTTAATGTAAGTTTTATATTTCTTTGGCATTTCTTGTAACTGAATGGAAATTGAAACCTATTTAAGGAATAGTCATCTAAATTAACTCAAGGTTTCCACTGCAGGATGCAGATTTCCGTGAAGTTTATCCAAATAAATAAAATATCTTTTTCAATTTTATAAATCCTTTCCATGTACTAGAAATATGACCTCTTTCTTCTCTTCAAAAGGAGGTTACACAACAGAGAGAATAAAACTGCTACAATAATTAGGTGGAATTTCCTAAATCATATTCACTCCATGAAGATTGAAAGTTTCATTAATACATTGAAAGAGAAAAATGGAACAATAAGCCACTGCAAACTTTTATTTAGGCTAGTATTTTATTTTGAGAAGGATAAGAAAAAAAAGACTTGTGTTATTTTTGTTTTGCTGATAGGTTCCACAGTTTTGGAAAACTTTTCTTTTTTGACCTGTCAATGTCAGTTTTGCAAGCTGTTTCAGGAATTATTTTCTGGGCTGGGGATGTGGCTCAAGCGGTAGCGCGCTCGCCTGGCATGCATGCGGCCCAAGTTGGATCCTCAGCACCACATATAAAGATGTTGTGTCTGCCGAAAACTAAAAAATAAATATTAAAATTCTCTCTCTCTCTTAAAAAAAAAACCTCTTTAAAAAAATGAATTATTTTCCAAAATCATCCTGTTGTAAGTGTATCTCACGGGACAACTATAATAATTAATGAAATACAAATAAGAAAAATACATAGATATTTAAGAAGGGTTTACCATAAACATGTAATTTGGGGTTTCTCATTATAGTTTATTCCAAATAACACTAATGAGGTGTCATAAAAATTCTCTTTCACATAGAATTCTTATTTTTGACCACTTTCTAATGAGTATTATCCAGATGGATTCATTGCATATTTAGAAAAAGAAAAGTAATATTGATAACTAATAGGACAGGAAATAAATCCAAAAGAGTGAAAATGAACACGTAGCTTCTGAATCTTAATTTAAACAATCATAAAGAGTTTTTCAAAATTCTATGTTAAGTCAATAAAGTTTCTCACAATATTTTTTCTACTTATCACAATAAATACTGAGTTGATATTAAAGTGTTGCCTTTTCTCCAAGTGAGCATATTATTTTTAGCGTATCATTAAGGCCAAACATCTGTTTTGATAGATAGATAAATAGATACATGAGAGATAACTGTTACTATGTAATAACTGATGATATTATATACATCAATGACAATAAATATTGTATATTGTTTTTCTAGAATTTATGTTCATTTTGTACTCAAAGTGAACATGGAAACTGTACCATCTTGTGTTTTCTATTCTGCCATTTTTTAAGGAACTGCTAACAAATTAAAATTAAATGAAAATATGCTTTAATTGTGGATTTTTAAAATATATTTAAATCCTCTGTTTAAAGGATTAGATGCAGGGGCACTTGACCACTGAGCCTCATCCCCAGCCCTAACTATTTTTTTTTTCTTTTGGTGGTACTGGTGATTGAACCCAGGGCCTTGTGCATGCGAGGCAAACACTCTACTAATTGAACTATATCTCCATCACCCTAGAGGTGCACATTTAATACCACAAAATAAATCCCTGAGTTTCCATTTTCAGCTTTACTTATTATAGATCTACTCTTCAGTCAATATTTTAAGTTTGCAAACTGTATTTGGCAAAATTGGTAACATTTTCTTTGTTCTGGCACTATCCTTTGGTCTCTTTTTTTGGACATCAGTATACTTCACAGCCAAATACTGATTATTTCAGAAAAAGTATCCAGTCTTCTATTGGTCTAACTTTCTGTTATTTTTCTTCTTCTCAATTTAGTCTCTTAAACGCTTAAATAATGCAAAATTACAACTGAATAACAAAAAAAGTAATATACTGTTGTTGATTTTACTGTTTTTCTGTGAGCTAAGCTAAGCTCCTTACGTGTATTTATGAACTTAATCCTAACAACAACTTTCAAAAAGTAAAAGCTGGTATTATCCCCAATTTATAGATTAAATAATTTTCCAGAGAAAGCATATTCAAAGAATCACCTTGTAAAATTCTCAAACTACCTTTTGAGGTAGAACTATAATAAGAAAAGTGAATCTCCTTGAGATAAAAGTGAATTATTTGGGTTCTATCCTTTCTGCACCTGATTTTTACCACCACAACATTATCAAAACAGTTGAGTTTTTTTCTCATTAATTTCTGGTGCAACAAGTGCAGGGAAGCTACAACTGTTTATGGATTGTGATGTTTTGTGTTTAGGTCCTGTTTTTCACCCACTGCCCTTAAGCCATGTTCATTGACTAAAGCAATGAGATTAGAGGGAGCCATGAGGAGTCCACAAATGAAAAGTAAACTTCTCCAAACAGACTCAGGTGTCATAAAAGGGAGCCTCCACCCACACACAGTTGGTTGCAGCAAATCTGGAGCTTTTTCCTTGTGATGCTGGCTCTCTTTCCAGAAATGGAGTAGAAATCTAGGTGATTGGTTGAAATATAACTTTCTAAGGGCTACACAAATTGGGCACTCTATTACCCATTGTTGGTTGCCCCCAGATAAGGGGGCAAGGAAGTACGCTTGTTCCTTTAAGGAACTCTTGACAGTGAAAGTTGATGCTACTGATTATTTTAGAAAAATTATCCACCTTTCTGTCTTCTTCCAACCTATGCTACCTGCAATATGCCCTCCCATGTGCACAGAGAATTCTGAATTTTCTTATGATAACGTGCCTGTCTCACAGTCAAAACCTGGGGCAAGCTACCTGTGATAATCCATGTTATTTTTTGATTATAAACAGGGGAGTCATTTAAGCATGACCAGTCACTAAAGAAAAGCCAACCATAAAAACACAAAGATGAATAATAAAAAAATGGCCTGTAAAGTGATACTTTTAGGAAGAGCAAAAGAGATTGAGAGTAAAACTCCAATTTATTTATGCTCAAAGAAATTCTGGAAACCTTTGTACTCAAACAACAAAATAGCATAGGCTCTAAGTACAAAAGAACTATCATATCACAGAAACCTTCCGACTTGCATAGATCCTTGATTCTGCTCAACCTCTTACATCTCCAATCTCTTCTTGTTCTCTTTTGCAGCAAGAGGTATCAAGACAATAGCTGGTAAATTGTAGTGTTGCAAACAGTACTTGAAAACCACCGTAAGATTGATGCTAAAGTCTCCTATTTCTGGATTTCTTATCCTGCAAGGACGGTTAGCACATAGAATAGGGAAGCTACAGATATTGAATTTATTTGCACATCAATGTAGAATACACTAGGAATTCAGTAGTCAAGATATTCAGAAAACATCAGCTCAGCACAGTCCTCCTTTTTATAATATACCGATTTCACCCATTTGTTATCTTTCCTTTTATCTGTGCCCAGACCTTTCTTAAATGCATCTTCAGCTTTATTTTATGTGTTAGACAAAGCCCTAGTCAACCTAAGTGCATCATTTTCCTGCGCTTTTCCACATTTTAATGTTATTTACATAGGAATGAAACCACATCTAGTAACCAGGAATAGTCATTGTGCCAGTAAGAGACTCAGTTCCATTTGATTGAGTTCAAACTCTTTTTTTAACATACTTATAATTTTCATGGTTATAATAGTCTCCTCTGTTCTTATTTAAACTAATATTCTGGAGCTGGCATGACAACTGTAGGAGATGCTTCCATCTTTTCTGGTACTCCCCACTCATAACTATCACATTATAATACTTCTTCTTGCTAAGCCAGAATGTGAGATCTGAGTTCTTGTCCTAATCTTACTAGGTAGGTGCCACAAATCATTAGAAGCTGGAGCAAAAATGACAATTTTTTTCTATGTTTCTCTGGTGGCTTCCTCCTTTAAAAGGAATTTCTGAATCAATCTTCAAAGAACCCTCCTGTATTACAGTGCCCCAAAGTAAGGTATTCAATATAATCCGGTCAATGAGGGAAGCACTATATTGGAGTCACTTGAACAATTAAACCAGGTGGAAGGATATAACACAATGATTTTTTGTATTTTCTTTTAGGGGTTTAGTCACTGTTACATACAATTGAGAGTATTCTCATTGAATAATGGTGCACACCGGTTTGGGGAGAGGGCAGGAGAGTTGTGTTTTGAGTGATGTTATAATTACCATGTAACTAACACCTGAGGGCAGGGATGGGAAATGCCACATAATGGAACTTACACATGGTTGAAATTCCAAAAGAACTTAGCTGAGTATATCCAGGGATAGTGAAAGTGAAATTGATCCAAGGTCCTCTTAGCTAAAAAAGGAGTCTAAAGTCAAATTTCTCCATTCAAAGGATAATACATATTGTCAGACATCAAATAATCTTTATATTAGGTTCAATAAATGGAGCAGAATAATCAGAGGAGAAACTGGGCCTTTTCAATATTGGAAATATTATAAACTCTGACTCATTGTCTAAGATACAACTGATATGTCACCTTCTTTATAAGGCCTTTTTGGATTTCTCTCCATTATAAATAATAGGGTTTTATTTTTCATATTCTCCTAGTAATTTCATTTTGTTTTTACTTTAATACATTTTATTGAAATAAGTTTCAATGTGGTGTGCCTGCTTTTCAATAGTGACTGGGGAATCTCAACAATCACCATTTTTATACTTGTTTGTATCCTTGGAAACTATCCAAACACCTTTGATCCAACATGTAAAACACTACAATTTTGGACGGTGCCCCATTTTTATTGCTCATACCTATACTGAATCTATTAACACACTGTGATTGTTTGCTCTATTTGCATTATCCTGATACTTTGCTTGGGCTAAATTTTATACATTTAAAAATGTCCATATACAGAATAACTTTAGATATAATCCCATTCCTAAATATTTTGCTGTAAATAAAAATGACCTCTATACCCAGGTGAAAATTTAAATAAATGATCAAAGTTAGAGTCAAAAACTTTACAGAGGTTTGCTCCATAAAATATTTGTTTGCCTTCTTCATTTTGAGTGATCAACTATGCAAGACTGAACATGTTCATGAATTAGGAAGCATTATGTTCTAAGGCACTGGCAGTTGTAATATTGACACTAATACCTTGTGATGGTCTTCTATTTTTGAGGCACCTTGGCCAGTCTCTTTAGGGAATGCAAAAACCACTCTATGTTATTTCTTTTCAGGTCTAATATATAAAATACGTCTTTAAAATAAACTAGGAAATATGAAATCATTAGCCCTTAGGAAAATGAAATTTTTACTTCTAATCATAATAGTTCTTTGATGGCTTATTCTTCAGTTAAAAAGGAAATTTAGTCTTTGCTATTCATAATACCTGTCTCATGCTTATCACTCCTTCCCATGAACCAACCTTTATGAACAGCTTTATGTGGAGCTGTATTTATTCCTTAGTAAGCAATTGAAGATGAAGGGTTTTTTTTTTTTTTGCATTAATATGTATAAAGCAAAAGTCTTGCAATTCTTACAATTTGATACTAGAATAATTCTATTTTATTTTCAATCCCTAAATTTGTTTAAAATGGGATAAATGATCAAAAACAAATAGGGAAGAAATAACAAATTCCCTCTTTACTATTTTAAATCATTTTATGAGAATTTGATAATCTCAATATATAAAAAATATAAATATTGTCTTTATCCACACAAAAAGTTTTGTTATTAACCCTCCCCAAGTAAATTTTACTCTTCACCTCTGTTTTATTCAGCTTTTTTGCTGCTGTGACAGCAAAAAAGACCTGACCAGAACCTAACCAGAACAATTATAGAGGAGGAAAAGTTTATTTGGAGGCTCACAGTTTCAGAGGTCACAGTCCATGGACAGCTGGCTCCATTTCTTGGAGCTTAAAGGGAACCAGAACAACATGGTAGAAGACTGTGGTGGAGAGAAGCAGCTCACATGATGATCAGAGAGGAGAGAGAGAGAGAGAGATGGATCCACTTGCCAGACAAACATATACCCAAAGCCACACCACCAAAGCCACATCTCCTCCAGCTATACCTCCCCTGCCTTCAGTTACCACTCAGTTAATCCCATCAGGAAATTAATTCACTGATTTAGTTAAGGCTCTCACAACCCAATAATTTCCCCTCGGAACCCTCTTGCATTGTCTCACACTTGAGCTTTCTGGGGGACACCTCACATCCAAACTTTAACACCTCACATCCAAACTTTAACAGGAAGGACTGTTTTCATTCTGCCTAGCATTGCTAAAATCAACTAAAAGATTTTATATTTAGGAAAATGTCAGAAAAATGATTTGAGAAACTCTAACTATATAATCTCAGTTAGTTTTCTACTTCCTGTATGTTTGAGGTAGGATTTTATATCCTGTGTTTTATCAACCGTCTAGCATCTAATTGGTCCCAAGGATTTGAAGTCATAATATAATTTGTTTGTTTCATTAGAGATTACCACTACATGTTATATCTTATAAAATATTTGCATATATGTATCTAACATTTGGATGGACTTTTAAAAATAGATAAAACTATACTTTCATAGGTATAAAAGTAGAATTTCTGAATTTTAAGATGCCAAGATTATTTAAATATTTTAGTTTATTTACCTATTTTGGTCCATAGATGACAGGTATCAACCTTAAATTATTATAGTTTCATGCGTAATTGTTGGTAGGTGGGAGAATGAGGATATTATGAGAGGGAAGGTATATTGAGAACATTTGGAATATAGGAAAGACCTGTATTCATGAGAACATAATGGACAATGGTATTTTATATTCAAGTCAAAGAGTTTCCATTAAAAATGTGATTACCTTGAGTGTTGTTGGTCAGACAAACTCAATTCCTGCAAATTTCCTATACATGGGATTTACTGTGAGGCTGTGTTATTTTCCATATTAACATGATTTGATTTTTTTGGTGCATTCTTGTGTTCAGATACATAATTTATATTACCAAGAAATCCGGATTAGTATACAGATTCATAGATTTTCTTTATAATATTTTACAAGTTTCCAAATAAATCACCATAGGCAGAATGTCAGAACTGTTCAAACCTTATACTTATTTTAAGGATGAAATTAACACTTTGGTCCTTTATTTGCCATGGGAAAAGATAATGACTTTCTCTAGGAAGATTAGAATCTAACCAAACGTTGTAGGCTAAATATAGCATACAAAACCTTGTGCCATTTGTGAAAATGCTATCAGGGAGAAAACCCAATGACTGAGTTTCTGTGCTGTATTTTTTAGGTACACAGATTTAATTTAGAGATTATGGTTTGAAAATAAAATTTGCTGTATGAGTGTTTTTGGCTGATAAGAAATTGATTTTGTGACCTTGGTACACATTAATTGAAATATCTGGCAACGTGTTTCAACTAGGTTAAAGGAGCCATACATACTTGGAACCATATTATTCCTTCACATTGAAAGTGTAAGTTAATCACTTCATTACCATTATAAGGAAAGAAGCTACATCTTGCTAGTAGGGAGGAACTAAATAATCCCCTGCTATTGCATAACAAGTGGGTCTTATGTAACTAACATTATATTTTAAATATAGTGAGACAACTATTATGTTTAGTTGACTCACTATATTGAAGGTGGAGTCTTCTAATTTATTTAAGAATTATATCACTAACGATTAAATACAATATTTTATATTTTCTAACATATCAAATGTTCTTTTATAAAATAATAAGAAAGTATGTGCTGAGAAGCATATTGAGACAAATAAAAATTATTTACATTTTTGAACTAGTCATTAAAATTTAGTATGTAGTTTTCAAGACATTAAAATGTTGGCACCTACTTAAGTGGTCAGTGTTCTCCATGCATCTAAATGTTAGGTTATTTAACAGGTATTGACTCTGGTTGTATTTACACAGGAAAAATGGATTTGAAAGAGGAAAAAAAAAGGGTGAAATTTTAAAAATCTACCCAAAGAACTCCAAAATACATAATTTCCATGAGATTCTTCAGGCTTGACTAGCCAGATCATTATCCATACAATAATTATCCAAACAAACGCACATCACTTTATATCTCTTTTGTATGTTTAACATACAAACTGAAATGTAGGTCATGTTTATGATTTCATATTGTTGGCCCTCTGCTGGACAAGAATACATCCTATGTCTTGAAGAATTTTATATTAAAGGTACAAATGAAGTCATGTTTAACCATTAGAACTAGAATTAGAAAGGAATACGCACAGTCTTTGGTCTTTGATAATTAAAGTTGACATGTTCAGACAGATCAATCAGTCTTGATCAGATTAAACAGAAGCTAAGGTCATTCTAACAGTTGCTTTGATAACTTTGTCTTTGTGACAATATTTTGATATTCTGAAATAAAAGAGTTGTATATCCTTTGTATCAGAAAGGTTCTTATGGCAGTTCCTGGTGCCATATGGAGGATAAGTTCTGAAGATTATTTCTGGACCTTTATAAACACAGAAACCTATTGAGAATACTCAAAAAGAACAAGAAATCTCTGCTGTATACGCGACGCAGGAAGGAAAGCAGATGCGTGATTATGGTGTTATGCTTGTTCAACTAATGTTATGTTCATTGCTGCAGTTTCATAGTGGAATACCATGTGGAGAAGGATGATCTTTTAAATGTGTTTTAGACTTGGAATTTCAGTTTGTTAGTGGACAAATATGTCAAAAAATATTTCAGTAAAGGTATTAATTGTTGTTTTATATTCAACAACTTATTTATTTATTATTTCTTACATCACAATAGAGGAGTACATTACATTCATAATTTTTTGCATTGCAATTCTTAATACACCTTTATACCACAATTTATCAAATCTCTGTTTGTATATAAGGTAAGTTGTCAACAACGTCTTTATACTTATCCTGTGAAAAACATCAGATGGTTCCTTTCAGAATAAATAAGTATAGAGTGAATCTGCATTGAAGCAAGGCTTTAGATAGTAGTCCATAATACAAATCACATTATTATGTTGTGGACATAAAACTTATATCTTATCAATTACCAGTGATACAAGTTTAATAAAAGATTTTAATTATTCCAAATTTGTAATCCAAGGACCTACTACTACAAATACCTGCCTACTATATTTACAGATTAATTCTTTTCCTCATTGAAAACAAAGTGTGTTTCCAATAACATTTAAAATATAATGGAAACATGAAGAACTTACAGAGTAGAATTTCAAATAAAATTCTGAAACATAAGTATTTAATACTAAGGTATCAAGTACAAATAATAAATACTAAAGAGAAAGAAAATAGCTATTGTTGATCTGAAAGTAGGTATCAGAGGGTGAAGCATTATGATGGAGATTCACTGTGAAAATACAAGTCTAAGCACTTAAATTCAGAAAATGAATTTTGATGATTTTAACCAAAATTGATCAAAACCTCATGAAAATAGGTCACTATGTTCAGTGGGAAGTAGAATTATGGTTTTGTATGGGAGGCAGAACTATGAAAGAGGCAGATCCTCTGAGGAAGGCATCCATGGTGTGAGTCTCAGTTTTGGCATTTATTATTTTATATATTTAGTAAATATAAATAATTTTATCAATATCAAAATGGTTGTTGAGGACTAAGATAATAAAAATAAAGCACTTAATCATAATACTAACCACATAGAAATGCCTCAATAAATGTAGACTCTTACTACTGTATATCTGTCAATAACTTTCTCTCTCAAAATTGTTTTTGGTAGATACATTCTCTTTTTATCTCCCTAGACCATTCAAGAAACAGGAAGAAGCTTACTTGAGCAGCAAGGTTCTGTGACTATGTCACCTATGTAGTAACACTTGCTCTTCTGCTTTTTCCAGATTCCATGAACAGCAACACATATATTCACAACAGTATACATGAAAATTGGAACATATTAATGCTTACTTGTTATCTGCTTGCTAATTCTTTACTTACATTTTAGGCTTACTGTGTCCAAAGGGAAGAAACTCAGAAAAAAATTACTTCTCAATAAGCATTCTTTAAAGAGAGAGTTTCTTGAAATCTTCATACAAATTACTGTCCATGATGGAAGACTATTTTTAAAATAGAAGCATGTTAAGCTGCAGTGGCGCATGCCTGTAAGCCCAGTGGCTGGGGAGGCTGAGACAGGAGAATCAAGAGTTCAAAGCCAGCCTCAGCAAAAGCAAGATGCTAAGCAACTTAGTAAAACCCTGTCTCCAAATAAAATACAAAATAGGGATGGGGATGTGGCTCAGGTGCCAAGTGCCCCTAAATTCAATCCCTAGTACTACCCCCTCCAAAATAAATAGAAGTATGTTTACAAAGAATATCTGAGACCTAATTTCTCACAAATCATATTTATATGTTTATGTGTATATAGATATAAATATGATTTATTACACCCATACACACATGCATTAAACACACTAATAAATCAAATTATCCAATAAAAGATATTTATCATTGAAAGCATGGTACATAATGAATGATATAAAATATATAAGAAACATTTTAAAAATGTAAATTCTCAGATAATAGTTATTTCCTAAGAATATTTATCAAAATTAATCAACAAATATATTAACATCCATGACAAATTTTATTATTTGAAAACAATAGTGCTTATATGAACTCCTGTACACACCTCTTTATTAGAAAATTCTAAATATTTTTGTTTACTTTGAACATGTCTCTTGCTGAAGGGAGAGAGATAAATGATACTTCCTGTGTAGAAAATTTCTTTAATTATCACCATGCAGTTAAAAAGCCTTGAAGGATGCTTTGGCATAAAGCTTACTAGAATATCTATATTAGCCAAATAATTTCAGGTAAAATGGAAAGTAAACTTATTTTGTAGGGTAAAAGAATTGAATAATTGGCACTATTTTGATTCAAAGACTAGAATTTGCTATCTTACATCTCAAGTGATCTGTATCATCTCCAGGTAGATTCTTAAAACTCTTGAGAAAAACCACTGACCCATAAAATAACCTTATTAGAGAGAATTTAGGATTTTCAGTGTTGGGGTGAAAAGACTTGTATACATCGACAGGATCTGGTTGAAAAAAGTGATTAGAATTACCCTACCATGATTCTTTTTTCCTATGACTTTTCAAGTATCCATTGGTATAATCTAATCCTGAACAAAGATAGATTGAGTGGAATTATGGCTAGACAATTTCATTCAATTCAGCTACATTTCTGAGTTATGGTTTAACTTATGTCAACTCAAGACAATCACATACTTACTTGTGGCATTAGAACCCTTTGTAGTTTCTTAGAAACTGCCAAAGTTTGGAAGTAGCTTAATTATTTAATCATATACCCCAAGGGCCCATTGTGATTGAGGTCTTGGTTGCCAGAATGGTGCTATTGATAAGTAAGGGCCTGGTGGGGAGTTCATTAGGTCAGTGATAAGCAAGTATGGGACTTCCTACTGGGTGACTTAAGTTTTTTTCATATATGTATATATGCACATCTGCCATAATGTGACAGGACCCAGGAAGTGTTTTACCAGAATTGAACTAATGCAGGTGCCACACCCTTGACCCTTCAAGATTGTGAGCTAACTAAACTTTTCCTCTTTAAAATGTTACCTGCTTTAGTTATCATGTTGAGTTACACAATGCTTACTACTATGGAAACCTTTTCAGTATATAAAAAGTGGGGATGCCAATATGAATCCAATTAACTAAGAATGAACATGCAGCCTTTTGAGACTAAAGCTCAGTTTTGTACTTTTGAGAAGTTGAAACAGACTTCTTTGCACTTGGCCAATGGTGGAAACTCCCATTGAGCTTTCCCCAGTCTAAATTTATCACTATTATTTTTAATCCATTTCTTCAAAAGCTGGTGATCAATTTACTTTTTCTAAAATGTCCTGAAATAAAGCATTTGTGTCCTTCATATAATGCATTGTTTCTGACTTTCATTCAGTAATTTGGTAATAAGCTACTATATTATGACTTAAATTGCTTTGCTTTTATAGTTGTTAGTTTTAATTCTAATATATTTTGCAGCTTTTATTCTAATTTGTCAATATTCCTAAATTATAGAAAAAAATAGTTGCCATTTTAAAATGTTTTAAATAATAACATGAAAAATAATACCCTACCATAAGTCTAAAAATAAATTCTATAATTAGTCTGGATTACATTTTTTAAAATAATAGAGCACTAAGGATGAATGAAATTGGAAGCTTGCATGAATAATTTACCATTCATTAATTCATACCTAATTCATTCAGTAAATACCGTGCAGCACCTACAATGCATTTGGCACTTTGCTAGCTTAAATATAAAGCAAAAAAACAAGCATACATGGTCTTCATTGAGTCTCAGAGGATAAAAAAAATAAAACAAAAATATACAAATGGGTTCTTAATGATTTGAGGGAATGTTCATAAGGAGGCAATGTATAAGCTGAGAATTGAACTGGGAATTGACTTCCTGAGGCATGTGCTTGAGGATGGGAATGGTGAGAAGTGACTGTTCAGGAAATGGACTTATAGAGGTCCATTTAAAATGAAATGAATGAAAAAGAAATGCAAATTTCTGGAACAAAAAAACTGTTGAAGTACTAAGTAAAGGCTGTAATCAGAGGGGACATATCTATAAAGTTGTTCAGCAACCATGTCTACGTAGGACTCTGATATTTTCTATAGGAAAATTGGGTTCATCTCCAAATATTTGCATTTCTGAATATCACATTAACTTCTACAAAGGAAAATGAATTGGAAACCACCCATGTGTGGATGTTGCCTCATCAGGTAGGAGGCTATCACATTGGTCAGCAAGAGACAGTATTAGTTTAATCAAAATGGCTATGCAAAAAGTTAGGAGACAAATGGGAGAAATGCATAAATGTAGAGATCTATCAATCTTGGTGATGGATTGGATATTGCAAGTAAGAGAGGAGCAAATGTGAGAGATGTGTCTTAAGACTGCATCATGAACAACTGGGTGGCTATTGATACCATCATTTAGAAAGGTAAATGTAAATGGAGAGAAATAATTGGTCAGTTATGGACATAGTAGGACTGACATACTATTTATTAAAATGGAGACACTAGTTCATGTTGCTCTGAAACTTAGGAAAGTTTCCATGTACAGATAATTTTTGGAGTCACTAACAGAATATTGGTGGTAATAATAGACATGAAAGCAAATATTATCAAAAGCACTATATAGGGAAAGCTGAAAGAATGAGAATAAAAAAGCAAGCCTAAATCCTAAGAGTCAAACCTTTAATCAATAGAAGCAGTAAGGGAAATAGACAGGATTCCATAGTATGACCTTAGAGGAGAGAAAGTATATGATTAGCATAAAAGAGAGGGTATGTCAAGAAAGAGTTTACAATTCTAAAAACAACTGAGATGTCTGGTGGAAACTGAGAAACACCTAACAACTTTATAAATGTAGAGATGAAGGATGACTTTAGCAAGAACTGTTTTATGGTAGTTATGGTAAGCAAATCCAATCTATACTGGGATTGGACAATTTTTGAGAAGGAAGAAAAAAGATGAAAGCCAAGTGCCTGAAAATCCTCTAAGTTATTTGGCTATCAAAAGATAAGCAGAAGGGGGCTGGGATTGTGGCTCAGTGGTAGAGCGCTTGCCTAGCATGGGCGCAACCTGGGTTCAATTCTCAGCACCACATAAAAATAAAGGCATTGTGTTGTGTCCATCTACCAATAAATAAATAAATAAACAATAAGATTCTCTCTCTCTCTTTAAAAAAAAAAAAGATAAGCAGAAGGATCAATGTGGAAACTGACCTTCTTAAAAGGCTGTTGGAAATAAAACAGTGAAGAGTAGGATATAAGAGGAAATGGCTAGACAGAAGAGTAGACCCAACAAAGACAAAAATGTATGAACTACAGAGCACTAAAAAGTACCCCAGTGCTTAGTAAGGGTCAAGAGCTGGGAAAGCTTCTGGCTTACTTGTAGGCACAGCCACAGTATCCTCATGTGCTATTTGGAGTATCCTCATGTGCTATTTCTAATGTGTGAGTGGTGAATACAAAAAAGAAAATAATTGTGAACTATCTAGGAAAATAATAGGAGTCTTGCAATATTGAAAAAGAAATGATTACAGCAAAGAAATTACCCATATAAAATGACCAAGAAATATTTGCCAGTGCTTACAGCAAGACATCACATTGTAAACTTCCAATGGTGCCTCACTTTCTGCCTTCTCTGGTAGATAACCACCCTGTCATCCCTTAACAGTACTGACTACACATTGCCTTAGGAATTTTCTCCACACAGACTACTGAACTATAATTATCATGGGACTACACCTCATTCTAATTAATGTTGACTAATTTCTCAAAATTTTTCAGACTGAACATCCAATATATGTACATTTGCTTATTGTTGTATTTGCATCATTCCACATTATGAAATGCCCCAAAGTTGAAATGTATAAAATATAACTAAATTAAGCAATATGAGCATTGTTTTTCTTTGTATCAATAGAATTCTCTGCATATGCATTACTGCACATTGCCTCAGGCATCTAGAAACCTCTGGTACCAATGAGGCACTCTGACAAGTGTACCACAATTGCCTGTTGCTCACATACTGTATTGCTGTCTTAAGTCATGTATAGAAACTGTCATTATTATGCTTTCTGTTACATAGTGAGTTAGATACTGAGATTTGTTTCTACTTTTAACTAATGTTCTTGGTTAAAAAAAATTCATCTGAAACTGGAAGTTTAAAATATCACTTACATCTTCTTCCAAAATATCCTGTTTAAAGGATACCATCATGCCATGATTGATCTATTTTTGTTACATGACACACATGTTGAGATTAAAGTGTCTTCAAAGCATCTTATTGCTACAGAACACCTCCCTTATGGTCAAATTCATTTTTAGAATTCACCCTGTCTCTTTTCCAAGATACATGTTTTTCATCCCTTTGATAATCTTTTGAGACTTCAACTTAGATTGTTTATAGTTATTTCAAATAGGACACCAGCTGCTCTTTAGTTTTGATGAGTCAACAACTTGGAAAATATTTGAATCTGAGTAGAAACACAGTGTGAATTTGGATTTCAGTTTTATTTTATTAGTATCAAAATATTATTTTCAACCCCAACTTGTAAAAGTTTGAATAAGAAACATTGATACATACTGCTTTAAAAAAATTATCAGTCTTTCTTGTATACTTCCTTAACCAAGAGAACTAAGTCAATTAGTCATAGTACTGCTGTTTAAGAACTTAAATATACAGCCAGGCACATGGTACATACTGGTAATTCCAGCGACTCTGAGGGCTGAGGCAGGAGGATGGCAAGTTCAAGGCCAGTCTCAGCAATTTTACAAGACCTTAAGTAACTAGAGAGGACCTGTTTGAAAATAAAAATATAAAAAATGTTGGGGATGTAGCTCAGTGGTAAAGTGCCTCTGAGTTCAATTCCCTTTATAAAACAAAACTTAAGTGTGAGTCACGGTTTTCATAAATTGCTTAAGCTTGGCCACTCCTGCCTTCTAACATCTAAAAAGAAGTTATGTAAATTGTCTCTGGTTTTCCATTTTAGATGGGAAATGAGAGTATATAATAACTATGAACTAATCTCAAGTTATCATTAGGGGAAACATGCCAGTACCAACTCAATGCTAAAAAAATAGATGCTATTGTTAAATTGATAAGTTTTATGATTTTGTTCATAAGTATATTTTGAGAGAATTTTTTTTATAAAAGTGATATATACATATGGTAAGAATTTCAAGTCATTTAAAAAGTCAAGGGAAAAAGCAAGACTTCACTTAAATCTCCAACTCTTAAACCCACTTTTAGAAATTTATTTAACATCATTCATGTTATCTTTCTTTTCATGAAAACGTATTAAAAAAGGATATTTAGATGATGTAGGGAATATAAGATAGACTATTATAACAATTATCATTTATGTCTTATTTCACTGAAATAAGTCTACTCTCATTTTACTAAAAGTTAACAGAATAAAAAGAAATTGGAATGAAACAAATTATTGATTGCAGATTTCTATCTTTAATCAACAAAAAATTGATTAAAATGCTATAATATATTTAAGCAAAGTTATATAAATATAATTAGAGTGCTAATTTTTAACTGAATTTGACTTCAGACAGTACTCATTGATCAGTTGCTATAAAAGGCAAATGAATATCATACTAACAATTTCTTCTTCTTTCTCTTCCCTTTATACCTGTTTTTTATTGCTTATACTGTTTTTACTTTGTCAGAGGTTATAGAAGTAGTACTCTGTTTTACCATGTTTCATACAGTAGTTTTGTCTTTATTTTATTATAAAGGATTAGTGCTACCTTGAGTCTTTTACACTATAGTCTCTATTTCTGTTTGTTTGTTTGTTACATGCAATGTAGTTATTAACTGATTCTCTTTTTTAATAACTTTTTATTGATGCATTACAATTGTACATAGTATTAGGATTCATTACGACATATTTGTTCATGCACATATTATACTTTCATCAATTTCATTCTCCAGTACCGCCCTTTTTTTCCCCTCCCTACTTCTCCCCACTTTTCCACTCTACTCGACTTGGTTCTGTTTTCATGAGATTTTCCCTGCTTTTCTCCCCCTTTTTCTCTGATTTCTACATATGGGAGAAAAATAAGATACTTGTCTTTCTGAGTTTGGCTTATTTCTAAGTGAAATTAGCTGAGTTTCTTCACTGAATTTGTTATTTTCAATAAATGTAGAAAGTAGAATGTTAGCCACTGTATTCTGCTTTCCTCTGTATTTTAAAATGTCTTAAAGTTCCCTTTATGCTTGAAAATTTTTGTCCAGATATACTGTTTTTAAGCCAAACTGTCCTAATCAGAAATTTGTGAACCATATTTTGTGTATTTGGACATTGACTGCTGTCATGCCAGAGACAGAGGTTTGCTAAATTTCCTGTCTCCTGGTTGATGACCCTTTTCTGCCTGGTGGATACATTCAAACTTTACTGAGACTCTGTCTTCAAATGCATTTTCTTATTCTATATTTTAGTAGGATCTGTAGGATCTGCAATTTTGAGTTTACAACATTACTTAAACAAGTAAAAATAATAATTATCATCTTCATATACTTCAAAATACAAGAAGTTAAATAGTTTAATATTAATCACACACTTCTTTTTTTTTCATTGATATTGTATCATAGTATTTTTAACTCCTTTGCCCCAATTAGTCATTAGTTTTGTTTTGTTATGTTTGGTACTGGGAATTTAACCCCAGGGGTACCAGGAGTGGTGGGGTGGCACTTTACCACTGCAGCACATCCTCAGCCATTTATTTATTTATTTATTTATTTATTTATTTATTTATTTATTTATTTATTTATTTATTATGGCCTTGGCCTTGCCAAGTTGCTGAGACTAACTTTGAACTCATGATATTCTTGTCTCAGCCTGAGCCACTGGGATTATAGGCTAGTAATTAGTAGTAATAGTATAATAATAATAATAATAATAAGAAGAAGAAGAAGAAGAAGAAGAAGAAGAAGAATAAGAAGAAGAAGAAGAAGAAGAAGAAGAAGAAAAAGAAGAAGAAGAAGAAGAAGATGATTTTTTTTGCTAGAAAGTTTCCTACTATCTTTGCTCATATTGACTCATATAATCTTGCAATATCTGTTTTCAGATGTGGACATTTACACATTTTGCCTAATATTACTCTGTAAGCTATTAGCTGAATGGTATTTCAAACACATGGTTGCTATAGAAAACATGCTCTGAATCACTACACTTTTGTATTCTCCTTTTGAACTTGTCATTCTTTTAATAATGTTGCCTTATATTTACTCAGATATTTCCATTTCTTCTCTGCATTGCTCCCTGTTGTCATTCATTTCTTCTGAGTGCAATATTCTTTGTCCCAAGACTCACCACTGATAATACTTTTGGTTTTGTTTACCTGAAAAAGTCTTTATTTTTTCTTGTATTTTAATATAACATTTTGAGTTAAAAGATGGTTTTTCCTAAGAAATTTCTTTTTCCTTTACATATCACCTATCTTTTCTGCATCCCTATTTATAATATCATCTGTGTATTAGACTTTCTGAAATTTTGCTTTGATGTTTCCATGTTTAGATTTCTTCTTGTTTATTTTTGCTTTGTATTCTCTGATTTTAAACATTCATATCTTCAGTTCTATAAAATCTTTATCTATTACCTCAAAATAATGACTCATTTGCTTTCCTTGGGGTTCTAATCAAATGCTCTTCTTATCCTTCATGTTTTCTGAACTTTCTTAAAAAATCATTTTGCATCTCCTTTCTCCAGATTTTTCACTTCTATATTTTTCATATAGATTCATCTAATTTGTTGTGTGGCCAATTCACTAAATTATTATTATTATTATTATTATTATTATTATTATTACTTTAGAGCTTCTACTTTCTCTGGAGTCTTTCTTAATAGAACTGTGTTCCCATCGCATATTTAAATTCAACCTCTTTTCTGTTTTAAACATACTTATTGTTTTCTCTGTATCAAATACATTCATTTGTAAAGGAATCTGTTAGTCATTGTTTCTGCTGATCTTCACTAATGCTGGTTGTTTGTATGTGTGTATTTTTAATTTCAAATGTGTAATTATTTTCACAAGTCTTCATGTGTGGGAATTCTGCGATGCCTATCTCAAGGATGTTTCTATAAAAAGGAATATTTATATCTTCTAGTCACTCTACCCTCTTTCCTACCATCTCAGGGATACTTTTTGCTATTTGTCAGCTTGAACTTTCTATAGAACAGACATGTAGTTATGAATTCTTAAATATTTACACCCCCTACCCCCCAAAAAAAAACTTAAGCCAAGACAAATTATTTATCCTTTTCCTGGAGAGGATCTTTTCCAAGACCATCTTATTACTGCATATGTAGCCCTTTAATGTCTTAACTCAGACAGTTGTCTCAATCCTAGCTCCCCCTTGCAGATTCAGTCTTTGTCTCCTCTCCCAAAGAAGCTATTGAAAACCATCACCTCCCAAAATTCTTTTGAAGTTTTGTTTTACACTCAAGTTTATGCTTTCTCTTTAAGTTTGCCCTCATATTGTAAGAATAGAAATTCAAAATTCATTATAAGTCGTCTGTGTTCAAGAAGAAACCTAGCCCAAGAGAAAGTATCATCCTGTGGATGACAGAGGAGCATGAGAAAATAAGCTTGATGACATGGTTGGTGACTAAATTAATCAGCCCTGTAGCTGCTCTACTGCTGCACTTTTTCTCTCTTGTGAGATTATTAATTGCCTTATGGCTTAAGGCACTTTGAAATAGGTTTTCTACAACTTATAGTCAAAGCACTTTGAATGCTTTGTATAAGTCCATCTGCATCTGAGCTGTGAGCCTACCTTTCAAGGAGAATGTTGAAGCATGTAGTTGTCAGGCCCTCACTCAAGGAGCATACATATTTTACAATGTGGTGTATGCAAATATGGAGAATATAAGTGAAATTTTCCGTATAGAAAGCTGCTTCAGTGAATGAGATGAAATTTAAGTTCAGGATTACATAATAAATCAGAAAAATTCAAAAACTCAAATTTAATTAGAATATATGAATGAAAAATTATATTAAGGATCAATGAAGCAAATTTTATCATCATGTTACTTAAAAGATACTGAGGGTTAAACTGTAACGGTACACATAAAAGACACGGGAGGCAGATTACAAAGAAGACCAGGAGAAAAGTGGTAAATAGTAAAGTTGAAAATGAATTACAATATATATTGAACATAAAGTAAAAATAGTAAAATGTTCCCTGTGTCTGGCAAGGACAGTAAGGGACATAAAAGAATATTTAATAATTTAAATCATTAAATTTGTATTTAACCTTTGTTTTACATTAATAATTACTGAAACTTAATTCACAACACAAGACAGATATTTTAATTATTCTCAGCAGCTTCCTTTGTAGAACTGAGAAAGACTAAGACATTAAACAGATTTATTTTGTTTCTGTAAGACTATATTCCTTGTCATTTCAGGGCTTTTTTTGAGAATTAAAATTATACAACTTGGTTTTTATATTTAAAGAGTGCAAAAAGATCATCCGTTCTACAACAAATACTGCAAATAATATAAA
This sequence comes from Marmota monax, assembly GCF_021218885.2. Lineage (NCBI taxonomy): Eukaryota > Metazoa > Chordata > Mammalia > Rodentia > Sciuridae > Marmota > Marmota monax. Next base: position 4,070,307 of record NW_026692486.1, on the reverse strand, counting down.
CTAACATTTACTATGCACCCACTCAATGCAATAATCTTCTAAATTAACTTATATTATCCTAATTAATTTTAGGAAGATGCCCTTTTTGTAAGCATTTTGTGGGTTAAAAAGTAGTCACATAACTTTTTACTTGAATTAATTTTAGAATAAATTGACACAAAATAATTTGAGATATTCTGAAAGGAATGGACATGATGAAAATCATAGTTTCATAACAGGCAGCATTTTTCCATATTGTCTTCTCCACCAGAGTGAACACTTCATATTAATCAATATATTTTACTTTCAAATATTGGACTTTTCATCTCTTTCAATCTACTGACTTTATTTTATTGATCAGCTTATCCTTCTTACTCTGTGTTCTTTGAATTTTGCATAATAACATGGGTTGCCTGGGAGAAGGGCTTGCCGAAGGGAAGGAGTGGAAATGAGAAGCACAGAGAGCATGATGCTTTCAGCAAGAATTCCAACAGATACCCAAAGATTGATACAATTCTGGAAAATGGCTATTCAACCTGAGACTAAAAAAATTACTCATGGCTACACTGCACCAGTATGTGATGGCTGGGCATACAGAGATTAACCTGCAGGCTTAGGGCTTCAGTGATGCTCATGCAATAGGTTGACACTCTAGCACTAGAAAATATAAGGAACATTTAGGGAAAGACTTTCAGTGCAAAGTTGTTAAGTCCTGGAATGTGTTACAAAGAGAAGTTGTCATATCTACTTTGGGGAGGTTTTTACAAATAGTATAGTTTTTCATCACTCTGGGATGATTTAAACAACACAGATGAACCACATGACCTTTCTGATTCATTTTCAACCAGTGAAGAAATAGAATATTTCTTTAGAACTGCTCATAAATTCCATTAGTCTGTAGTTAGTATGCTCAATGGTAAACTGGTTGCTAAAGACTTTTTCTAAATTTTCTGACTTTATTAATAAAGCCTGAACTCCTTAGTGGCTATAAAATTTTCTGTTTTAAGAATTTAAAGTAAAACTCTTTTAATTGTAAAAAATCAGCACTGTTTTATTATAAAACACTTAAATGGGCTGCATTTATAGGTCTCTGCTGGAGAGAATGTAATATTGTAAACAGCATTTTGTTTTGTTTTGCTTTTACTATTTATTATGTGTCTATACTTTACTGACAGTGTGTTAGGCACTAGAAAGAAAACCAAGTTCTGACTCTTCAGAAGAAAGGCCCAGTGAAAATGTCAAATAGTATATAAATTGATTTAGACCCCAGCCAAAATAAGCACATTGAGAAAATGTAGCTCATAGGAGAAGAAATGCCCTTGCCACCCAGTTTGGAGGTGTATGTGTATGCATGTGGTGACTGTGTGTGCAGATCAGAAGTTAGGAAGGCTGCTGGGAGATGAAACATGAGATGTGTCCTAAACATTACTATTCACTATTTTAATATAAGGTTAAGAAAATGATGGTTAGAGACAATGTGTAGTGGTTTAGAAGAGGAGCAACATGAGATGTTTGGAAATCTTCAGGTAACTAACAGGTCTGAAATATTGGCGAAAAGGTTGGAAAGAAGAGGGATGCAGCCCAGGTCTACTTACGAAGGGATTTCAATGTCAGCCCATGGAAAATGACAGAAATACCAAACTAAGGGATTGGAAGTTAATTTTGACACCAAAGGCCTTTAAAGTAATGAAAGTATATTTATATTTTATGAATGTAACTCTCATGACTGTGTGAACAATGTTTAGTTTTAAGTGCTAGCCTTACCAATTAAATATTATCATAAAATCTGAGCTTGCTTTTCTAAGACTAGTTACATGAGGGAGATAAACATGCTGGGGTTAGAGAAGGCTGCAGTGTTTTTTGTTTGTTTGTTTGTTTCATTTTGTTTTTTGGTTTATTGAGACATACTTAGAGATGTGATTTCATTGAATTTAACTTGTATCCAATTCTAGAATTTGCAATCCAAAATGATAAATATCCACAGCCCAGAATATTAAAATTTGAGGTACTAACATTAGATTATCAACCTATTTACAGATATTCAAATAGAGAAGGAAAAAAAAGATGAGATTTTTGGCATTAACTTGTTTTTAAGGCCTTTTCTACCTTTGTAAAGTTTGAAAATTTAACCTCTCTTGACTCCCATTTTCTAACTGGTGAAACAGAACTAATAAAATGTAACCCGCGGGAATTTTTGTAAGGATCAATTGAAACAGCACATGTAAAGCACTTACAGATTTCAACACCGGAAAATACTCAATAAATGTTAGTCTGCTCTTGTGCATATTTGTAAAGGAGAGTAAGGTATCTTGGGGAATCCTTCTCAAAGGGGAACATTATATCATACATGTTGAAGACTATAGCTATGAGAAAACTATGGTAATTAAAAACAGATACCTGGCAACAATTGCCTGAGGGATTACACAAGAGAGGAATTCAAACATTGATTATTGCAAGTGGTTTTCTACCTGGAACTTTTAGCTTTTCATCTTCCATGTTCTTGTGGTCAAAGACAAAACCTTTCACTTTTGCAATGTCAGCTACATGGTAGGCCATACGATTTTAAAACAAAAGCAGTTGTGTGAGTAAAAAGTTCAATTATAGGTGATCTATTTTGATTCTTTACAAAAGGCAAGACAATCCCCCTAGAGTCCTCTAAACTCCAGAAAGCAGGAGCATAACAATAAGCATAGAGATTACCCAGTCAGCAAAATAGATTACCATGGGTTACTTCAAAACTGGAAGATAACTGGAATTCTGGGATGATTTTATACATGAGGTAGTGTCCAAGAGCCAAGTCCTTTTATTTTATTAGAGGCCAAAGAAGCTGATCTCCAAACCTCTTCCACATGTTCAAGGTAAATGAGGTAGAGCAGAGTGAGGAATCATTACAGAAATTTACATGACTGCAACATCTGTTGGGGGATACTATTAATTTGAATATTAATTTAGAAATGCACACACATTTGTTAGTTTCTTTTTTTAATTAATACGTTTCTGTTCTCATCCACTGGCCTATATTCTTTGTATTTTCTGCTTACAAAGGCTTGATGGAGTGACTCTCTGCTCTTTTTGTTGTGTTAGTCTTTTCCAATTAATTTCTGATAAAGAAATTATATGATACTCAATGTTGTACACTTCATTTGCTAGCATACATGTTTTATGGCCAGATTCTGGTAACACCAAAAGAAAATAATACCTTTTCCAAAGTACTCACCATTTCACACATGTATCAGAATTGCACATGGATATGGTTCTGGCTTCTCCATTCAATTTCATCAATCCCTTTGTCTATCTTTGCACCAGCATCACATGGTCTTAATTAACATACTTTTATGTTAAGTTGACTGATAAAGCCATCCCACCTTGTTTTTCTCTTCTCAAGAGTATGTTAGAATTTATCTCTTTGCATTTTTAAAAATCCACCTTAGTGAGTCACAATTTGAACTAAATAATATTCACCCATCTTCAATCAGCCATTTAACAAACACCACAATAAATATGTAGAAAATTTCCATCACCCCAGAAAGTTTCTATATATTCATCAGAGCCAGTCTCGTCCCAGTCCCCATGCCATGTATGAGTCAACCACTGACTGACTTTCTGTCACTAGCTGTATATATCTTAAGTATGTAAAATCATAAAATATGTACTTTTAAAAATTTGTCATCTTTTTCTTCACATCATCATTTTGTGATTTATTCATTGTGGGATGTATCGGCAGTTTCTTTCTTCTTCTTTGTCATTAGTGTACATCATGATTTATTAATCATGTATCTACTGATGGAAATTTGGGTTGTTTGGGCCAATTATAAATAACACTGCTACAAACATTCACATACAAGCTTGAGTGTAGATGTATTTTTATATTTCTCTTGAGTAAACGCTTAGAAGTAAGTAGAATGGCTAGTTCATTGGGTAACTACATATGTAACTATATAAAAAAGTGACAAAATATTCTGCAAAAATAGTTGAACCACTTAACTTGCCCATAGACAATGTGTGAGCAATGCAGTTTTTTCACTTGATCTCTTATTTCTTTGTACTACCTAATTACATTAGATAAAACTTGAGTATAATGTTAACTGAAGAAATGAAAGTAATCATCCTTATTTTGTCATTCATCTTAAAGAAAAGCATTTGATTTATTTTTACCATTATATAAAAAATTTTTTGTAGACGAGGGAGTTTTCTTCTATTCCAAGTTTTCAAAGAGTTCCTTTAGCATAAATGGAAGTTAGATTTTGTGAATTACTTTCTCTGTGTTCATAATTACATAATTCTTTGAAGTTTGTTAACATGAAGAAATATATTGATTGATTTTTGAGAGTTAAAACGTGTTGACTGTCTTTGAGATTAACCCAATTTGGCCATGGTGTATTATGTTTTGTATGAATAGCTAGGTTAAGTTTGCTACAGTTATGTTCAGAATTCATGCCTCTGGGTTCATAAGGGATGTTGGTCTGTAGATTTCTTGTAATGTCTTTGTCTGATTTTTGTGTCAGGGTAATGATGACCTAATAGAATGAATTAGAAAGGATGTCCCTCTATTCAGTCTTCTGGAAGAGTTTATGTGAATTTCATATTTATTTCTTAAGTATTTAAAAGAATTCACCACTGAAGTCATTTTTGTCCTTGAGTTTCCTTTCTCAGAAAAATTACCAAATATAATTTCAGTTTCTTAAAAAATATAGGGATACTCAGATTATTTTTTTCTTCAGTGTGCTTTTGATTGTATTCTTTTTAAAGGAATTTGTCCATTTCATCTAAATCAGAGGTTGGAAAATTTTTGCATAAAGACTCAAAAAAGTAGGTATTTTAAGCCTTACAAAACAAAATCAAAGCTCATATGTATGTATTTTTAAAAATAATTTAGTAAGTAAATATGAAAGCCTTTCTTGACCCACGGGTCATAAAAACAAACTAAACCAAACTTAAACTAATATACGGAGCATTTTCCACCTCAGATGTTGAATATTTTATCTCCAAAAGTTTTTGTTTCATTTTGTTTTATTAATATTCCATGTCTATGTGCAATTGTTCAATAGGAGAAAGTACTCAAGCCCAACCTTATTAAACATTCCACCTAATGTCCTATTTCCCTTATGGTTTGTGGGGACAAAAGAGGTTGGTACCTGTACAAACAGCCCTGTTCTCTTTTATCCTTTCAACTGGTTTTTCTCCAACATGCAGTAATCATTAGTCCTTTGCTGAATCCTCAGGAGACCTTTGCAGTTCCTGGGATTCTTTCTCACTGTAGTTTCCCCCCCCCCATGTCTTGTGTACTCTATTCACCTTGGTCTTCTGTGTCTATCAGTTCAATCTTCTCAATTTGAGGAATCCATTAGGCTCTATCTTGATTATAGACAGAAGACTCTCAAAGCAGTAAACTAGGGAGGTTTTGTAATTTGTTTCATTTTCTACTCTTTCAGATATTAACATCATTTGATGGCCTATTGTCCAGTGACTTGGAAACCACTGTTTATGTATTGTTCCTCCTGTTTGCTGTTGTCATTGATGGTGGTTGTTTGGGGAAGAGCATAAATTTTATCCCTGTACCAAAAAGGGAAATATTTTAAAAACTGTTATATAAAAGTTCATATAGGACTATGTAAGAAGGTCCTTGTAAAACAAGAGAATTGGGATGGAAAGATAATTGTACAAGTGGCAAAGAAGTCTCTTACTATTTAGGCATCTGTCACTATCATTCTGGATGACATAAAGCCATATCAGGTTCCTCATTTTCAAAATGAAAATGTGGTATTCTTGTTGGTTTGTCTTCTTCCTGTTCTGAAAATTGATGACTTTACTTACTCTTTGTTTCAACTATAGATTTTCATCATCTATGTTCCTATACCCTAGTAGCCATGTCATTAATTTATCTTGAGATGCTTATTCTAAGCAGTAATTTTTTAAAAAATCAAACTTGCAACTCTGAATCTCTTTTGCCCTGTTTTATCAGAGTTATAGCCAGAAACAAATGATGACCAAGAGTGAGAATTAACTAATAATCACTTTTTTAAAAACCTGCTTATTCTAACTTTCTGCTAGAGAGAAATTATTTATAATTTCATATTTTTCACTCTGTAGATCTAATAGGACTCAAAAGACAAATATTTTCGACTATTGCCGTTTGCTGGCTTTGTTTTTCTTCACTATATGAAATACACAACTAAGGTATACAGAATAATGGCTCCCTCAGATGCCCATGTCCTCATCCTCTAACACTCTAAATGTAATTTTTTACATGGTAAGAGAGAATTCATGTTTTGGGTGAAATTAAGGTTGCAAAACCCAATGATGTCCAAATAGGGTAGCTATCCTGAACCATCTGTGTTGGTCTATTGTAATCTCATGTATCCTAAAATGTGCAAGAATATAGAGTAATGGAATATGAGAAATTATCTACCAGCCATTTCTGTGAAAGTGGAATGGGATCATGAGCCAAGGAATGCTGGAAGCCTCGGAAGACAGAAGAGGCAAGAAAATTGATCTTCTCTAGAGCTTCCTGGAAGGAACTTAGCCCAGTCAACACATTTTAGCTCAGAAGCCTATTCTAAGACTGTTAGATAATACATTGTGTTGTTTACAGACATGGAGTTGGTGCTAATTCATTATAGCAAAAGTAAAAAATCAACATGGTAACTGAGAATGTTTCCTTGGGTAGAATATTGTGTAAAGGTATAAAACATCAGTGCAGATATTTTCATTGTTTTTTTAATCTTGTAAAATTTGGAGTCACATTTTTTAAAAAGAGACATTATAAAAGAATACTCAAAGCCAAGTGACATGATTGAGTTGCCATAAATATCTGGAAAGTAGAAGAAAATAGATTATTGTATGATTGTCCTAATCTATCTATGCCTAATCTAAGCAGAAGGTTGTGACTTTGACCCCATTTTTTTTTTGCAGGAAATTATTACATAATGATTTAAAATCAGAATAGTTACCCAGAAACAGAAATAAAGTACAAATTTTTTTCAGTAAAGACAAACTGGACAATAAGAAAATTTATGTACATGCTTGAGAGAATAAGAGGGAGATGGTGTGATGTAGGTTGGGAGCTGTGGTTGTGCAGTCTGGGATGGGTGCTGAAGGGAGCAGTGTTTGCAACTGAGTTTGTCCAATATATTGCATCAAGCAAAGAAAAGAGACTGTTTTCCTCTAAAGATTACTACAAATATATTCTTAATACTTAAGTAATGAAATCCAAGCTAACACTGATGATTACTGAAAGGTTTTGTCAGCTGTCCTAATCTTAATTTATTTTTAAAAAAATAGTCAAAAGTCTTCCTGGAATTATTGAAAAGGTGAATTATAGAGCATGAATGTATATGAGAAAAGCAATATATAACAACAAAACCACTTTAGCACCAGTGGATATTTTAATACTTTTTACAAGTAGAGAAGGATAACACAAAAACAGGACAATTTATCATAAACATTTTAAATGACAAATTTTTTGGAACAACATGCATATTTCTTTACTTATGTCTTTTAACAGTTAACAATTTTCATGTAGGATATATCTTATAGCATTTAGGAAAGACTTATATATTACATTTTATTCAAATTGTTATATATATATAATTGCTGCAGAAAGTATCTCTTATTTGAAACTTTTAAGTGTAGTCCTAAAAATGTCTTTTAAAATTACTTAGGTTAGCGAGAAAGGTTTAAAAACAATATTTTTAATTATAAACAGAATATCACTAAGAATACTTCAGAACTAAGGGTAATCTCCATATACAGCATATATATGTATTGCCTTTAGTTTTGAAGAATTCTTACTTAATGTTTACACAAATATTTGTATAAGCATTACCTATATATGTGTACATATACATATATATAAAGTGGATTAGAAGATGTTTACACTGTTATGAGACTAAAATGAACTATTTTTTAAAAGACACAAATCATTCAGTAAAACTAGTTCCTGATTTAACTCTAAAATATGAACCAAAATCAAGAAGCTATTTTTAAGAAGGTTTTTTTTTTATTTTAAATGTTTTGAAACTAGCTCCTGAGAGGAGAGGGGATGAAGGGCTAAATTAGGAAGGAAGACAAATGGATAAAGCAGAGGAAATGATATTTGAGACAAAAAAAAGAAATTCTAAAACCTAAATAAATGTTCCACCTGTCTAGTTTCCTTTAAAACTAAAGAAATATGGGCTTTGCAACTGAAATTCAGCCTGATGTTCATAGCCAAGACGCTTGCACCTGCTCAGAGCAGAGTCAATTGGCAATCTTATTTCTCAACCAAACTTGCCACACTTTGTGGGTCGACTAGAATAGGCAGCAGCAAACAGAGGGAGTTGTACTGTAGCACAAAAAGCATTTGCTGGGAATCACTTGCAGTTGTTATGTTGGCCATGAAAGTTGATATAATTTGAGAAATTAATCAGAACCAATGCAGAAAACAGAATTGCCCAATATTTAGGAAAGTTTTGACAATAAACAGCTTATGTTTTTGAAACCAAATACCAACACTATTTTCTATATCTTTCAAGCAATGAAGTTCATTTCCCAGCATGTTTGGTTTCTAGTTAAATAAATGCACATCCATGTACTAGTAGTGAATGTATACAGTACTTAAGTTCTAAAGGTTATTTTACAGAAATAGTATGATTTGCTCTGTTTCCTTTTGTAAAGAGATATTCTTCATGAGCAGGGTCTTATTCTTTTAAATATTTTTGTAGTTTTCATTAGTTCTAAATATATGCTAGAAAGCTTATGAATTAATAAGATTCATGAGACCTATTAATTCTAATCTTAGAATTGTATAAGTTTCTGTTTACTGCCTTACTGAAGATTCCCTTATAAGTGTTACACCTAAGCATTCATACTGACATAGGACCCAGTCCAAATTTTTCATTACACTGGTATGGTATGGTGATAAATACACATTTACATGAAAGAGGTAGGTTCCATAACTTCAGCAGTGAGTTAAAAATAATAACTACTTCCCACGTGGTCATTCAAGTTGGACTTTACAATCTGCTGTTTGCACAGCATTAGGCCACCTGATGTTTAGTGGTACTCAATCCTTAAAAATTATTCTAATAATCATTAGTTCCATTTTACAGAAGAGGAAATTCTAATAAATCACATAAAAATCTTACATCATTCTTTGTGACTCTTCAGGCTGGGTTTTTGTTTTGGTTTGGGTTTCCTGTTGGTTGCCTGTTGTTGATATTATTGTACTGTGAGCGCAGCTAAAATGAAGCAAACATTACCACTTCATTAAAGACTATTTCTTTTGGTATCATGTTTATTCATATATTACAAATACTGCTTCATGTTTTCTGGAGTCAGCTTCACAGGGAGATGCAAAATTCAGTTTTGACACTATAATGCTGTGTCCTTCTGTGAGTTGCTCAATATCTCTATGCTTTCAATATTTTCATCTATAATGTGGAGACAATATCATTTCAGAGGTTTGTATTACTATTTCAATGATAGTTAATTTTGCCTAGCACCTACATGTTCAGTCAATGTAGTTGTTGTTTTCTCATAAAAGATAAGTGGAAATGGATACAGTAGAATCTATAACATTTTCAACTATTGGTCTTTAGAGCAGTTTTTTAAATGGGGATTCTGGTTAGATTTGTTCTTGGCAAATGAGTTTATTTCTTGCTACAAAATTGTTGAGTTTGTGAAATAAGAAAATTCTCTTTTTGGTTTTCTTACATTAATACTCAATATTTGGGCTCTTAGGAATACTAGAACTAAAGTGTTAGCATGTTGTTCTAGAGTATTTATCTTTCAATTACTCTGCAAGGTTTGCATACTATAAATAAGCAAGCACAAGGAGTTAATGCTCAAATACTTTTTTTTCTAGCGTAGTTACAATGGAATGATAAGCTAATTATTCACCTAAATTTTATTCTTAAATTTATACAGACTATAGTTTTGTTGAGTTGTATTTAAGTGCAATTGTTTTTAAATTAAAAAAACAACAAATTTATGTTTTTACACTAAAAAAGAATCTCCCAAAATATATATTGCATTTTACAAGAACCAGATATTCATAAGCATGAGTGAATTTCTATATTGTGAATAACACAAATTCCTATTTTTAGAGATTAAGATGCTTGAAATATTATGGTTTTACAGTTCTTATTTATGCAAGTCCATTTACAGCCACTCTCATTTATTGCTGAAAATAATTCTGCAGAAATTTAAAGGTGAAGTATTAATATCATAACTTTGTAGGTGAAAAAAGAAACAGACGCAAAAGAGAACTAAGTGATTTGTCCAAAATAAAAAATAACTACTTGTGAATAAATCTAGGACTGGGGTTTATCTTCCCAATTTAAAGTCTTCATACTTTTTATTTCACCAATAAACAGAGTTGTATTCTGATTGCATGTCTCTACCAAAATATCTACTATGAGTCATTTAGCCAGAACCAAGAAGTACCCACTTTCAGTAAGTCTGCATGGAAAACTCATTAGGCATAACTAACTGCTATCACAGCCATCTTTAAATGGACGTTTGAAAGAAATAACTTTGATTCTATAACAGAAAACGTTACAGAAGCAGAAAACACTATTTTATGTGATGAGTTTAACAATATATCAACTAATAAATTGGCTGTCATCTTGCCCAGTGTGAAGATAATGGGGACGAGGACATGTAGATGCCCTTTTTGGCATGTCAATTTGCAATTACCCTGTGACAGCACACAGTGATTGATGAAACATTGTAGAAAGAAAGAGACTTAAATGGAAGAATTTTATTAGCTTTGAAATGATATTGCTAACAGTAGTGCTAGGGGGAAAATAAACATAAAAACATTTTAAGTAGATAGTAGAGATGCAGCCTAATCCAAACTGCCTAGAATGTCCTTGCTCTTTTCACTTACTTTTGCATCATATATGTGAATATAAACAACTTAATTCTAAGGTTATTGTGCGACCTTTTCTTCCTTGTACTTTGATCAAAAATAGTGTCTGAAATAAAAAGGAGACAGCGCTAAGTCTTCAGTGGCTTGTCATAAAAGACTGTTATTAAACATAAAAAAATGCAGTAACTGCATACTCTGAGCTAGAAAAGCATGAGAGTGATAAAGAAATGTACATTACAGTAATATCAGGATCACTCTGATCTTGAACATTCATTTACAAGTTGGACAGAGTTTTTGAATCAGTCTCTTTTGCACTTAAGTATTCATATCTCAAGTTATAAAATCAGTTTTACTATCCCATGTTGGGTCAGATCACTGGTCCAGAAAATAAGGCATCATGTCTTTTTCCTGAGTCTGTGCTATTAGTTAAATCATCTGCACACAACCCAGTCTCTAACCAGTGGTATAAGGCTGCAAAATCGTTGGAGGAAAACAATTTTTAACTGTCCCTTTAGGCAATTATTTTAGGGCTGGAAGCCTAATATTTGATTACACTCAGTATCATTTTCAATTTACATAGCTATAAGTTGTTCGTACGTTTTTTGAAAAGCAACAATTCTTAAATCAATGAACTATTCTAAGAATTGAAAAAATGTCCATAGGTTGATTATATGCTCCATAAACCAGTATTTCTTTACATACTTTAATTTTTCCCAGAGCCTTGATTTTATGTGCAAATTTATTTTCAGAAGAAATCATGAAAATTTGTCAAATGACTGATGAATTGAGACCAACAAGACATAAATGATAAAAAGAATAGTTTTTCAACATGCTTAAGGTTAAAGGCAGATTTGTTTTAAAATACAAACAAATGTTATAGATAATCCTGCTAGTATGAAACTTAGGAATTTAGTATCCAATATTCATTTTCTACAGCCCCAAAGTAGACCTTAAATCCATAAATCAATGAGATGATTTCATTGCTAAAGAGACCTCAAAAGGCAGAGAGAAAGACAACCCTGACCGCACCCTGAGAGTGAGAATTCTCCTGTTTAGACAGGGCCTCCTTTCTGGGTTCAGGGGATTTGGGATTATCGAAAAACAGCAAAGGGGTGGAGGCAAAGGGATTATGGATTTGAAATTGCCTATTGAGCATGAAAACCTGTGTTGTAGTTTGAACATTAGAATTCCATACAAAGTTTTAAACAGCTTGTCGATAATAAATGTTTGACATTTTGAGATCTAGATGCAAAGAAAAAGCCTTGATCTCATGGTTTCCTTATTGAACAAGAATTCAACATGTGAATCTCATGGTTTCCTTATTGAACAAGAATTTATTATGTATCTACTAGGTGTCACATATATACTTATTCCTAAGAAAAATATACATATCAATAATTTATGGCCTCTTAACTTAATCTCACCATTTAAAACAGAAGACAAATTTATGAAGAGTTCATCAACTTATAAAACTGAAATGATTTTGTACATATCATAATTTTACCTGTTCAATATTTTTAAGAAAAGGTAAACTTTGGCGGTCATGTTTCTCAAGTAGTTTGGCACCACATCTTATAATGAGAGCTTGTTATTTAATTAGTTTTACCTAGTCATAGAATTTAAATATATCCTTACCATTATTGCACTGTATTTTGTGTCTAGTGAGATATACATGAAAGAGCTGAAATGGTTGCTATCTTTGAAGAAGATAACACATTAAAATTTTCCCGTATTTAATGTAGGCAAATGTTGAGGAAAGTGAGTGAGTTATTTAGTAGTTATTGAATTAAAATACAGAGAGAAATCAATCATTGAACCCAGGGGAGTAAACATGACCTCTAAGGAGAACAAAGGAATTCAGATTGAGGCATGTCAGAGGCACATTGAAGGATAGTTGAATTAGAGACTGAGATCCTGCCGTGATCTGCTCAGCAAACCCTGTACCATTATGCAGGACTGCTTTTACACAGAAGAAGGGCCCAATTCTCCATATGCTCATCTAGTCAGGAGCCTGAAAACCAGCATCCACCCAGAAAGGACTCACAGTTTTTTAATACTTATGCTGGTTCCATATATGAACATCATGGCAACATGAGGTCTTCAGTCATGTTGCAAGTTTGTTGTACAACATCACAGAAAAGTATTGTCTGGCATCTGCCACATAGCAGTTCATCATCAAATGGTGTCTAACAGTGTGAAACTTAAGACTGAATATAATCTTCTTGTTCACATTATAGTTCAAGATATGCAGTCAATATAGTTGCATTTGAAGCAGTATAGAATAAAAAAAAATAACAGTATACACAATACATATTGGAAGTGAATTTTTAATGAAAAATAAGTTATTTCAATTTATTTATAAATATGCCTACATGTGAATACATAATACACATTTCTTTCTATAGGCCTGTTTTCATTCATTCTGGCTACTATAACAAAATACTATAAACTGGGTAGCTTGGCAACAATGGAAGTATATTTCTCATAGTTCTGGAGGCTGGAAAATTCACGATCAGAGCACTGCTTTCTGGCATCTTCTCACTGAATCTTCATATGGTGGAAGGGGCAAACCAGATCTTTGGGTCCTCTTAAAAAGGCACTGCACTCACTCACTTCAGAAGGCCTTGCACTCCAAAACTATCACCTTAGGTTTAGAATTTCAACATGTGAATTTGGCGGGGCTGGAGGTGGTGTGCATAAACATTCATTTCAATAAGGATTGTAAAAAATTCTGCAGAGCATCGTAGGCATCACACAATAGAGTGGAAGACTTAAAACAATAAATATCTCAAATTTCCTTACTCCTCATTTCACACCCAAATGACTCTACCATTTGTATGGTCTGGGACACAGAATAATTTTGTTAGGTCACCCAATAATGTTGTCAAAACCATAATTATCATTTCAAGGGGAAGGAATAGTGTTTACTGGCATGATAATTTTAGAGGTTAGCTATTATTTATAACATATAATAATGTAAAATCATAAACTTCCATGGGCTCAGAGAGCCAAAAATCTGAATTGTCCTTGGAAAATTTAATAACTTTAGGAAAATCATGATACAAACAAATTCTTTTTAAAACAGACACATTATAATTCAATGAAATAGTTCATATAAGGATGTGCACTCAAATAAGCATCTTTAAAGAAAAGTGCAAGAGATACTTTGACCAATCAATAAGCAATGGGCAACAGGAGGAATCATCTTTGTTTTTCATAATGTTCACCTATTAAATTCTAGATATTATCTAAAGTTAGCTAGTAATCTTCAAAAGGTTACATTCAATATTTGCACGTTCTTAGATAATTTGTAATATTTTATTGGGCATTTAGATCTTGCTTATTCTTACCATTATATTACCCACATGATATTCTTCTATTTAAGTTTTGCCATATTGAAACACTTCAGGACAAATTACCTAGAAGATGGATTTATGGGAGAAAAATATGACCATTTTTACATCTCTTGGTATAATACTGTTTATATTTCTGATAGCAGGACATGTGGGTGCTCAGATTATACTGATTCTGGTTCAGTGTTCTCCAAAATCATTATATTCTCCTATGCAGCATTAAAAGAAATTAAAATGCCAAAGTAACATGAATTCTGACCAATGAAATAAAAGGAAATGCAAGTTGAATTTCATTACTTCTGTATGTTTCTTGTTATTTGGATGGATGGATGGATGAATAGATAGATAGATAGATAGATACATAGATAGATTGATTGACTGACTGATAGATGGTTGTCCCCCAGTCCATTCATGATTCTAGCACTGCCTAAGAGGAAAACACACAAGGTCAGGGTAGAGACATGGCTAGAATAAGATATTGAGGATGATATTTGTGAGTTTTAGCTCTTTCTATCTTATGATTCATTCTGATTTTTAAAAATATTTGTGTTAGCCAAGGGTAGTAGTGTTCAGTATCTGTGAGTGTCATGACCAATTTGACTATGAATCACAATATAACAAATCTCTAGCTTAAAAAAAAAAGTTTAGAAAATCACACCCTCTCTGATACTCCTGTGTTTCTCTTATACTAGCAAAGCAATAAAACTTCTTTTTCCTTTTTCTCAAAACCATGTTCTTGTTATTGAATTGGCATCAGAGACAAGGACCAAGCCAAAGATCAGTTTGATCAACTTGGTCTTAAACACCTGGCAGGAAAGTATAGCCTAAGCACAGTCCTACATGGACATTTAAAAGGAAAAACATTTTTTTAAAATGTAACTTAAGATGTACATATGCAACAAAATGAAACTGAATCCCCTCCTCTCGCCATGCACAAAAGTTAACTCAAAGTGGATCAAGGAGCTAGATATCAAATCAGAGACTCTGCGTCTGATAGAAGAAAAAGTTGGCTCCGATCTACATATTGTAGGGTCGGGCTCCAAATTCCTTAATAGGACACCCATAGCACAAAAGTTGATAACAAAAATCAACAAATGGGACTTACTTAAACTGAAAAGTTTTCTCTCAGCAAGAGAAACAATAAAAGAGGTAAATAGGGAGCCTACATCATGGGAACAAATTTTTACTCCTCACACTTCAGATAGAGCCCTAATATCCAGAGTATACAAAGAACTCAAAAAATTAAACAATAAGAAAACAAATAACCCAATCAACAAATGGGCCAAAGACCTGAACAGACACTTCTCAGAGGAGGACATACAATCAATCAACAAGTACATGAAAAAATGCTCACCATCTCTAGCAGTCAGAGAAACGCAAATCAAAACCACCCTAAGATACCATCTCACTCCAGTAAGATTGGCAGCCATTATGAAGTCAAACAACAACAAGTGCTGGAGAGGATGTGGGGAAAAGGGTACTCTTGTACATTGCTGGTGGGACTGCAGATTGGTGCCGCCAATCTGGAAAACAGTATGGAGACTCCTGGGAAAGCTGGGAATGGAACCACCATTTGACCCAGCTATTGCCCTTCTTGGACTTTTCCCTGAAGAACTTAAAAGAGCGTACTACAGGGATACTGCTACATCGATGTTCATAGCAGCACAATTCACAATTGCTAGACTGTGGAACCAACCCAGATGCCCTTCAATAGATGAATGGATACAAAAAATGTGGCATTTATACACCATGGAGTATTACTCTGCACTAAAAAATGACAAAATCATAGAATTTGCAGGGAAATGGATGGCACTAGAGCAGATTATGCTTAGTGAAGCTAGCCAATCCCTAAAAAACAAATACCAAATGTCTTCTTTGATATAATGAGAGCAACTAAGAACAGAGCAGGGAGGAAGAGCAGGAAGAAAAGATTAACATTAAACAGATACATGAGGTGGGATGGAAAGGGAGAGAAAAGGGAAATTGCATGGTAATGGAGGGAGACCCTCATTGTTATACAAAATTACATATAAGAGGTTGTGAGGGGAATGGGAAAATAAACAAGGAGAGATATGAATTACAGTGGATGGGGTAGAGAGAGAAGATGGGAGGGGAGGGAGGGGGGATGGTAGAGGATAGGAAAGGTAGCAGAATACAACAGTTACTAATAGGGCATTATGTAAAAATGTGGATGTGTAACCGATGTGATTCTGCAATCTGTATTTGGGGTAAAATTGGGAGTTCATAACCAACTTGAATCTAATGTATGAAATATGATATGTCAAGAGCTTTATAATGTTTTGAACAACCAATAAAAAAAATTAAAAATTAAAAAATAAAAAAGAATAAAATCAAAAAAAAAAAAAAAAGATGTACACTTGTGTCAGCCCTACCAAAAGTAAGTAAAGCTGGAGGATATGAAGAAAGGGTTCTTGTGTGGGAGTGTCTAATGATAATGATCACAAAGTTCTCTACAGTTGCAAGTTTGTTCTGAATCAATTTGAGCCTGATCTTATAGACCAACAAATCTTCTTAACCACCTATATTGGGTAAACTTGATCTGATTTTCACTGGTACAATATGATTTATTGTCTTTATAGACTGGCTGAAGTACTAATTACTTTTATGCTAATTGCTTACAAAAAAAAAGTAATGCTGAGTTGTCTTGTTTATTGTCATCTTAGCATGATTCCTGCCTTATGTATGCCTTGTCCAGTCACCTGTCATCAGCCACTGGGGACCTCTGAACTGCTCTGATGCTGAATACCTACCCTTAACTGTCCATGCCCCACCTGATAGGGAACAAAGTCTTTAGGTTACTTCCCCCAACTTCAACCCCTTTCAGCAGGAAGCAGTTTGGAGGTGTCATCACCCATTTCCATGGAATCTAGAAATAGACAATGGGGAAATGTAACAGTAGTCCGCTTTATATTTTGTATATAGCCCTTGCTCTCTGCCATTGCAAGTTATTTTTCAAATGGACACATTTTTTTTTTCTCTTCTCTCCCTGCTCTTCCCTATCTCTCCTGCTCCCTAATCTCAGGGGAAATAGGATTACCATTTTTCCCTATCCTAGGCATATTTATCTGTCCTTGAGTACACACCCATCATAGGATTAAAGTAATCCAGACTTTGAAGATGGTACCAGAAGATCTCAGAAATGACTATCTCCCAAATTAACAAGTGAATTACAATTTCAGACAGAGTGTATGTGGAATGTAGCCCTTGAATCACCTCTTTAAAATCCCCCTCTTCTTGCTGATGGGCAGAATTGTAGCCTGTGGGACAAGAATCCCCTGTATTTCTCCTTTGCTAGCAAATCAATAAAACTTCTTTTTCTTTTTTCTCAAAAAAAATAGCATTGTTAAATACACATTACCTATTTTAGCTGATATTTAACATTGCATTTATTACTTTGATTTGTGTTTCTTTGGTTCTTAGTAAAGATGAATATTTGGGGCTGGAGATGTGGCTCAAGCGGTAGCGCTCTCGCCTGGCATGCGTGCGGCCCGGGTTCGATCCTCAGCACCACATACAAAGATGTTGTACCTGCTGAATACTAAAAAATAAATATTAAAAAAATTCTCTCTCTCTCTTTAAAAACAAAAGACGAATATTTATTTACAGAACAATTAGCTACCTCTGTTTTCTTCTGTGAATTATACATTTATTTCTATTTTTCTGAAGGATATGTTATTTCATTATGATTTCTGATTTCTTCTTTAATCTATGCATTATTTAGGATTTTAAGATTTTATTTTTGTAGTCTAAAACATTAGATAATTTTATTTTTAAAATATTAAATTTTATGCTACCAATGCCTAGTTTAATTCACTATTGTCCATTATTGTTCTATGTTATGCACTTTGAAAAATAGTAATGGGGCAACCTACTTTGTCATGAAAGATTTGAAGAATAAGAGGAAACTAAATTGAATTGAGAGATTTGAAAAGTAAATATTAGTCTCTTGCTTTACTAAAAATAAAAAATTAACATAGACTTGACTGTCAGGTAAATACTGTTTTTTAAATAGCAATGAGTCTGATATCAAGAGAAACTTGTTAGCTTATGGAGAAATAAGTTTTGAGTCTCTTTCCTTTTCACGCTCAGATGTATAAGCTGTCAAATCTCTATGAATATATATAAAATGAACAATGGTAGGTGAAGTTGGCATAATCAATGTCAGATTCAGGAAGAGAGTTTGCTAAGGCAGGGATGTCTACCTACCTGAGCTTAAACTGAGTGCTGAGATAGTTAGGCAAATTTTCAGAGTGATGCAATGTAACAATGAGGATAGAAGTTAAATAGCTAGTTTAAATTAAAAGAAAATGCAAAGTTCTAGTAAATTTTATCCTTAAACAATATTGAATACTTACATGTTATAAAAATGAGAGTCAGTGTTATAATTACAAATTATAGAAGGCAGTATCAGCATGAATTATGTATTGTTGGATACCAAAGTCACTTTCAGGTAATAGTACAATGTAATGTGAAAAAGGATTGCAGTCAATATTTATGATAGGGTAAAGGAAGTACGGTGTAGTAGTATGGATAAATGCATAAATGTTTAGTAATAAGTGTAGATTGGATATAGCTTTTTCCAAAGTATCTTATTATATTGAAGAGTTGTCTTGTGATTTTCAGCAGCTGAAAATCAGGATACCAGGGTTCCACTAATAATTAAATTAGGCTGTCAGTGATATAGATATGGAAAATCCCGTCCACAGAGACACTTCAGAAACTGTTTTAAGCAAATGAATATATTTTGAATATGACTCTTCATATTCATTTCAAGTGATGAAAGAAATAAAAGATTATTCAATAAATGATAATGAAATGACTTGCTCATTTTGGGAGAATCAAATCTCTGCTTCACAATTTACACTGAAGAAAATTGCTTATGATGTAAAGATTTTATTGTAGAAAAAGCAAAGGTAATTTAAAAAGTACTATTGAACGTTTTTATAAGTTTAGGGTGGAAATGCTTTATAAATGTGATAACAGAACAAAATAAAGAAGGAGAAGAAAGTAACAGTTAACTGTAAAAAACTTCTGGAACTTAGGGGGAAAAAAACATACCACCAAGTAAGTTAAAAATAATTTTAAGTTCAAACATATTTATATTATACCAATGAAAGGCAATCATTGATAATTTTTTAAAGGCTCTTTTAAGTCAACAAAATTATTAACATATGGGCAAAAGATAATGAAGAGCCATCAGCAGCAGAAGAAACACAAATAAATGACAAATATGTGAAAGGTGCCTGTCCTTTTGATATTTAAATAACTGTCTGAGCACAATTATAAAAATGACATCTTATGTCTCTCATATTGGCTTGTGTGCAGAAGGATGGGAAAATAACCACATATCATAAATTGTTAGATCTAGTCAATATCTCAAGGAGTACTTTGGCCATGTTGATCAAGATTCATTTTTTGGAATGTTATTTATATTGTTTTTTTAAAATATCCCTTACTACATTAAATGTTTTTTTCCTAATTGTTGAATTTTAGTAATTATATATTTGGTACCTATTGATGTAATTTCATATTTTTACCAAATGGAATATATAAGATTCAGAAAGAGGAAAATTAAAGTATTACTTCCCTTTTGAATTTCATGTGACTTGTTTCTCTATAGTTACTAGACTCTATTTTGGCTTCAGGTTATATATTCTTAACTACTATAATTTTTTATAAATTGAGAATTTTTTCAACATAAAATGTCACTCTTTCATTTTAAGTCACTTTCATGACTTAAACCTTAAATTCTACTTTGATGTTACTTGTCTGATTCCAATTTCCTTTGTTTACTGATTTATTTTCAACTTTATTCTAATTTAAATTTTATGTTTATTATTGCCCCAAATTTTCTCAAACACATTGAAAATAGAAAAAAAATACCTGTTAAAACACAATTAAATATCACTTTGAAACATTCATATTCAGCAAAGTTAATGAATAATGGAAAGTATCAAGTAGAATGTGAGACTGTAGGAACCTTCATGTATCCAGGAGGTAGTGCAGAATGGAGCTGCCACCTGGTAGTTCACATTTAAATTAAGAATTTACATGTCTTTAACACAGTGTTCCCATTTCTTTTATATATTCTTTTATGTTAAAAGTGTCTCACACGGGATCATAAGGACATAATATAAAAATCTTAATTACAACATTATTTGAGGTAATGAGAAGTTGTTAGCAATCTAGTTTCTATTACTAGGAAAATAGAAAAGTGTAACACAGTGGATGGAAACTATGGGATATTATAGAAGCAGCCAGCAAAATGGGCATAGATAAATTCTAGTAGGCCTTAGTTTGCATGCAGTATATGAATAAAATGAGAAACAGAACAAAGGCTATTGCAAGCAGTATTTACATGAATTAACAATGCAGAAAAACAAACAACCTAGATTTTGTTTTTAATCTAATTTGATATCTGTGTCTTATAATGAGGAATTAAGTCTTTTCCATTTAGTGTAATAGCTGATATACTTGAATGATATTTTCATTTCACCAAAATTATTTCATGTTAACTATTTTATTTTTACTTTGTATTAGTTTCATTGTCTTTATCTTAAATTTGACCTCAGCTCTCGTTACTTTTAATTCCTTTAGTCCTGAATTTTTTTTGAAACCTCAGGGGGAATTAGCAGTGTCTTTTCCATTTCTATCAAATTCATATTTTTGAAGTTTACTAAAGTTAAATAACAATAATTCCTTTCCTGAATGTACTCTACATGCTGACCAAAATAATATGAAGCCACGAGGTCTAGTACGTCCAGGCAATTAATTTCCCCATTCAGGATATATTTTTTAAGAATGTTAATTAGCACTCGTACAGTAGTTCCCCTTATCTGTGGTTACACTTTCTCCGGTTTTAGTCACCCACAAGCAACCATGGTGTGGAAATATTAAGGGAAAATTTCAAAAATAATTAACTCCTAAGTTCTAAATTACATGTCCAGGAGAATAATCTGGGGAAATCTCATGCTGACTCCCTGAGAATGTGAAGCATCCCTCTATCCAGCAGGTCCCTACCCACCTATTAGTCCACTGGTAGCCATCTGGGTTATCAGGTTAACTGTGGAGGGGCTGCAGGGTTTGTGTTCAAGTACCTCTTATTTTACCCTACTATAGTGCCAGAGTGCAAGAGTAGTGATGCTGGCGATATGGATATGCCAAAGAGAAGCTGTAAAGTGCTTCCTTTATGTGAAAAGGTGAAAGTTCTAGACTTAAGGAAGAAGAAAATCATAAGCTCATGTTAAATATTATTTTGAGGTTACTGGAATCTATAGTATAATGAGGTATTTTGAAAAAGTCAATATTCACATAACATTTATTACAGTATATTGTTATAATTGTCTTGTTTAATCATTAGTTATTGTTATTGATCTCTTACTATGCCTACTTGACAAGCTTTATTCTAGGTATGTATTTACAGGAAAAATTGCTAGCATATATAGTGTTCTGTACGGTACACATTTTCAGGCCTTCCACTGGGAAATAGAAAAGTATTTCCTGTGACAAGGAGGGGTTAATGGGTTACATGCTTATAATGACTTATAAATTTAATGTCATTTGAATTTATACATGCAAGACTTATGGTCTTAACTCTCTTCTTAATCTTTACCATGTAGAATTCTGTCTTCTGACTTCATTATTATTGGGATAAAATGCTATCCTGAATATTTCCTTCACACAATGCATGGGTGATTTACTTCCTAAATCTGTGTATTTCTACAAATATCTTTCAATGCCATGAATGAAAGATTTTTTGAGCTGGTAAGAGAATTATAGGGACACACTCATTTTATCAGTGACTTACACATGCTACTCCACTGTCTTTGGATGCTATATGAATCTGATAACTATTCTGTTCTTTTTTCCTTTGCGAACTAGCAACTTTTTTTTTTGCAACTAAGAGCTTGTAAGACATTTCTATCAATGCTTTGATTTTCCTCACTGAATATGTATTACATCAATTATTAGAAACAAAAAATCAATAAGGCTAATTTCTCAAAAGCAACTCCTAACCATCACTTAAATCTCAGACTGCAAGAGTATTGCTCATCTCAAATATTAAAGTTGATAGATACAAAAGAATGAAAAATTTCAGAATCATTGATTCATAGTTTGAAATAAATGTGTTAGGATTTTATCTAGCCTCTGTGTCCAATGAGCAAGAGAAAGTTTTCTAGTGTATAGAAAAATAAGATTTTTTTTCCTTTCCATTTGCCTCCTCTTATATTCAGTTTTGCTTGTTTTTATAATATGTGTGCATTAATAGTTCTGACAAAGAGAAGACCAAAAACGATACTAGTATAAAATGGGAACATTTTCTTAAGTGCTGCATTTCCCTCAGAAAATGAGTAATTGCAAAAACATCAACAGAGACAATTCTGTGCATGTATTGTTTGTTTCCGCTCTCCCAACCCCTGCCTATGCATCCTTTTCAAAATCTGATCCATAGTCAAGGCACATTTTTCCTTTCAAAAAACCCTCAAAATAATACTTTGCAGCTTCAAACAGTTTAAAAATCACATTTCCACTAAAGAAACTTAAAAATAATAATACCCAACATAAAAACTTATTCTTGTGTGACTCTTCTTTGTTTACCTTGATCATCATAACATTTTTCACCTGCTCTGTCTCATTTTTCCTTGAATACATTGGATGGACTTATTAAACCCAGGGTCAAGAATGTGAGTTCATACTCTGTGCTTTATACTCGACAATGGAAAAGTGGGAAGTATTATTCCCTTCAATACTGGACTGGGTTTTCATCTGTGTTCTTAGTTACTCCTGCCTATGTGAATTTATACGGGAGGAGGGATAAGTTAGATGCGTATCATTCTTGTATTTTTAAAGATTCAAGTGCAAAAGAAATTCCCAGAGGAGAATAAAAAAATATAATTCTGTACCTTTCTTTGTCCCTTTCTTTGCCTTTTACAGAGGATGCTAGAGACATCAGTTCCATGTGGAAACAATAACTCCATTACTTCTCTTAACTGATTGAACCCATTCTAGTTTCATTGTAGTTCTCCTTTTTCTGTCCCTTATGCTGACCTTTCTTTCCCCCTTATCTCTTCACCTACATGTGTACCTTGGTGTGAACCAAAAACAAAAGGAAACAAACAAACCAAAAACAGATAAAACAAACACAAAGCCACAGGAAGTACAAAATTAAGAAGGCTAATAATGACGATTTTTCTAAGTTCATTGGAGATCACTTATCAGAGGATTTCCAGGGCTATTGAAAACAAATGAGCCCAGCAAGCTGCATGGGGGAGAAAAAAGAAAAAGAAAGCTTTCTGCATTGCTCCACCTTTGACATAGAGGGCCTATTTCACAAGGAATCACATAATGGTTATAGTCATTTTAGTGTTCAAATTTACAGAGCAATACTGGCAATCATGTCCAGAGGGAAAAGACAAGAGTGATGCTGCTGTTAAAGTCTCGAGGCTTTCAAGTTGTTATAATCAATTTGAGCCTAGCCAATAATATCTCAAGTGTTAGGAAAAAAAGAAGGGAATATTTTCTCTTTT
Organism: Marmota monax; assembly: GCF_021218885.2. Lineage (NCBI taxonomy): Eukaryota > Metazoa > Chordata > Mammalia > Rodentia > Sciuridae > Marmota > Marmota monax. The sequence goes on along the minus strand of NW_026692486.1, from coordinate 4,046,575 downwards.
TAAATTATTTTTCCTTGTCTTCAGTCAATAGATTGAAAAACAGAATACAAACTAAAGTCTTACTCAATTTTTGGAATACCCAGGTCTTATAAAACCTACAAAATTCTGATTTAGTAAACATAGAAAGTAATGTAACCATATGATTGCCAAAAGAGTGCCATTTCTAGGGTGCCTGGTATCACTCGTGAATTTGGAGAATTAGATGCCCATTCTAAGTATCTTATTGAGAAACACATTTTTTGACATAGTACCCTTCACTCTAGAATGCTAACAACAACAATTTTGTCTTTAAAGTCAGACTAAGTATGAAACCTGTGTTCACCAGATTCTGTTTCTACACTAGCATGATTTAGCACATCTGAGATTGGTTTTCTTCATAAGTAAAATGGAGAAAATGTTGAACATTGTGTTATCTTAACCACTGAGTAATTAAAATGTATCATTTAGAAGAGTACCTGAAAAACAAGTTCCCTTTTTTTAATCAGGTTATTGGGTATAAATCATGCTGATCCAGTTGTTGATATAAACACAAGGCAACTAAATGAGTAACTTATACCAATTACAGGAAGAAGCTGCCCAAAATATACTGGGAGAGGATATTTGAAACACACACATCTGTTTATTATTTCAAACCCCCATGAATATCTTATCAAAATGGTTCAGCTGGGCTGAACCATGTGGAACCCTAAGGATTCTTCGAGCCAATGCTGAAAACACACATAGGTGAAGGTGCTTCTTTGATTTATTTTCTCTACCCTCACATCATCGTAGCCTCAGTCCTTTGTACTTAACAACAATTTGGTTTGTGAGAAGAGGCAAACCCAAGGAAAAAAAACTACTAAGAACAACAACAGAGTGGGAAGGAAAAACCTAAAAGCCACAATGTCCTCAGCTACATTCTATTTAACTGAGATCGAAGGAGGAGTTGGAAAGAGAATGAGCTGGTCTCTCCAGAGATAAATGTAAAGGAAACGAGCAAGCTGGCCCCTAGCACTGGAGTGAATCCCCTGTTCTTGAACTCTCTCAAGAGGAGACAGCTGATGGCTATGTGGTTGACTCTCCAACAGTTAAGACTTCTATCTAAATGTCCTCAACTAACTGAGGTGCCTCCCTTCCTTGACAAAAGTGACCTCACTATTTTAATCTGCTAGAAATCTCCTCCTTTGCTTCTCCCAGTCTTGTTAGTGGTCAATGCATCCACCAATCCCTTCAGCTTAGAACCTGGAAGCCATTGCTGCTTCTCTTTTCTCTCCAGCCAACTCAAAAACCCAGTTAATCTCTAAGACACACAGATATTTTAAATGTTATTTTATTATGAAAAAAAGTCAAATAGACAAAATAAAAATGTTTGCATTTAGCCATCATCCAGATAGCACATTTTCAATTCATAGCTATCTACTTTAATCCTACCCACTTACTATCTCTTTCCAAATCACTGAATTTTAATGTCTAAATATTGATGAGGTATAGCCTAATTCTTCTTGACTCTGCCTTGATTAGTTCCTCCACATTCATATGTTCTATCAAGTTTGCCTTTACCTGACTCATAGTTTTCCTTAGATTTTAAAAATTGTTTTTGAAGCTCAAATCCATCATATTTACCATGTAAAACATTTTGATAGACATTCTAGACCAGATCCTCTAAATATAGTTCCAAATTCCTAGTATGTGTTTTCTTTCAGTTTGACCATTCTTACTTTCATAGATTTTTTGCTTGATAGTCTCTAGGCTCAGACCCAGTGTTCAACAATAATACAATTCCTAAAGTCCATCAAGGCTTTGAGTAAACTCTTCCCTTTGTTCCTCGATCCTTTTCTTTGCCTAAACCCTTGCTTATACTGAAATGCTTGGCTCAAGCATCACTTTTTAAAAAAAAAATTTTTTTCTTAGTTGTAGTTGGACACAATTCCTTTACTTTATTTATTTATATTTATGTGTTGCTGAGGATCAAACCCAGCACCTTGCACATGCTAGGCAAGCACTCTACTGCTGAGCCACAACCCCAGCCCCTCAAGCATCACTTTTTTCTTGTAATCCTTCCCTGCAAATAATTTTGACTTTTTAATACTGAACATGACCTGAATAAACCATTCCCTTCTCTGAGTTTCCACTCTACTATAAATGCCTCTTTTATTTTTATGTATACATTACAGTATAATAATCTGGGTCTTTGTCCATCTTTTCCAGTAGCCATGGATCCCAATAAAATAGGGGCTCTGTGTGCATGGCTTTGTTCCTGCCTTTGTGCTGTGGCATCAGACCCCTCTCTACCTTATGATAGCTACCTTCCTGGCATACTGAGTTGAAATCCCTGGTTCCCAAAAAATTCTGGTCCTCGGGATATGGCCCAATTTATTCTTGGGTAAACAGAAGAGCAGAACAATAGGGGAAGACTTTTGAACTCACCCCAGAACCAGCAACTTTGAGACATGCAAGAGGAGAGGTTGAGATCTCCAAAGAGACCCCATGTGCAGCATGGACCAGGCAGGGCACTTAGAGTTTGACTCCACCAGGTGTCAGGCAGCAGAAGATGGGTAGCTTTCGAGACTAGGAAGTACACCTTACCTAAAGGGTCAAAAACTGTTCAGCTCAGTGTGTTAAACACGAGCCAGGAAGAAATTTGCTGAGAGAATGCCAAGTGCCAAATATTTCTTCTTATTAAGTTTTTGATAACATTTTAAAAATCTATCTCCAATTTAACCATATTAGAGTGAATTTTTCAAGAAACATCTTAATCTAAATAAGCATCCTATAATCCCTCCCAAAATTACATATAGACTTACTTCAAGTAGGTATTATGACTAGGAAATTGTTCTGAACATTAGAAATAAGAGCACAAAAGAAGAGGGCTTTTATTTTCTTATATTATACCCATCTAAAGAAACTTTCTCCTTGAAGCTTAATTATCACAAAGCTGGACACTGGAAAGTTTAATGCCATTTAAATAATTCATATTTATATATTACTTCACAAAGATAATTTCTTGCCTATCTCCAGTATCTTGAGGGAAGTGAGGTTACGTTCAGATAAGTGGTATTTTACTGAACAAGATTTCACTAAGACCATTGGGAATATACCCATATTATATATCCATTCCAGAAGATTGAGAGATAGGAAATATTTTTATTTCCAAATTCTCAGTAAGGAAACTAAGAGGTCAAGTGTCCAAAACCATGCAGTAGAGAGAGACAAAAAAAAAAAAAAAAAAACAGTATCAATCATTTTTTTACCACCTATTTTTACTCGAGACTAGTAAAAATATGTTGGAGTTAAATAACATATTCATCTGTTAATTTATTTTTAGAAACATAGTCAGTCAAATGATATAAAGTACTTCATTTTCTTGGACTCTGACCAATACTTCAGACCTGCTGAGTCTTTTTCTCTTCATTTTTACATATCGTTTTGCAACGATAGTCCACAGGGATGCAATCCTCATCGTTTTCTATATTACTAATAACTGATCTGAGAGCACAATTTCTTTCAAAGTTTAATATAAACTTCTCCCAGTATGCTGTGAAGGGACTCAAATTTAGAAATATAAATGAAAACTTTTATTTTAATAAAAACTCAATTATATGCATCGGTGTTAACTTACCTTTAGAATGTGAACTCTGACAGGAGGGCACAGATCCTGACTTTCTGATTAATTTTTACTCATTTCCCAGTATAGATATTCACATTTGGGAATTGGGAAATTCCATAAATATTTGAGTAACTAGATGATTGAATCAAACTCAATGAGGGTGAACTATTTTTCTTTAACCTGATTTAGGTGCTCGTGTTCAATTTGTGAGTCACTCTCAATTAATTTTATGAACTTAATTTAGATTGAATGCTTACATACATATAGTCAAATATTCATATTATATAAATATATATATTTCTACTTTCTGAATATGTAGAACAGATAACTAAATATATAATGTTATAAAAAATATTAACTTTTCAGCATTTTATTGTCATATTTTTAGCAACTGGTTTTAAATTCCTCCATCCTCCATATACTGTTTTGGAGAAGAAAAAAAATCCCTGGCCAAGTACCAAAACTGAGTACACTGTTTTTAAGAAGTCTTTGATCCTTTAGGTGAGGTGTATACTTCCCAGTCTCACAAGCTACCCAACTTTAAGTTACCTGCCTGGTCCATGATGCACAAACTTTGGCCAGTTCAAACTCTGCTCTTACATGTCTCAAAGTTGCTGGCTCAGTGTGTGTTTGAGGAGGAGGGGGAGTTCAAAAGTTCTCTTACAGCTCTGCCCCTTTATTTACCTATGAATAAATTGTTACCATATCTTAGGGACTAAAATTTAATGGGAAAGAAATTTCAATTCAACTTGCCTGGAAAGAAGCTATCAGAAGAGAAAGAAGTCTTGTGCTACAACCCTCCCCCCACCACCACACACATACACACACACACACAAAAAAAAAAAAAAACAAATTTAAATGTGAGGTCTACGCTAGCTCTGCTGCTCTGCTTCATTTTCTCCTCCATTAAGATAATACCTACCTTCTAGAGCTTAGGTAAGGATTAGGTGAATTAATATTTATAAAGGATTTGGAAAAATCTCCAACTCATAGCTGTATACTATATATGTGTCATAGCCAACCTCCGTATGTATTAAATGCCATATAACTCACTCTTTAAGAAAATAAATTTGATTTGATTAAAATGAAGAATAAACATTCAATGAATTTTCCAATCTTGCCATATTTGTATAACAAAGTCCTCCAAAGTTTCACTCTTTGCTTTCAAATTAGGCCTCCAAGGCATTCAGAAAAGTCTCAGTCATCCTATGATCATAATTTTGTCCAACATTGTTCTTCCTCAGTTTCACTCCTTCTCTCTATTATGTGTCTCATATTGTTCCATTTAGGTCTATCGGTTTCTTAGAGCTGCCATAGCAAATTACCAACAATTTGGTAGCTTAAAAGGCAACCCTTTATTCTCTCACAGCTTGGGAACTGGAAGTCTGCAATCAAGAAGTCAGTCGGCTGGGCTGTTTTCCTCCAAAGTGTACACAGAACAGTCCCTCCTAGCTTCTTTCTAGGGTTCTAGTGACCACAAGCCATCGTTGGTGTTTCTTGGCTTGCAGCTGCATCACATCAATCTCTGCCTGTCTTCACAGGGCCTGCTTCTGTCCAGATTCTCTTCCTTTTATATGGACACCAGTCATTGGATTAGGACCCACCCTAACCAGTATGACCTCATGTTAACTTGATTATATCCTGAAGGTACTATTTCCAAAAATAGTCATACATACGAACTTTGTGGGATTAAGAATCGAACATTTCTTTAGGGGAGACCCATGCAGCCTGCAACAGGGTCTCATATCATGTTAAAATGTTCTTCTTCTCCAGTCCATTTTGATCACTTCTGAGAACATATTTTCTTATCTACTTATTTCATAGATAATATAAATATGGTTTCTGATTTTTAAAAAGGGTTTCTGAATCTGTACCTTTTCTGGTAAACTTTAAAAATGTAAGAGTAAGGATCATGGTACTATGATGGTTCCTTTCTATGTGTGTGTGTGTGTGTGTGTGTATGTGTGTGTAGAGAGAGAGAGACACACACACACACAGAGACACAGAGAAGAATGCATACATTGTGATGTATACAGTGCTGAATAAATGCATTAATTAATAAGAGAACCAGTAATACAAAATTATGCTACAGAAAAAAAGATGAAAATAAATACATGGTAGAGTATGTTGATTTATAATCTTATGGCATTCTTTTGAATTAATACAAAGAGTATTATAAAATCATATTTGAGTATATATTTATTGATATCATAATTAAATAACAAAATTTTAAATATTACAATATAGATTCAGTAGTCAAATTTAGTGCTTTTGAAAGAAAAAAATACCATTTTCCTTTGCAACTATAAAGAAAGCTTTACATTATAAACTATGTATGGAAGGTGAGGTCTTCAGTATTTTCTTTGAAATAAATGTTGCTTTATCTTTAACCAGTTAATAGTAAGAATTCTCAAATGGTGATGGAAAATAGTATGAATTCCATGACAACTATAAGAAAATAACATTTTAAATTGATATATCCACAGATGATAATGAGTGTGGAAATTTAACCCAGCCCTGTGGTGAAAATGCTAACTGCACTAACACAGAGGGAAGCTATTACTGTATGTGTGCCCCTGGATTTAGATCCAGCAATAACCAAGACAGGTTTATCACCAATGATGGAACCATCTGCATAGGTAAGTTCAATTATCTAACATAACATTTTAACCTGTCTATTACTGCATATTTTCTCCAGAGATTAAACAATATTTAAACTAAATTCTGCTGGATTAAATAATATTTGAACTAAATTCCCTGATTGAACCCTAGTTGATGAATGCTTTTAGAAACTTCATTTTTTCCTTATCAGTAACAAATCCTTATTTATCCAAGAAATTAAGAAGAGGAACTATTTTCAAAGCATATTCTCTAGAGACAAAAATCTTTTAACTTTGAGAATAATAAGTCATCCTAATCATGTTTCTAAAAATTACTCAATTTACTGGCTGATAAAATTAATTATGATTGATAATATGAAAAATTAATAGACAAATTGAGATCCTAAGAAATTAATCATACTATCAAAGAAAAATATGGGACTGGAACTCAGGACTACATATGCAAATCAGTCAGGAATAATATGATGCTACTTTACATAGTTAGATAAAACAGAGGTATTCAAATTAGTCTAGATCACACTAAAAAATCTTTGATTTTTGCTCTAATAAAATCCTCATCAGCAAGCTAAGAAGTCTGGCAATATTAATAGTAACACATGATAAGTTAGGAAACAGTAGTCAAAGAAAATTTATCAGTAAAATGTCTGTTTCAAAGAAATCATCCAGTCTCATGTACCTATGCTTTACACTTTCTTATGCAAATAGGAAGATTTTAGTCTCTTCATTTTATAACCAAGGAAAGTGAAGGGCTACTCCAGTTCACACATTTAAGATAAAGGGAGGACTAGAATCACAGTCTTATATCTAGAAATCCATTATTCTTTCCACAGGAGACTTAAATAGCTGGGCCATTTAAATCTCACACCGAATCATGTAATATAGTGGATCAAGCTTTGCAAGGGCATAAAGGATTTAAAATATGAGAAAATAATGCTATTCTTATTGAACAATAATTTCATCTTTAATGGTTGCAGAAAATGTTTTATTGGAATACAGCATTATGATGTATTTAGGATCTAGGAATCTATGAAGTACTGCCCAGAAAGTTTATAGTACCTTTCTATTTGCCCTCTCAAGCCTATATTCTTGTCTCTTATCTGGATAGAATATCATAATGCATTTTCCCTTTAATAATTACATGCTGATTATGTAACTCTGTAAATTTAGTAGAAATGTTTCAATTAGCGAAGAAGCCCAACTTATTGCATCTCAATCACTGTAATTTAATACGATTTTATCTATGCATTCAATTTTCTAACACCTCTTGTCCCTAGAAGACATGTGTCTTCATCTGATCATTTTTATTATTAATATCACTCAATTCACAAAGGGATATATTTCTCTCTTCATATTCCTTATTAAGTGAAGAATTCCTGTTGTAGAAGAAACTGAATCCTAGACAGCAGAGAAAATATACACACACACACACACAAAAAAAATTGAATGCCAGCATTTTAAAGAGGTGTACTATATTTATAACATAAGCCATATTTCTTCTCCCAGTATTCATCTCTGTTGAGATCCTGTGGAATGACCCTCAGTTTCTGCTAATTCCTTTTTTAGTTATTTTAAGTAGTCAGAAAACACAACAACTATATCAAAAACCAATACCCAGTTCCGAGTCCTTCTGTTGCTACCTGCTTTGTTTGATGTATTATTCAGTGGAAAACTCATTCTCTGGAAAAAAATGTTATTTCTCACCATTTTCTGTTGTCCTTAAGGATTAAGCTCTTTTGAGAAGCTGTGCTATTATTTTGTCTTTTGCCAATCGGTAGTGATATTTTTTGTGCACAATGATAATCCTCAGGGAATTTGAACAGAGAACCATAAATCCATTTGCTTTTTACATTAGTTTAACACATTGTAGTATATTGCTTTTTGATTTGAAAATTTAGCAGATCCCCAAATTTGACAACTCTAGTAATTAAAATCATTAAGAACCTTAGTAAGTTGAAAATGAAAGACTCCAATTTGGGGCAAGAAAAGACCCAAGTGAGATTATTTACCTTTAGTCCATATGCATATGATATTTTCCACAAATAGGATAATTTTGTCACAGAGGCTGTGGGTGAGATTTAACACTGTGCATATTTTTCTTCTCCTTGGAATCACAGCAAAACAGAACATCAGATGCCCAATTTCTAAGAGACCTAGATCTAGATCAGCATTTCACAAATGGTGAAACTGAAGCATCCAATTTTAAGTGACTCCCAAGGCCCAATGAGTAGAAGCCACGAATTCTTTCTTTTTACCCTGTGCTTTAGAGCAATGTTTACCTCTTAATTTGTTGTGGACTACTTTCTATGGGTATTCTATGTAATTGTAGATTTTTTCCTAGTATTGGATAATATTAAAATTAAATTTGGTCTTTGTAAATTATTTCCAATAATTTTATATTTTTTTTAAATTTCTTTTTATTTATTATGTAGCATTAAAAAATTAAACACTTTATTCATAGTACAGTATCCACTGTGTAAATAACTGTTAACTTAAAATCATGAAAGGAAATGCACCAATTGGCCATCTATAGTTTTGTTCAGTAGATAAGAACATGAAAGTTTTCTCAAATATTCAAAATTTTAAAATATTTTACTTTAGTAATAGATTTAAAATTATCTTCTTAAAATATTTTCTTTCAAACAAGTTCTTCTTTCTTTGCCACAGTGTTTTATTTGGTATTACAGTTAAAATGCATACATATTCAACACATAAAAAATGTATTTTTTTAAAGGTAAGAAACTCCATTTTTCTTTCCTACAAATAGTATTTTTGCCACTGATTAATTTAATGTGTTACAGATGGCTGATTACACCAAATTTTCAAACAAGACCACATTCCTAAACATTTTATATTTTTATATTTTCTTTGCCACCTAAAAATTATACATTATAAAACTCTATCATTAATAATAAGTATCATATGATCATAACCAGGATATGATAATGTTTTGAAAGACAATTATGATAAAATACTACTGGGTTGTCTAGTTGTAGGCATGAAAAATAAACATAACCTTATTAATGAAAAATAGTAAATGAATTATGATTGTTAGTGATGTGCTTGCACTTAGTAATATTAAATTATTAAATGAAGTCAAGTGATAGATTTGATAGTAGGGAAGTGGGTCAATTACTACACCTGTTCTGTGAATCCTAGCTTGATTAAAATAGTTACATCATTGCAATTTAGCTTTCATTAAGATGGAGGAGTGGGTTCTCTTTCTCTTATAGCTTTGGGGATTCTGGGACATGTCAACCTAGAAATAAATGCATTAGCAACCTGTACTGCCAAACCTACTTATTAGGGTTCCTACTCTGAGAAAAACACACGTGAATAGAATCATTTGTCCTGATTTTCCAGTTCCAATGTCAGGTATCTGCTGTATCCTAGACATTACTACAAGCACCCTCACCTGTATTTCCACATCTGTTATAAAACAGCACTCTTTTGAGTTAAAATTATTTCTTTAAAGTATTACCCAAAGTCACATAGCTAGTAAGTGTGAGAATCCAGTATAAATTAAAGTCTTCTATCTAGTAAACTCAGTGCTTTTTCTTGCAGAAAGGTGAGACCACAGTAGATTTTGTTTTTTTTAGGTTCAAGCCATTTAGGCCCTGCGAGAGATTGAAAGAGAATTAAGTGATGATGTTGCTGCAAAATGACAAGTTATATTCCATTTGACCACACCAATGTCATCCCTTTAAGACATGGGATTTTTTTTTAAAAGAATTTTGGCTTCTTTCCATATTATCAGATAAAAGGGGGGCCTAAAACAAGATGCCAAGGATAGATGAAACTCTTTTGACAGGCACATAACCAGTTGGGGCAGTTAACCCAACACTACTGGGTTAAACTCTAATAACTCTACCACTGAGGCCCAGAGTGATTATATCAAATTCAATAAGCCTTACTTCATATTTTAGTAAAACATTATGGAAACAAAAGCATAAATCAGGCAGTAGATGGAAAATCATTGCTTTAATGGGAAACTTAATAGTTAATCATAAAGTTGAAGTTAAAATATAAAACTTTGCTAGTGTCTCAAGATATTGCTACTACTACTACTGCTCTCATTATTATTAGATCACCATATTGTCACTTGATGAATTCAGAGGCTAAATGCCCATTTGATGCAAGTTACTGGGATATCAACCAACCAGGTGGGTAATGATCAGGGTGCTTGAACTAAAGCTAACACCCCAACTGAAACCCCCAGGGCAAAGCTGAAACAGAGTCAGTTATTACCATCAAGGTCGTGTGTATTTAAACCCAAAGTACAAGTGAGTGATTGGAAATTGAATTCATATGGCCAAGATTTGTATGTTACTCAGAAATTGGATTTGGGATGAAATTATTAAGAATGTTGCACATTTAAATAAATGGTTTTGGAACTGAGAGAAGTCAGCACCTCGTTTACAGTACCCATAGAAGTCATCTAAAACTATATAACACAGGTATGCAAAGAACATATTAATTGGTTCACCCAACGGAATATATTGTGCTATTTATGATACTTCATCCATCTATTAACAACTTCACTGGGGTGTTTTTCCAATTGGGGTACAGCAGCATGTGTTACTTTCAACAGCTGTGCTCCAGGAAAAAATAAAAAATAAAAGACCTATCCTGGCTTTAGTTCCATATTTTTTTTTCTTACTTCTTTGACCTAATGAAAAATAATAACCCTAGTCTGCACGCCCATCTGCACTGGTTTGGTCTTTAGCCCAGCCAAGAATGCTTTTCTTGATAGTTCTCCATAGCCCCAGAGTCATAGTCAACCTGTTTGTCTCTTACTTTATTTCCTGTCCATTCGTTTTTGTGGGGCAGTAGTTTCTGAACACACATAGACAGACATAAGGGAAAGCAGGGTGAAGAGGCTACAGCAGCACTCCAGATTCTTTGGGTGGAGTGCACTTAAACTTCTACATGGTCTAGATCATGAACTTGCCAGAAGAACCAGAGGATACTAACCTTTAAAATTGAATCCCATCACCTTTATAGCTAATGGAAATTACTTCAAGAATATAGAAGAAGTTTTGCTGTCAAATCTGGCCTTTAGTGGTATGAGTATGGTTGTTTTTGTCTTATCGCAATTTCAAGTGATAAGTTAGAAACAGCTGCATTTAAGATAACCAGCTAGATGTCACTTTAAATTACTTCTGTTTAAATACTGGTAAACACTGTGGTTTTTTAAAGATCAAATTGCAAATTTAAAGTTACTGGTTCATTCATTATTAGAAAATATCTCTAAGAAATTGCAGCTGGGCTTCTAAACACAAAAGCCTTGGCATTGAACTGGGCATGGTGGCATGTGCCTATAATCCAAGCGGCATGGGAGGCTGAGGCAAGAGGATCAGGAGTTCAAAGCCAGCCTCAGCAAAAGCAAGGTGCTAAGCAACTGAGTGAGATCCTGTCTCTAAATAAAATACAAAATAGGGCTGGGGATGTGATCCAGAGGTTGAGTGCCCCTGAGTTAAATCCCCCATTACCTCCACACACCAAAAAAAAAAAAAAAAAAAAACCTTGGCATTAATTTAAGACTAAACTACAAATAATTTAAAGTATATTTTTAAATTTGTTTTTTTTTATTAAATTACACCTAAATGTTACATTTCAATGATGGAAATTATTTAAATGACTGTGTTGATGAATCATTGCTATTCAGAAAGCAATTTGAGAATTTGGCCCATGAATGACATTTTCAGTACACAGTGAAAATGAATTGGCCAAATTAGAGTTCAAAAATATGTTGTCTTGTTTTTTTCTGCTTTTTACCAAATGATAGGATGTTTCTTACTTTCTTGTACAGTTTGATATGAAATCACCAACCATATGTAATACTGCTATCAGCAAGGTAAACAACTATTTGAACACTAAATTAAAAAGCTAATTTTTCGAATATTTCCAGATATAGATGAGTGCAGTGAATCAGTTGTGTGTGGTGCTCACGCGGTGTGTGAAAATGTGAATGGTGGGTACAACTGCTTCTGTGAGGAAGGTTATCAGACATCCACAGGAAAGGCACAGTTCATGCCTAATGATGGCTCTTACTGCCAAGGTAATTTATGTTATTAAATTTTTTTGTGTAGTCAAAGAACTATGTAAAACATTTACAACACAATTGTGAAGTATCAAAGAGTTATATTTCCAAAAAAATGTGCCAGCTTTCATTTGTGTCTATAAAATGAATTAAGAAAAGGGTATTGTTTTATTTAACAGAAGAGGTAGGCAGCATGTTTTATGCATTTAATATTCATTCCTTAATCCTTTAAACTACTTTCTTCCATTTTCTACAAACCATTATGTATTCTAAAATTGAAATGGAAACTCTAGTGTTAAAGAATATGATTTTATGAATTTTTATGAATGAGTGACCAAAATCATTGTCATCAATATGATTAGCTTAAGAAAATATTTTTTTAAACTTACCATGTAATCTATTTTTTTCCTGCAGAAAATGTGAATGCAAACTGCCATTTAGATAATGCCTGCATTGCCAAAAATATTAATAAAACTTTAAAAAAAGTAAGTAGACAAACTGAGTTCAAATTTATTCTCTTTTGCCATTTTGGTCTCAATTAAAATAATTCCAATGTCTTATCTCAAGAAGAGTAAGTATGAGTTGAACTTCAATCTAAACTTGTGATAATTGTTTACATATAAGGTCTAAATATTGTGTAACCATTACAAATAAAATTAGTTTTAAAATCTCCAAAGTGTTGAGGTTTGGAGATTTTAAACTTCTTCAGGTTTAATTTATGTAATTTGTTCATTATTCAGTATACTGGAAAATTACCTTCTTCCTATAAAGAAAGTTATTAAATAAAATAGTAAAACTTTTCTTTGACTCCTGATCCAATCCTATGTTCTAAGAAGACATAGTTGAATACAACTAGATTTTGTACTTCAAAGTGAATACTTCAAAGAGCAAATAAAGTCAGACATTCATAAAATTATTGTCATGTGATTGAAAATATGAATCTCAACAAGAGCAATCAACTATCAGCTAAAGCAAATTTCTCTTTGATCACATAGTAAAGAATCTTCTTTGGCTGATTAAAATCTAATTTAAGTTATTAAGTTATAATTTATCACTTAGGATATCAATATTTATAAGGAGTAAGGAGCTTAAATATTAACATATTTTTTGGTTAAGATATAATTCCATATTGGAATATAGGAAGTTACTTTAAAAGTTATTTTTTAAATTGTCCATTCAAATACATTCTGTGTCTTTTATGAAGAAAATGCTATGCTTTTTAAGTTATCTACTAATCCCTTGAAAATAATTCAGATTTAATTGATGCATGTTTTGGTTTAAGTTTAATCTGGTAATTAAATATATATGTATTGGACAAGAAAACCAACATTAGAATAAATTTAACATATGAGTTTTATTCTTGAAAAGCTATAAAAGTCTAAATTGGATCCCTTGTCTGGACTCATTTTTCCTTAGATGGGACTAATAAAAGAACCTATGGCTTTGTTACAAGAAGTCTATAGAAATTCTGTGACTGAGCTTTCACCGACGGATGTAATTACATATATAGAAATATTAGCTGAATCATCCCCCCTACTAGGTTACATGAATAACACTATCTCAGCCAAGGACACCTTTTCTAATGCAACTCTAACTGTGAGTATGTTGAGCTTTAACTTTTAATATAATTCATCTTTACATTTTTTCCCTACATTTGGGATTAGTGAAGAATTCCAATATTTTTAAGACTTACATTCTTTTATAGGAATTTGTAAAAACCATGAATAATTTTGTTCAAAAGGATACATTAATAATCTGGGACAAACTGTCGACGAATCACAGGAGAGCTTATCTTACAAAACTGATGCATACTGCTGAACAAGTTACATTAAGGATTTCTCAGAATTTCCAAAAGAGCACTCAATTTGATACAAATTCAACTGATGTAGGTAAGACTTGAAGGTCAATTTCAAAGCAATAGTGTTTTCAGCCAAGCCAGTCTCCAAAGGAGGGATGGGTATTTAAAACAATGTCGGTAGGTTTATCAATGTAGAAGTGAATAGCGATGTATAGTGCAGGAGCTATATGAACAAAGTACTGCACAGAAGAAAAAATGACTATAGAGGTGCTGCTTCTTTCCTGACACATCCATCTTTTCCCATCCCTGAATTGTTTAGCATTTAAATATACAGAGCACATTACCTTCCTGTTATTTGCAGTCAGTTATGTTATAACTTCTTAGAATCTATTTTGACCAAAGATAGTGACATCAGATCTTCTTAGTATATTTAAATATCTGTTTAGGAACCCTTTGCTTTTTGATAATATAAAGTAGTAAATATGGTAAGTTAAAAAGTTCCCTGCTTAATGCAATTTCATACTAAAACCATTCATGATCTTGGGTCAAATTAAGGATACCTATAAAGTTGTCCTAAGGAAGCAAGATATATTTTTTAAATAATCATTGCATTTTGTTATTACATTTTCTGGGTTATGAGCTGTTATGTAATAGTACATTACAAAAATAATTATCAAGATTTCACCACTTATCAAAATTAGCTTTGTAAGCATTTTGATTGATATATGGGGGCCCTAAATTTCTAGATATTGCTTCAAAAAAGGTAAAAATCACCAGCTAAGGGAATTATCTCACACGAATTTAATTCATTCACTCTTCAGATAGTAAGGTATGTTATAGATAACATACTCTAAGTAGATGTTGCTTATCTTGGGTTTAGTAATTATGTATGAAGGCCCTTGAATGCATATGTATTTTATCATTTATTTAACTCAGTATGAATTAAACCATGAGTGCTATAATGAAATGAAAAATTAAAACGTCATATTTTTAAGATATAAATTGTACTGTTTGCTTAGCACTTTGAGACATGCCTCTAATAGCCTGTAATTCCAGAGACTGGGGAGGCCAAGGCAGGAGAAAAGCAAGTTTCAGACCAGCCTCAGCAACTCAGCTAGGCCTTAAGCAACTTACTGAGATGGTGTTTCAAATAAAAAATAAAAAGGGCTGGGATTTAACTTAGTGATAAAGCACCCCTTGTTCAATACCCAATACCAAAACAATAACAACAAAAAATTATACTGCTTGGATATGTTCAGAATATGTTCATTCAATAGGAAGATGAAATATAATAATGATGGATTAAACTGTCTCTCAATAAACAAATACATTGACTATAAATAGTGAGTAAACTAATTTTGGAGAATTTATGATTTTCATGGTTTTGTTTCAGCTTTCAAAGTTTTCTGTTTTGATTCATATCACATGAAACATATTCATCCCCATATGAATGTGGACGGAGATTATATAAAGATCTTTCCAAAGAGAAAAGCTGCATACAATTCAGATGGTAGGACAATCTTATATACAATGTATCAATGAATTTGCAATAAAAAGTTGTCATGCATTTGATTATATCACATGCACATATAATGTGTGTTTTCCTATATAAAAATATTTAATGTTTATTTACAGAATATCTACAATTTGTATTTAAAAGTTTCACTTTTAGTACCTGAGGAAAATTTTAGCTGACCTGGGTCTTTATTCTTCTTCATGAAAACAAATTTGAGATTGTGTGAAACAAAATATAGATCATGTTTATAAAATACTAAGTTATTTAGACCTCTCTTTTCACTTGTCATTTCTTAGCCTTTGTACAGTAAACCCTTAACTAACCTAAAGACAGCATTATTTAAAAACTTGAATCAGAGAATGCTAGCACCAACAGTCAACTTAATGACTATATAATTTATATCTCATTTTATAGATAATGAAACTAAGGTGCAAAGTTAATGGATTCATCTCCATGCTTATCAGAAACTAATACAGAATCAGTACTAGACAGGAGGATGTTAAAAAAGAAATCATCTCAACAATATTTTCCCTGTAAACTAACCAGAACCAAACAAGTAGCTACTATTTAAATTTAACCATTTATCTGCTCTTTCAGAGCAGTAAAGCTTAGAAAAATCTCTGCTGATAGAAGAATTTTTATTGCAGTTGTTCTCATGTGGGTAAAAATATATTACCTAGGAAAACATGAATCAGAATATATCTTCAGATAATATGTGGATGGTCATAAATACAAATGAAAAAAATATACAAGACACACAGAGTCTCATGTGTAGACACTATTTCATAAAAAAGATGAGATTTCTTTCTTATTAAGAACATGGTATACATCCTTTCTCAGAAGAAAGCCTTTTTGTTTTGTTTTGTTTCCACTGCACTAACCAGGGATTTTTTTTTCTTCATTCATCAATATTATCCTCTCCATTCTTCCTGTCATTTTCTATACAATTGTAAGAAACGTATAGTCATAAAACAAAGGAAAAGCCAGATGGTGCATGCCTGTATTACCAGTGGGTGGGGAAGCTGAGGCACAAGTTCAAAGCCAGCCTCAACTACTTAGCAAGTAGATAAACAACTCAGACCCTGTTTCTAAATAAAATACAAAAAAGGGCTGGGGATGTGGCTTAGTGGTTAAGTGCTCCTGAGTTCAACCCCCAATACCACATCCCCCAAACAAATAATCGAAGGAAAATAACTAAACCACACTCCCTTTGAACCCTTGACACTAAGTTATACCACATTCTAATTAGCTAAGTCTCTCTCTATATAATACTAATGGCAATTCCAAAGAACACAAACTGTTGAAAATTCAAAGACATTGAATAGTGTTTAGAGGTTGGGGAAAAAAAAAACATTGAAAATAACCATTATAGTGACAGATGATGAAATTGTCATGGAATTAGTATCTCAAAAGGATACTGTCGGATTGCATGGTAGCTTTGTTATATTTAATGATCGTACATATAAACTGACATTGAAAGGCATAGTAATATCAGCTCTCGATAAAGCAGAATGAGAAAATGTATTTTCCTCAAGGTTGGATCTTAAATATAAGGGCAAATCTAACAAACTGATCATACCCTCTCAGTGATATTTATGTGTGATTTCACTTATTGACAGCATTCATAACTAAAACACATGTATTATTTAAAACATGCACATTGCCATTTTAGGAATATGTAGTAGGTCCATGGGGAACAGCTGATTTTTAATATTTTTTATAGGCTGAATTTTAGAAGAATGAAGGAAAGGAGCTGAGGATGAAAAGAACAAGATTCAATACTCTGACCAAGGTTTTGTAATAAAAAGATAATAGACTTTTATTGAGAGATTCCACATGCTTACTTTTAAATTTCTTATGAAATTCAAATAATATTTAGACAACAAAATAGAGAAGCATATAAAGTCCTGTTGAGAAGATGCTTTTAGTTATTCTCAAGAGAAGTAGCAATAAAGAAGTGTGAGAACAATGATTCTCTAAGGAGTTCATTGCATAGTCTAGTTTGAAACAATTGATCTTGGTTTTTAACATATAGAAAAACATAATTTCTGTCATACTAATAGTTTTCCAGTAGTTTGTACTGCAAATCGTGATTGGATCATGGTAATAAAAAACTTTCTAAATATCATCTTAAGGAAATAGAGGCCAAAAAACAAAATAGGTAAATCTAAGGAAAAACAGTTACTGAATGACAACCCTTTAACAAATTTATGTAATTGTTAATTTAAAGTACAGTCCCTCCAGAATTCAGCGTTTTTTTTTCCCATTAATAAAATGCTCAAGTATTGGTTCTAGTCATTGAATTAAAGGCTATATCCACTTCTTAGAAAAGGTATGGTAATATTAATAGATATTAGAAAGATCATAGCACAAAAAGACTAACATAAAACTTTATTAAGAAGAAAAATGGGGAAGGATGGGTAATGATTTAATAGGAAATTACCTACTCTTTTCATACTACCCCAGGTTTTTAATTTCTTTCATTAGTGATTGACCCCTAGTTTTTGAAGATATAGATTTGGTAAGAGAGCTCAAACCTAGATCAGGGCTAGAGTGAGTGAAAAATCATAAGAACTGGAAAAGGTTCAAAAGTTTGAGAATGAACAAATATTGAAACAATATTCTTAAAGGTAATCAAAGGGATTTTGGAGCATTCTCTATGGTACCCCTTGCCCAAGGTAAAAAAAATAGATGTTAAATAATATTTGTCTTTAGATAAGATAGCAGTAAGTAATAGAATTTTTGGTTCCACCTGCTCTTTCGATTCTTCATTTGATTTCAGACCATCTCTTATTACGACCCCAAAGAAATCACTATTATCAACTAGATGTTGTATTGGCTGAAAAGGTTTTTAGGCCCTTGTCTCTCCACAGTAAAGCCTGGGATATTTGTCTAAATCTCTTGGAGTCCTAATTGCACTAGTCCAACTGTGTTACACTAACACCCATTTGTTTCTTTGATATAAGTGTTCTAAGTTGACAGGAAAATGTTCTATGTGCTATATGTGGTTCAAGCAATCTGTTAACATCTCCAGTGGTGCCTTTTAAAATTACCATAAGAAATATGCACAGGGATACACTTTGGCAACTTTTGCCTTACATAATCATATTGAAGAATACTAATAGATATTGATAATAGTAATATTATTATTTATTAATTCTTAATTAATATTAAGAATCATATTGTTAGTATGATGTGGAGGTTTCCAGTTTTATTATCACAGGACTTTGTTTTTGATGATGGTATCATTATTTTATTTATAAATCTGCAGTATTGGGTTACATTCTAATACACTGCATTGTGGAATGTCAGGGGACCCCATAAATGGCTGCGTCTCAGGTCAATCCACTTCCTCCTCTGGCACACATTAAATAAGAGCATGTTAAGTGAGAATAACATTAAACTCAGTGGCAAGTCACCCAATCTTAAACTTTCTTAACCCATTTTGTCCCACTGGCCCAGATGTGGAACATCCACAAAAACTTAAATATACTATATATATAATATGAATTTCCATAATAATATAATTATGTTATAATGTAATTGCAAGGTAATAATATTAATATTACATGTAAGCTCTAGATTATGATTTCCAACCTCTCTTAATGTACTTGTGTCAACTTGGTTGGAATATTTGTGGAACTGAAAATTTGAGACTTAATGAGTGAATTCTATAAACCTGTGATAATTTTCTGTCAGTATCTCTCCAGTTCATATATTTGCACATGGAAGTAATAACTCAAACTTTTACCTTTCAAGTGAATATGCTTCACATTCTGGTTGATCAAGATTTAGATGTAACTTAATCTGGAACTATTTTTCTCTAACTATTGTGTGTGTAAAGGGAAACCTACAGTTCATGATCATTTTCAGATCCATGGAGATCAGACAATAATAGCAGTCTTACCATCGTTTGATAATGTATACATGGGCTTAGTGTGGCCCAGTATCTGTGTATTTGTAAGGCTTCCTTAGAGTAAAATTTTTGTTTGTTCGATTTTTATGTTTAAAAGCTTCAACATAATTTTTGTTTCATAAGAATCTTACTAAGCACATGAATTTTATTAATAGGCAATGTTGCAGTCGCATTTTTATATTATAAAAGTATTGGCCCCTTGCTTTCATCATCTGACAACTTCTTATTGGAACCTCAATCTTCTGATAATTCTGAAGAGGAGGAAAGAGTCATCTCTTCAGTCATTTCTGTCTCAGTTAACTCAAATCCACCCACATTGTATGAACTGGAAAAAATAACATTTACATTAAGTCACATAAAGGTAAGTTGTTTTTTTAGATGGTGATACATTCAGAGAAATACTTTTTTTGTTGTGGTATTGTCACTTTAATACATGTGAGTTTTATAGTTTAAAAATATGGATGTAAAAATAAGAGAGTAAAATGTTTTCAACTAACTTTTCTATAAAACATTTTTATACTCATAGTGTTCTTTGAAGTTTCTGATCAGTACCAAAGAATTTACATATTTGGTTCTCTAAAATTGTTATATTTCAGTTTTATTCTTTTAAGTACACTATTCATTTTGGAAGTTGTCATGCCTTCAAGAAATGAATCATGAGAAAGTATCACAGTTGAAAATATAAATGCACTTGTTCAATAAGTGAGGTCCTTAGTTTATAATTGTAATTTAAAACAATGTTTGTAGGAATTTGGGTGTGGAGTAAAACAAAATCATACAGACTTTTATAAAATTTCATACATAGCCAAAACCACTTTACTCTTTTATTTTTATTCAAAATCATTTTTAAATTCAAATATAATTAAAGCTATATAGTAAAAAGCACCATTTGAACTAGCCAAGCTATTTTAGTTCCCAGTGAATAGGGAAACTCAAAAATCATGGATTGTTTGCTACCTTAGTACAGTTGATGATTTTCCTGGGCTTTCAGCAGAATTTTGGTTTTTATACATGGTCAAAGAAACCTTCAAAACTCTATTTGAAGAACCTTGAAGCTGGCCATTATATTCATGTGTTCATGTTAGTGGGGAGAAACTTTCTAAACCAAAAGCATACATATGCATACACATAATGCAGATGTGTCATTGTTCAATGAAGACTTCTAAATAAAAGCAACTAAATGTATAGAAAATTCAAGTAAATAATAGGTAAACAATGATAAGCATTACAGAGAGAAAAAGAAGTGTGAGTTTTTTAAGAATGGAATCTTGGACATAGTTTTCATTTTTTATTTAAATTTATATTTAACTAATACATAAAAACATAAAAATTATATATATTTATGGGGTATCATGATATTTCAATAAATGTATATATTACATAATGTTTTAAATCAGGTTAAACATATCTGTCTCTTAAAACTTCATTTCTTTATGATGAAAACATTCAAAATCTTTTCTTTTTGATTTTTGACATATACAGTATACATCATTTCCATGGTCACTCAAGTATGCAAAGTAACACAACAGAAATTCTTTCTCTTCAAGCATAACTTAGCACCTATTAATAAGCCTTTCCCCATTCCTCTCTTCCTCCTATTCTCCTCTCTTTTGGCAGCCACCATTTTATTGTCAACTTCTATGACATCATCTTTTATTCCATGATTAAGTGAGATTTTATGATGCTTGTCTTTCTGTTTCTGGTTTACTTCATGGAACATAATTATTTCCAGTTCCATACTTGTAATCACAAATGGTGGGAATTCATTCTTTTTGTGGCTATATAGTATTCCTTTGGGTGCATGTACCACATTTTTTTATCCATTCATCAGTTGATGGATCCTTAGGTTGTTCTCATTTCTTTGCTACTGTGAATAGTGCTTCAGTAAACATGAGAGTGCAGATATCTCTTTAACATGCTTTTGTCATTTCCTTTGGATATACAATCACTAGTGAGATCATTGGATTATATAGTAGTTCCATTTTTAATTTGTTTGAGGAATCTCCATACTTTTTTTCCATCATGGCTGTACTAACTTACATTTCTACCAACAGTATTCAAGGGTTCCCTTTGCTCATCCTTTCTAGCACTTATTAACTTTTGTCTTTTCATAATAGCCATCCTAACAGATGTGAAGTGATATCTCACAATTATAATTAATGAACTTGGAATTTTTTTCAAACAAGTTGCCATTTGTATATCTTCTCTGAGGAATGTCTATTTATGCCTATTTCTCATTTTTAATAAGGCTGTTTTTATTGTTCCTATTTTTTTTCTTTTCTAGTTTTTTATGTATACTTGATATTAGCCCCTTGTCTGATGTGTAGTTAGCAAACATATTTTCCTATTCTGTACCTTGTTATTTCACTCTATTGTGTACTTTGCTGTAGAGAAGACTTTAAGTTTGATGGAATCTTATTTGTCTATTTTTAATTTTGATTCTCATGCTTTTGTGATCAGAGATACTAAAGGTTTTTGTAGCTTAAAGTTGCAAAGACGACCCACTTCACTTTTTTTCTTTTGACAAAGAAACAAAACATAAAGCACACATGTGAAAAGAAAAAATAACCCTCTTCACAATAATTCATGGAAAGACTTAATTGTCCTTGATCTGCCCACCTGTACAAATGTTTTGTAAATCAAAATAATGACCCTTACTTTCTGTTTATTCCCTGCATCCTCTGTCTCTGAGAATGACAATTTGACCCCTTTTTATTTTCCCTGAGAAAACAGAAGATATCTCATACATAATAGCATTAGTGACTTAGAGTCTCCCATAATTTATCTGTGACTTGGCTAACTGATATGCACCTTTTATTACCTCAGAGGAATATTAATAGTAGTAATAATATTGATAATAAAAATAATAGTAAATAGTACAAAACAGTGTTATCATGCCATTTCTAAATTATTCAATTCTCATAAGATCCATATGCATGATATACTGTTATCACATTTTATACATAAGGTAGCTGAGACTTCAGGAGATTAAACAATTTGCATGTGGTCAGTTGGCAATCAGTTGGAGAGGATGGCATTCCTCTGCAGACTTCCTTCAGAACCTTGCTCTCAATAGCCCTCATTCTTTTGCCCAATCTGGTACTCTTCAAATCCTTGATGATCTAATTCCCAAGAGAATTGGCTTCAGCCATTACCTCATCTTTCCTGGATCTCTCCACATTTACTCCAGTGTCTTAATTAATGAATATACTCAAGTCTCTGACTTCTTAAAGTTTCTTTGCCTTTGTATCTCACCAAACCTCCGTAACTCTTCATTTTATACTTCTAAAAATAGGTCTTACCTCCTAACTGTCATCTTTGAAAGATTCAGATTTAGTTCTTTTACCTGTTTTCCCCCATGATAGACAAACTTCCTGAGCCACCCATCATCCCATGCTTACCTCCAATTTCCAATAAAATCAGTTTTCAATGTCTGTAGTGTTGTAACTTGGAATGTGTTATTTGCCGCTGAAACATGAGGCTGAATCTTTTCCTACAAAGTAATTGATACATGTTTGCTTATATTTCTGTATATCCATTACTAATTTGTTCCCAAACTCTATGATGGTACCGTATGCCTTTGAAAACACAGAAGTACATGTGATTCTCTGTCAGAAGTTTTCTTTCTGTAAAGTTGCTGTCCCTATGATCTATGCTATGGTTGCTGTGCCACCATGAGCCTCGCTGTCCTCTCACCATCACCCTATACATACAGTCCCCTCTCTTCTGCATCAGGCTCCATGTTTCCCCAAGCCAATCTCATCCTTTTTCTTGGTTTATTTGTGTATTTTGGTGGCATGTTCTCTGGTGGCTACTTGAGAAAAAAAGCATAGAAAGTCACGTTTTAAGCCCTTGCATTATCTGGTTATATATCTCATAGATAGAGATGTAGCTATAGTGAGTATGAAATACTCATTGATACTTGTGTGGGTGTGTGTGTGTGTGTGAGAGAGAGAGATATATATCTATATTATATCTATGTATATTATATCTATATTTATATACCTATCTATATATATCCTCTCTCTCTCTCTCTCTCTCTCTCTATATATATATATATATATATATATATATATATATATATATGTTATCTTAGTCCTTGAAGCTAAGCTCCAGCCCTTTATGCAGGAAAGAAAAACTAATAGGCTTTTATATATCAAATATATCATATTATATATTAATATATCATCTATACCTACATATCTATCTATACTATCTATCTATGTATCAATATTTTGTTTATATCTTACCATTGTGTCTTCTAGATTGTAGTGGCACTCCCTTCTCCACACAAAAAAATCTTAACCAAGTTTTGCCAGAAATCTTCACCGTAATTGATTTTAAGACTATAAGCAAAAGAGACTCTACAAAAAAAGTTCAATGTAGTTAAACTTCCTATTTTCCTGTTGCCCTGTTTTACTTGGCCACTGGCCTGGAAGAAATCAGCACTCCAGGTGCTAAACGCCCTTTACTTGTTTTTCACAAACATGAATTCAGTATAGTACTTTGTAGAAGTATGTTTGCAAATGCAAAATGTGATAAAAAAAAAAAAGACAAGTCCTTTAACAAGGTCTCTGGCCTTGAGCTGGGGCTTCACAGAGATGACTACATTTCTAAGAGAAGTTACCAATTGGTAACATCTGGCAGAGGGAGGAAAGAAAGGGAAGAAGACACTCTCTCCTTCTCAGGTGTTGTCCTTGAAGGGTTAACTTGCCCAGAACAGGGAAAGAAAAAGCTGTTTTTATGTGAACTTCTGCAGAGTGTGAACTTCTGAGCCTCTGCTCTTACATGCTGGGTATAAAATTCTTAAATTACCTGAACTTGGGGTTCAGGGGATTAATTGATTACAGCAAAAGCTGTGCCCTCTGAACCTGGCTACAGCTAAATAAAACTGTTTCCTGCTATCTTCAGTGTCTTGCCCCATCTGACCCTACAAGATAATATCATGATGCATGACATTGGGTTATGAATTATAAATGTTTTTTCTCAGAACTTTCTAGACCTTGCTCATATCTTCTAACTTCAAGGCTAACCTGGAGAAGTAGAACACAATTAATATTTTAATTAAAATTTATAGTCTTTTACATGTTCTCTCTCATTCCCTCTCTTTATCCCCTCCCTCTCTCTCTGTTTCTCTCTCTCTCTCTCTCTCTCTCTCTCTCTCTCTCTCTCTCTCTCTCTTTCAGACTTCTCAGATCTTAAAATTATTCTCAGTATTCCAAAATCTTTGAGCTGGACTTCAGTATGGGTCTTTATTCGTTAGTTATAGTAGAAATTTTGAGAGTCTGTATAGTCTGAAAATGTTTCGGCATCAATTCTAGAAAATATTCTGTTAATTCTTTGCTAATTTCTCCTCTCCTTGTCCAGTTTCTCTGTTCTCTTTTTCTCTTCCTCCTTTTCTTTGTTAGACTTTCAAGTCAAGCTTCTAGTTTAAAAAAAAAAATAAAGTTTCATATTTTTTATTTCTCTTTTCATCCAAATGTTTTTTTTTTAGTTTTCCTTTATATACAATTTTCATGGAAAAGTTTCACTCTTTTTTGACCTTAATCTTGTTTAACAAATGTAGTATCTCTTCTGTCAGATACACTTCATGTATGTTTTTAAACTATTATCTGCAGCCTGCATGGCCTTCCTCCTGATTTCCTGTTTGGCTGGATAGCCTTGGTCCTACCTCTTTGGTGTTAGAGCTTGTTCTCTGGTGTCTAGTGGTTCATGGCTATCCATCCTGTTTAATACTGAGGCAGAGCATGCTCTAGTAGGTTTGTGGCAGTGATGTGCTTCACCAGAGAGTTTTCATGGGGAGGTTCCTGGCTCTGGCATTGGAAGAACTTAAAGATCAGTAACAAAAGCCAATTTCTCTTGAGCCTATCCGTTTTCCTTTCCTGCATAAGGTTGGTAGCTTAGCTTCAAGGATTAAGAGAACTAAGAAAATGTGGGTGGTGGGGGGTGGTCGGGGGTAGAGGTCCAGTGTGTAAACAGACCTCACTTGACTGCTGTTTTCCTGAATGGCATCTGTGTGTTCAGTGGACTTTGGACCCCCAGTCTTACAGTCCCTCTGTTTCCACTGGCATTGGATCAAATTTCCAGTCCATTAGATAAAGGTGTTCCATTTTCTCCATGTAGCCTGATCTAGAAACCTTCTAGTCATCTCTTCAACTGAGCTCCATCCTTGTATTCTCAGACTCACCCCAAACTCAGACTGTGTCAGTGCTCCAACTGTTGCCCATAAGAGTTCTGCTATTTATTGAACAACCATTCCTTGTCTGTGTGGTGGAGCTCTGGTTTGATTTCATCAGCTCTATTCTCTCTCCTATTCATGGTGCTGTATCTTAACTGGCTTCTGAACACTTCTGAAGGGTTCCTGTCTTCTCACTTCAGGGTTTTCTATTTGCCACTTCAACTGTGTGGAACCTTCTGTTCCCCAGTCTGTAGGGCTCACTCCTCCTTCATGGAGTTATCTGTTTAGACACCACCTCCTCACACCAACTTCCTTTCCATTTTCCTCTTTCCCAGATTTACTTTTTACATTTAATAACTTTTCATCCCCAACTAGGATATAAGGTCACGGGTACAAACATTTTTATATGTTTTGTTCAGTATTATATTTTGAATACATAGATAGGGCAAACATTCAGTAAATAATGAACATTTTTTAATAAAGATACATATGATGGTTTATACATTGAGTTAAAAAATATACCCATGATCTCCTTTAATAATATAAATGATCACAACTCTGTGACATAAGATTGATAAAACAACATTGTTGCAAGACAAATTTCAATTCTTTCATATAGCAATAACCTGCATTTATTAGAATTCATTTTATGCTTTATTTTCTAGACATTATTGTAATTGTATTAATGGTATTTTAAGTAAAATTAAAGCAACATTATGTAACTTTTTCTTTTTTTCCATCAGTAAAATGTTTCTTTTTCAGATCACAGATAAGTATAGGACTCAGTGTGCATTTTGGAACTATTCACCTGATACCATGAATGGCAGCTGGTCTTTGGAGGGCTGTGAGCTGATTTACTCAAATGAGACCCACACCTCCTGTCGTTGTAACCACCTGACCCATTTTGCAATTTTGATGTCTTCTAGTTCTTCAATTGTAAGACAATTTCCCACTGCATATATATAAATCTGGCTATGTTTCTTTTTCTGCTTTTATTCCATACAGTTCAAAAGAATAATTAATTTTATGTTTTTCTTGGATATAAATAGCATATATAATATAATTATAAAACCAAACATATTTTATATTTCTTTTAGTCTCTTTCTCTCTGCCTTATAAAATATATCTAGTTTGGACTTTAGGTTATTTCTAATCTATGATTTATCTAATCTGTAATATCTAGTAGATTACATATTAAATTAAATATCCATCTATAAATTCTTAGTGTTTTACGCCACTTGAACATTATAATGATTTATGGAATCTAAGGGTCTTTGTCTTTGTATTGAAAATTTATTTTTAATAGTAACAGAGTACCCTCAAATATTTAATATTTATTCAAAAATGACACATAACTAATATCATGTTTTTAGCAATATAGAATCCTGCAAGATTTTAAAACATGAAAAATCTAAGATGACTAATTTCATAAAGTGTATTTTCCTTTAGTAATATTTTACTTATTTATTTTATGCTTTGTTATTTTATATCTCTGAATCATATCTTCATGAGATTATATATTTGCATCCATTCATACTTAGAATTCATTATTAAGTTTATAAAATGGCCCAACAAGCCTGCCTAAAGTAATGTCAATTTTAAAGATTATTTTTTCAGGGTGTTAATTAAGCAAAGAAGTCTCTATTCTATATGTAAAGATAAATACTTATCTAATTAGAATAAAACATTTTCCATTTCAGAGTCTTTGGACTATGCTATTTGGGTCTTCCACATATTCAGCTTTTCTTATACCTTTGTTTAATGTGTTTTAGATAAATCACTGCATAGAAATAAGAGTTGGACTTACCACTGATAAATCCATTTTAATTAACCATTTCCCATTATAACAATAAATTGTCTTTCCAATATCATGAAACCAATGATGATAATATCATTAAACCATAAACTAATAAATACTATGTTTAAGGGGAAAAATCACTGATTAGAGTACTGTTGAAGTGAGTGCTATGTGATTTATATCACATTCTTCTGGATATTGAGTATTTTCAAAAGTACAAAATTTTTCTCATCTAAATGCACATTTGTATTTTTACATTTTATGAACATTTTGATTAATGGTTCACCAAAAAAGGAAGTTCATTACATGTTGTAATTTCTTTGACAGGTTACTGAGTTATTCTTTTAACAGCTTTATTATTATTTCTCCTTAGGGCATTAAAGATTATAATATTCTTACAAGGATCACTCAGCTAGGAATAATTATTTCACTGATTTGTCTTGCCATATGCATTTTTACCTTCTGGTTCTTCAGTGAAATTCAAAGCACCAGGACAACAATTCACAAAAATCTCTGCTGTAGCCTCTTCCTTGCAGAACTTGTTTTTCTTGTTGGAATCAATACAAATACTAATAAGGTGGGTAGATTTACCTGCTCTCTATTTTATTTTAAATTTTTCTCTTTCTTAAATATTTGTGTCCTAGAAACATGAATTGTAATGAAGGTCTTAATGGGTCAAACATACTGTATAAATTTTTCTTAACCTATCTTTCCTAAGTTTGATAACACTAATGTGTCTAAGCAACTTGAGCCCATTAAGCAAAAATGTTCCTCATTATGTTGAATTATTGGGACAAATTAAAATTTCACAATAAACTAAAGAATGTTTTGTGTTTAAATGGTCATTAAAGATCAAGAAGAGAGAGAATTGGAAACAAAGTTCACCTTAGGATCCAACAGAACATAAAAGCAACTAGACTTCATAGAATAAAATATAATCAATTGATTCTACCTATTCTCTACACTTTATTAATGCCCCTTTCCCGTGATTATGGATGCAGTCTTACCGAACAATTTCATATTAGGTTCATCTAGGTCCTCCTAGAGGCAGACACTGAAATGGGATCACATATGCAATAATTTTTTTAGTGGAAGTGACTATGAGGATAAAATGGGCCACAGGAGCTTGGAGAGCAACAGCGCACCATGCAGGTTTGAGCTGAGAGAAAGGAGGAGAAAAAAAGGAATTGAAGAAAAGAGGAAAAACAGGAATGGGTGGAGAGTTTACACAACAGTTCTAAAGAAGTTCAGCACAGTTGCCAAGGAGTTCTTACAGGGGTCCATGAACCAAAGTCACCTGTCCAAGGTATCCTTACCTCTCAGGAACAGGAACATGGTAGTAGCCTGCTCTATGGGTGGCTGGTTGGCAGGCAGCAGCCAGCAGGAAGTGTGAACGTGGCAATGGATTCCCTACAACAGCAGCAGCTAGAACCTATGTCTCTGCACTCCTTGAAGCTGGAGATTACAGAAGTGTATTGTCATGATCAAACAATGGCAAAGTGCCTCCAGAATTCCATTCTCCTTAAAAAAGTCCCAAGGACTGAAACTAAAAATCAGCTATCAAGGTTTTCTTCTGGAAATTGGGTGTACATCGTATCTATTTTAAATACTATGCAATGGACTATAAACTCCTAACATAATTTTTTGTTTGTTTGTTTTATAACATTATTAGGACATCTTTCAATTTAACACACCTCCCACCATCCCTCAATGCCTATTTCCTCTTTCAGTTGTCTCCCAATATCATCCTTTCTCCAAAAATAATCCTTATAGTGTTTATTACAAATATTTTTTTTTCTTTTTTTGAGCCTGAATAAAATAAAGGAGAATATAGATGTGTCCAAAGCAGAAGTAACCTTAAATATAACATAATCACCAAGATTCCATGGTTTACATGTGAATAACCCACAATTTTCTACACAATGTAAATTTATACAAAGAATGTCTTTGCACAAGGGCCATAACTTAGCTCTATCACAGGACTAGTTAATGTCTTCTATTGTTGAAGCACAGTTCTTCTAAATCAACTAGAAATAGCACATCTTTAAAAACTGACATGACAGGAGTATTTTAATGTCATCCATCATGCATAGTGGCATAATTTATGGAGGAATTCAAGATTTTATGTTATGATAATTTTAAAAGCAAATGCTTATGGATTCTTTCTTTTATTTCTAGCTCTTCTGTTCAATCATTGCTGGGCTGCTTCATTACTTCTTCTTAGCTGCCTTTGCATGGATGTGTATTGAAGGCATACACCTCTATCTCATTGTTGTGGGAGTTATCTACAACAAGGGATTTTTGCACAAGAATTTTTATATCTTTGGCTATCTCAGCCCAGCTGTAGTGGTTGGATTTTCGGCAGCATTAGGATATAGATATTATGGCACCACCAAAGTGTAAGTTAAGTTCTTAAGCATTTGAAAGACATTTCTGAATATATTTAGCATGTCTTTGAAAATGTTGCTTGTTAAAGTATGGAAAAACATATTTATGGACTTTACTGTTTTTTTTTTTTTTTTCAGATGTTGGCTTAGCACAGAAAACAACTTTATTTGGAGTTTCATAGGACCAGCATGTCTAATCATTCTTGTACGTATATATAAAATTGTTATTAAAATTTAAAAAAATTATTAAGGGGTGCTTAAAATTTCCAGCAATCAGGTATTTTATTTTTAAGGAGAAAGGATTTTGAACACTGTACAGTATATGCTTTATTAATATTTTACATATATTGCATTGCAACTGAGAAAAATATATACCTTATAAATTCTAAGCAATTATAATTCATTTGTCCCTTTTGGGGGAGGATTGATTTCTGCATAACATAGGAAAAAGCATTTTACTTATCAGGAGCCTCTTGGTATACTTCAATACTGAGAGTGTGCCAACCAGCTGATAATCTGGTATTGCAGATGTTTATGTTATTTAATCTTTTATCGACGATCGGTCATCTTTGAAGATTAGACTGTCATCTTTATAGTTTTATCATCTTTATGTACCCTGTCATCATAAAGTGATTTTAAACTAAATTGCAACGTCAGAAACAGGAACCCACTATTTCTCAGAAGCAGACAAGTCATATATTGATAGTCCTATTTCAGCAAGGAAGAGGGCCTTTTAATTCTTATTGAAGGTGGTTTCAAACCTACAAATTTGGCAGGTATTATATGTTCCATTCTAAATAAAGACATTTTTATATGTCTCAAGAGCATTTCTAAGTGCTGAAAGTTTTCAACAGCCGTTCTGAATATAATAGTCTGACAATGAATCCGGGAGGTATGACAAGACTCTAGAATGGAATGAATTGTCAGTAGAAGAATTGTGACAATATTTTGGACAACTTTGTTCTATGTTTTGACCAAAAGCTAGCCATAATTTTAATATCCTTTTTCTGTTTTATTCTTTTCCCTGAGTCTTTTATGGTTGCATGAGAACTGATAAGTGGAGAAAAGCTTGAAATGCAAAGCAGAGAATTTTCATCAAGCTTTATTTTTTAATGGTGCGGATAAAATCAAGTGCATTCAGAAATTATACTCCCTAATCATCACAGAAAATTGTTTCTAATTCTCACAATTAATCTAGCAATATTTTAAGCCACTGGGTAGATTTCAGTTAAAACAATTTCAGCTAATTTATTATAACTACAGTATTTTCAGCCCACAAAAGAATACAGACTGAATAGCATCCTGTTCTCCTGTACCCTGGATACTGGGGATTGAATTCAGGGGCACTCAACCACTGAGCCACATCCCCGGCTCTATTTTGTACTTAATTTTGAGACAGGGTCTCACTGAGTTCCTTAGCACCTTGCTTTTGCTGAGGCTGGCCTTGAACTCTCTATCCACTGGCATGTGCACCACCATGCCGAGCTGATATGAGTATTTCGTGTGAAGACATATTACAGATATTCTAACTTTACTGATTATTCAGTAAATTCTTTCCAGCATGGACAATCTCTGATAACTGTTTTATACCAGTAAAAGTTCTATGAAATAATGATTCTTAAAGATTAGGTGAAAAATAGCAGGCTGGAAATTATGCTAAAAACAGGAAAAATGGGAGCATGTTTCTCTCAAGTAAGAAAGGGAAAGTGCTCTCTGAAATAGTTTTTTACTGTTATTTATATAAGTAAAAAGATAAGTTTGGATTATCTTATAGTAAGGTGTTCAGGCTTCAGCTGGGCTTATCTAAAAATGAGTCCTGAAAACTTTCCAGAAGTCTAAATGGACATCATCATACTGTTCCAGGCTGGAGTTAATGAACCAATTTGTCTTCTGTACAGTTGCAGTATGATAATCATCCCCAAGTTAACCAGAAGGTCAGGATACTTAAGAAATGGGCAAGGCACCTCAGTTTTACTCTAAAACTAAATATTGCTTTTATTTATAGTATTTTTTAAATAGCAGAAATTCTTTTTGAAGCAAAGTGAATTAATTAACTCTGGTTATATCCATTCAATACCAATGCTGGAAGGTAGATAATGTGATGTTAAATGATTTTTTTCTCTTGTTCAAGGATAGTTTCTAGTCCAAAGATAAAGTAAAAAAGATTGGGGATCAAATATTTTTGGCCCGACACTTCCCATGGGTCTTACTAAGAGTCAGTAGAAACAGCTGTAGTCCAAAAAGAAGAATGGAGAGAGGGTCTCAAGAACTGATGGCCCAGAGTGAGGCATCCTTGGTTTTTGAGGAAGTGCAATGTCCTCTATAGGAAGTTCTTCTTTTCCCCACCTAGTGAGGAAGAAAATTGGTGCTCCCCATCTCCTGAAGAGAAGGTGAGGAGGGGCACTCCAAAGATGTTGCAGGAAGTGGATCTGACATGGTAAAAGAAAAATGATCATCCTGCTCCCTGATTGCTGGTGGGACTGTAGAACTCCCATGTCTCCTTGGTATATTAGAACAGAGTAGGAGGAACAGTTTTTGGAAAGAGTTTGACATGTGTCTCCTGATTTGAGGCCAAATGTGAACATATAACACCTACTTTTGTCTGGAGTTTCCCTTAGGCTGCATGCTTGCTTTGGAATCCCCAGTAGCAGGAAAGGAAAAAGATATCATATGGTGAGCCTAGGAGTAAATTATGGGAAACGCACAAACTTCAGCTGTTCTATGCACACAGAAAATTTGGAGAAGTAAAAAGGAATTGCACGCCTGCCCAGATCAAATGAAGTTATATACATACACCTAAGGGAAGGGGTTGAATAGAGACACGGAAGCCTCCCTCCGAAGAATAGAAGGGATTAAGATAGAAATGAACTACTATATAAATGCCACAAACTGATATTACTACCTAAGTGGAGACCATTTTATAAGCCAAGAGTATTGACAAGAATAAGAACCAAATTAAACTAAAGCGATGTCCTGAAGCTTCCCCATCACTGATAGGTGACCAGAATTTTCTAGCCCTAAGAGGAGATGAGTTGAGTCTGGACCATGGAAAAAATTATCCAAAAATCAACCAGGCACACTTACTCCAACGGCTCAGTGTATCTGCATGGATACAAACCACGTGTACTCCAAAGTCCTGGGATGAAAAAAGGAGTAAAGACCAGATTTTCTTTTTCATCTAAAATTACTAAAAGCAAAGGCATGTAGATTTGTCAGAGTCTAAAAGGGGAAAAAAACTTGTCTTTTATGTTATAAAACAAGTTAAAAATTTCTTTCTAAAATGGGTTCAGATGTTCAAAATTGATCACTTGACATTTGGGGGATATGAGTTATCTCCTGACTGGAAAATCACCATCATATGTTTGGGAGTATTCTAGTAGGTAAAGATGACAAGACAGATAACTAAGTTCACCATGTTAATTGGGTGCCCTGAATATAATGGACATACCAGAATTATCCCAATCTGCTAGAGTATCAGTGAGAGAGCAAGACAAAACAAATGAAAAAGAACAACATATAATTACATTTAAGTGATACTGGTAAGATGTGGGAGCCACCAGTATAAGTCACCATAAGTATTCAACACAGCTTCATCAGATGGAAGACCTTGTTTATGGGCATAGTGAGTAGTAGATCCTACTTTATAAAAGGAATGGGCAGAGGATTAAAAGGGTGAACGTAAGCTTCTATCAAATAACCCTGTAAGCCTGCCAGATCCCTTTTGAGCAAGAAAGAAGGGCAATTGAAAGCCAGGTCATACCTGACATAAACTAAAGTATCACTGCTACTCTATTATTAGCAAAATTCAAGAATTATCTTTTCATAGATTCTTCACTCCTGAGTCTAGGTTGTCAGTAATTATAAAATTTTTACCTCCATATATAAACTCATCTGTTTCTTCTCCTCCACGTCTATATTCTGTCCTTTGTTTTCTTAAGTGCCTAGTATTAATAAAAATAATAAGCATTTTTTTAAATTTTCATTTTATTGAGTATCCACTACTTTTGAAACACATAGTTAATACTTTAATTCTCAATCTCCCTAAATCACTTATATTTTTATTATGCCATTTTATATTGAAAGAAACAGGTCTTTTGATTCAAGATATTAAGTGATTGGCCTAAAACTATTAGTCTACAAGTAAATGTTGGCATGAAAGCTTGAAACTCTTCCTTGCCTTAATATAGAACCCACCTTTCATTTTACTTCTTTTGCAATTGCCTTCTGATCTATCCTTCTACTCCCATTCTTTCTCATTTCAAGTTAAACTATGCAGAATATACTGCCCAAAACCAAATTCACATAATGGGAATATTAATTTTAATCCATAATAGGTCTGTCCATGGTCAGTATCAAAACATTCTTTGTGTATTAGTATATTCAGTGGTTTAAATACCTCAATGAGAGCTGTTATGTGTGTCGCATTTATGTGTGATTTAATTTCTTTCAAAGAAGAATAAATGGAGGAATAGAGTATTTACACTGCTCGCCCAACAGCTAGTAAAAACCCTAACCAGAACTTCATTCTTGGATTTGAATTCATTGTCTGCTTTCTTAATTCCAGTGCTGCTAGTTCCCCTTTGCCTATAGTTCAATGCTGTAGGCTAGTGTATAAAGTTCCCAGTAACCTGCATATTCTCAGCCTATTTCACACTGCATATCTTCACACCACAATCTCTTCAAGAATTTTATCCTTGTTACACTACTTCCTTTCCCTTGGATGTTTTCTTGATTCCTTGCACTCAATAATCCTGCCACTTACTGCACAGAGTCATGAAAACTTTCTCCAACATGTCCCATAGAAATTTGATTCTAACTCTATACAGTACTTTTTTAAAAATATTTATTTAGTTGTCAATGGACTTTATTTATTTATATGAAGTACTGGGAATCGAACCCAGTGCCTCACACATGCTAGGCAAGCATCCTACCACTGAGCCACAATTCCAGCCCTCTATAGTGCTTTTAATGGTTTATTTTGTAGCACATATTAATTTTCTATGTGCATGACACTATTTTTTGTTAACTCTAGAATATAGAGGTAACTAGAAAGACCTCAGTGATAATTTGTGTATTTTAATGGATCCATTAATAAAATCATAGTAATATATGAAACAGCAAGAAAATACTATGTGATCTTAAGCTATTTGTGAAATCTGTGCCCTGGTTCCTAATAGGTAAATGAAGACAAATAATGTTAGCCCAATACAACAAGATGATAGTAAAAGCAAAAACAAATTTTTGAAAAAGCATCCATTAACAATTAAAAATGGAAAATGTATAGCGATTTGAAGGACAAGCTTATCACCCTTGTATTTTTATCTTTAATAATCAAATGAAATGAAAGACAAATTTTAAAGCCAAAAATGTCATAGCCAAAAAATTATATGCAATTGAATGTGTGCAAGATTGAATATAGAACGTGTGTATGTGCAGATCCTTGACTTTTAAAATATTGGTGAATATGTGACAGCATTTAATTATAGAAAGATACAATTATAATATATGTGCCTATTACTATATAGAATTTGTTATGTCTCAAGTATACTCTGCCAGGAAAAATTAACTAAATAAAGCAAAGAAAAACCATAGAAACCTAATGTAACTAAAGAGCATTTATTTTGTAGAACAAAGATAAAATATAAGTGAACTTTCAATTTTAAATAGATAATCAGTGGCAACATTTTATGGTTTTGGATGAGGGATAAGATTTCTTTTATACTTTTGTTTAAACAAGGCTGGGAAGATTTGTACTCCAGAGAAGAAATCACGATAGAACACTGCAATCTCTTTCATTTTTTTCATGAAATCTTGCATTTCATCTATAGAGTAAGGACTGGGTACCTTAAATTGTATTTGCTTGTTTGTAAGGATGGAGCCTGGGGTATGCCTGATTTGGGATTATAATATAAAAACCCTTTGAGACAACATATAAATGAGTAAAAACAAATTAGTTCAGCACTGGTGGCTTTTTCTACCCCCAGGTATGTTGTTTCAAACAAATATTCAAGGTTTTAATCTACTCTGATAAGTGTTAGCTACTTAGCTATTTGAACAGCAACATTTTCTGCATTGATCATATGAAAGTACTTCCTCAGGTGTTGACTCATTAATATTAAGGGTCTCTTATTCTGAAAAATGAACCAGTGACCCCATTGATTCTATCTATGAATCACTACATTTAAAATTTAAGATTGTAACTCTACATGAAAAGGCCTTTCTATGCTTTTGAAAGAGTGAGCTGTACAAGAAAGAGACTTCTAAATCTTTGTTCAGCAAGCTGCAAACTGAAGATAATTTCTATAATTTTTCTTCAATATTTTTAATCTTTAGTGCTGAATTCTTTCAACAAAAACTACATAAGCTATTAGATTCAAGTACACAAATATAAAAAAGAGTTTGTTAAAATAATTTAACTTTTAAATAGAAATTGAACTTTCCCATAGATATGTTCAGTATTAAAGAATAGAATTTGCCTGATTGAAGCAAATACTAATTAAGCTATGTCCAAATAAGGCATTTCTTTTAAAAAAAATGAGCTTTCATTAGAATTTAAATCAAACTCTTATAATTGAGTGTTGTTATATTGCTACTCTTACATACTTTTTTCAAGATTTGCCCAGAACTTCCTTCACTTTTTGTGGTGGTCTCCTCTATAATTGCTTTTTCTTTGTCTATAATGTCTTCATTCCCTTTCCCCAGGAGATACCTACTGAAACCTACTAAGAATGAATTCCTATGTAACTCTTATAAGACAGGCCATGTCTATGTAGATATTTGTTATGTGACATATTCTGTTTATATTTTTAATTGCACAAATTTTAAAAAATTAAAGGAAATGTAAGTACTACAAAATTGTGTAAAAATTGTGCATGCCATCTTGTACTCATAGTCTAACTATTTCTTCATATGTACTCTGTACCTTTTCAGATCTTGGCTCTGTGTATGTATATATACATTTGACTCCAAATTCAAACTAGGTGAATTATCTGTAACCTATAATATATCTTAGTGATATTTCCTCATTGGCATCTATCATTTTACCATTTTGTAATTGCATATTATGAATGTGCAATGATATTTAACCACTTCCCTAGAGGTGAATATTTAATTTGCTTCCAATGTTACCTTATTACAAATAACATTACACAGATAATCCTTGTTCCAGTACAGTTACATCTATGCATTAAATATAATTGTGAAGAAGGCTTTCTAGAAGTAGAAATGCAAGTAAATGTACAGGTTTTTAAATTACAAATTGCTTTCAAAATAACTTCTTCAATAGACTTTTACACCAATGGAAGGAGAGGATGCTCTTTTTCTGACATTTTGCCATCAATAGATTTTTGTCTACTATGGTGTCCTAATGGCTTAGTTGAATAATATAAATCAATAGAAAGGATGATAGGCCAGGATTTCATAAGAGTGATACAGTTGATGTATTGGAGCAAATCTTTGTTGTGAAGGCTATCCTGTGCATTAGAGGATGCTCAGCAGCATCTCTGGCCTGTATTCACTAGATTCCTGTGGTACCAACACCTAGGCATGGCAAACAAAAACATCTCCAAACACAGCCAAATGTCCCCTGGAGTAAAACTATCTCTGTGCATCTGAACCAGTAGTCTAGACTTGGACATTAAGTACCTCATGTAGGAATGCATTTTGGACTCTTCCACTAATAGACTTAAGAAAAATAATTACAATCAGGGTGTGGACACTATACTTTGGATGGCCACATAAAGTGCTATTAGAAACACTGCCCACTGTAATTTTAAATATTGTGGATAACAGCATCAATATTACAATTAAATATTTTAATTTAATGGCATCACACTTTTTAGGTGCATCTTTCAGTGACCTCTATGGTTCCAGGCACTTTAATTATCTGACCTTTCCCCATATTTTATAATTATAATAAGCATTTCAGTATCTATAACATTTCTTTACTTTTTTTCATGTTATTCTGACCTCCTTGAAAAAAATAGCTAGAATTTTAAAAAAAAATCAATTGGAGTTTTTTTAAAAAACAACAGAGAAAATTACATTGATAGTTTTAATATGTTCTCATATATGGCAGTTATGTTCTTATTATAAATACTTTCAAAAATAGTATCCTTGGGACTCAGTAGAAAATTTCACAAGAATTGAATAACTTTATAGATATTAGAGATCCAAAAATATTTTTTTAAATAGAAATAACTAGTACCTCCTTATGAAGGTAGCTTTATGGTGAAAGGGGAAACACTGTGGATGATGCAAGAGTAATACAGTCATTAGAAGTATTACTCCCCTTATGCTTGTATAATCTTTTAATCTTTCAAAACCTTTTAATATATCTCAGTTAATCCTCAGAGTTTCTCTAATACAATAAAATAAAAATAGTAACAACATTTAGTAAATGATAATGCTTTACTAGATTTTCACACTGTGTACTATAATCTTGACTTATCTGTTTGTAAGTACCTAAAGGGACTCTGCTATTTATAATTTAAAGAACAAATTCCTTAAAAAGTACTGATTACACTAAAGCATATTATGTACATTATTGCATAGCTAACGGATAAAGCCTTCAAGCATCTGTTCACTAAGAATTCATAAAAACACTTAAACTTGACCAAGAGCACCGTGCATGTGCTGATCATCATTAGGGGATCATTTTATCATCCTGAGGGTAACACAGTGCACTTGCAACAGTGAAGCGTTCTTTGAATCAGTCTTTATTACACTTGCAGAATTCTTACTCCACATCTTCTAATGCAAAATAAAACAAAACAAACAAACAAAAAATACATCCTATGGTAACTGATAAAGAAGAGAACCCAACTTGTTCAGTTTTACATGCAGCTTTTAGTCCTTAGAGTTTAATTCACATTTCAGTGGACAATAGCTACCACTATGCCTGTACTGTATTCTATGTAGGTAGAAAGCAAGGCTGCGTGAACTGAAGCAGTGTACTCAGGATCACCCAACCACTGAGTAGCAGGAGCCAGCTCAAGGGTTCGGGCTCACATTCTGCACTGTTTCCTTGCCACATGTCCTTTCAGCTCTCCTTGCACACAAATTTGAAGGGAGTAGATTGTTAGGTTTATGAAAACCTTGTTCCTGCCTTCTGGTTTCCAGAAATGGCTTCAGGATGAGTTGTGGGAGAACTAAAAACTCAGATCTTATAAATATTATTCATAAGCTAGGTACAGTGACACACACCTGTAATCCTAGAGACTCAGGAGGCTGAGGCAGGAGGACTGCAAGTTTGAGACCACTATGGCCAACTTATTAAGATTCCATATCAAAATAAAAAAGGACTAGGGATGTAGCTCAGTGGTAGAGCACTATGGGTTCAATTCCCAGTACCCCCCCACACAAACACATATTTCATAAACTTTAAATTCTCTATTTGACTTGGTGAAGGCAGCAAAATACTTTTTATCTTGTTGAAAATGGAAGAAATAATTGCTAATATAAATATCTCTGCCTCCATTTAGTATTGGTTTACTTAAATGCTTTCTAAGAATCTCCAACAACTAATCAAACTATCCAACTTAAAATTCTGAATGCATCAGAATACAAAGCAATACTTATAGTGTAGGTATTCATTTGCTCTTTTGAATGATATTCATTAATAAGTAACTTTCAATCCATCAAATTATTTAAATTCCACTTTGTTTTTTTCTTGTAGCAAATAATCTGAAAGTTTGAGTTATTACTTCACCCATTTTTCATTGTCCTTCATTTCATACTTCTAATTTGAAGATCTACTTTATTTGAGGAAAAATATGTTCCATTAGATCCTTTAAAAATTCTGTATAAGTTTCTGTAACAGTAACCCTATCAATAAAGACATAATTAAATAAAAGTTTGGGTAGTGTGGAATGAAAATACTTGCAAAATTAGGTACTACTCTTTGGATATTTTGTAGGTCAAAGATTTTATCAAGTATTAATGCTCTCATTAAGTTTGTGTTAGAAATTGAGTGGATACAAATGAAGGAGAGACTTTGCTCTTAAAAAGTATATTAAGGCGATATATATATAGATATATAGATATATAGATAGATATCTATATATATCTATCTATCTATA
Source organism: Marmota monax (assembly GCF_021218885.2). Taxonomy (NCBI): domain Eukaryota; kingdom Metazoa; phylum Chordata; class Mammalia; order Rodentia; family Sciuridae; genus Marmota; species Marmota monax. The sequence continues at coordinate 4,006,656 of NW_026692486.1, read as the reverse complement.
TATCTATATATATATCGCCTTATATATATAAACACCTCTCTCTCTCTTTCTCTCTCTCTCTCTCTCTCTCTCTCTCTCTCTCTCTCTCTATATATATATATATATATATATATATATATATATATATATATATATATATATAAACACCTCTAAGGTAACATATTAGTAAGCTTGAAGTCATGTTTAGAAAATCACATGTGATCATCTTTTCACCCTGCTCCAGTTTATATATTTCTTGGCTTAGCCTTGTTCTTGGGATCAAGTTCATAACCCTTAACACGGCTTATGGTTAGACTGAGCTTATTAGTTTATGTATCTTCAAGATGTAGAACTTTTGAAAGTGAAAGTGGCTGATAAACCACTTCAAGTTTGTTTTATTAATTTGGACTTATAAAACACATTTTCTCCAAAACCCATTTTCAAAACTAGATTTGTTTTTCTTTTTAAAAATAAAAATTACTTGTAACAGAACACCATATGGCTGACAGTATCAGCCATTTGAATCTTTCTTCACTACTTGCAATACACAAAGGAGGTAGCTGTCCCTAACCACACTGATAAGTGTATTTGAATGAAAAGTAAAGCTTATCCTCCCTCTGCACAGGATCAGAAAAGAGAGGTTGAACATTGCTCATTATCTGTCACGACTATCCACATGTGGAAGTCAGAATGATCACTGCACATGTGACTGGTTTACAGGTCCAATGAAACTATATCACAAAATAATGCTGACCAACTGTTGAATAAAAATGTAAACATATCAACACTTTAAGTATTCGATACAATTTAGAAGAACATAATTCTAGATGGTTGTGATAATTGATGCTTGTTAAAAACTCACATATTGGGCTAGGGATATAACTCAGTTGGTAGAGTGCTTGCCTTGCCTTGCAAGGTCCTGGGGTCCTGGTTTCAATCCCCAGAACCACTCCCTCCCCCCAAAAAAAAACATATTGTGCAATTTTTGAAGTATTTTAATTGTTTAATCTAATGCACACAATAAACTTAGTAGATAAGTAGTACTAATATTACCCATGCTTTACATACCAGGAAAGCAAAACACAAAAGAATTCTAAATTGCCCAGGTAACTTCAGTTGGAATTTGAATCCATGAGATGAATATGGCTCTAGAAACCAATTATTCCAGTAATGTTGAAGGTACAAATTTTGCTTTCTTAAAATCATCATATTATATGAAACAGTGGTCTCCATACTTATTTGATTAAATAACCCATCAGTAAAAAGTATATACTTTAATAAGTGTATGTTTGCTTCTTGAAAAAATGTATACATTTGCTAGTGTATACATATAATATATACATTATAAAACATACTTGAAAATATAAATTTCAAGAATGAAAGGTGAAATAACAATATTTAACATATTTCAATATGATCCTCACTAAAACATTAGCATTTCATTTTTAAAAACTAATATATATTGCACTTTAAATACAGCAGTTCAAAGATGTAGATGTAAGTTCACTTTATTTTTTCACTTGGTTTTAATGACTATCAGAGCTGCAACCTCACAAGGATGAATTAAATCCATACTTTCATGTTATTGTGTGGCAGATTTACTCGGAGTTCTCTCTTCTAATACCCATCCCTTCAGTGATGCTTTCCTTTGCTTTTTAAAACAGTATTTCCTGAAAGAGACATACATTTAAATTTATAAAAGAACACTTGCATTTGGCATCATACTGTTTTCCACGTATGGATTCAGTTAACTTACTTCATCATGAGGAACAGAGCTTCTCTTAAAAAGTATGTGATTGTTTTAAACACTGTAACCAGGAAATGTTAAGAGATACTTCTAAACATACAGCACTGACTTTAGAGAAGTTAAGTATTGAACTGTTTTGCATGCTTTAAAATATGATTGAAAACTGGATGTAAATCCATACTTTGATAACTTAACAATTTGAATGTTTACATAATGTGCTATGATGTCTGATTAGATCTCCATGGACTTTAACCTGGCTGACTGGCATGGACTTGTGACATGGAATTGTGACCTAGTCAGCAAATAGCTCACTTGTAGGCTCTTTATCAGTATTAAAAAATAACCCGCAGTGCACCTGAAGACATCTTAAGACTTTGTCCATTTCATTAGGGTTACTTTATTAAAACTACATAATGTGATCTCAAAGTCCCCTTAACAGGCATATATGTAGTACGGCAAGAGGACTAGAAGGCAACATAGGGGGTGAACCTTGCCACCATCAACCAATGGCTCATCTTACATGACTCCATAAGACATAGAGAAAGTGAGGGTACCAGTGTCATTCATATGTTATGTTTTCCCCAGGAAAATCAGTCAGAATTCTGAAATGTTCTTCATTTAGTTTATCTTGGCATCCTACCATGGAGATCAATGGCATGAATCTAAAAACAATACTTGGACTCTACCACAAGTATGGCCTTGCTATTCACCAGCACAGGATAAAGTATCATATTCACAGGAGCGGTGAGGACAGGAGTCTCCAGTAGAGGACTGCTGGCACTGTCCATTAGGTCATCCACTACTAGCAACACTTCAGCCTTGGTATCTTTTTCAGTGAACTTGGTACCAAGTCCAGTGAACACAAGCCAATGCCAAATGGAAAACCCTATCACCATTTTTTTTTAGTAGTTTACTCCTCTCTTTTTAACCACTTCTAAAATTAAGTAACTGTTAGCCACTCATATAAATAAATGTCTACAAAATTAAATTCTTTAAGTTTCTGTAGTTTGATAGTTTATTATAAAGTGTAGTTTGATAGTTTATTATAAAGTGCTCAGGAAGGTAGACTCTATAATGTTAGTTATGAATTTTGGCTCTGCTACTGCCTAATTATAACTTGGGCAAGGTATTTAAACTCTTTTGCCTCTTTTGCCATAAATGTGAAACAAATATAATAATAGCATTGACAACAATAATGGTAATGATAATAAAAGATGAAGAAGTATTAGTGCTCAAAAATATTTTGTTTCTCAATGTTACAGTAGTTTTTAAGTACAAACAAAATGTACATTATCCTAGAACAACTATTTATCCAATCGTACTCTTCTGCAGACAGTGCTTGGTGGGGGAACACTGATATTTTCTAAAGTATAAATCTCAAGGGATCATTGCAGTATGGCAAAAACTGTAATATCCCACAGTGTTCTATTAAGGATCCTCTCCTCTTGTGATATTTATAATCAATTTCAATACATCTATTATGTTTTCAAATTGTGTCAAATATTTTGACATGTTTCTAGTTACTCAACATTTTTTTCTTATGATTGTAGACAATGTCCCCATTTTTCTGCAGTTATTCCCTTCCAAGATAGGGTAGACTCAGCAGAGGAATATAATTTTGTTCTTAATAATCCCAAGGCTGCTAATTCTGAGCCATGTAAGTGCTCTAAGTTTCATGATGTTGAGAGATACTTCCTAGCAGTGTTGCACAGGTATATGTGGGGGAAGAACTTATTCCTGGTTCTTCATGATTCTGTCAATAGGTCAAGAAACTCTGCAGCACCAAATTATGTGAATTTTATGAAATTTATACTAATGCCATTTTACACCAAAGCTCTGTCAATTTTATTTCTAACCACTACTCTATTAACAAAAGCTGTTTAGTCAGTGTGAGCCCAATTCTTTGCTTCCTGGCCCAGCTCCACCATGCACACCAAAGGGAAAGAGTTCTGCAAAGTTGGACGTAGTCTTTACTGGACTCAATTTTTTCATTTGCCCTTTCATCCATTGAGTGACTATGGAATATTTTATTAATCTTAACATATACATATATATTTCACAACAGTTGAAGCATCTGAAAAATCTCCCCCTCATCGTTTGAGATGCCTTTTCACACGGCTAGATATCAGCCCATTGGAAAGCGTGACAGCATTGGGGTTTTCCACTAGGTCAGTATTTTCAGTTATAAAAAGAAGAAGATGTAAATTTGAGATTCACAAATTCACCAATATTGGATGCTCAATTAACTTGAATTTAGGATATACAATCAATTATGTAAGGTCCAATTATTATAGGGAACATGCTTATATTAAAATATTATTCAATGTATATCCAAAATTTGAATTAACTGGTATCCAACATTTGTATTTACTACATCTGGCCATCCTATGAAGAAAAGTATTATACAGAAGAAAGTGTGGTAGGTACTTAAAAGTACAAGATGCAAATATGACTTCCTGAAAAAGAAATCGTTTATGAGTTTTAATTGTCATCTTTTTTTTTTAAGAAACATGGAAGAATCCATGAATAATGAAGAAATCTTTATATAAATTGTCTACTCATCAAATGTAAAACATCAATAGTAGATAAGTTAAAAGAGTCTTTATTTTAAAATGGATTTAAAATTCTTATTTAAGAATATTAAATACTAATTATTGCATATTTTGTTCCACATGCATAATGTACATATAATATATATGTATAATGTGTATGTATGTGAACATATTTAGATTTCCATGTTGCACTATCTGTATTTATTTTCTCTTGCTACCATAATGAATAGCATAATTTACCAGTTTAAACAACACAAACTTATGATCTCACAGTTCTGTAGCTCAGAAGTCTGGGAACATCATGGCTCAGTTGGTTTCTCTGCTTAGAGGGAGGGCTTAAATCACTGGCTAAACTCACCGGATCAGTTTTTCTAGAGATTTTGCAGGAAATTTATTTCCATGTTCTTTTAGGTTGACAGCCAAATTCAATTCCATGTCATTGAAGGACTGAGGCTCCATTTTCTTGCTGGATGTTTCATGGGTTGTTCTTAGTTTGTAGAAGCCTCCCGTATTTCCTAAAACTTGGCCCGTTTGTCTTCAAAGCCAACAAACATCTAGTGGGGTCTTTCCATGCTGCAATTCTCTCTACTTGCATTTCTCCACTTCTGCCCCATCTTTCCTGCTCTCCCTTATGCTAAATCTTTTCTGCTTTAAGGGCTCATGTGGTTATATCCAAAGGAAATGATTCACAATCATCTCTCTTAAAGCCCATAATTTTAATTCTATTTTGCAAAATCCCTTTTTAAAATATTGACAGATTTTAAGATTAGAATGTAGACTATTTTTTGAGGGGGTACATTATTCTGCTTACCACACCCCCAATTTTTCAGATACTCTATGTGATTGACATCGAAACTAAGGCATTTAAAGGGATGATTCCAAACAGAAGACAAAGCTTCATCTATTTTATTCCAGTTTGAATTATGCACAGTTAATAGAGCATACTTTTTAAATTTTGATGCTTCAATCAATAGGTCCCTCACTATTTGTACAGTGGTCTAAAAATTGAGAATGGATAGTTATTTTATATGACCCCTTGGTAGCCCAGTTGAAACCCACCCTTTGTTCATGGAAGATGCAGTTTGTCCTAAGCCAGTTAGTTTAAAGGCAATAAAACTATTTAAAAAGACATATAAGTTCGTATCATGACACATTCTTAAATGAACCAGATTTCATTTGATGTATTTGAAAAATTAAAGCATGGATCTAAAAGTGCTGTAAAAGAAATTTTCTCATTCTTTTTGGTAAGATCTGACAAGGGCATATAGATGGTTTCATTAATTATTGAGAAACAGACTAAGAAAATGACTGACTGGGATGCTTCATCTGGAAGTCTGAGTTTGGGGCCCTTGGATTGTCTGTACCTGAAGGTCTAATCCTTCAGAATTAGCTCATGCATTTCCACTGACTCATCTACTTCGATTTCTTGTATTCAAAAAATAAGGCTCTTAAAAGTTTTTAACACACCATCAAACAACAGAATGTGTTTGCTAAACTGCATCTACCTGAAGTTCAAAAACAGATCTCTGTATATATAAATATCAGTTACGATGAAGCAAGAGAAATTATTTCAAATTTAAAATATTGTTTTTTTCTCTAGGATTAAGTGTTCATGGTTTCAAATGATTATTTTTTTCTTCACAGCTATTTTCATTCTTTTCTGTATTTTAAAGTGCAGTAATAAATTTCAGAATCCTTACGATTCCTATCTAAGGTCCTTGTCCTGCTTATTCCTGTAAAGGTATCACAGACTCCTAGATAACACTCTAAAAGTGTGTTTAAAAATTGAGACAAAATAGTAACGAATGAATGTTTGTTTTCAAGTCATCGATTAGCCTCTGTGCTTCTGTGACACTAACATTTGGAGATAAATAATGAAGGAACACAGCTGACAAAGTAAGCACACATAGCTAAACACCAGTAAGCAAAACATATTGTCTTGAAGACACCATTTTCTCTTCTTTTTTTTTTTTTCTCTTTTTCTTTTTGTGGTGGTGATGGAGGAGGAGCTGAGCATCTAACCTAGGGCTTCAAGTATGCCCAGCACACTCTTTACCCCTGATCCATAACCCCAACTGCAAAGGCATTGTTTTCTTAAGGTGATATCTCCTGTTTCAAAAAATGACTCAAGTACTCAAGTCTGCTGTTAAGATGTAGCCACTGTCATGAAGTGGAGTGCTAATAATATCTTTCCAACTGTTCAACCTGAAATATAGATTTTTTAACTATTCTCAAAGCTATTGCCTCTCTGGGTTAATTGCAAACTATTTTGGGGGGTTGTTGTTTTTTTTCCAGAAATAATTTTAATTCTATATAATTTTGTTTTGAGCTATTTTTTCTTGTCTCATTTCAGGCCGTTTTTACTTACTTCATACAACTTTTCCTTTCCAAAATATGCTTTCCATGAAAATATAGAGTTTTAACTTAATTTTGACATAATGTCATGTGCCTTTAGATGCCTTTAAGTGATACTGATTATTCATATATGGTTTTTGGCTCTGTTAGAAAACGGATTTAAAGTAGCTTATCTATTTATGGATAAAGAAAAAAATGCAAGCAATGTAAAAGGAGCAAATGTAGATTTTACCAATCACCTCAGATTTGCTGGATCATATGACCCAATATCGTACTATAATATTCAGCAAATTTGAGACAACTGAACAAAATTCTAAATAATAATTTTGAAAAAATTATTATTCTAGTAAAAATCATTACTATTCTGATAATTTTTTAAAAGATCACTTTGACTTTTATTAAGTGGTAAGGAAAACTTTATTTAGGGCTATTGTGATAGATGTCAAAACTGGCAGAAAGGGAGAAGGATTAGCTTAAATCTCAAAGCAGTAAAGACAGCTGGGGATTTATAGCCTGGGAACATGTTGAGGGTGATGGGATAATTACTAAGAGACATCAAGGGTAGGGGGAGTTTTTGCTAAACTGACTTAATAAGGTTCTTGCTGAACAGCAGCCTGGAGAGATCAGATATCAGTGATGAGAGATGAGTAGTTTGATTACATATTGAGAGTGATCAGATATCAGAGGAAGGAAGATTATCTGTAAACTGACTTAGCAGGATTACTTACGAAACTGGTCTCTACAAGGATGGACAGTGAATCCCATCGTCAAGGCTTAGTTAAGAAGGGGCTGAGAGGAGCCTGTCTAACATCTGGTCAAGGGGACAACCTTTGTCAGTTTCCAGTAACTAAAGCAAAGGAAGAAAGTGTTGTCATATGGAGTTTGCATTGTCCAAAAATAGTAAATACCCATCATTCTCTCCACTTCCATAGAATTTAACTCAGGTCTGACTTCATAATTTGCATTGTCAGCTTTTTAATAAAAATACTCTGAAAGCTCTATGTAAGTAAAATGGCATTTAAACCAAAGCAGTGAGGGAATGACCATGGCAATGCTTTGGAAACAAGCAAATACAGCTGCCTGGGGGCGTGCTTGGTGTGCTGGAGGAACAGCAAAGAATCAATGTGAGCAGACTGAGGCAGAAGGACCTGAGGAAAGAGGAATTCCAGAGACCATGTCATTTCAGGCCTTTCAGATCAGTCTTGAGATCTTTGGCTTTAACTCCAAATGAGATGGGTAGCCACTAGAGGATCTAAAATATGGTCAGACATACATTTTAAAAAGATCAGGGTACCTGCCTAGAATTTCAGCAACTTGGGAGGCTGAAGCAGGAGGGTCACAAGTTTGGGCCAGCTTCAGGAAGTTAGCAAGGCCCTCAGCAACTTAGCAAGACCTGGTCTCAAAATTTTTAATTTTTTTTATAACTGCAAGATAGCTCAATGATAATGTGCCCATTGGGTTCAATCCCCAGTGCCAAAAAAAAAATTAAAGTAAAAAGATAAGGCAGAGTACTGTGATGAAATAGATTGTAAGAAGGTAAGGATGGCAACAAGGAGATCTGTGGGGAGGCTTTTGCAGTAGCCCAGGGGAGGCATCATGATGACCAGTTTCAGAGTAGTAGTTGTGAAAGTGGGTAAGTATTCTTCATATTTTGAAAGCTTTTCGAAGGTAAAGATGAAAAGTTGGCTAATGGATATGCCTTGAACCAGAAAAATTAGATAACTTGCATTAGTGAACAAAATAAAGCAGCAAAAATGAGTTGGGGGGAAGAACAGTAGTTTGTTTTTTTGACATTTTTAATTCACAATGACTATTAAAATTCCAAGTGGAGGAATCAGATTGGATCTAGGTACATATGGTATTTTGGACCATTGGGTCTGATAACATAAAAAGTGAGTGAACAAAATAGATCTGGAAAGCAATGTGGAGATTCCTTAGAAAACTTGGAATGGAACCACCATTTGACCTAGCTATCCCTCTCCTCAGTCTATACCCAAAGGACTTAAAATCAGCATACTATCATAACACAGCTATATCAATGTTCACAGCAGCTCAATTCACAATTTCTAAACTGTGGAATCAACCTAGTGCCCTTCAATAGATTAATGGATAAAAAAAAAACAACTGTGGTATGTATACTCAATGGAATATTACTCAGCATTAACAGAGAATAAAATTATGGCATTAGCAGGTAAATGGATGGAGTTGGAGAATATCATGCTAAGCAAAGTAAGCTAGTCCCCATAACCAAAGGCATACTCTCTGATTAGTGGATGCTGATCCATAATGGGCAGGGGGGGCATGGGAAGAATGAAGGAACTTTGAATTGGGCAAAGGGAAGTGGGGAGGGGAGGGGATATGGAAGTAGGTGAGATGTTGGAGTGAGATGGACCTCATTACCCTAGATACATGTACAATTGCAAAAATGGTGCAGTTCTACATCATGTACAATCAGAGAAATGAAAAGTTGATGAAAAGTTGTGCTCCATTTGTGTACAATGAAATGAAATGCATTCTGTTATCATGTATAACTAATTAGAAAAAAATTTTAATGTTAATATAAAAAATAAATTGGATCCATGACCAAGGTTCCAAGTGATCGCTTATTTTCTCTATACTGTTTTCCCCTGTCTCTTCTGGTTGTTCAAGATTGGCTTAGAAGGCCTATTTTCCATTGATGTCCCTTCTGTTCTTTCCTGTTGCTGGGCAAATGCCCACTGTGTGCGGACCTTACTGAATTGTATTGCACTTGCCTATTGACTGGTCATCTCCATTATAGTCCATGTTTCTTAAGGAAAAGGCCCACGGTGCATTCAAAACTCTTGAATGAAAGAATAAATAAAAAATCTTTGCACTTAAAAGGTAAAATCTGAGTGATATTTGTCCCTGCCAACCTCACCCACCACAATGCATGCTACTTTACTTTTGTTCACTAACAAACTAGCCATCTTTATCAGCTGTTTAAAAGGAAGACACTTTCTCAACTCCCTCAAGTCTCTTGGCTTTTTTCTGTGCTGTTCCTCATGGAAAATCTTTCACCCTCCATTCTTTGATCTTCTAATGCCTTATAATTCATGAGGTCCTGGAAGTCCTAAGAGAGTGTACTTCCTGAAACTTCATGCTAATCAACCTCAGTCTTCTTTTTTGTCTCTCCTAACAGTCCATATTTGTGAATTAATATCATAGTTTAGGAATTTACAAACATCTCTGATTACTTATAGAGTCTTTTCCTTACTTGAATCTATGAAAACAAAAGATCGTGTCAATTTTATTGATTAATATGTATGTACCAAGCCCTCACTACTGTAGTACTTATTAGATCCTTCAGAAAGTTCTTAGAATAAATAAAAATTTATAATACATATGTTTATATTATTATCCATGTATATAAGCAATATAACCAATGTATATGTAATTTTTTTGATTATATAAAACTGTAACACCTTTTGATAAAAATGCTTTAATTTATTTTTTCTAACTTTTGGAAAAACATGAGCTTATGGAATAAGAATTAGCCTCCTACTTGCCTTGTAGCACCTGGATTTTATAAGTATGTAAATATTTTCCCTTTTTACAGAAAAATTAATGCACTTTCCAGATCTGGACCTCCCTCAGGGAATGTTCCCTTTCCTCTCTTCAATATTTTAGCATGTGATATAGAAAAGTACGTCCAAAATGTGTAAGCTGTTTTCCATATTCCGTTTTAACAACAACAACAAAAAGTCTAGGAAACTTTAGAAAATATTTTAAATTACTAATTTAAGTGGAAAATTGTAGATCTATAAAACATTTTTAATCATTTAAAGTTATTTTATCTTACAGCTGTTTCTTGGTTGAGATAACAAATTCAATATAAAAACCTCATAAAAATTATTTAAAGATTTTTCAAACCAATAGTGATTCGGCATACACTTTTATACTAACCGAACTTGAAACATTTATATTATTTAAAAATACAAATGCATTTTTTGTAAAATTAAGTACAGTTGTTTCTAAATTTATACCAAATAGCTATAGCTATTGAAACCTAGAAAATAGTAAGTATTTCTCTTTTGTAGGTATTAAAGAGTTTATAAAATTAAATATTATTAAATTGTCACTTCAGTTAATTATTTGAACATACAAATAGGGCAAAACTATTTCAACTAATTCAATTTAAATTATACTTTATCTCTCCTTTGCTATTGCTAATGTCTTTTCTTTGTATGGAAGCATTAGTGTAATTAGAGTTAATTAATCATATAATTAGAAGTAATAGACAGTTAGAAACAGAAAGAAAGTACTAGACCCCTTATTTCTCTAAGATTTCCTCTCAAGGACTCCCCATAGAGAAATGACAACATGAAAATCTCCGATCCATTATTTTATATGCTTTTTATAATAATAATCACCTAATCTAATTTTGAGAAGTTATATAAACTCCTTAAATATAGGAAAAAAATAGTTTTGTATAGCAATAAGCTTCTAAATTACTAGTAGAATTAACAGAAAATTATAACATTGTGCTTGGCTGCTGTCATTTCAAAATGGCTTTTGAAAAATCTGTTTGAATTAATAAAATACATTCAATAAATGATTAATCTGATAATATTTCCATAGTACTTAATATTTTAAATGACTAGCATTCTTATATTAGAATAGATATACATTCAAAGCATACCTCTCATTTAATCCTCTAACACTGCAAATATAACTTGAAATTTCCAAAACCATAGGAAAAAGAAGGAAAAGAAGAAGAAGTTTCGTAATGTGGTCACATTGAGAAGGGTAAAAACACTACACATTCTATTTAGCCCATACTATAAAATATAAATAGAATGTGTTTATTAAAATTTATTTGCCTCCCAACAAATATTTATTTCATGGACTGATACATTGAAACCTTTAAGGTTAAATCTGGGGAAAGGAAATCTCAATATAAATATAGAAGAATTATCCAGATGAACCAGAAAAAGAAAATACATTCAAAAAAAAAATTAGCAATAGAAATAGAGATGACTTGTTGAGTTTTCTAATGTGCTTTCAATTTTTCTTTTCCTGACTAAAGTTTTTAAGAGCTGAATTATTTCTAATAGTTTTCCTTAAGGAAACAGTGAATAAAATTTACTTCCTCCAGTGTTTATGAAGCTTTCCAATCAAAATTTGTCTTATATTGTTTATGAGTCATATTACTGGCAAGAGATGATACTCATCAATATGTAGATGTTGTTGTATCAATTAATGAAGTTTCTTGAACCAGCAGCTTAGCCCAAACTAGCAATTGCACTACTACCTTATGCACTAACAAACAATGTTCAGTGATATTGTAAAGATAAGCCACACTTGCCTATCAGAGGGTTTATACAGTGTAATATATGAAAATATGTTTTTTGGTTTCTCTTATTGAAATCTTTACTACTTATTTATTTCCTTTGTGTGTAAACAGTTTATTATGAAAATAATCTAATTTATGAAATTAATGTATTTTTGCAGGTTAACCTCTTGGCTTTTGGAGTTATCATATACAAAGTCTTTCGTCACACTGCTGGGTTAAAACCAGAAGTTAGTTGCTATGAGAACATAAGGTTAGTGTTTCTTGATGCTCATGAACTTTAGTAATTAAAAGATTAAGTAGCTTGAAGTATCAATAATTTTTGGAATTACTGTTTTTATTAATTGATTGGTTCACACTTCCTTCACCATATTTAAAATACTTATTGGTAAAAATATTTAATGTATGTAATTAGACTGTAAATACCACAGATTAAACAGTAAGTGAAGGAGTCTTTTCAAATATATTTCCTTTTGAAAGGGAAGAGATGATGACTATGTTTTAAGGCAAAAAAAATAGGCCTTAAAATTTTCTTTTATAAAACATTTCTCAGTACTTAGTCAATTTTTCTTTTTCGTAATTCCTTTTGCATTTTGCCATGATTTTTTTTCTTTAACCCTCTCTCTTTAAAACTGATTTATTGAGACCTCAAAAATGGTTTGTTCAGGAAAAGCTGAAGTGTACTATAGGGAACAAGGGAAACAGCTGACTGTTGGTGTTGCTTGGGAACACTCCTGTAGTTTCAATCCTCACCCAAGATTTATAGTGGGGATTTAGCAAATGTTTGATCGATTACTTTCTTTTAGTCTTCACCATTCATAGCTTCATGTTGTGTGCTGGTTTTAATAAAGTTGAAAATGACTCATTTTCTGGGGCACATTGCTAAAACACCTTCTGCAGTAAAGAATGATTGGATTGAAAATGAATGAGAATAATCACTAGTTACTTCATGTTCAACACACTGCCTTCAGTGAGCAGGATTGAATATTATACTACCCAAAGTCAGGGGCAATCAGTTGAAAATATGTAAGTCTGAGTATATTTTTTCTATAATTTTTAAAAAATCAGTACTCTGACATCAGTTTATTTTGAGTTAACTACATTGCAAAAGCAGTTTCATATTCTACACTTTTCCTCCTAAACCTAAATGAAAAAGAGAAGCCTCCTTTGATGCCATGGCTATGTGCTGACCCAAGACCACACTCAGTATAATTTTCAAAGTTTCTTGGGAAAAATACTTCTTGATAGATATATTTTATCTTTGGGAACTAACTGACATGTTACATTTGAAATCAAAGCATACCCACTGAAGTATAGCATATAAAAATGTTTTAAGATTAAGTAATTCCTGTAAAAATGCCATATTTTTATAGTGGGACTTTGAATTTAGAATCACATCCTGCCTCAGTGCAGTAGCAGACCCTTAAGACTGTCCCATCTAAGTACAGCACACACTTGTCAGTTTCAAAGTCATCAATGGTCTTTGTCAAAGATTTCTTGGTTTTGCAAACAATTCATTTCCCATACACTTTAAGGAATTTGAAAGATGCAGGGAATATACTTGGCTTTCTTAATGGAAACCTTCCAAACACATTTACAGGTCCTGTGCAAGAGGCGCCCTTGCTCTGCTGTTCCTTCTTGGCACTACCTGGATCTTTGGGGTTCTCCATGTAGTGCATGCATCTGTGGTCACAGCTTACCTCTTCACAGTCAGCAATGCCTTCCAGGGCATGTTCATTTTCTTATTCCTGTGTGTTTTATCTAGAAAGGTAAGCAATTTATTATTTTGCCAACACCATAATACATTTACGTAGCATCAGCTAACAATTGATAGAAAGTTCATATTCTCATAGATTTATGACATAACTTTATTAATGAAATATAATGCATTTTAGAATTAAAAGAGAACACTAGGGAAGTATGCTTTTTAAAAATTGCTATTAGATATGTGAATATAGATTAATTATTAAATTCTGATAATCAGAAGATAATAATGCTTTAGAAAACCAAATACAGTTTGTGATTTGAATATAATTTGATATGATTGTCATGATTACGATTAACATGTCTTCTTTTCATTTTCTTTTTTTCAAGATTCAAGAAGAGTATTATAGATTGTTCAAAAATGTCCCTTGTTGTTTTGGATGTTTAAGGTAAACATGGAGAATTATGGATGATAATAGCTGAAGGAAACCAAAAATCCAAGCTATGGATGACCAATGCATAAAAATGACTCAGTCCTATTCGCCAGTGATTAATCATTAGATGATCACAATTTTTAAATCAGTTTTTCTGTTTACAGTCTAAGAAATATAGATAATAGGAGATAAAATAACATACCATGTAGTTATAGTATGTTTTCCTACATGCCTTAGTTAGTTATGTCAAAAATAGTATTGCAGATATTTGGAAAGTAATTGGTTTCTCAGGAGTGATATCACTGTGCCCAAGGAAATATTTTCTTTCTAACACAAGAAATATATGAATGTCCTGAAGGAAACCACTAGCTTGATATTTTTGTGACTCATGTTGCCTTTGAAACTAGTCCCCTACCACCTTGGTAATAAGCTCCGTTACAGAAAAAGGAACATAAGAGAATGAAGGGGCAGAATATGAATCAGCAAAAAGGAAATGGCTGTTGTAACAGTGAAATGTACTTTGAATAAACATGCTTTTCTGTAAACTAGATGAGAGACTTTTGAGGTAAAATAAATAATTGAATAAAAATCTCTTACCATTTTGTGAATTGCTCTGAACTTAAAATTTCTACGAAAACAACTTAGACCTCTATTTGCTATATCCATTTTCTTTTATAATATTCTAAGAAATAACTCCACAAGTGAAAAAAATCTATTTTTAAGTTAACATTAGATTGAGGTATATGGTATTTCTATACTTATTTCATAGATTGTAACTTCAGATGCATAATCAGTAAAATATAAAAGTGTCAAAACATAATGTTGTTATGCCTGGAAGTGTAAAAATGGTATGTATAAAGCTGAAGGATTTTGTTCTATAACTTTTTAGTGTAGTGAAATTATCCTATCATGGTAGACTAGTACATTTGAATGCTTTATTATTTTTAATTTTAGAAATACTATCATTCACATTGCAATAGTCCCTTTTAATTTAAAGGGCATTGTAAATATGAAAGTATTCATAAAGTGAATTGCTATTTTTTTCTGTTCAGAAAAGTACACATTTAAAAATGTTATTTATAACAAAGAAATCACTGAGAACTGTAGAAGTTTTCACAGTGGATCTATTTTCTAACAGTTTTCTATTATCTATTAAAGCAAATCTGCTTCAATGTATGGCTTCTATCTATTCTCAAATCTTCTTATTAAAATGTAGAAGCAGTGAGTTTATTTCAAAAGGTTGTAATTGTTCTGTACCTACCAGCCTGTAAAAGTGTATCAATATACTGAATATTGTGATTTTATATCATTTCCTTTAGCTATTAAAATGAAGTTTGTCAAATTTTGCTCTAACAAATAAAATGTTACCTAAATGAAGCAATTCTGTTCCTGCTTCTCTAAAATTTCTCAAGAAAGATGATCTACCTGCCAAGGTCTTTTTTATGCTTTTAGAGATTCCTATGAATAACTTTTAATTATAATTTCTTACTATCTAAGCCTGTGACCTATTATTATCATTGTCCTTACAGACTAGTTTTAAAAGGAATGTAATATTGAAAAACTAATCTATTCAATCAATGTATACAAAACCATGCATGGTAGGCAGAACACAGGCCTTCCAAAAACATTCACATCCTAACCTTCAAAACCTGTGAGCATGTGAGATTACAGGGTGAGGGGGAAAGGGGTTATAGATGGAATCAGGGTTGTTAATCAGCTGACCTTGGGATGAGGAGAGGATCCTTGATATCCAGGTGGGCCCAGTGTAATCACAAAGGTCCTAAAAGTGAAAGAGGGAGTCAAAAGGGACAGAGTCACTGTGATACAGTGTGACAGACTTCACCAGCCAATGCTGGCTTTGAAGCAGACAAAGTCCACAGACCACAGAATTCAGGTAGCCTTTGGAAGCTGACAACGAATGGCAGGGGACCCACTCTCCCCTGAGCTTCCAGAAGAAATCAGCCCTATAGACCTTCCTTCTAGTCCAGGGTTACCTGTGTTAGACTTCTAATTTCCAAAAATGGTAAGGTAATAAAATTTGTATTGTTTTAACCCACGAACCTCATGATAACTTGTTATAGCAGCAACAGGGACTTAGTACTATGGAAATATTCATGTAATAGCATCTTTAGAGTATTCAGGTGAAGATAAAGCTTAACTCCAGCATCACCCTCACTTATACATGGTTGAATAAAGCCTAGGAACAGGTATATTGCACAAATGGTATGACTTTATTTCGTGTAAACCAGAGAAGTGAAAAACTGTGCTCCATTTGTGTACAATGAGTCAGAGAGCATTCTGCTGTCATGTATAGCTGATTAAACAAAAAAGCCTACATTCTTTAGCACAGCAGTCAAGCTCTTCTCATAACTGCTCACCTCCCCAGTTTTCATTTTCACCCTATTCCCAATTTCTTCAGTCTCACCAAACATTTTACTTTTCCCACGACTTACAGCTCACCAATTTATCTTTTTCTGGAATTTGCTCCTGTGACAATCATTACTCTGGAAAACATCTACTTGTCCTTAGTGTATCTTTATCTGTGATAAATGGACATCAAAGAAATATAACTTCCCTGACTGAAAACTCACCATTAACTACAGAAACCATAATCCCTTAAGAAAAAATACCTGTTGGTTAAATGACTATACTGTGGTTAGGAAAGACTTATTTACATGTAATATACTAATTATTAAAAGTATAATAAAGCCTATGAGCAAATATTTCCCAATCTACACACTAGGCATAACTAAGAAGCCTTATATGCTAATTTGTTGATGACATTTCTTTAGCCCTTTTTGATTCAATGCCAGCCATTCAAAATGAAAAAAATATGTGCTAGTTTTAATTTTCTATATATGCCATCTACCTTACTATAGCCATCTTAAATGCCCTACAAAGTATCTCCCTTTAAGTATCAAAATTATTGTCTAATTTTCCCACCATGAAAATTTGAGGAAATCATAGATTATGAATTGAATTCAGAATTTATTCAGAAAGAGTCCCATTGTTCAGGTGTTCTTCTTCTGCCTGATATCTTCTCCCATATAAACCATAGGTACCCTTCAAGAATCCCCCCCTCTATGAAGTCTCTCTGATTTGGTCCTCATGAATTTCCACCATATTTAAAACTGTACTACTTACAGGGTACAGACTAGACTTCTTTGTGGAGTCACTATTCAGAGCTCCAGCTTAAACCTTAAGTGTTGAAATATAGATGTGAGAGACATAACTCAGTATAGCATTGAAAGGCAAAGATTTCTTCTTGAAAGCTGATATAGATTTCTGTTGTTGAGTTGTGCTATCTCATTTAATTGTCACAGTAATATAGGCAATTCTAACTTCTTTGGTCGGTATATGAAAAGTGCTTAGTGTCACACAGCTAGGAAACTTCATAGTGTTAAAACCCAACATCCAGGTGGATAGAAAGTAAAAGTCTAGCTTCATGCCCAATATTTTTCCATCCCCACAGACACATATTTATGTAGTATAAAAACAATATTTCTGTTGCCAATTGTGTTCTCTAGTGGATGTAGGAAGCCCAATGCACTCTCTTTTTTGTGGGGGAAGGGGAAGTTGGGGATTGAAACCAGGGTGTTTTACCACTGAGCCATACCCCCATCCCTTTTTATTTTATTGTTCTGAGACAGAGTCTTGCTAATTTGCTCTCTAAATTGCTGAGACTGGCTTTGAATTTGCAATCCTCCTGCCTCAGCCTTCTGAGCAGGTATGAGCCACTACCCCAGTTCATAATGTGCTTTAACACAGGATTTTGACATGTCTTTTCTACATATGCATGTAATTTGAAACAAGTGCATATCATATGCTTTAAGGGAAGTGATTTCCCATTTGCCCTTTTTCTATATATTTATTTCTAAACCTGCCCCCCACTCACTCCCTCAACCAGGCAATTCATTGAAACATACTGCAGTGTATTTTTCCATATTTTTTTCCTGCTAATATCATTGTCTTGAAATCATTCACATGAAATCTCATCATGAGGACATTTCTGTCATTTGCTTTTCTGATTTGCTAGCTCATTTATTCTTTGTAGCAGCTGAATTCTATTCCATATTGAGTATGAACCATGAATTTCATAGCTAGTATACAATCTGGCTTAATGCAATAACATACTAGAAAGCTTTAGTGCCTTTTAGAAATAACATTGTCCCAGACATACAGGTTGGTTTTGTTGCAGAAAATAACAAATAAGGGTTTGTTTTTTCTATGACAAATGTGAACCATCAATGAATGTCTATAAGCTGAAACTCTATAACTGCTGTGTTTTGGATATGTTCCCCAAAGGCCCATGTCTTAATGTCTTTGTCCCCAGCCCCTGGTGCTGTTGGGAAGTGACAGGTCCTTTGATAAGTGAGGCCTAATGTGATGAAGCTAGTTCATTAGGGATGGGCCCTTGAAGGGGACTATGGGAATCTAAACTCTTTATCTTCCCCTGACCCTTTTTGTTGTTTGTTTCCTGTCTGCCAACAGGTAAGAAGGTTGTTCTACCATACACTCCCTACCATGATGTGCTATCTAAACATAGACCTAATACAGTAACAAAGGCCAATTGATCATGGACTGGAACCTCTGAAACTGAGTCAGAATAATCTTTTTCCTATTTGTGAATTGATCATCTCCAGTATTTTGGTACAGTAGCAGAGAGCCAACTAGCACAATAACCCTCTCACCCATGTAAAGATAGCTTGCTTGTTCTAGTAGGTATTCAGTGAAAATGAACAGATTTGAGATCCACAAATCTCCTTGAGCAGTTTCATTTAAATGAAAAGAACTTGAATTATTTACCATAGATTGTTGGTTTGAACAAGCACTGAGATCAGTGTCAAACTGAATGTGTGGAACATTTTACTTGGTATTTCATTCAGATGTTACATATCATAGGTTTGTATGATAGTTATGATTAATATAAAATGAGAGGGTGAGCTTAGCTGCAACAGATCTCTTCTGGTGCCAATGTACTATATTTCTAATTTCAACCTCCTACTTTGAGGCATTATAAATAATAAAATCTACAAAGTATATTACAATTTCATGTACTCAAAAAATAATAGAAAAAAAAATAATAGGTTTCTTTCAAAATTGTCCTTAAGAAAGGTGGTTTCGTTTCCTATTGGGCTGCAATTTGCCATATATCAGCATCTAAGGGCCAGGCTGCACAACCTGAAATGATTATTTTCTTTCTTTTCCTTAATGTATCAGAAGTGGATCTAAAAGAACCTCCCGTATGCAGGGGGGTTAATTATCCTGGCAGTCAGTTAAGCTTCGGAAGTTTTAGGTGATAAGAACAGAGCCCTATAAAAGACTCCCTGCCACCACTGCCTACTGTGAAGGAACAGCCATGTGTTGCCACCACTGCAAATATTGTTCAAATTACCCTAAAATTCCCCTGCTTTTCTGTATAGCCTGGTTCCTGGAGAGTGGCGCTGTGCCGATGAGGTCATTTATTCTGTCATTTCAGCCCACTTGGCAATCATAACAACTACATCTTTCACTCAATCTAATGCAGAAGGTGTTTTTTCTGCAAGACCTTATGTGACCAGAGTGAGGAAAGTAATTATTCAAAACAACAATGCTTCTTGCTCCCTGAGGGCCTCCAACTTCTCTGCAGAACCACCTAAATGTTCCCCAATTTGATCTTCCCACTCAGATCAATTTCCCAAATTCTCCTAACGGAATGTGTAAATAAACACCTCTCACAGTTTAGAACTTTACATCCAGAGAGGCAGTGATTCCTGTGTTTACAAGTCAGACTGTGGCAGGACTGCCCAGATTAGAATTCCCTCTCACCTACAGTAAGCTATGTAGTCCCAGGCAGGGTTCAGCCAGTGCTTCAGTTGCTTGCCCATGGAGACAGTACCTACCTCATAACATTGTTGTAAGAATCAAAGCTCCTAATACAGGGGAGATCATCAATATGATGCTTAGCACATGGCAAGTTACATCTAAAATTAGCTATAATTCTTAGAATCTGGATGAACAGTGATGGATTGTGTACCTACTAGATGCCAGTCACTGTATGTGTGTATATGGAGGATTTCACCAATAAAGATTCAACACAATAATATAGATAGACATAGGAGTGAGATTTTCCACATTATTGACTTATCAGCAAGTTATTTCTGAAACAAGCAAGGAAAAGAAAAAGGAGCAACGATGAAGTCAAATTGTGGGTTTACTTCCTCTATTTTCTACAATTTCACAATCTACTTTCCCCAACTCCCTTTCTGCCCTACTCAAAACCTGTAACTACAAATTTCATTGCTATCCATTGCTGAACTGGTAGTATGTCACAGAGAATTTTAAATGTTCAGCAGTAGATATGGTTTTTTTTGTGGTGCTAAGGATTGAACCCAGGGTCTTGTGCATGTGAGGCAGGCACTCTACCAACTGAGCTACATCCCTAGCCCTAGGAGGTATGTTTTTTAAGGTGAGGTTGCTGCCCAGACTCCACATTGCATTATGTATGTACAAACTCTGCCCCTGCAGAGGCTAATGTTCTTCATTTTTTATTAATTAAAGTGATTTTTTTGGACAAGTTTGCATCAACATGTTTTTTCTTTAAATAGAGATACTATTTGCATTTAAATGAACTTGAAAAATATTTCATCTTCTTTAAACACACTACATATAAACAAAGATACCTTGCTATTCTCAAATTTCCATATATTGCCATAAAGGATGGAGAAATTCACCCTGGCATTATGTAGGCACTTCATATTCTTTGTTCAGGATATTTTACACTAATTTCATTTGATTTTTCCTAATGTAAAGCTATAGAAACCATGCACCTTTAAAACATAAATCTACACAAAGCCCTAGGTTCGATCCCCAGCACCAAGAAAAACAAACAAACAAAAAACACAACCACAATTCTGTTATCTTTAAAGGCAAAAGCAAATGAGCTATTGTAATACTTGGGAAAAAATAATACAGGAATCTTCAACAGAAAGGAAGAAATATTCTTTAATAAATGCTTGTTCCTTGTATGTAAAATGCATTTGGTTTTAGCTATTATTTATGCTATTTAAATATTCAGAATTGTTTCCTGAACAATAAGATTTCTTTGTTATTATGTAAAGGTAATTTCTAGTTTCCATATTTAGTAAGCCAGATATTGCAAATTTTTTTAGATAAATGAACTAGGAATTTTATTAGTTACCAATATGAGAATTCAGATGTTTTGCTAAACCTACCAACCTCATCTGCATAACTCATCCTTCTTATAAAAAAGCCTCAGAGATTAAAAATATGGTCCTTCATTCTTCTCTGTACTAAACTGTTTAGCATTGTGTGATTTTCTTTTCCAAGTAGATTTGCTTACCTAGATTGAATAAGCTGAATAACTCTACATAGACAAACTTTTTTTTTTATTTACCACAACAACACTTATCACATAAGAGGCTCTCTCTTGCCCACCAAAACTATATTTCCTTGAAACAAGGAGTATAATGTTATTGCTTCATAAACTTCCATTTTCCTTTTAAGACTAAGAAAAAGCAGGTGAATTAATAAGATGTTTTTTTCGTTTTGGACATGATATGAATTTCATTCCTAAATAATAGTGTATATGTTACTTTCTTATAAAATGAATATAAGGCATTTTACAAAGGAAAATAAAGTGTAAAATGTATAATATGATGATGAAGCACATAAAGAGTTGAGTCAAAGGAAAAACAATACACAGTCATAAAATCAAGGTTAAAAACTTCAGTAAAATATGAGAGCTCTATCCATTTAAGTTCTAACCTGATCTGTTACTATGGAACAAACCTATTCATTGGTTGGCCTTACTAGGTGAGTTATCACCCCAGATTTCTCATGAACTGCAGTCAGATATTAACTTGGGCTTCAGCAAGCTCAGATGATTGTTCACTACAACCTGAACAGGAGCTGCCTACAGAGCACTCAAGTCTTTCCATGTCCTGAGTTTCATACACCATGCATTCTGGAGGCCTTCAGGAAACATTCCAAAAGCAAATATTTCCAAAGGATTGTTATTAGTATAGACTGGACATCTTCTCACTACCCAGTTTACTTCAGCCAAAGCAGTCATTTTCAAAGCCCATCCAGGCTTAGGGGACAGGAGAAATGGGCCTGGTAATGGAGGAATGGCAAGGTCACATTGCATAAGTATATGTGGAACGGGAAATATTATTGAGGTTATTTTTGGAAAACCACCTGCCATAAGTTTTATGTTCTTGCTCTTATTTACTTATCATAATAATATCTTTACATTAGACAAAGCAATGAATTTCATAAGACTGTTCCCCGTAGGGTCTATAGTGCAAGCCAATGAAACCACACCAAAGAACATTTCAGTCAAAGCAATAAAGGCCATACAAGTCCAAAGGTATATGGACTGGACAACTGTTTTTTGATATTATAATTTAATCCCATGTAGATTTTTGAAATCTATATCAGTGTCTTATACATTTTGGTATTTTGAATACCAATATTCTGATTAATGGTAATAGAGCCCTGTTAGGAAAAAAAACACTCTATAAGTAAATATTTTTTGAGAAATCCTGCATAGTTCATTGTTTCCCACTCCCTAATTCCAATATCAACGTAAGTCAGCCTGTCGATTGTTAACATATTGTTTGGAGAATTGTTGCTGTTTTAGAAAACACAAAACCAAAATTTTTAATTTAATTTAACAGCATTTTGCCATACCCCTTTTTGAACACAGAATACTTTTTTTCCCTTGAGTAGTCCAATTAAAGTCTGAGGGAAGTACTGACACAGTACAATAGAGAGTTTACACATTCTTCCATGGTCACGCATCATAATTCTTGATTGTATCAGTTGAGTTATCCAGAATATTGAGTAGCTTTTAGTTCAGAGATTAAATCAAGTGCCTGTTAGTATGAAGTAATATCCCTTTGCATTCAATTAATCCAGCAGTATAGTTGACACTCTTTTGTAACAACAAAAGAAGATCTAGCTTCATTAATAGGTAAGCCAGTGAGTTCCTTACCTACAGAACATAACAACTGATTGAATGATTTGAAATCCCAGAGTTTTAGTCCATATACATATTATGGTGGGAATGACTTAGTAAAAAAAATCCTGCCATGGTCAATATACAGACAAGTATAGGGTCAGGTGAACTTTTACAAGTACCTTGATCTCAATTCTATATTCAAAGTAATAAAAGTAAAATCTCAAGTCAATGTAAAAAACTACAAATGTCTTGGATAACTTTGGAAGTAGTTCCAAGTTCAGAACACAAATGTAAATATTTAATTCTCTAAATATCTATAATTCTAAAATTCTAATGATTACTTTTTCTCTTCTATGAATGGCATATAAATTATTTTGTATTTTTTTAATTTATTTTATTTTTTTAATTTACATATGACAGTGGAATGCATAACAAAATAATACAACCAGAGATACGAAAAATTGTATTATTTTAATACAATTATAATTTTAACAATGAAAGACTTCTAATAATGCTATATCCTCTAAGCTAATATGGATTGATTAATATTCAGCATGACAAATGAATACACACTCAAGCATTTTTAAGGTTGTATAATCACATCCACTTCTGGCACTGCTCTCGGCCACTGGTGCCATTTACAAAATCATATTTTAACATAGTCTGGCTAGAAATAAAAGACAAATATTCAATATCAGAAAAGTTAGGAAGAAATGTTTATAAATATAAGAATCTATTTCATATTTGATATGGTTAGTGAAACCAAAAGTCACTCTGTCACTTCAATTCTTTCTCTTTCCATGACCCCCCAGGTCAAAGGCTGTGACCTACAATAGGTTGTGGCACTAACACTAGATTTCATCTAGATGATCTAGTGGCAGAATGTTTTTAAGACAAGATGACTGACTGAAAAACTATATGTGCTACCCCAGACTTTAAACTCTCAGGTCCCTCCCTGCTTCACTACAACAGCATACAAAAGGGGAAAGGATGAAGTTATGTTTAAGGGAAAACAAATTTATGAATTAGTGTGGAAATGAAAGAAGCTTTAAATGAAAGCAGTTTGCAGGGATGCCTCCCCTGAAGCTAGACAAAATTGAAAAGACATCTACCGAATCTTAAAACAGCATTCAATGATATCTTCTAGTCTACCCTTTTAATGGATGATTTGTATGCAACACTTCCAAGTGAGATGAGAGTATTACAGACTACTGAATCAGACATAATAACCCTACAGACCCAGCAGGGGCAGCTTCAGAGAATAGAGGAAGTGTGAAATATCTTGTGTTCAAAATGTTTTTCTTGGAAACCACCTGAACACCTCAGCCCATGAACACTGCATAAATTTTCAGGTGGCCTGACATATCTTAGACCTCTCACTTTTAAAGAGAAAATAAATACTACAAAAAAGTTAGTCTGCTTCCTAACAGAATTAGGCTGCCTCTAATGTGATAAATCTCTATGTAAGTGATGATTTTGTTTTTAGTTAAATGTGTTTTCAAGAGGTGATATTCTAAAAGCACTGTAAGCTAATGGAAACCAGTGAGGAGACCCTTATAAAGTGTAGCAATGAAATCCCTGGGAAAGACCAATATAATATCATATTATAAGTAAAAATAAAAATAACAGCTATCTTTAGAAAAATTGCCCTCCTGTTGGAAGAATATATCTGTGAAGGAAAGACCATGTGTGTTGTCTTATCTTTCCTACAATGTGAGAGATAAACCCTATCCTAGATAATATAATATAGATAGGCTTTGACAACTAAGATGCCAGTATTGACCAATTTTAGCACTTTTCTTAATAAAATGTTTGGCAACTTAGTATTACAAAATACTTAAACACATTATAACTTATGATCCACTTTCTTATAGGAAAAAGTATAATTTCTTTAAAAATCTCAAAGTGTACATTTTTTTAAGACCTATAAACATTGTAGTCATCACACATATTTAAATTTTATTTCATGAAATTTCAAATTCACCTATATTTATGTTAAGTGATAAGTACTGAAGAACCAACCTTGCCCAAAGAAAGATTTGACTTTTGCTCTCAATCACTAGGAGGTGATCTCTAGGTACCTGCAATATCATATTGGATAAGAATGTGTTTGTGGGCGCTTAGGACCTTTAGCTAAGAGGGAGTTTAGCACTGTGATTTATGATGGAGATTTGAACCATGGCATATTCATTCTGAATCCAGAGGAATTAGATGCTCAGGGTATTAGCCTGACTTCTGGGAAGGGCTGCTGAATGCATTATATAATTAAATCCCAATAAAAACTGCATGCCAAAGGCTGAGGTGAGCTTCCCTGGTTGGCAATACTCTATATATGTTGTCACACATCCTGGCTGGAAGGTAGTGTTCCCTATGACTTCACAAGAGAGGACCCTCTTGTCTTCCCTTAGCTGACTTTAATTCATGTACTTTTACTAAAACAAAACTGAAATCATAAGTATGGTGTGTTCCTGCATTCTAGTTGTTCAGTGAATCGTCACACCTAAGTGGTTGTGAGGATCTCAGAATTTGTGCTATATTAGGTAAAGTTATCAAGAAAAGCAGTAATTTATTTAGATTACAAACAGGTTTTATTTATAACCTGATATATATTTATATGTATATATAATCTGACATATATGATATTTTTATAAAGAATTGGCTCACACAACTAACAGGCAAGTCCAAAATTTATAGGGTAGATCAGTAAGCTGAAAACTCAGGCAGACTTGAGTCTAAAACATGTAAGATAGGTCAACAGACTGAACTCTCAGGCAGGAGTTAATGTTACAGTCTCAAGGCAGAATGTGTTTCTTCCCAGGGAAACTTCAATGTTTTTTCTTGAGGCTTTCCATGTTATGGAGGGTGATCTTCTTTCCTGAAAGCAATTTGATTGTAGATGTTAACCACATCTATAAAGTACCCACACAGTGCTAGGCAGGTGGACACTTTCACCAACAAATTCAGCAGCCAACCTGAAGTGAGGGTGGTCCTGGGGATCCTTTGAACTAGTGCCTGGTGTCTTTAATGACAGAATTTTTGCAAGGACTATGTCCTCGCACTGTGTCACTGTGTGCTAATCTCCAGAAAGAGACCTACACAAATATATTCAACTGAGATGTTTTATAAATGCACAAAGGTAGTTCAATAAAAAAAGACAATATTTTCAGCAAATAGTGCTGGATCAACTGGATACTCATATACAATAAATAAATAAAAGAACCTAGAAACAGACATTATACCTACACAGAAATTAATTCAAATTGGATAATAGACCTAAATATAAAATGCT
Organism: Marmota monax; assembly: GCF_021218885.2. NCBI lineage: Eukaryota > Metazoa > Chordata > Mammalia > Rodentia > Sciuridae > Marmota > Marmota monax. The sequence goes on along the minus strand of NW_026692486.1, from coordinate 3,980,320 downwards.
TAAGTCTAACATTTCAAGGAGAAAACATAGGAGAAAAATCTATATGACCTTGAATTTGATGATGTTTTTTAAATATAAAGTACAATTCATGAAAGAAAAATATTTACAAATTGGATCTTATTAAATTTGAGAACTTCTGCTCTCTGAAGTTCTCTGTCAAGTAAATGAAAAACAAGCCAAAGTTGTGAGAAAATACTTGTGAATGACATAGGTGATATAGGAATTGTATCCAAAATATACAAAAAAACTCTAAAACTCAATAATAAAAATAATATAACCCAATTTAAAAATGGGTAAATGTCTGGACACCTCACCAAAGATAAAGCACTATATGTATTCCAAATAAGCATGTAAAAGATGCTCAACATCATTTATCATTAAGAAAAATGCAAATTGAAACAACAGTGAGAGAGTGCCACATGCTGATTAAAATGACCAAAATCTCAAAAACTGACAATACCAATTCCTGGCAAGAATGCAGGACAATAGGAATTCTCATTCATTGTTGGTGGAAATGCAATGCTTCTGCTCTGGAAAATAGGTTGGCAGCTTCTTATGAATTTAAATACAGTTTTACCACATGATCCTGCAATTGTGCTCCTAGGTATTCATCCAACTGATTTGAAAAATAATGTCTACACAAACCTGCACATGAATGTTTATGAAAGTCTTATTCATAATCAACAAAATATCCTTCAATAGGTGAATGGATAAACAAACTGTGGGGCATACATACAATGAAATGCTTTTCAGTGATTGGAAGTAATGCCCTCTGAAACTGTAGGAAGACACGAATGAACTTAGAAACATACTGCTAACTGAACAAAACTGGCCTGAAAAGACTATACACCAGATCATTCCACACCTATGGCATTCTGGGAAAGGCAAAACTTAAAAGACAGTAAAGAGATCAGTGAGTTCCAGGGGACAGTGGATAGATGGATCTGTGATAGGTGAAATACAAGGGATATTTTTAGTGCAGTGAAACTATCCTGTCTGATACCATAATGATAGATGACAGTATGCACTTAGAAAAACCCATAGAAATTTGTAGTACAAAGAGTAAGCCTTAAAGTTTGCAAATTTTAAAAGATTACTTAGTTAAGTTGAGAGATTCCAGGATATAATGTAGAATGTGACAAGATCATATAATTCTATGACATAGTACATTGCCTATAGCAAGCTTGAGAATTATAAAAGTGAGGATATAGCTCTTAATAGTTAATCATGTCTAAGAATGTTCTGTTAACATTCAGTAGAAACTCCACATCAAGAGCACAAGGTGTTGTGTGTGTGTGTTGGGGGTGGGTGGGTGGGGAGTTCATCAGATTTAATAGGGTGGAGTGGAAGGTATGGAAGGGGGAATGGGAATGGGAAAAACAGAATGAATCAGACATAACTTCTCTATGTTTATATGAATACATGACCAGTGTAACTCCACATCATGTACAACCACAAGAATGGGAAGTTATATTCCCTGTATATATAATATCAAAATAAATTCTACTGAAATGTATAACTAAAAAGAATAAATAAAAAAAGAGAGAGAGAGAACCACAGAAAGAGAAAAGTGATCATACTGGTATCACTGACTCTCGTCCTGATCCTCAATGATATCTTTCTGATTTCATTCTTTCCATCTATGTACATCTATTTTTCTGACTGATCTTTGTTGACCCCACACTTCTTACCTTTGGATTCAGCATACTTTCTACCAAAGATGGGTTGCCAGGCACCCATTGCTCCACACCCATTCCTTTCTTTGCAATGGATCCATCTGACCCAATACCTGATTGTATTCCTCAGTATTAAATCTGGGCTGAAATCTCACCCCATTCTTGATATCCCCATAGAATTCAGACACCAGCTCAGTTTCACTACCTCTCAAGGCTCTATCCCTATAACCAAATCCTTTGATATAAATGAAGTATCTAACCTATTCTTCTGAGTCCTCCAAAATTATGTAGTTTCATATTAACAATCTGAATATCATTCTACAGTATGCAAAAACATTTCCACTTCTATTTATTCATCAAATTCTTCCATAAAAATCAGTGAAATAACTAATAGTTTCCCAGTGTAAAACTAAGTTCTAAGAATGTTACCTTCTGCTCTCTTAATAGCTAATAACTAAAATTTTGAAGTTCTAACCAAAAAGCCCACTACTGAGGAACAACACAGTATATTAATCTGGTTTGAAACCTTAATTTGCCCTGTGAAAATATTTTGTTCATATACTAGTTTTGAAAAACATACCAATCACCACTAATACTTGAAGTCCCGTCAAAATATCATTCTTTTCCTAGTTGTTCCAACTTTCTAACTACTGTCATGCTCTGGAATTATTATGGAGATTATTCATATACAGGAATAAAGAATTTATAATTAATCTTTAATTATGATTGGCCATGGAATTTTCTTATTTTTCTTCCAACATTTCCACTTCTACACCAAGTTCTTGTGTTTTCTGTCAGACATTTTCTTCACGGTTTGATGGGATTGTTTACTTTTGCAGCTTGTCTGAACTCCTCACTGTCATTTAAATATGGCTGCCACAAAAATCTCTTACCATGTTTTGTATGTAATTTTCAAACAAAAAAAGAATTTCAGCACCATTATATTGGTCCTTATCTAAACCTAAACTTATTTTCAAAGTAATCAAAGCCCCAATAAATTGCTCCTTTTTTTGAAATTCATTATTACTTTCTTCTATATATTTCAATCAAGTTCATTACTTATTGTTCTCCCAAACAGGTACTGATTGCTAAACTCTCTATTTCTGGGCTTTATTTTGCATTTCTCTGCATTAATTAATGTCCTTCACCAACTTTCAGAATTCAAAACTTACCCTTTTAAACTCTCACTAACAATATTTCAGAAAAGAGTAGACAAAATCAGACGAATTATTTTAAAATATTGTTTTCAGGCTATGTTTCTCTCATTTGAAGTAATCGTGTTTCAAATGGCAGAGGTAAACTATTCTCTGTCCTTTGTAAAACCTTGTGCTGAGCACTTGCAGCATAGAGTATGTTCTAGTTATCTATTGCTCCTACAAACCAACCTAATGTTAGTATCATGAAACTACCTCTATTTCAGTATGCCTACCAATTTTGGAGGTCACAAATTCTAACCAGGACACAGTAGTTGGCTTATCTTTGTGTTTGGTGCCTCAGTTATCAGTGACACAAACAACTTATTACTGAAAAGGCTGAGGTTATAGAGACTCTTCCAGGATGGCCAATTCACTCCCATGGCAGGTGCCTGGGCAGGGATGACTCAATGGCTGGGATTAGCTAGGGCTGTCGATCGCAATATCTTTAGGGGGTCAAGGAATGTGGCTTGCGCTTCTCATAGTATGCCTCTTGGGTTCCAAGAGAGAACATTCAGAGTATAAGCATCCCATGCGACCCCAGGAGAAACTGACAGACTTTTAACCTACCTTCAGCATCTTTTCTGCCATATTCTATTGATTAAAGTCCAGATTTAGAGGGGAGAGCACCAGGAGAAGTTACATTTCACCTCTTCTTGTTAAGATAATACTGAAGAAAATTATGAGGAATAAAAGATTTGCTACGTCCACATGGTAAAATACAATCTTACAAAGTAGCATGGGACAAAAATTAATCTAATTAATATGTCATTCTAAATTAAGCTGGGTGCTGTAAACATTATTCTTCTCAGTCTTTCCTATTTCTTTTTCATTACCTAAGTCCTCTGCCTCATTCAAGGAACTTTCTATCTTCTACACTTTAAAAAGAACAACTCTTTTTTGAGATGCATTGATGAGGTAGGATAAAAATTCGCTATCTTTGATAAAAATCATTTATTTTAAAAAATAGGGATTCATATTGAATCCACTGTTGACTTTCTGAATATTGCTGACCATCTTCATTGAAGCTGTTAAGTCAAGGGTTTTTCTGTTTAGAAATTGATTATTCTGTTTTGTGTCTTCTAGAGAGTGATTATTTGAGCACTGATTATATGTCTAGAACTGGGATGGACACACTATATCACCCAGCACAATAAGATGCACAAAGAGTAGAGTGCTAATACCCACACACTGAATCAAATTAGAAAGTAGTTAAAGACATTATATAAAGAACACAATAATAAGATATAGTTAGTTAATAAGATAGTATTTACAGTGTTCAAACAGAATGGGGAAAGTGGGTTTAACATGACACAAATCCATTGAGAAACTGTACAAAGGAGATTGAACTGATTCTTGCAGAATAGGTGATTTGTGGCTCATATAATGTGTCAATAAATGAAAATGAATGAGGTGCACTCCTTTGATGGAATAAGCATTATGGGCCAGGAACAGTATCAGAGCAATTGAAAGAAAAATTATCTAAATATAGCATTGACTGCACATTGAAATGTAGTCAATAATATAATTGAAAATTTAAAGGAAGAGCCATATCATCAGGGAAACTGAAATCAAAGGAGAGAAAGTGAACATTGCTTTGGTGCTAACAGATTCCTTTTAGGTTCTTGAGTAGGAAAGTTGCAAGAACCTTCACGTAGAGCCTCCTGCTGAGGAGGCAAAGAGAGACAGCTCATTGTACTACCTTAACAACTAACTACATCGGGGTGAGTACCCAACTCAGTGATTAAACAAGGGATCTGCCCAATATGAGTGATGCAATGATTTAAGCCAATCAGACTGACTGCATAAAGGACTGTGCAGGAAGAAGCAATAGTTAATAAGAGGAAGCTTACAGATAGCAGAATGTCATGAAACCACATAGACCACAATGGAGACTAAAAAAGTAGACAGTTGCTTTTAATAATCCTCTTGTATTTAATGTAAAAGCTCTGTACTTTGGCCGGATAAGCCTAACACATTGACATTAGGAAAGTGATACTTTAGGAATATTTATCAGGCAGCACTGCTAAATCTTGGAACTAAGTAAAAGGAAGTCAAAAGGAACTACTAGCAATATACCAAAGCAAGCTAGATGTGAGAACTTGAGGGTTAAAGACTATGGTAATGGAAATGAACATGCATAGACATGAATGTGTGACCCTGAAAGTACAGAAAGTACAGAAAGACTAGACTGACCTTCACTAGAGGCCTTCCCTAATTGAATTCTGTTTCAGTCAGCTCTTTTGCTGCTACTACTAAAAGACCCGACCAGCACGATTGTAGAGGAAGAAAAGATTATTTGAGGGCTCACAGTTTCAGAGGTCTTAGTCCACAGAAGGCCAGCCCCATTGTTCTGGGCTTGAGGTGAGGAAGAACATCATGGCGGAAGAGTGTGGCAAAGGGAAGCAGCTCAGATGATAATGAGGAAGCAGAGAGAGAGAGAGAGAGAGAGAGAGAGACTCCACTTGTCAGATACAAATATATACCCCATAGCCATACCCCCAATGAACCACTTCCTCCAGCCACACCCCACCTGCCTCCAGTTACCATTCAGTTAATAGCACCAGGGATTAATTCCCTGATTACGTTAAGGCTATCACCCAATCATTTCTCCTGCAAACCTTCTTGAATTGTCTTACAAGTAAGTTTTCGGGGGACACCACATCTAAACCATAACAAATCCCATAGACAAACACCTTGTATGGAGAAATAAATAAAGCCTATGTCCAAAACTTAATGAGAGGCAAAGAAAGAGCAAGGTTTTGGGGTTGTTTTGTTTTGTTGGTTTTGTTAGTTTTCTTTTGTTCTTCTTTATAATGTGAGGAATATATTGGTGGAAAAACCAACCCCAATCAGGTAATCAGGTTAACTTGGATAACTATGTTTATTTAACCCCCAGGAAAACCACAATTGGCCTATTAGTGGTCAGAGAATGACTTTCTCAAAAGCCTAGTGTTTTTCCGATATAATTAAGTCACAATGGACAATAAAAAAATAATGAAGCATATCACCCGCAGTAATATTTAGGTTCTAAACATAGGCAAACAGAGCATTGGCTTAAAATCCGAAGAGTAGCTTGGGGATCTGTGTTGTTCTATTTTCAGTTCTGAATTTTTCAGATCTATGAGCTTGTGGCAGAATGACTACCATCCTAATTCCCTTGCCACTCTACTGAGCTGTAAACCAGCTCATTGCATCTGGTTTTGTGCTCAGCACTGTTACCAGGCAGCACTGGAGGAAAGGAAGAATATGTGATGGAAGTCCTCAAATTTTACTGTGGGTAAGAATTATTAGGACTCTTAACTATAGAATTAGATTTCTAAGCCCCATCTCTAGAGATTCTGACTCAGTATTTTTTGGATGGGCCCAGGATTTTAATAAATACCCCTCTCCCCCAGGAGATTCTGATACAGATAATCCATGGACAATGCTATGGAAAACTCTGAATTGTGAAAATGAGCTAAATGCTCTATCCAGCACGTCCCCAGAGCAGGCAGTGTGTCACCATTATGCCAAGGAGCACCTTGTATTAATGTGATTTGTTTATATTTTGTCTTGCTAGACTGTGAGCTTCTTGAGGGCATGTCTTGGTCAATTAATTTTATGTCCCCAATGCCTGGAACAGTGAGTTTAATGAAAGATAATCTAAAGTTGATGCCACAAGTGCAAATAGAATGTTTCCCAATGACTAAAAGAGATAAAAAAGAGCATTATAATTTAATTACCATTCACTGTTTGTCTGGTTATCCCTCCTAATATCTACTGTCCAAGACTTATCTAGTTCCCATTCTGACCTTTGGGAAACTATTTCTTCTCTTCCAACCTAACTCAATATTAAAAATTATAAACCCACATTTTTACAGAGAAACAAGACTTTCCTTTCTTCTTTCTTTCTTTTTTTTTCCCACTTTGAAAAGTGGGCAACTGACCAACTTTGAGCTGATCTGGCTCCTAGATTTTTGTTTGTTGTGGTAGAATTTGTTCAAACACAGACAAAATCTTATAGCAGAGCCATTCAATTATTCCCAGGATTTTTTAAAAACTGGACCTAAAATAACGTAGTTTTTCCCTTTTTATGATTTATTCATTCAGCAAAATTTTATCACTTCTTTCTTCAAATGCCTGTACTTACAGGAATTCTCAAGGCTTTTGCTGAACTGGTTCTCTCTTTCTCTCTGTTTCTGACCCCCTTCCCTTCTGCTTCTACTCCCAGCTTTCTCCCCACTTCATTCAACCAAAGTAGTCTAACTGCAACATTGGGGCCTTTGCACTTGCTGTGTGCTCTCAACCCCCACCCCCATATACACACAGTTCACCCCCTCATCTTCAAGTTTTAGTTTAGAACTAGAAACCAATTTCCAAAACAACATTATTGTTATTATTTTTCACTATCCTTCCCTAGAACTGATCACCTATAAGCATACTAAAAAAATTACTTTTATGTTATAATTGCTGTTTGCTTTCTTCCTTGCAAATCCTCCTGTAATGTCCATTGTAAAAATGAAAGGGTCTTGCATATACACCAGATATTTAGAATAATGCTTGGCACATAGTAAACAGACACAATTCAGTCATTCAATTCATCCAACCAATATTTGAATGTTACTATGTGCCAGGTAGTTAAGAAAACAGATCAAGTCTCTGTTCTTATGGAACTTACATACTAGTCTAGAATATGGACAACAACCAATAAATGTAATGCCCAAAATTGGTAAGTACTTGGAAGAAATCAGTGCAGAAAGGGAATAGAGAATGACAGGGATATCATTTTAGATAGGGCAGTCAGGTCTTTAAGGTGTTGGTATTTGAACAGCCTTTAAAAAGTAAAAGGTTAAGGTTTAAAGATATAGATTCTACAGCCAGATGCTAGGGCTTGAATCTCACCATGCTATTAGTTAACTATGTGATAGTAAGATACCTTTCCATGAATTAGTTATAATGGGGAATAAAAATAACATCTTCCTTAGAGATTTAATGTTAAATTTTAAATGAATTAATTTAAAGTCCATAGAAGACTTCCTGATTGTAATGAATAGGCTTAGCTATTATTGTTGTCATCTTGGGGGTGGATAATTGTAGTAGGGGATTGGCAATGATAAGATGCTTGGAAAATTCAAAGAAGAGCAAGGGGACCAGTGTAACTGGCTAGATGAGTCAGCGGAAGGGTGGAAGGAAATGAGATCTGAGAAATAAATCCTGTGGTCAACCAATATTCATGAAGTTGTAGGGAAGAACTCCAGAAGTCCAAACCACCCTGTTCCTACTGAATTAAAAGAGATATTCTTCTGTTGGAGAGGACAATATTTTTTATATGCTAATAGAAGTAGGAAGGAGAGATTGGCAGAAATTTTAATGATTCTTGAATTGCTGGGATTCCAGATATGCTTTGGTTTTTGTCCTTCCTAAGAGTTTCCAATCCTCTTTCCATGCTGGGAACATCCAAGGTAATTCCAGCAAATCCACCTTTTACATTTTAGTGGGATGAGAGGGTAGTTTTAAGTTTTCTAAATTTGGCCTGTATCATCTCTAACCAGTAGTGTCAGAATAGTACACCTCATGGTAACCACATGAAATAGGTACTACAATCAGTTTGCTTGCCCTTAAAAACAGGGAAAAAGGAAACCAACAAGAATTCAAATTTTAAAATATCCCAATTTTTACTAAGTGGATTATACAGGGAAATGAACTCAGAATAGCTTCTTTGTCATTTCTCATATATTAATCTGTTCTTGGCTTAAGAGCAGACTGTGCCAGACTGCCCAGTTCTGACCTGGGCTCTTCCACTTAAAATTGTTCTTTGTCACAAATAATTTCTTCATTACAAAAATAACCTAATAAGAGTACATATCTTAAAGGGGTTGTTGCAATATTTAAAAGTATTAACACATATAGAGCACCTAGAACACTATCCAGCATATGATAAACACAATAAAATTCTCCTTCTTGTTGTTGTTGTCATTACAGAATAATGGCTGGGTCAGGCTTCCATACTGGAGTGTTCTAGATTCTTGGGCTTTTATTTTTGAGATTGGATATGAATCAACTTCATCATTTCTTCCATAGTTAGGTAGTATCAAATTCACTGCAGATCTACTAGTGAAAAAATTCCAGCTCTCCTTTTACTAGTCAGTTACACTTTTCCTAGGCTCAGTCTTTAGCTCTTCTCACATCACTTAACATTCCCTCTTTGGACAGTTTCACCAGCCCCCAGTGTCAATTATCCAGTCTCTTCAGATAAACATGTAAATCAAGTAGTATTACTGTATTAGTTTCCTATCGTTTCAGAATAAATTGCCTCAAACTTAATGGCTTAAGACAATAGAGATTTTTATCTTATAGTTCTGGAAATCAGAGCTCAAAAATGGGTTGACAGACCTGTGTTCCTTCCAACTACTCCATGGGAGACTTTGTTCCTTGCCCTTCCAGCTCCAGAGGCCACCTGCTTTCCTTGGCTCATAGCCCCTTCCCCCACTTTCAAAGCCAGCAGTGTCACATCTTCATATTCTCCCAACCCCAACCCTCACATTTCTGCTTGCTTCCAGAATCATGTCTCCATCTTTCTTTCTTTTGTAATTACTTTGGGCACAATGAGAAAATCTAGGAAATTTTTCCATATCAAGATTTAATCACACTTGCAATTCCTTTGTCTTATAAAGGGGAAAATCTGCCTAGATTCAAATTCTGACTTTATTTAACTAATCATTATTCAAGTTCTATTAGCAATGATACATCTCAAATCTTCATATAGGGATATAGTGGTATCTACTTAATAATACCTTTTGAGAACTAAATAAGATAATTCATGTGAGTTCTTAATAAAAGTTAGTTAGTTCCCTCTTCACCTATATCAGTCAAGACAGATTGGGTTTGCTGCAGTAACAAACAAACCTAAAGCTTCAGTGGTTTATAGTGACAGAGGTTTCTTTGTCTTTCACACATCTCTTCTAGGTCAACAGGCTCTCTGTAGGCAATCTGGAACCAGGATAAAAGAGGAGCCACTTTCTCAAATCTTGCCATTCACAAAGATGGAAAAAAAAAAGAGAGAGAGGGGCAGGGGTGGGGGGGGGAACCCTCCTGGCAGTCACACGTTGGCCGAAAACACTCAGGCAAGAAATAACACAGCTCACTTCTACATACAACTTATTGTTACAAATTAAACACATGACTTCACCCAACCATAGGACAGAAAGTTCACTCAGTATTTCTAGAAAAAGGACAATTCTGGAATTCTTTTACTCATAGAACTAATGTCACCTATATCTCCAGGTTTAACCTTGGACCTTATTTACTTTTGATATTGCTTTTATACCTCAATCATGTTTTCCCTTTAGCTGCCATTTCTGCAGCTATGCCTCAAATGATATTTTGCTTGAACCATTGGAGTAATTTTACTGGTTTCATTACTTCTATTTTCCCATATTTTTAATTAATTCTTCAAAATGATAAAAATATGATTCCAATAGAGTCAGTTTGTCCTCCAAAAAACTTGATAAAAAAGAAGTTTCAATTAATAGTTAACAGCCTTTGATCTAAAGCATGCATATCTAGATTCACAGATATGCTATAAACACAATATGTGAACTTGGGTTATGAAACCAGTCCATGCACCTGTCAATAAATTATATATATAAACACATTATATATATATATATATATATATATATATATATATATAAACACATTTTCTTTATCCATATATTCCTTTTTCCATTTATATATAAAGGAATATATATATATATATATATATATATATATATATATATATATATATATATATATACACACACACATACACACCCCCAGTGGAATTTTAATCAGCCATGAAGAAGAATAAAATTATGGCATTTGTGGGTAATTGGATAGAAGTAAAGAACATCATGCTAAGTGAAATAAGCTAGATTCAGAATGTCAAGGGTCAAATGTTTTCTCTCATATGTGGAAGCTAAAGCAAAATAAAGGGAAATGGTGGTGGTGGTGGTGGTGATAAAGGAGAAGCTCATGGAAATAGAAGGGAGATCAGTGAAATAGAGAAAGGGGAATCAGGGGGAAGGAGAAAGGATTGGAAAAGGAAGGAACCATGGAATGAAACTGACTAAATTATGCTATGTATATATCACAGTGAATTTCACCTTTTCTGCTTACGTACAAAGCATTAATTTTTTAAAAAAAATTATAAATAAATAGAAGGAAGACCAATAGAGTAGAGGTTGCAGAACAGGAGGGGGGCAGGGAAAGAGGAAATATTAGGGACAAAAGTGGATCAAATTATATTCCATGCATACATAAGATTATGTCAAAATGAACCCCAACATTATGCACTAATAAAAAAGATATGAACTTGGGAATATTACTTAAATTTTTAAGCTTCAGCATAGTTTTGAGGATTAGGTAAAATAATATTTGTTAACTGCATATTTACTCACTATAAAACTTGATATTACTGTAGTCCAATAAACATTAGCTCTCAGTTTTCCACTACCTAAAGAAGTACAGGTTTTTTTAGCATGACCCTGGAGCCTTTCATGGTCTGAGATCTTAACTGTTCTTCTTTTTTTCCCCTCTATTTCACTTCCACCATGAACTTTACTTTGTAGCTCTACCATCTGAACTTCCATAAATACAGCATAAACCCTTCTGCTCTATGCCTTTTCACAGACTGAACCAACAACCATAAATTCCCACTGTCTCCTTGACCTGTAGAAAGTACCCCCACAGTCCAAAGCCTCAAAGCTAATCTCAAACACCAGACTTCTCCATGATACCTTCAATGATAACTAGTCAGAATGAAACACTTACCTCTTTCCTTTGTAAACTTATTGTATCCCTCATCTGAATGAAATGCCTGGTATTGCGGTCTTCTTTTATTTTTGCATCCCTATCAGATTCTAAGGCTTTTGATTCATTTTGCATGGATGCAGGTGTTCATTATGTATGGCAGCAGGTGTTCCTGTGGAATAAGAATGGTGTACATATTAATTAACAAAAAAGATACAGGCCGGCCAGCCCCCTGGACTATCTTTCCTGTGGTACCTTACACATGAGGATCTGTCCAATAGAACTATTTTCTTATATGAAGCAGACTGAGACACTCTACATCATTCTTGACTCTCTTCTCTGGCTTCTCTCAGGTTCTACATATCTTGTTTAAATTGCATTAGCCAGTTGAAAACATGAGGCTTTAATAAAAGCTTTACAAATGCTAAGGACTGTGTAATGTTTAACTCATGTTGTGTATATGTCCCAGAATCAAGCTTTGCTTCTTGAACAGCAGGACTATATTGTGGCTGTGTTTTGCTATATGTTAAAATATGTCTTGGGGAAGAACCAGATTCTCAGCCTGTACAACTATAAACATTTTCTCCAAATTGCCTACAATGCAATCCACCCCACAAAAAATATATACAAAAACAAAGCTTTGAAGCAAGGTATTTTCCCAACTTGAAATGGAATAAAATATAAACTACCTAGCAACACTCCAGCACTTCATTTTTAATTAGCCAATGAAATGTGCCAAGAAAATTTATTTCCTAGTCCCAAGTGATATCTTCTCTGTGAAGTCTTACCTGTTCACCTCAGTGTTCCTGGCAGAAAATTTGACTTGATCATTTGCATTCCCAAGAGAAGAAACTAGGAAGGTATGGAGAAAGGTCTCCATCTCAGGAGTCTGACAATCCCTGGTTACAATGATGCTTTTGTCACTTAATAAGGTACATCTTAGCCATGTAATGTCACCTCTCTGAGCTTTAATTGTCTCATTGGTAAAATAGAAGTAATAATATATATTTCATAAGGTGGTTGTGAAGATTAGCAAGGTGGTGAGTATTAGGTACTTAGCAGATGTGTGACATTTAGAATCACTAGGCATATGATGGTTATTAGCTCCTATAGTTCTCTCTGTATCTGCCTGCCTTGTTAGACCATGAGCCCTTTGAGAACAGTGACAATTTTCTGAGAATGGTGATTATTTCGGTCACTGCCTAGCATGGTGCTCAGAAAATATTTGTTTACTGGATAATTTATAAACCCTAGCTGTTTGTGAGTCTTGCAGGCTTTCTTTGACATCCATTATCTACCTGCCAGTGAGTTCTTCTGATTTCACTGCCTGTCACTTCTCATTGAATGGTGACCCGAAGCTGGAATCTAGTAAATGGACTGTTATTTGAATTGGTGTTAGAGGATTAAGGATTTAAATACGGTAAACGAGATATGGATTGAGGATCCTCTGCTAACGAAATACATTTTATATTCAACTGGGAAGCAATGATATCAAATCAAAAAATTTCAGCAATGACCTCAGAATGCCCTTTAAAATGAAAGTACATTTATCTTGTTCTTTGAATTTTCTCTGCATGTGGGTATGTGTAAATATTCCCAAATAAAGAACTTGCTAAGGAGTGATGTTTGTTTTTTGTTTTTTGTATTTTTTTTCTGTGAATAAATGTGTATACTCTTTGGGGGAACATGAATAAAGAAATATTAGAAGTAATAGTAATATCGGACTAAATTCAAACTTAAAAGGTGCAAGGTCTCCATTTTATAGTCAATATAATTTAAAGGGACAAACCCCAGTTTGGGTATTCTTGTCTTATAATCAATAAATGCCTCTTTCCCTTATTAGGCTATGTCAGTTGACACGGGCAGTCAACCATTGTCAACAACCAATTTGCTCTATCAGTGAAGCAAATCATTACTAAACACATGGTGCTACTGCTGCAGTTTTTCATTCTATCTTGAGCATGAAGTAGAAAAGAAAAAAATAATAAAGTTTTTTTTTTCTTTTTACTTCAGAAAATAAAAACCTGTAAGATATAAGAAGAGTGGATATCCAGGCTAACAAAAGAGCTTTGTTCTTTTCCTAAAACCAAAGGGAATTATCTACTGATAGTATACACTGTCTCCAATCATGCCTTTGAAAACCCACTCATTAAATGCAAAGGCCAAATAGATATGGGAGAGTTATCACCCTGGCAAATACAGCAAGCAGAAACAGAAAGGGTTGACACAGCCAATTTAAAAGAAGGAAAGGAAATAGAAGATAATTTTACTTCAATGCCAGTTAGTGAGAATCAAGAGGCTTGAGGAAAAACTGAAAAGACTGGGAATCTTTCCCCCTTCCCTCATATAATCCGTGTAAAGCAGTGCTGGCCTCATTGGATCTATTCAATAAATATTGGCTAATCATCGTATCCAGTGACAGAAACCTAAAGTTTCCAGCTACTGGAAATATATTCTCAAGCGCAGAAGGGCTTTTAACTAAGGCCAGAAAGACTTTGGGGGCACCCGAGGCATAGAATACAGCTGCTTGGAGACCACACAGATTTTTCAAGCCATCTTACTTATTAGTTATCTACCACGGCAAAGCTTACAAAAACAGAGCCGAGCCCGGAAGACAGTCAGCTAAGGGAAAGACTGGCTGGCTCTTTGCCTTCCTAGATGGAAGGGTTCTTTTTTAGCACAAGAACTTTCTGGGTCTGTAGGGCAGGGGATCTCCCAGCTGTCAAAACTCTCTCTTTACTTACCCGGTTAAATGCCAAACCAGAACTGTCTGTCAGGAGCTGCTGCTTGCTGCAGTGTAGCTCACATTTAATCCTCATTGCCTAGGCCTGGGCCATTCTGGAAAGAACCTATTTCTACAGGTCACTGTGGACCAGCTTCAAATTCAGGTAGTGTTCTGAGAACCTAAGGAGCAACAGGTGCAAGGGAGAGTGAACAGCCCTTTGGGTGAAGCTGAAAAAGCTGCAGAGACAAGGGTCAGGAGACAGGAAAAAGCTTTGCTATTTTTAACGTGTTTGCACTGGCATCGAAAAGAAGATTTTTCTTCTTGGAAGACAGACCCAGGAGCAACCTTTGCTACTATGGGAACAGCTGTAGCAGCTCTTTGGGGATGGCTAAATTCCAGGATTCCGGGTTGGCAATCTGAGAAACCTCTCTAGCTTTTGGCCCTGAATTGATCATCACACAAAACTGAATGTTTAACTGGAATAAATAGCACTTCAGGGTCTGTTGTTTCAGGTGCAACTTATCCCTACTAAGTTTAAAGATACAAGAACAACTACCATACTTTTGGGGTTTTTTTTCATAACCAAAAGCAATACAAACACAGATTTTTAAAATCCTTATGGAGATTTTCATCTCAATGCTCTGGGACTTGGGGATTTACACATATAATTCCCATTAACACTAATAGGAGTTAGAGTATGCACACCAATTCCCTTGTGTCAAAATGAGAACATAACCATATGGATACTAATAAATACATTTTTAATTCTGATTTTATGCAGATTTAACATAATATTTTATACAACACTTAGCAAACTCTTTGGAGACAAAGATTGTCTCAATTAATTCTCCCCAACAAAGACATATACTCATACAGACTCCTGCTATTTCTACAATATTGATTTCTTTTGTATAGAAGAAAAGGTTTAACTAAACTATTGGTTGTAGTTTAAATCTATGCAGTGTTACGATTTTTCAAGTGAAAAATGTTCTTTGTTTGCAAACATATCTTCTTTACACGTAAAAACCTCATGACCCCTCAGAGTTTTTTTTTTGTTGTTGTTGTTTTTTTTTTTTTTTTTTTTCAGGTAACATTTTAAAATTGATAGTTGTGACTCAAGCTTTATACAGTGCTTTAGTGCCACCTCCTGGGCAAATCCTTAAAAGCACGAGATGCAGAAATTGATTGAATTTATCTTTTTCAGGCCAAGAAACAATTAGCTGAAAATTCCACTAATGTTCACAATAAAAGCAAGGAAAAATATTTTAAAAAATAGAGAAGAGGAAGAAAACGGAACTGACCAAAGGAAAAGAAAGTTTCTCTTTTTTCTTTAAAATAAGGGTGAAGAGAAGAGAAATGAAAGGGATCAACCACAGCAAGAAGGAATATGGCTATAGTTGATGTAAATATACCTTTTGTGACTGTCATACTTATAATTCAGTGGGTTTTTTTCTGTTGTGGAAATATTTTTAGTGAAAATGCCGAGATGATAAAAAGTGATAAATTTACTGTGTATAACTGAAAATAAAATTAATTATTTAAGATGAACTACCTCAAAAATCATGAAAACATAAATATCCAAGGTCATATTCTTTGGAATTCACTAAAAGGAGATCCAATACAAGTAACAGGAGATTGTGCAATTTAAATAGATTTAAATAATAATAGGATTGACTTTTTAGAAATGAAATTCCCTCACAGAAACAATCAAAACAGCACATATGGTGTTTGAGAAAGAAAATTAAATTTTAAAAATTTAATTACCTTGAGCTCAGTATAGAATAAAATGCTCAGACACAATCCTCAGCAGAAGCAAGTGTTGATATATCTGAATTTAGCAACACAGCTTCTAACAAAGTGCATGGAGTCTCTGAAGGCATGATGTCTGAAAGGCCAGGGCTTCAGTGAGCACTCTGCAGTACCCAACATGCAGCTCAGCATCAGGTCTTCCAGCCTGGGCTCAAGATACTGTCTCCTTAGAGAAGGAAGGACAGAATCCCTCCTCATCCACAGATTCCACCTAAAGAAACAGTCCCTTGTCAATACAGCTCTGTGTTTACTGAATTTGAGTGTAAAGACCTGTCACATATGATTTTAAAAATAAATGGGAGCCACTGAGCTTCATGACACTAGGCTTAAAGATAAATGTGGAAAAGAGAATTTGAATTTTTAAAAATTCCATTGTAATCAGTAACAGGCTTATTAGAATGCTTTTTATTTTTATTTTGTTGGTACCAGAGAGAGGAAATTTGAGAAGAAATGTTTGAAACATACAGAGCATACAGCATAGTTTTGTCTTTTTCGTAAGCCAACAACCTTGAAAAGACAGTCACTAAGCAAACCAGAACTTAGAAACAGAACATTTTTTGAGTTACATCATTGATTGTTTTACCATCTTATCTTAATGTTCTATAGAATCATTTCACACATATGTGCACAAACATATGCACAAAGACACACACAAAAGAATCTTTCCATTCAATCAATTTAAAGCAAATTTTAGGCCACCTTGACCTCTCTTCCAGAATCTAGGTTAATGTTATTTGTACTTGAATAGTGCCTGGAACAATTGCAGGTTAAGGGTTCATATATTATATCGAATCATATTGAGATCATTTATTTTTTCCACAGTTAGAAAAGCTGTTGGAAAAAGAATAAAAACTGTTTCTATAAATACCACCAGAGAAGACAGCTAAAATGAATACATGTTTTTTTTTTCCTTAAACCAAGATTTCAATCATTTTTATGTCTATTCCACAAGAGAAGCCCTAATATTATATAGCTCTTTCCACATTCTCAGGTGCTATAATATTATCTTCTTGATGCACATGCCCAGCTTCTATTAAATACTAATGGTTATTCCACACATACATCCTGAGGACATGGTAGCCCTGAGCAGCTTTTACTCCACAGATAGGAATATAGGATGTGCTTTCTTGATGTGCTGTAGCCGTGCATTAAAATGGGTTATATTTCCTTTAAATGTACCTCATGAAAACAGACTGGCCTGCCCTCAAATTATAAGGATGGGAAACAAGGATATGGTCTTCAAATCATCACCAATTGAAATTTGTTTAGGAATAGATGAGAATAGTTGATTAATCCCCCTATAAGTGTGTCTCCATACATCTCTGTTATGATACATCCCACTTCTCTTTTGTATGTGACAATATGGTTATATACTTCTGCCTAGCCTTGTGATCCAATGGGTGCATATGAAAGCACATTAATTTATAAAGTCTAAGTAATAATATCTCTGAAGTTCCATTCTACTCCTCTTCCATGTCTTCTAACTGTAGTAAATCTCCCCAATACTTCCACAGTAGTTTCTGGAAATGGCCAGAAAGGTGAAAATCCAAAATAAATCACCTTGTAAACAAAAATCACCATGCTGTGTCTGTCATATTCTTGCTTTTTGATCTGATCTCTATTATCCATGTTCATATCCTAGATATTTTAAAGGTGCCTCTCTAATACCTTAGAGAGCATAGCAGTATCCAATTCCCTAATGTTTTGTGGTTACCATTTTGGGGGTTCTAATGGAATCATGTGAACCATAGGCAAAGTGCAGAAAATAGCACTTTCCACCTGGACCATAAAAAACATTATTTATATTCAAATTTGCTCGAGTCCAACAACAAAAACATTTCTCAAGCTGTGAGTCCCCACTATTCTAAAGGTGAGGATGTGAACCAATTCATGAACACTGACTGACATGCTGTATTATCTGCTTTCACTTTCATCCCTCTCTCCCTAGGCCTCATGCTCAAACCAAACTCTTCTCTCCTTCAAAAGTCATTAAGCCATGTCCTATCGGATTAGCAGATACCAATAGAGAAAAAGTTTTATCAGTCAGTGTTTGAACTAACTAACATAAGTAATTTTAGAGTAAGGCTCAGCATGCCCAAGGCCCTAGTTTGATCTCACACACAATATTTTAACTAAAGCTTCAATTTTCCAATATAAGAAAAGATTGTCTAAATAGTGGAGTGATTTCTTGCCCCCAAGACAAAATTGTAAAGTTCCTTAATTCTATCTATCTCCATCTCCCTCAGATGCTACCCATCATCCTCTTTCCCACCACCCACATATGTACATGAACTTGTGTGGTGAGCACACACATACACACACACACACACTCACACACACACACACAGAGTTTATTTAGCATATAACTGAGAATGGTTCATCGTGGACCTCCAAGTTTCACTGGGTCACTACTATATTGATTGAAAGGAGTGGTTAATTTCCACTCTAGTTTGCTGTATCCCAAGAGCATTCTACCATGTGATGCATGGTTTTAAAACCTTTTTCACTGTTGTGACTAAAGGATCTGATCAGAACAACTGTAGAGAAGGAAGAGTTTATCTGAGGGCTCACTGTTTCAGATGTCTTAGTCCATAGAAGGAGAGCTTTATTCCTCAGGGCTGGAGGTGAGGCTGAACATCATGGCTGGAGCGGATGGCAGAGAGAAGCAGCTACTATCATGATGATCTCCCTCTAGAAAGACTCCACTCTCCAGATACAAATATATACCCAAAACCACACCCCAACTCCCATCTCCTCCAGCCACATCCTACCACTTCAGTTACCATTCAGTTAATTCTTATCAGGGGATTAAATCACTGATTAGGTTAAGACTCTTAGAACCCAATCATTTCTTCTTTGAACCTTCCTGCATTGTCTCACACGTAAGCTTTTGGGGGACACCTCACATCCAAACCATAACCGTTACCATGACACTTAAAAACCTCTTCCCAAATAGAATGAATTTTATATATATTCTATATAATTATTTCTAGCATCTTTTTAGTCATATGAGAGAGGAAATCAATTACAATTATAAAAATAGGTTATTAGTGAAGAAACAACCTACTGTTTTCAGAGTTCCAAACACAAACAGATTCAGAAGCAATCATATATATTCATAAAGAAATTTTACACAGGTGTTCATAAAAAAAGACTTAAGGGCTTTGAAGGGAAGTGGAGCAAAATATTTTAGATATCATCTATAATGTAGAACACTTATATTTTTATATTGGTCTTAAAACATTATCTTAACCTGAAGAACATTTTGTGCCTACAAAGTTGTAAATCATAAATTACAGTCATATTGAATGACAGAACGTAAAATAGGTTTTCCTTCCAGAGGGAAAAATGTTATTTTATACAATTTTATATAGTTATAAAACATAAAAACCTTCCTTTATCTTTTTCTAAAATGATAGGTCTTAGCGATACGATATGGAACCTACTATTACAGAAATTACACAAGAGTATATACTCATTAATGAATCAAAATCTGGAAAAATCCAAATGTCCTTAAATAATAAATGGATAAACAAACTAAATTATACCTACACTATGGAATACAACTCAGCATACATGTGAACAAACTATTGTTGTATCAGTAAGCCAGATGGGAAAGACTGAATGAAAGAAGCAAATTTGAAAAGATTACATACTGCATCATTCCATTTATATAACATCCTTAAAGAGACAATTACAGTGGTGGAAATCAGATCTGTAGTTGTCAGTGGAAAGGGATGAAGGGAGGATGAGCTATGAACAGACAGCAAAAGCAAGTATTTAGGTATGATGCATCTTTTCAGAATCCTGATAATAGTGGAAACCATATATGTGCTATAAGTTATAAAACTGAAAGCCAAAATTAAAAGGTCAATTTCCTTTATGGTGTGTGTGTGTGTGTGTGTGTGTGTGTGTGTGTTGTCAGGGATCAAACCTGGAGCATGCTAGGCAAACACTCTACTACTGAGTCACACCCCAGCCCCTATGATAATTTTTAAAATAAGATAGATATTATCTATAATAAAGAAAACTGAATTTTTAAAACATATGTGACTTAAGTCAGTGATAAGAACTAAATTCATTGATGCAATTTTTTATTTATGACTTTTCCTTCATCTATTTTATCTACTTTCATTTCTTCAGGAAATGTTCATTGAGGATGTACTGTATCTCATAAAAGGCAAGGAAACCAGCTATGACATCAGAATAGTATCCCTGGTGAGTAATGATGTGTAAAAGTCAAAACTGATAGAACCTGACTATGCAGAGAACACGGAATTTCTAATTCACATCACTGAATTCACATAACTGAAAAGAATTTGTGTTGTACTTACTTTTGTTTATTTTCTTGGGGGAAATGATGAGAAATCATTTCTTTTAGTTTATTTAATTTTCTATACCTTTACCCCACATCCAAAAGAAAGTATCAAGCAGCAATTATGTAAACTGGTCTGGAACTATGGTATAAAAATTTAGACATGAATTTCTGAGTCATCTGCATATAGTGAAGAATTTAATCCATGGAAATTAATGATAGAGGGTGTAATATATAGTATAAAAAGAAAAGATTACATAAAACTGACTCTTGGTAATGTCAATGTTTATTGGGTAGGTAGAGAAGAATGGTCCCCAAAAGAAATAGGGAATAAGTGACCTCAGAAGAATGAAGTAAAGCATGTTATATGACCTGAAAACCAAGAAAAGAGATCATTTCAAGGAAGTTACGTCAAAAGGGCAGCATCCTGCTGCAAGTTTGAGTAAGTTACTAAAGTCTCAAGGATTTAGAAAGAGAGGGGATATGTGTGTTCTACAGTGTTTTGTTGTTTTCTTTTGTTGTGGAAAGATGTGTTTGGAATCTTGACAGGAATATTAACGGGTAGATTGAAGGTAAGGAACTGGAGAATTTTAGACAATTATGTTAAGTAGTTTGGATAATAAACTATGAGGAGGGGAAACGGAAGAGAGCATGAACCTAGGTAATGGCTAATATAGTGAAGCAAGAAAAATATCAAACAAGTCAAGCTGATGGAAATATGGAACATCTCCAGATGAAATTTAAAATACTGGCAAGATTGTGGTTGAAATGATAAACCTCAGAATTTGATCTCATCGAAGAGAAATGAGAGGTAGCAGCTAACAAACAGAGGAATCAGTGTACAAGAAGTGACAAGTGACACAGATGGTATTGAACAGTTGCAAAAAGGGTAGTTGAATAAATAAGCTGAACACATAAGAGGACACAGCAGAGTGTGAGGCTTGAATCACTTTGTTTGGAGGAAAATAAATTGCCAGTGATGGCATGATGTTAGGAATCCCCCCGGAGGAGATTATTAAAGTGAAATGAAAGAGAGAGTCACCAGAGAAAATGAGGTCAGAATTCTGAGAAATCAGGACCCCACGGGCTCCTGCCATGAGTTCTGAAGTTATGCAGGATGATGGCAACACACTCAACAGCACAGTCTTCCAATAAATTGACTTGAGCTAAGCATGTTAGTAGCTTGGAAATGTAATAGGCTGGAAGTAATAAAGGAGGTCAATGAGGACACGGAAGCCTAATTCCTGGTCGTGAATTATGTCTGGTGAGAACAAGTAAGCACAAGAAGACACAGGTGGGATTCTCAGGAAGGAGGCAAATTTCAATTACAAGGAGATGCAGGGAAAGCCAAGACAAGAAGTTGAAGGCACAGTAAGGTTTCCCAGTGATGGAGAAGTAACTTCAGAGGATGTGGTAAATAGAGCAGCAGGTCCTCTGTGTGACTTAGCCATAAGGTAGTGCAAAATGCTGCTGGGAACCCTGGGGCATTAAGGAACAGGTGGCCAGGGAAGCAGACAGTTGGATTTTTAAATGATCAACACAGGAACCAAAAGTACACAGAGTTAATACAACAATATTGCTGAGGACTATTCATTTGATCATTTGGCCTGGCTGACAGGGCTCCCAGATCACCTGAACACTGAATATTACATGGATTAGCTGTTGGAAAATTCAGAAACTGTCACCTACACACACAGGATAGACTGTTTGGCAGCAGAATGACAAACAGTAGTTGCATTTGCTGAGCTTTCTGAATGCTGGTTAATTCAAATATTGGAAAGGTTCATGATTTAAAAAAAAATTAAAGACTTTGACAGATGTAACCTGCCTAGGCTACTAGAGTATAAAAGAAAGCTGATATGAACATTTGACAAAATGAGAAAGTATATAATCATGTTCAACTTTGTGTATGATTAATTACTTCTCTATTTAAATATGAAGTTGAATTCCTCAGCAGGCGAGTTTGGTCTTTAAGCTTGAAACTTTTGGCGTATCCCTCAAATGTAGCAAAATGCTGCTCCCAGGTAGACATGACCAAAAAAAAAATTCAAAATGTTAGGAGTATTTCTTACCATAAAGTCTCTTTCAATTAGACGGAAAGTACTTCCTGGGAGGCTAGAGCTCCGATCCCATCCACCATGACTGAGCCGCAGGCTTTTGATCCAGCCTCAGGGATGCTCCAGATAACATTTCTGGGGAGAGGCCTGGCTTTATAATGGGTGAGAACTTAGCTGCAGTGGCAAAGAGGAAATGAGAAAGAAGTGAGATGACTGATGGTGATCCTCCAGAACCATCTGCTTTAAGAAGGTGAGGCATCATTTTACTGAATTGTAAGGTGTGTGTGTGTGTGTGTGTGTGTGTGTGTGTGTGTAAATATGTCTCTAAATCCATTAAGGTTATTTTGTAAATGTGTCTTTCCAGTGTGCTGTGTCTCAGTTTTATTTATGAGACCTATTATTCCTTACAGAGACTTCTAATGTTTTCGTAGGCAACTCTGTCAACCATTTCCTTTATAGTTTCTGGCTTTGTTTCACGCATAGAAAAGCTATCCTCTATCATAGATTCTGAAATATTCACTTATTTTCTTCAACTGTTGTCAGAATTTTACTTTTTAATATGAAATTCATTGCTCTATCTGAAATTGATTTCAGTGAGGTATGGATTTTCATTACATCCCCCCCTGAAGGCTAACTAGTTTTCTCAGCATCATTTGTTGAATAGCCAACCTGTTATCCATGAATTTAAAACACTGCATTAATAAAATGCTAAAAATTCAGATAAAACTGAAGCCAGTCCCAACTTCTTCTTCTTTCTTTTTTATTCACCTATTTAACCTTGATTTAGTCCTGTGTTTTGAAATATGGATGGAAAGAAGAGAAAGGATGGATATAAATGTATCAAGTTCAGTCTAAATTAGAGCTGGAGAATTGCACATTTGTACCACCTTTTTAGATGAACCCAAACAATTTCATACGTAAATAGGAAAGTTCATTTTGCAAGTAAGAAGACCTGAAAATGTCTGTCCATGACTGTTAGTCCCATTCCACTGCAGGCTCTAAACATATTCTGCTCACAAGTTCAGACCACTTTCCGCTCAGAAGCCAGAATTTTTTTTTTCCATCTAACAAGTAGTTATTGATCTTCTATGTGCCATGCCCTATTCTAGGTGAGAGAAAGCCCACACTTTCATTACACAAATAAAGACAATTTTACACAGTGATAAATACAAACAAGAAAAGAGACCAAGTGAAGGAGACTAGAGTCTGCTGGGGATTTTGGAAGAGATGTTTAGGAAAACTCTCTGACATGTAGCATTGAGTCAAAAGCTGAGTGATAAGCAGGAGCCAGCCAGGAAAGGCTGCAGACTGAGTATTTCAGAAGCAATTTCACGTGCGAAAATCTGGGGCTGTAGCAAGTATAGAATTAGAAAATCTGGGGGGAAAATAGGTTGGAGTGCAGTGAGGGGTAATGGAGATGAGACTGGGTGATGAGCTGGCAGGCTGGACAGGCAGGCGGACCAAGCAGGACCATGCAGTTTATATAAGGAGACGGGATTTCAGACTCAAAGCTGGTAGGTTTCCAAATGAGCTCACTGCACTAAACTCAGAATCTCATCTATTTAGGAAATCCTTCATGAGCTTCCCGCTTTAACTTCCATTGCTAGTTCCATCAAAATCCTTACTGTAGCCTTTTCTTGCATGTGGTCCCCCTGGAGCCGTTGGTGGTGATAATTAGTGGAGGAATGACTCTTCTATCAGAACATTTACAGAAATTGCAACTGACTTTGTCACTCTCTTGTTATATCTTCTGTGAAATTTTTCCTCACACTATTTCTTTTTCTGGTGTTTTGTTGTCTTTTTCTTATATTAATGGAAGCAGTTAACATCTATTAATGTCACTTACTATGCACTAGGCAGTGTTCTGGGGGTTTCACTTGTATTGACTCATTGAATCTGCACAATCATCCTGTGGAGCCAGAGCTGTTATTATTCCCACTTAACAGATGATGGAACTGAAGCATAGATGCTGCCCACAGTCACACAGCCAGTAAGTGGAGGAGCTGGGATTTGAGTATAAGGAATATGTCTCCAGAGCCTGAATACTTAGCCATTATGCTTTGCTGCATCCCCAAAGCACTTGTCAGTCGTGCTGGGTGTCTGATTGATGCTGAATATCTTAGAGAATCAGCAAAGGAGAATTATTTAAGAAATGCAACTTCCTAATACCAGGGGCCTACAATATGCTTATTATTAGGATTTTTTCGTGGATTTCTTTAATGCTCAAAATAACTCTATTTAAAAAAGCATTCCCTGCCTTCTGTCTGATGACACAGACAATTTCTTATATCACTACATGACTGTGTCTCTGTGTTTAGCAATTCCCCACACATCTTCAGATGACAGTCTTGGACAGAGCCCTTAGGGTCATTCATGAAGTAGATAAAAAGTGCCCCCATAATGCTAAAACATTTTAGCCTCTCATGCTCTTATTTTTACTTTTTTAGAAACACAATTGCAACTCTGCTCATTCTCTTTCATTTCCTCGCTTTTTATCTAAATGTGTATATGGCATATACTGTGGGCCAGGTGTTGTATTAAGTGCTTAACAAATAATCTGAGACCCTGGATCTCGTAACAACCCCATGAGGAAGGCTCTATTGTACATCCATTTTGCAGAAGAAGAAATAGATATGAGACATTAATTAATCTTCCTAAAATCCCAAAGCTTATAAATAGTAAAGCCGGTTCTACCCACCAAGCTTTGCACCCACTTTTGAGCCACTAACCCCTTTGACATTGCCTCACAGTGAGTCACTGTGTAACCAAGAACCTTCTCATGCCTCATTAGCCCCATGGCAAAAGTGGAAGGTCTTTTATACTTATGCTTAGATTATAGTATCTTAAAACCACTGTCCTTTTACTTCTAGTAATTTCCATACTTTATAGAATTCACTTTCCACATAAATATGTACACAAATTACCAGAGCTGCTTACACCCTGCTCATAAATCAGTCCCTGTCACAGCTCCCTTCTCGCCAATAGCACCACTCAAGGCTGACCTCCACATCTGATGTAATTGATGATGTCTCAGGCCTTTCCAGGTGACTCCAGTGGCCTCCAGCTTTGTATCCTGCGGCCATTGCCTCCGTGGACTGTCACGGCTAACAGTATAACCAGATATCCAGCGTCTTCAATAGCCCGTGTACAAGCACCAGCAGTCCTCTGGGATGTCAAACATTCTGTGTCTAGGGTTTTGTAGGTCAAAGAGAAAGATGTGCAATCCTCACTTGAATCTAGTCAGAAGCTAACCACAAAGTAGCTACCTGGACCCCAAACAGTACATTTGTTAGTGACACAACTCTTTAGATCCACATGCCTGTCCTCCCAAGGGAACACACTAGATCTGAACCTGCGCCCACATCAGCCACTCTCTGTGCCCTCTGATCACCCAGCTGCTGCTGCTGCCTTAGCACCAGACTGGGCTCCTCTTCTAACCTACCGTTGTTTTCCCCAATATCCTGGTATTGTCCTTATCCTAGTAGATCAGACATTTTTCCTTTTTTTGCTAAGCCTCAGCAGAGCAGTGTTCTAATGATTCCCCACTAGCTACCTCCAAAAGAGTTCTTTGACTTTTCCTGTAAACCCAGTGTTGCATACAGTGAGAACTGCTTCCCTACTTCACCAGACAAGCTGTTCAAAGGCTATTGTCTATCATCATTTCTAATGGACCTATTGCCTTGATCTTGCCCATCCACAACAATTTCCTATATTTCGCTCTGAGGTTTTCTTAGTCTGATACTGTAATTTTTGTTCATCCTCATCCCATTCCAAAATTCAAGATGTTCACCGAAACACAGATATTTTAAGTATTGTGTTCACACCTATATAATTCAATGTTTGTAAACTATAGGTCTCACCTTTAAACTCTTAAGTTTTTTTTCTTATTTTTTTCAAAATCTTTTTGACTTCTTAATTATTGCAAAGTCAGTTTCTTCTAGGTTGTTCTAATTATATCTAGGAATTTAATAAAATAAATAAATAATGAGCACGTGATCCTTTACAGCCACCAGGAGCTGGAAAAGGGAGAATGCTTTCTGGAGATTTGGAGGAATCATGACATTAATGACATCTTGATTCCAAATTTTTAGCCTCCAAAAATGTGAAGCAAGAAATTTCTGCTGATTGAAATCACCCAGTCTGTGGTGCTTTTTTTATGGCAGTTCCCAAACAAAATTCACATTGAAACACTCATTGATGCTGCTGTCAAGTTTGAGAAGACCTGCACAAGTCACTGGTGCTCTGCAGCTTTCATCAGGAGGAAACCCTGGTACCACATGCCCAGTGTGAGTCTGCTCTGAAGGACTGCCATAACCAAGACCACCACCTGGTTGGCTTAAGCAGTAGAACTTCATTTCTCAATTATATAAACTGGGAAGTTGGAGTTCAAGGTGCTGGTTGGTTCAATCCTTGTGGAAAGCTCTCTTCCTGGAATACAGATGGCTTCCTTCTTACTTTGTTCTCTCAAGGTCTACAGAGAGAGAGAGATGGTTGGTGTCTCCTCTTCCTCTTATTAAAGCATCAACCCTTCAGAGTAGAGCCCCACTCTTAGAACCTCATTTAACCTTAATTATCTCCTGATGGTCTTACCTCAAAACATAGTGATGTTGGTGAGGTTGCTGGCCTTCAATTTGGAGAAACACGATTCAGTCCTTATCATCTAAGTTAGTACACATCTTCCATATTTTATCTGTATAATTCTGAACATGTTATTTAACTTCTCTAGCTATCAGTTTCCTTCTCTAAATATGTAAATATTAATAACACCTACCTTACAGGGTTGTGGTAAGAATTATACATACTAATATATGTAAATTGTTTTATTTTGGATAGAGTCTGGCACACACTAAACATCACATAAGGATTAACTATAATTAAAATCTTCAGGACATACATAAACCATGACCTGAATCTGGTATTTTTTTTTTGCTTTTCCTTTATGCCTTTATGATCCATCCAGTAGATTAAAATGGCCATCTCATAACTATAGAAAAATTATAACAGAAAAACATGTTATTTAATAAAAAGCAGAACCTTGATCCCAAATATGTACCTTCCTTTGGGCATTCATTCACAGGTTCATGTTACTCCTAAGCCACCCCCCCCCCTGCACGCATTTATAAGCTTTTGTAATATTTGCAAAGCCACACTGTTCTTATTGCTATTTGTCAATATATGCCATCCGTCATGGAGGCAATAACAATATCACCTGAAAATCAAAAGAAAAATATGCTGGAGATTCTTTGACATCTACTGAAAGTGAAAATATTTAAATAAGCTATTTAACCAATAAAGCCCATTTCAAAATTTGAATTTTAAGAATTTTAGCAAATTGAAACTATTAAAAACCTAGCTTGCAAGCAGGAATGATACATTGAAAGTATCATCAGTTTCAAATTAACCATTCAACAAAAATTTGAAGACTATTTCATAGTAATTTTATTGAAAACATCAAAGTAATAAAGCTATGGTTAATACATATATTTTTAGGACCCAAAATTGCATAACATGATATTAGAGATATTCATGGCTAAGGCCTGACTAAAATGTACGAATGTGTACTGAGAGTAATTATTCAAATTACATTGATTTCAAATGTGATATTAGGTTTTCATTTTGCTTTAACAAACACCATTTTGGAGAAAATTTCAGTTTTGAAAACATTTCTTGAATATAATTATTTTATGCCTACTAATATAATTATTCTAACTAGTACATTAATATACGTGTTTCAAAATCATATTGCTTTAATTAGTATTTTATGATTCTCCCTCATTCCCCAAAGTATGATTTGGAATATAAACATATGCTCATTTTACTTATAAGCCTCATAAGACTGGCTTTTACTCTGACAGAAATTTTTTTTTTAAGCAGAGACAAGGAGTGACACGGTACAGTTTATAGATTATGTATAGGTAAAATACACATTGTTTGCATTCTAGGATCACTCTGTCTGCTAAGGAGTGAGCAAACACATTCTACATGGGGACAAAGGTAGACACATATTGCAATAATGCTTGCAAGAGGTGATAATGTCTGGTAACAGAGTGGCATTTTCTCACAGTTCTGGAGGCTGGAAGTTCAAGGCCAAGGGGCTGGGTATTCAGTATCTGCTGAGAGTAGCTCTCTGCTTCCAAGAGGGTGCTTTGTTGTTATGTTTTCACACAGAAAAGACAAAGGGCAAAAGGGATGAATATTGTGTCTTCACATAGTGGAAAGGAATGAATCCACTGAAGTTCTGTTACAAGGGCTCTGATCTCATCCATGAGGCCTGTGCCCTCATGACTTGATCACTTTCTTAAGGCCCCATCTTTTAATAATATTACATATGACCATTAACTTTCAATATGTGAAGTTTGGGAGATGCATTCAGATCGGAGCATTCTATATTAGTGATCTCCAAAGAGACAAAGTCCATAGGAAATTATAGAGGTAGGTGTTAGATAGATGAAGAATAATTTATTAAGGGAACTTGCTTATGCAATTATAAATGCTGCAAAGTTCCATGATAGGCCATCTGTGCACCAGAGAACCAGGGAAGCTGGTATTAGGGCTCAGTTTAAGTCTGAAGGCCTCAGAACTAAGGAAGCCACTGGTACAAATTCAGTTCAAAGCCAGAGGCCTGAAACTGGAGAAAGTGAGAGGATTTTGGTGTCATTCTTAGAATCCAAAGCTGAAGAATATAGAGTTCTGGTGTATAAGAACAGGAGAAGAGTATCCTAGCTTCCTAAGAGAGAGGAAATGCATCCTTCCTCTGCATTTCTTTGTTCCAGTCAGCCCCTCATCCAATTGGATGGTATCTATATAAATGATAATTTCTTTTGAAAACACCTTCACAGACATACCCAGAAATAATGTTTTATCACTTCCCACATAAACTTTACCCTAGTCAAGTTGACAACTAAAATAAACTATCACAGATAGTGTTAAACAATATGTCCAAGAAAGTGCTTGAAAATATGAGTCAAGTTTAGAAGAGGACTCATCTGGAGATATATAAATATGAAAATCATTAGATGTTTAGACAACATGCAAGCTTTGAATATAGGATTAAATCATCCAATATGAGTCCAACTACAGAACAGAAGAAGTTAAAAAACTGAATTTTGAGATTTTTACTGTTTCAAGATAAGAGAGCAAATGACACAAAATAAGATCAGTCGGTGTGACAAGAGGAAATTCTGATCAATAAGATGACTCAACAAGCAAATTCTGGAAACATTTCAACAAGGCAGGTGATCAGCTTTATCAAATGGAACTGATGAACCAGCTTATTGGTCAGTATTCTCCAGAATCAGTTGGAAAAAAATAAGAAGGTTGGTGGGCTGGGAGATAGATAGATAGATTTATTATGGAAATTGGCTAAGATCAAGATCATACAGACTGAGGAGTCCCATGTTCTGCCATCTGAAAGTTGGAAGTACAGGAAAGCCAGTGATATAATTCTGTCTGAATCCAAAATCCTGAGAAATAAGGAGAATAGAGAAAGAAGGATGATGGTCTAAGTCCCAGTGACTAACAACCCAGGATCCAGGAGTTTTGATGACTAAGGAGAAAAAAGAAAGAGAGAACTTGTCCTTCCTCCACACTTTTATTTAATCTGAGCTCTCAAGAGATCAGATGATACCTGCCCACATGGATAAGGGTAGATCTTTTTTAGAGTACAGATTTAAATGCTAATCTCTTCCAGAAACATCCTCACAGACACACTGAGAAATGATTTTTTACCAGCTCTCTGGGCATCCATTAGCACAATCAAGTGGACACATAAAATGAACCATCACAGCTCAGTATGACAAAAAGTAATAATTGACCATTGAACTTAGTAATGCAGAGGTCACAGACAACAACAGCAGGTATGATGAAATTGTCAAAGCAAAAGAATGAGTGAAAAAATGAAATAAAATGGTGTCTGACTTTGCTTTTATTTACTTTTATTTTAATTGAGATAGGAAGGAAGGAAGGAAGGAAGGAAGGAAGGAAAGAAGGAAGGAATGAAAGAAGGAAGGAAGGAAGATATAGTATAATGGCAAATGTCAATAATAAAGTTGGGTGATAGGAATGGGGGATTTCATACATTATATATTTTGAATGTTTGAATTTTGTTAGGAAAAAAGGTCTTAAAGTGTAAGTATAAAACATGAGAATTGAAAACAGTAATTTTATACAGCTTTTATGAGTTGCTTTTGTTAAGAAAGAGACCAAGAAATAAGATTCTAAATGGGTGCTTGCAGGAACTAAAGTCCAGAGAGACTTCTGAAAAAGATACAAAAAAAATTTAAGCATGCTGATAGGAATGATCCAGTAGAGAGAAAAAAAATATGCACAAAAAGAAAAGGGAAGAATTGCTGGAAAGATTGCTGAGTAGATAAAATAGGAGGGAACTGACTGCATAAAGAAAGGTAGTATAATTTTAGGAGTGATGTAGTCTAAGGGTGCAGTTAAAATTCATTGGGTAGATGTGATGGTGGAAGTATATACTTTTTATTCTAAAAATTTCTGTGTTTTAGTAAATAAGCATTCATAAGCAGAGAGATGAATAAGAGGGTGTTTTAACTTTAAGGAGGAAGCATGGAATCGCTATCTTGGACAGCAGCAGAGTGAAAGGGTTAAGAACTATATCATGGCTGTGCGATTTTCTCTACTTGAAACAGCAATCCAGGTGTGGCCACCCAGTGCAAGGTGATTTGGATTTCTTCAGGGTTTGAATTTCTCTAACATACAATAAATAGCAATACAATCAAGATTATAGGCAAGAGAGTGATACATAAGGAGGGGAAAGAGTAAAAGTTATGGATTCAGCAGATTGCAGGTCTCAGATGTACTGAGTCTAATAGGAATGAGAATCTGGGTGATGAATTTATTTTATGTTGACTGCATTAAAATGTAAAATTATTTTCATCAAAATTCATCACAAAAGTGCAAAGTGAGCCTGCAGATTGGAAAAAGTTTGTTATATTTATGTACAATATGCTCTACATACAATGATGACATTTTTTTAAATTCCTAAGAACAATAAGAAACAAATACAATGCATAGGCAATTCACAGGAGAGACCAATAAACATGTGAAAGGATGCTACTCTCTTCTAGTAATTAGAAAAAACAGGACAGGATCACTATGAAGTACCATTTCATAATAATTGTGTTGGCAAAAAATTTAATTTGTTTACTATCAGGCACTGGCAAAGAAAGAAAACATCAGGAGAGTTTATACACTTCTTCTAGTGATTTGGGGAATTGACACAACCACCTGGAAGAATGTATGGAATGACTTCATTTGCTAACAAAATGAATGGAAGAAGGAAGGAAGGATGGAGGGAATAGGTAGGACAGAGGAAAGGGAGAAAGGAAAGCCTTTTAAATATCAATTAGCAGGAAAATGGATAAATTGTTGGTATATTCATACCATGGGGAACATAAATGAATATAGATAAATCTCATAATCTTTTTTAAATTAAATTATTTATTTATTCTAATTTGTTATATATGATAGCAGAATGCAACTCATTTCATATTACACATATAGAGCACAATTTTTCAAGTCACTGATTGTACACAAAGTATTTTCACACCTTTCGTGTCTTCATACATGTACTTGGGGTAATGATGTCTAACTCATTCCACCATCATTCCTATACCCTTGCCCCCTCCCTTCCACTCCCTCCCCTTTACACTTTCTAAAGTTTCTCCATTCCTCCCATGCTCCCCCTCCATCGTCATTATGAGTCACCATCCATATATATATATATATATATATATATATATATATATATATAAAACATTTAGCCTTTGGTTTCTGGGATTGACTTACTTCAGTTATCAGGATATTCTCCAACTCCATCTATTTACCTGCCAATGCCATGATTTTATTCTCTTTTAATGCTTAAATGAAAAAACAAAGTTGCAGATTAAAACCAATTATATAACAGTTTATTCAAGCAACCATTATGCATTACTTAGGAATATATACATTAATAGAAAACCATAAAGTAATCTACAAGATTGCTAAATATTTTAGGACAATCATTGCTTCCAGAGTAGGTATAGATTGTATACAGGGATTTGTAGAGGTTGAACTGTGTTTACGAGGTTTTCTTTTAATCTAGATGGTAAATATATGAGTACTTCATACAATAGTTTTTATATCTTTTTGAATGTTTTAAATGGTACTTAATAAATGTTAAGCCTAAACTGCAGTAATATATTTTTTATGTATTTATTTATTTTTGCATTACAATACTTAATAAACTGCAGTAATATATTAACTAGCAAATCCAGAGCTACCACTATTATAAAGTAAGAGTCTTCTCTTTTTCTTTTTTTTTCACTTTTTCTTCTCTGACCCACAACCTTTTCCATCTTGCCCTATAACTCCCACACATATTGACTATTCAGAGCCAAAGTGCTTCAAATATGTATACATTTCTCTGGACTTATGGTCTTTTAGTAGCACTGTAAACCTTTTAAAAGGACCACACTGAGGAACATGTATACATGGATAGGTAATTTCCTTGATCTCTAACCATTTAAAAGGGTGAAAATATTAGAGCAATTATTCTCTTTTGAATTCATCTATTTCTGTGAAATCTCATTAGTTAAGCCCAGTAGCCATTTTGCTTCCAGGGAAGCAAAAACTCCTACCTAAATCATAGTATGAAGTTTGACAGACAGGCCAATTTTCCAAAAGTTTAGACTTTCTATTAAAGTTTCTATTCAGGTTTTTTTGTTTGCTTGTTTCTAGATGAGAAAATATGCCACTCTAGTTCACAGATTTTGTCATGTGGACCTTAAACTTTCTCTTTCTAATCTCAACTTACATTCTTTCAAATTATTAGCCAGTACCTGGGCACCATTCCAGTCACTTCTCTGAGGACCCAGTAGCAATTTTAACAACCATAATGGACAGTAACATCTAGTTTCTGAAAATAACATTTTCTCCTCTACTCTCTTTACTTAAATAATCTTTAGGGATTTCTCTTCTTCTCAGAACCAGTTCATGAATAAATTTGCAGTTGTTATTTTGATTGGCAGTATAGACAGTTGTTAGACTACAAATGACCCCTCCCCGACAAAATAGGTCTCAAATTTGTTGAACTTAGTATACTCCGTTTCCATGGAAATTTCATAGCATACACAGCACATTTTTAGTACTATATTTGATTTTGTTGACATTTGAAAATGAAGAATATTCTTACTGATCATCTATTAAGTAAGCATGCTGTGTCTATCTAATCAAGACAAGATATTAGTGTTGTATCTTTGTGATATCTGGACATAAGTTTAAACAGGCCAGTAAGTGGATACTCAGTAAGAGAAAGCATTGAAGTTCAAATTTGATATCATTTAATCCATGGAGAAAGAAATTTTCACTTAGGGAGCACAAGCTTTTCCATGAAGGAAAATAATAAGGTAAGGCCATGAAAATCTATGCACAGTATTCAGTGACCAAGACACTTTAAAATTTACCGCTGTGTTTCTGCACTGTGTATCCCCCAGGGGTATCTTTCAGGAATCATTATGGTAAATTTTAATGGGAAATGCAGGATCTTAAAACATGTATCAATTTAAAGGTCCTTTAATAAAATGGAATGAACAAAAGACTGGAAGCATAGGTTTTAATTTTATTTATTTCTTTATTCAATCACTCATTATCATTAATTACACATCTACGGTGCCAGAAAATTACAAGGCAATGGGATGACCAAGATAAATAAGACATG
This sequence comes from Marmota monax, assembly GCF_021218885.2. NCBI lineage: Eukaryota > Metazoa > Chordata > Mammalia > Rodentia > Sciuridae > Marmota > Marmota monax. The sequence continues at coordinate 3,946,048 of NW_026692486.1, read as the reverse complement.
GATTTTACCCAGAAATTGCTGTAATTCATGTCACATAGCAGCTATGTACATTTCCCCAATTTTTTAATGTCTTGTTTCATAAAATGGAGAAAATGTAGGTCCTAACTATTAATCTTATTAGTATGAGAACTTAAGATGCATTCTAATGTATGATAAGGAACAAAAGTTAATTGCATGGAAAGGGCTATATGCTTTTTGTATTAAGTTCATTTTAATTAAACTCAGATTAAAAACAATTAAAAACCAAACCCATACAATTATATGTTCTATTTCCTTTCACACCAAAAGTAGATTGAAGATTCTAGAGGAATATTAAAATAGAGGACGAAACTTAGAATACTGTATGGCTTCTGCTGTTGAGACCTTTCACCTACTACTGTGTATACTGTGTAGTATATTGATTCTATATCAACCTTTCTCCTTAGACCAACAAGAGAAGATGCTGCAAAGAGAGAAGCCTGTTTATTCCTCTAACAGTCACAACAATCTAAGAGGACATGGGCATTTTCTTCAAAAAGATGAGAATGGGGAAAAATTGCAAAAAAAATGTTATCAAACTGGAAAAATTCCTTTGAAAGGTCAACTAAAGATTTATCTCACTTTTTCCAAGATCTCTGGTTATAGACAAGTTAGAATAGCCTAACTAGTGTGTTATTGTGTCCACCTATTGTATATTTATCACATTTTCTTAATCTATTCATCTAATTCAGTCCATTCATTGACAGGTATCTGGGTTAACTCCAAAGGATAGTCTGATCAAGAAATAAACACCTCATTCAACACAACTTTTGAAAAACTCTCAATAAGTCTCCTTGAAGAACAAAGGAAAAATTTGGTCAAGTAATTGCTTTAACTTGTGGGCTTGTTTTTGTTTTGATTATTGATGGGCTATTTTTCATGATTTAGATATTTTTTAAAAAATCGGCAGTAATGGAAAACATTGCCATGGCATGATGTTGAAATGAAAGCTGAGCAGCGTCTGCAGCTGCTGCAGGATTTTTCTGCAGGCACCATAACTGGCAGAATCATGATCACTAAGGGGCCTTGCTTCATTTGATCATATCACCTTGGTCATTCTGATTGTAATGCAGTTGACAAATGATTTAAACACAGCCAACCACAGACTGCCTAGGAAGAAGCCAGGAAAAAAATATAATATCTCAGGAGTAAATTAACTAATCTTTGAAGATCATTTTTTAGTAAGTTTGAATTCAATGCTAGAACTAGCCAAGTGCCTGGCATTTTCTTTTCTTTTTTTTTAAAATCAGAGCTTTAGAGTTATACATAGTAGTTGTGTCCATTTCAACAAACTTATATATGTATGGAATTCAATTTCAGTTCAGGATTCCCCCCTTTTCCATTCTCATTTTCTTTCCCAACCTCTCTCCCCTCTCCCATTCTCCTTCCTCTACTCTAACAGACTTCACTCAACTATTAATTTTTTATCTGATTTGTTTTTTCTACCTATACATAAAGGTGAAGTTCCTTGATACACACATACACACACACACACACACACACACACCACATTTTTTTAAGGATTAATTCCTTAAATTCCTACCCTTACTCATCCTTCCACTCTGCCTCTTGATCTCCTTCTTTACATTACTGATGTTCCCTTTATGTTATCCTATCCTTCCCTCCTGCTTTCCTTTATTTTACTCTAGCTTCTGCATATGAGAGAAAACATTTAACCTGAGAGTTTCTGCATTTGACATTTCATTTAGCATGATATTCTCCATTTCCATCCATTTACCAGAAAAAGCCATAATATCTTTTTTTATAGCTAAGTAAACGCTATTGTATATTTATCACATTTTCTTAATCTATTCATCTAATTCAGTCCATTCATTGACACGCATCTGGGTTAACTCCATAATTAAGCTATTGTGAATTGTGCTGTATAAACATTGAGGTGGCTGTATTGCTATAGTATGCAGATCTTAGATATTTTGGGAAAATACCAGATTGAGATAGCTGGGTCATATGGTGTTTCCATCCCTAGTTTTTGTTTGTTTGTTTGTTTATTTGTTGGTTTGTTTGTAAAATTTCCATACTGCTTTCAGGAGTGGTTGTTCTAGTCTGCAACCCCACCAACAATGTACAATGTACCTTTTTCCCCTTATCTCTTCCAGCATTTATTACTGTTCGTATCGACATTGTAATTGGAGTAACATGAAATCTTAGTGTCATCTTGATTTTCATTTCCCTGATTGCTAGAGATGTTGAACAATTTTACATATATTTTTTGGTTTCTTTGAGATGTTTGTGTTTTTTTCTTGGAGATGTTTCTCTTTTGCCCATTTATTGATTGAGTTATTTGTGTGTGGTTTAGTGTGTGTGTGTGTGTGTGTGTGTGTGTGTCTGTGTGTTTTGATATTTGTTTTAGTTGTAGTTGGACACAATAACCTTCATTTTATTTTATGTGGTGCTAGGATTGAACCCAGTACCTCACATATGCTAGGTGAGCGCTCTACCGCTGAGCCACAACCCCAGCTCCATGTGTTAAGTTTTTTGAGTTCTTTGTATATTCTGGATAAATAAGTGATTAAGTAAATGAATGAAATAAGACACATGAGCAAGGTAGGGCACAGATGATAGATATGCAGAAAGAGTAAAGCTACTGATTAGTAGAGGTATGAGTAAATAGAATCTATAGGAAAGTAAAGAAGAGCTGAATCAGCAGCACAACAGGAAGTGGGTAGAAAGTGAAGTAGGACAGAGTAGTTGGACATGAATTTCACACTCTTTATCTGACTTCCTAAGCAATTTTCAATTTCTATATAAGACATGCAAAGAGTCTTCATTATTTCCTAACCTACTTGCATATTCATCATTTAGGGGAATTATAAATCTTACAACCTGAAGTAACCTAACTAATATTACGAGATTGTACTTTTTAATTATTTTAATTAATTATACATGACATTAGAATGCATTTATGCATTTTGATATATCATACATAGATGGGACATAATTTCTCATTTTTATGAGTGTACATGTTGCCAAATCATATTGGTCATGTAGTCACATATATACATAAAGTAATAATGTCTGTTTTATTCTACTATCTTTCCTATCCCCACATCCTCACCCTTCCCCCCCAGATTGTACTATTCTTAATAAATAATATTAAAAGAAAAAACTATGCATTCTTTACTGATTTATTTCCTATTTCTGTTCCATATGTGAGACAGTAAATTTTAATGGAAGTCTCTCAAAAGTCAAGAGACACATGTGAACCCCCAAAGTCAAATGGCAGGAAATGTCTTCTTACTGCATAAAGAATGAAAATTTTATGCTAATTCTGAATCAGCAATCATTAATTTGCTTTTCTAAATAAACTTAATCCTAGCACAATTTTTTCTCAGAGATAGCATTCTAAGTACTCTTATTTGGGGTAACTAAAGCCACCTCAAAAATCAAGACAAATTCTTAAATAACAATAATGTCACACATTGATGGTGGTATATGCCATACTCATTGCCTTCTAAGATCCACATTTTTAAAAAATCCCTATTGAGATAGACAGAGGTTGAAAGTTTGTATATTCTTAACCTGGACCCTGATAGACTCTACTCTGTGTGTCTGGCCAAGGGCAGTCATAAGTCAAACATTTGGTTATGCGCTGGCAAGTTGCCATATTTTTTAAAAAGGAAAGAAAATCAAGTGGCAGCCAAGGGGCGTTTATGGAATCTCTTCCTAACCCTATGAGCAATGATAGAGGAATGTAATGTAGGTAAGATAGAGCACACATGGGAGGATTTTATCTCATGCTCTGCTTCATTACAAAAGGTAGTATAAATTGAGTTAGTGAACTTCATATAAAACCACAATTTATCATGTGATATCTAAGATTCTTCCAGATTTCATGGAATTTTTTAAATCCAGATTTAATATGGCAAATGTTATTATTTGCTAACACATCAAATTCCAGGAGAATGACAAAATCCCAACTTGTCTTCCTACATTAATTAGAAATAACTGACTTCCATTTAAATTAAAAAAATAATAATGATATACATACCTGTATTCCTGTTCCTCTTCTCATTTCTCTAAGCAGTTTCTGATTGAATTCTAATTAAATCAAGTTAATTTAAAAGAAAAAGAAAAACCTAGATCTCCTCTGACACTTAAAGTTTGTTGAGGGAAAAAAAAAAGTGGGGTAAGTTGGAGCTGAGGGAGAAGGTGGGACTGGAGAGGTCTCAAACATTAGCTCAAAGCCTCCTGGTGCCTTTCAGGAACCTGCAACCTGCAATCACAATGCTCTTATAGTGTACATAGAAAATGCATTGGAAAGGTGATACATTTCCCAGAAGGGAAAGAAGCGGGGAATAAAATAAGAGATGAAGAGAAGAAAAAAGATTAAGAATAAAGAAAAGGAGAAATGGAAAAGAGGGAGAGGGAAGGGGAGGAGAAAGGAGAAGAGAAACAGGGTTGGAAAGAAGGAAACCACTAACTTGAAAGTTATGATAACAACACCTTGCATTTCAACAAATTTTCTTTCAATAGATTTCTGTACATTATCTCATTTTCCAACCCATACCATAATCCTGACAAGTCAGCAGGGTAGATGCATTCTCTGTTCTAAAGGGCTATCTTGCTAGGCCATTTCAAGTTAGGTCAGTGTTAAGTCACACCTAGACAGAAGCCCCAGCTGTCCTAATCCTCCCAATATATTAAATAATCACTGGGGACCTATTATATAGAAGTCACTGTGTTAGATCTGCAGATATTGATAAATAAATCAATAAACAAATGTAAAACATTTATAAGAGTCCAATAAGAGTATGTGGACAAATAACTAAAAACCTGCACTGAATGCAAATTGAAAATAAAAAGATTACTGAATGTTATGATACAACAGAGAGCTGAAAGACTGCTAGAGGAGACTGGAAGTTCAGTAAAGAATTATCGTTCAAAAATATATTTGGGCCAGGAGTGATGGCTCATGCCTGTAATCCCAGCAGCTCAGCAGACTGAGACAAGGGGATCATAAGTTCAAGGCCAGCGTCAGCAATAGCGAGGTGCTAAGCAGCTCAGTGAGACCCTGTCTCTAAATAAATACAAAATACAGATGGGGATGTGGCCCGGTGGTTGAGTGCCCCTGAGTTCAATCCCTGGTACACCCCGCCACACACACACAAAGAAAAATGAAAGGAGAAAAGGCATTTGAAGCCCTACACAACTTAGTGAGACTCTGTCCCCAAAATAAAAATATAAAAAAGGGGTTTGGAGATGTAGCTCAGTGACAAAGCACCCTATGGTAAATTTCCACTACCACACGCACAAAGTGCTTGGGCAGGGTCCCAAAGAAAGGAGGAATTCTGCCAAGTGGAGAAGCAGGACATTCCCGGAAGCAGGAAAAGATGTGCAAATCAGAGTGAAAATAAAATATCTTTGATGAGACATAAATGATGAACATGAGGTTTGGGGAAGGTATGCTTTTATAATACACGCTGTATCTTTCCTGATGTTTGCCATTTCAGTTATAAATGATAAATAGATTGATATGGATAATGAATATGGTGGAATCCCACATACCTAGTTGTTAAATTCTAAAGTGAACTTGTAGGGTGAAATTTTAGCACATACCCTGTAGACAATGATGTGCCTTCTTTTGATGTGTAGGTCTATCACAGCTATTCTCCCCCTGACTCTGGAACAGATCACAGTTTTTTGATTGAGATTTAGATGAGGTCAGTGGGCTCACATTTGAAAGGTAGAATAACCCACTTCATCCTGGCACCATTATCACATGATGAGAAGGCCATTGAGACAACGAATAGAATAGGAGATTCATATACCATGTCCTGATAATTCTGGGGCAGATGATCATTGAGTGAAATGAAGGGATGACTCACCTGGTTTATTTACATTCTTAGTCATTGTCATCAGTCTCTCTCTCCTAGCTTCATATAGTCGATTTGTGCTATTAAAGGAGTGTAGGATGCCCTCCACAACATTGCTTCATACATTCATTCACTCATAGAACAAATATATTTTTTAAATCTCCTATAGGCAAAGCATTGGCCCAGGTACTGTGGATAAAAGCAATGATCAAAATCAGACAAAACAATTACAATAAAAGTCATACTAGAATAAACAAATAACACTAAAACGAGAAAGGAGGAAACAAAGGGAAATAGGTGGGAAATAATTTCATTTTTAAGTAAGGTTTTATGTTAGATTTCATTTGAAAAGCTACTATTTCTACAGAAACCTGAAGAAGGTAAGAAAGTGACTATCTGATGGAAGCAGAGAGACCAATTAAGAGAACATGAAATAATCCAAGGGAAAGACCATGGACTCTTGGACCAAAGCAACAGCAATGGAAGCGAGGCAGTGCCTGTGTCAACTCTGAGTATATGTTAGTGGTATTTACAGAAGTCCTGACTAGGGATATAAATGGGGGGGGTAGGAGGATTAGCAAAGGAAATAAAATTATTTAATTAAAGTTTTAAAATAGGTCAGGAAGTAAGGATACTTTATAGGCTAAATCTAAATTAACAAAGTAAAATATTCGTATGATACCTTAAGAGAGCAAATATCTGTCATCTCTTCAATTAGCCCCACTTCACTGTCTGTGGATCTTCAGCAAAAAGGAAAACCTTCTTCCATAGTTGAACAAGAGCTATTAATGATGACCACAAAGGGGTTCACGCTCATAAGAATATAGCACCTCAGTGTGGGAAGTGGGTAAATGAGAAGGATTATCGGTTTCTAGGGATGCAAAATGTTAGTACAAAAATTGTAAACAAATTAGAACTATGAAAGTGACATGTTGAAGACCTATATTGTTGACATAGTATTGTTTTCCAATTATATAAAATCTACTTTCATCAAATAGGGAAATAAAAAACACAAGAAGCCACAAGGACACAGAATACGCTGAAATGAGGATGGTACATTGATGATGCTGCCTTTCTCTGGAAAAAGTTCTTTTTCTTGGTCTGCAACAACTAATCTGCTACTCTCTTCCCTGTCATTCTATCACTTAGCAACTTCATTCAAAGTCATGGCTAATAGTATTTTCTTTAAATTAACGCCCTAAAAGGGTTATTTTTTGTTATTGCTAGTGATGTTTCCATGTTAAACATTTCCAGCATCCTCTGCAGTTTCTTTCTTCATCTAACTGTAGCTTTTCTCCATTTCATCACCATTTCTTCTTCCATCTAGTTTGATATATTAGGGAGAGATTTCAGAGGTGATGCCAGTGTCCAAGGTTTAAGAAAACATGCCATTCCCTGGAGTATAATTATATTTCAGTATATTTGAAAATAATTCAGATTATTAGAAAGTTGATCTTAGAGAGTAATGTTTTAGTAAAGCTTGGTCTATGAATGTCTTTAATTTCTCATCAACCATTTAAACCTCACTTTTAAATCACTGATGGGTTGAATGAGGCAACTGAAGAATCACTACTTCAATATTTAGGAAATCTGAGTGATTTTCTCAATTTTCATACCAAGGAGCTATGTTAAATTCATCAGGATCCTTAAGATCTTTGTGTTCCTGTAAAAAGAAGCATTCTGTGCTCTTCAGAGGATTAAATGATATCATGTTTTTGAAAAAGTTTTGAAAGCATAAAATGTGCTGCTGATGTATTAAATATAGCCCTTATGTGGTACTGCAAGAAAGAATTTCCTCTATGCCTCTGTAAGACATTTGATATCATTGAATTTTGGGCTCTCATCTGTAAAATGAGAATAACAGTACAGTACCAACTTTAAAGTGTTAGGTGATGCAGAAGATAATACAGGTGAAATCCCCAAGCACAATCATTAATATAAAACTAAGGTGTAATGACATGGATAAACAAACAATAGAAGGAATAAATATATATACCAATGTTTCTATAGGGACAAATTTATTTAAGGCAAACTTTGGACTGGGCTTAGATCCAACATGAATGCAAATTTAAAGCCTAACCAGCAAAATAGTAATATAATAAAAATAAGTACCAATTAATTGGAAATCATATAATCCATCTAATGTCCATTCTAATTCAATTTTTTTTTAATCAACACTGCTTACACATCAAAACACATAGATCAGTCAAATTTGGTCCATAGTCTAGAGGTACCTAAACCAGAGGTATTTCATGATGTAACATTATAGAAGGTTCAGATATGAGAGCGCATATAAAGAATAGATAGGGGACTGAGTTTGTGGCTCAGCGGTAGAATGCCCACCTACCGAATGCAAAGCCCTGGGTTCGATCCTCAGCACTACACAAAAATAAATAAAACGTGTGTGTGTGTGTGTGTGTGTGTGTGTGTAAAAGAGTAGATAGGGCTGAACAGTTGCAACTCCATTTCTCAGGTGAAAAGTACTTAGACGCCATGTATCAATTGGTGAAAAATAATCTTGATCCACTTTTAATGAAATTCAGTTGGACCAGCAGAAGTTAGAGCAGGCATTTTAAACAGAAGGAATTTCATACAAAAGAATAACTGCTCAGGTATTAGATGACTGAAACAGGACAAAGGGAGCATGGTGGTCATTCAGGGATAACTAGAAGTTATTACAATAAAATCTGAAAGAACAAAAGAGAAGATGTTGAGATCCTAGAATTTTGGAAGAGAACTGCCATGGAGCTGGCATTTCAAGTTCTGAAGATGTTTCCTGATGGTATCTCTGAGAGGCTGCCAGAGTGCAAGGAGGACACACAGAAACCAGAGGCTGGGACTACCATACTGCTGTTGGAGCAACACTGACAGAAACAGGAAAATAGGAAGAAAGTACCTTCTTTCCAATTTTCCGACAGTGACTCTTTTTTTTTTTCCCCCAGAATCTCATAGGAAGCCGGAAAGTCTAGAAATCTAGTTGGTAGATTCTCAGCCCTATAAGCACTGACCTTGAATAAAATTAAACTGAGACACAACAGAAAAATGACCAGTGCAGAATCTTCTCTGCCAGCCCCTACTGAATCATTATGCTAATGTAACTGAATGTTCCCATTGGTGAATTAAGTTCAAGGTCACTTTTCACAGAGCACCCATCCTCTTCTATATTCTTTCTTTTGGAACTATTTGGCTTGGGGTTTGAATCCAGATATGATTAACCACTGAACACACCCCCATCTCTTTTTATGTTTTGAGAAAGGGTCTCTCTAAGTTGCTTAGAACATTGATAAATTGCTAAGGGTGGTCTCGAATTTGCAATCCTCCTGCGTCAGGCTCCCGAGTTTCTGGGATTACAGGTGTATACCTACACATACATTTGATTTTGTTTCAATTTATGAAAAATAGGAAAGAAATTCTATGAACCAGTTTTCTGTTACTATGTAGCAAACAGCTATAAAACAAACAATAGCTTGAAACAGCATAAATTTATTATCTCATAATTTCCATGTACGGGAGCCCAGGTACAAGTGATCTGTGTCCTCTGCTCAGCATCTGATTAAGGTTGAAATCAAGGTGGCAGTCATTCTTCCACACCCATTCTCTTGGCAACTTTTTGCCAGGAACCACTTTCAGCTACCAGCAGCAGCCTCTCCCCATTTGCAGTTTGCAGCGTAGCTGTTTGTTTTTTCAATATTTCCAAGATTCAAATTTCATTCTTTGTTTTTTTTTTTCATCTTGGGGATTCATTCATATAACAAACATTACATTTGGCATATTAGAGCTGTACAATGTAGGTGCCCTTTAAACATTGAAAAATTAATATCCCCCAATCCCAATCTTCTTTATCTCTTTCTCATTCCTCTCAGATAACTAATTTTGTTAATATTGTTAATTATAAAGGAATAGTTTGAATCCTTCCACATCTTCCTATTTCATGCATGGATTTGAAGTTAAAATAATTGTTGAATGTCAATTACTGGAATTTTATCCTAATAGAATTAGAAGAAAGAAAACAAAATATAAGTGTAATAAATTCAGAAATCTATTTCATAACATTCAACAATTCATTATTAAATATGAATAAATGGATGTGTGCATACATGTATGCATACACACATGTGTATGTCTATATATTTATGTGTGTCTCTGTGTGTATGTGTGTGTATAAATTACATCTGTGATATCTGTGGAATTATACAGAAATAGACAAATTCTACTGAACAGGATATAAAGTTCAGAAACAAACCCACATGTTTATGATCACCTAATTTATGATACCTGTCAATGCAACACGGTGGAGAAAATGACCTTTTCAATGAATCATGCTGAATCAATTGGAGATTCATATGGGGAAAAAAAAAAATCTCAGCTCCTTCCTCTCTCCAAACACAAAAATCAAGTTCCATATGGATAATGGATTTAAATGTGAAAGGGTTCATGCTATTTCAGTGTAATCATCATTGCGTTTCTGATTTAAATTTGTAGAATTAGATCCAACTTTATTACTATTTTTTTCCTATAAGGATTACCACTTTTTAAAAATTAACCAACAAATGGTCAAATAGCCTATCCTTATGTTATCTCCCTGCAAAATCATTCTGTCATACAGATGTATTCAGTATATGCTATCTCAATAGTTTTTATTCTCTCTTGTCAATCTGTTAACTAATTCCATACTACCTCAATTATCATAACATTATAATTCATCTTGATATATTCACAAACAAAATTTTCTCTGGTTTTCTTCCACGGAAGTATTATGGATATTCTTGCCTTCTTGCTTATCCATATTAAATTATAAATAAGCCTGGTATGTTTCATGGAAAGTCCTGTTTGAATTTTGGAACTGCACTATTCTCTTGATCAACTTAGAGATAACTAACAATATTCGTATGAAATCTATCTTTAATGCTTTTCAATAATTTGCTTTATAAATGTCACACATCTTGTTATTTTCATTAGTACTAAAATCATGCTAGTATTGCTGTATATTTATCTTATATCTAGGGAAATATATTGCCATATCTCATTCATTTCCATTGTTTTGTCAATGTATAGATTTTTTTGTTATTCTATGTAGGTTATTATGAATAATTAAAGTCATACTCCCTTCTTTCCAACCCTGTGGTCTTTCCCTGCTATCCAGGATCTTCCATACGAATTACTAGAAGTGATACTGACTCTAAAGGAATATTTCTGAATCACTAATGATGTTTTTTATCATTCACAATAAGATGGAAAAATTCTATTCTTATTCTAGATTTTATAATTTTATCAAATGTTTTTATGAAAAGATAAATAGATTTTTCAAATAAGAAAATTACATACAAGGTAAATTTTAAATCAAACTTACTTTACACGTAGGTCATGTTGTTTTCTATATTTCTCTGTTCTATTTCCTTATATTTTACTTATGATTTTACCTATTTCATGAGTATCATTTTCCTTTTCTATTTGATTTACAATCAAGATTATAGTAGCCTTATAAATTGAGCTGGGCACATTCCCATTATTTTTATTCTAGAAGTAACTTATTCAAGATGAGAGGCACTTTTTCTATGTAAATGATAGAATTTTCCAGTAAAATCATCTATGAGTAATGTTTTGTGTTAGCTTTGTGGAGTAATTGTTCAACTTATTTAACTGACTCAATTTATATAATGTTTATTGGATTGCTTGATGTTCCTGTTTGTTTTCCTGAGTTGGTTTTGGTACATCATTTTCCTAAGAATGCTTTCCCTCTCCATATATTTTTAGATACATTGGCATACATTTGATTATAATGTTGTATTACTGTCTTTTAAATTTCTGCTTTATTTGTACTTATGTCATCATTTTAATTCTTTTGTAATTTCATTCTTATGTTTTCTTTTATTTATTTATTTTTAGGTGTAGATGGACACAACACAATGTCTTTATTTTTATGTGGTGCTGAGGATTGAACCCGGGTCCCACCCGTGCTAGGCGAGTGCTCTACCGCTGAGCCACAATCCCAGCCCCTCATTCTTATGTTTTCTTGCTTATCCATATAAAATTATAAATAAACTCTATAAAATGTATAAGTATTTTATAGGTACTTGATAATCATTGATTTGACTTAGTGGATATTTTCTTTTGAACATTTGTCTTCTATTTTATTAATTTCTACTTTTATCTTATTATATTGATAATTCTAATTTATTGGTCTTTTTGTTATTTTACCAACTATTTATGTTGGATGCTGAACTGTTAAATTTTTAGTCCTCTTTATTTTGTGATATAAGCATTAGAATATATATATTTTTCTTTAATCAGAATAATTTATTATCTGTTAATGTAAAATATTTTTGTGTCAAACAGAATAATTGTATTTCATTTATAATATAATTTTTATTTAAAGGTATGTATTTTTAACTTTCTAAAACAAATTGTGATTTTTAACTAACTTTCAAAATTGATTTTTAAATTGTTCTAAATTTGTATTAAGAAGTTGTGGCCAGAAATTTTCCTGTATGATAGAAGTTTGTTAAAAATTGTTGATTTTTTGACATAGTATGTATTAAGACAAATTTCATACTGTAAATATTTCCTGAGTGTTTTGAGAATGAAGTTGTATTCTTTAAACATTGACTTGAGAAGTATATCTAGAATTAAATAAAGGTTGAAAATATATTGTTCAAATATCACTTAAGCAATTTTTGTTTTACATATTATGGGAATAAAATTAGAATTATTGTATATTTCCTATTATTAGATGTATTAACCCCTTTTGTGTCTGATAACTTTGTCTAAAGACTATCTTTTCCTCTTTTAGTATCTAATTAATATACACTTAGGTTATTTGCCTTATACTCACCTTAAATGACCTCTTCTACATTCTTATAGTCAATATTTTGGTGTCTTTATATTTTTGGTTTGTGCCTTATAACAAACATATAAATAGAATTGGACTTTTAAAATTCCAGTTGACAACTTCTGTGTTATAAAGGCAATATTCAGTCTATATATATTTATTAGTATTACTAAAATATTAAGCCTTGTTGCATTATTCTGTGTTTTCTATTATCCCTGCTTTTATGTGTTATTTTTCTTTGTTGGAAGAGTTTTCATAAGTTTTTGCTTTTTAATTTTAATTTTTTAATATCTACACGTTTATGCTATCTTGTTATTTCTTTTCTTTTACGAGTCACAATTTTACCAAAGGTGATTAGTTTAATCAATATATGAATTTTCTTCTCAAATACCAAGGCCTTAGACTTCTTTATACACTCCAACATGTATGATTTTATTAGTCCACTATTGTATGGGATTACAGTGTTACTTTTGAGACATATGTTATCTGTATAATTATTGTTCATTTGAAGATAATTTGTGGTTTTTAAATTTTTGTTGTGTTTTTTGGCTGGATGCAATGGCACATACCTTTAATCCCAGTGGCTGAAACAAGAGGATTGTGAGCTCAAAGCCAGCCTCAACAATGGTGAGACACTAAGGAACTCAATGAGACCCTGTCTCTAAATAAAATATAAAGTAACGCTGGGGATGTGGCTCAGTGGTCAATTGAACTTGAGTTTAATCTCTGGTACCAAAAAAAAATTATTTTTTATTTGTTTTTGTTTGGCTATTATATAGTTATTTCACTACAAACTATCAAAGCAAGTTGTGAATTTCATTTCTTCCACTTACAAAAATAATGTAATTTTTAATAAAATTAATAATTATCTAACATTGATTCTTAGTCATTATTTTTATTCTTTACTTACAGAACTTTAACCTTATTAATGTTAAACCATTCTCATCTGTCCTACATATCTTCTAACTTTCAATTATACAATATATGCCCCTGTCTTTTTGCTACAGACTGCATAATTTTTTAATATCTTTTCTAGTTCACTAAAATGATATTTATTAGATATGCTGTTAAATCTAAGGGTATGTGGTGAAGAAGGATAGTGGAATTAATAAGACATTATTAATCTATGTGCATACATAACTATACAACTGGTGTGATTCTACATCATGTACAATGAGAAGAATGAGAAATTATACTCCATTATATATGATGTATCAAAGTGCATTCTACTGTCATGGATAACTAATTAAAATTATTAAAATTGTTTCTAAATATCTGCTTTTTTTTCATTTTGAATTGGCCTGTTTAATTCAACATTGTGCAATCATCTTTGAGTCACTGAAACCAATACAGACAACAAGAACAACTTAGTGGATGGAAATTTAATTTTGGCTCATGGTTTCAGAGGTTCAGTCCACAATTGGCCAACTCCATTGCTCTTGGCCAAAGTCAAACATCATGATGGAAAGGCATAGCAGAGAAAAACTGCTCAACTCATGTCAACCAGAAAGCAGAGAGAACTTGAATGCAAGGATCCAGAGATAATATAATCCCCAAGGGCATGCCCCTAGTAACCTACTTCATCCATCCTCACCCTATTTGCCAACAGTTAGTTGGCTATGCATATGTGGATTTGTCTCTGTGTCTTCTATTCTCTTCCATTGGTCTTCATGTCTATTTTGATGCCTACACCATGCTGTTTATATTATGACAACTCTGTAGTATAATTTCAGATCAGGTATTGGGATATCTCCTGCTTCACTTTTCTTGCTTAGTATTGCTTTGGCTATTCTGGGTCTCTTATTCTTCCAAATGAATTTAAGAATTTTTTTGCAATTCTGTGAAGAATGTCATTGGTGTTTTTAGGGGGAAAGAAAATCTGTTAGGAACTTAGAAAAGAATTAACAATTTTTGAAAAAAAAATTCAAAAATGTCAATAGAGAGAAGACTTGTAGCAGGTAATGTTCATACAAAAGGAGAGAAAATAGAAGAACCAAGGTATTGGGAGACAGGGAGAGAGAATAATATAATTTGGCCATTATCCATAGAAGAGAAGAGAGAAAGGGAAATAAACAAATAAATTCAAAACCAAGCCGGGTGTAGTGGCACACGCCTTTAATCTTAATGGCTCAGGAGGCTCAGGCAGGAGGATTGTGAGTCCAAAGCCAGCGTCATCAGCAGTAAGGCACTAAGCAATTCAGTGAGACCCTGTCTCTAAATAAAATACAAAATAGGGCTGGGGATGTGGCTCTGTGGCTGAGTGCCCCTGAGTTCAATTCCCAGTACATTCTCTCCTGAAAAAGAAAAGAATACAAAATCAAACCAAATATACAATCCAAAAAACCCAAATGCTTCAAAGACAATGCTAAGAAATATAATTACAACAAAAATGCTAAAATTAGAGGAAAAAAAACAAATAAATAAACAAATATATATGTGTGTGTGTATATATATATATATATCCCTGAACCAATCAGCACAACCAGAATTCACAGCATTCACTTGTACTCCCACTCACCCACATATGCACACACAAAAAAATCTAAAAATAAATAAATAATAAAATAAAAAAATCTTAATGAAGAATGAAGGAAACATCTGCACTAAGGTGGTAAAATTTGTTGCCCAGATTGGGTGGTCACTGTCTATGCCCAACAGCCTTTCCTGAGTTTTGTACTGATAGTGTAAGGGATGAGGTTTATTAATGCCTTCCTTGTTATTGTTGTTGTTCTAATTCTTCTTGCTCACTGGGCTGCCAGTTGCATTGGCTTAAGATTGAAGTCCTTTGATATAAGACTCAGCTTCCCTTCTCACCAGTATGAGATACCATGGGTTAGGAAGTACCATCAGTTGGCAGTTTGTTTATTCAGACCAGATCTTTCCTAGGGTATCACTTCTATAGCATTCTGTGAGGGGAGTTCCAGCAGGTGGGACTCCAGGGGTTTGCTGGCTGGGACCTTCTTTAGAAAGATTAAATTGACTCATTCCAAGGGCTAGATAGTAGCTGATATCTTCTGCAGGTCTGGTTCTCAGAAGACTCCATGAAATCCACTGGTGAAGCACAGGGACCAATTCTCTACTCACTGCTGACCAGAAGCATAGCTTTCTTGGGCTTAGTCCCTGAGTGTATTCACTGCAACCCTCTCATACTCCTGGCTCACTTCACCTGGTCACTTGAGCTGCCTGAACCAGAGGAGAAACAAGTGGGGCTCGCTTTTGCCCTTCTCACTTTAATACCCCTAGGTACAGCCTACTCTGAATCTATTTCACTCATATTCTGCCAGACTCAGCCTAGGTCACACGATAGTCAACTTCTGGGATATTGTGGTTATTTTTCTTTTCTTTTTTTTTTCCCTTTATCTCCTGAGTCCCACAGTTGTTTGGTGGCACCCTTGCCCCAAGATGGCTCCCGCCTAAGTTCTCCATGGCCAGTTGAGATACAGAGCATACTTGCCAAGCAGTAGAAAGCAGTGGATCAGCTAAGGTTAGGCAGCATTTTCTATCTCAGGTTTTTTTCATACCAAAGCTGTGTTTCTCCACCCTCTGTCAGTTCTGATGTATTCTTTCTTCTTTGTTTATTATACCCAAATGTCTGAGTCCCTAGCCACTTTAAGTGTCCAATATTAAATTTTAGTGAAATAGATCTTTTACCAGCCTCACTGAGAAGTTATACACCATCTGACTTGGTCCCACTCTACAGCACAGTTTGGGATGCAGCTTTCCTCTAGTCTGCCATCTTCTGCCTCTTCTGCCATTCTTTTAAAAAACAATCCATATATGATTTTTATATACCTAAATCTGATCATTTTAAATCTGAAGTCCTTGGATATTTTTATCTATGTATGATTTCTGTTGGATCTCAGCATAGTGTCTTCTTTCTTGGGATAGTCCATATTTTTAAATCTTAGCTTATATTTGACAGAATTTAATCTGTCAGAATCTTAAGGACATTTTCTTGGGTCTGTTTTCCTCTTTAGAGTAATTACATATTATCAGAGGAATTACCAAGCTAGAAATATTTAAGTTAGTTTCTTGGCTCGACATTCTCAAATGACATGGGTTATAGAAATTTGATATCCAGAGTCACATGAGAGAAGCACTATTTACATTTGCAAATTATGAGATAAGATTATCATCTTGAAAATTGTCATTACTCTATATCATGTTTTCATCCTTGTTGAGGTAGTGACATACAAGTGTTTTGTAGGTTACTTTTGTTCTTTATCAAGTTCTTAGTAGCCAGTTCTTTCACTAATGATGTAGTCCTTTTCTAGCATCCCAGATCAACACAGCAGTATCCAATCCATGTCTCCTTAACATGGAAGTCTAACTATGATATCTAGAGTCTTATATGCTATATAATTTATCTTTAGGATTTAAGTACCTAATGTATATATTCAATCTTAGAAATCCCCCTGAGCTTCTGCTTACTTTATTCTCATAATTAACCTCATCTATGATTATACACAAGTGGGACAAATCCAAATTCATAGATCCAAAGAGAAACCACTCCAACTCTAACACAACATGGATAATGGCAGAATGATGTTACTCTGCCATATAGAAAACTGAAGTTGTTGAATTTTTTTTGCACCATTGAATGATATTTGAAATAAAGTTAAACAAAAATCTCTATGTTGCATGAGCCCCCAAATACTTCAAAGTGTATGAAATAATCAGTGATTGGCATTTTTATAATTATAAGATCAGAGTTATTTCTCTTCTGAAGCTACTTTACCTTCAGATGGTTAGGTGATTTTGCATTTTCTAGGTAAAATCAAATTTTTTGTTTGAATTGGCACAAAGATTTAATTTAGCAAAGAATCCATTTGGTGTTAAATTACTTATCCTATCTCTATTCGGACCTAATGTCATCTTAACCGTGTGTCAAAGTGACATGGAGATAAAAAAAAATAATAATAAATAAAAGCAACCAGGCATCCTATTCTACACATGCCAAATCTAAATGCTCAACTTTTGACTTGCATATTGTCATCATTTTAAGATGGTATTATGTTCTACAAATACCAGTACTAGGTAGAAAAAGAAAATATAGATAGCATCCAAAAGATAAATCTTTGCAGTATATCAAATCCTTCAGGAAAAAAACCAAATTATATATTTCACTTTAAAACAACTTCCACAGAAGATGTATAATTGTATTATTTATTCATTGTGTAATGAAAATGTAGAATTTGAGTTCACTGCAATTTAAAATTTAAAGAAAGTAGCACTGGTGTCATTATTCGAACAAAAATTTTAAAAATCTCAATTTAAAATTACATAACTAATACTGAATTTTATGGTATAGCTCCTTTAAAATCTACTACATACAAGTTCCTTGTCATAAGATTAGAAACTTTGAGAACTAAGTAAAACTTTATTGGTGATCTTGTTCAAGGTCACATTATAGATGGGAAAATTAAAGCACATAAACAGTAATAGAGTTTGTCCAAGTTAACACAATCATAAAAGAACTGTCAGTACCAACACCTAATCTCCTGATTTTCCATGTCTAACCTTTAATGGAAATAACTGGATGAAATATAAAGACTTGCACATTCTCATATTTTGATAACAGCAAAGAAAGTACACAATATTGTTAAATTGCAAGGGAAAATTTTATAGGATGATTCATTTTATTAAATGCTATATTTTGACCCTTTAGCATTAAAACTTGACCACAAGATAAATTTCATTCTTTATCATGCAAATGAAAGGCATTTGTTAGGTGAGTGCTCTGAGAGAAGACTAGAGAATTGCTTGATGAACCTCATGGCAGATTGCAATCAGGAACATTTACTGTAGACAAGGCTCTTATGTTAAAATACAAACTCCAAGCCAGTTGATTACTGTTATAGTTTGGTTTCTGACATGTTGATTAGCAACACATTTTTTCCTAAAATATTTTCTCAAATGTTAAATGAGAAAAATATACGCATGTAATTAGTACCACATTGTATACCAAAATGGACTGGACTGCGTGTGGGCGGGTAATTATTTTCTTAAATATAAGCTGTCACTTAAAAATTTAACTACAATATAAGTTGATGAGTGCTTGGGGGAAATCTTTGAAAAATATATAGAATCTGAAGAGAACATGCATAATTAATAAATCTATAAGTGACCTTTATCCCCACGCAGTGAAAATTTAAGTACTAGCCACTTTATGAAAATGTCTTTTACAGTGTACAAATATCATCAAATACCAAAAGAAAGAATGAAAAAGAATGTTTAACGTTCTGGCTTTTTAAAAGCAATAGTATATGAAGACAGAATATACTCATATTAAGAAATATAACAGCCATAAAGGATACTAATGCAAAACATATTTGAGGTTATGACATAAAAGTCATTTCTGTTCCAATGAGATTGTATGCAGAAGTTAAGGCAAAAGTCAATGTCATCTACCATAACTGTGTACTTGATTGTATTGGTGAGTATTTACTATGGTGACTGGGCAGCCATTTTCTTTTTTCTTTTTTTTTTTTTTTATTTTTTAATGTGGGTTGTTCAAAACATTACAAATTTCTTGACATATCATATTCCACACTTTGATTCAAGTGGGTTATGAACTCCCACCTTCACCCCATACACAGATTGCAGAATCACATCAGTTACACATCCATTGATTTACAAATTGCCATACTAGTGTCTGTTGTGCTCCGCTGCCTTTCCCATCCTCCACCCTCCCCCCTCCCCACCTCTCCCCTCCCCTCCCCTCCTCTCTCTCTACCTCCTCCACTGTATAACCCTGAGGGTCTCCTTCCATTACCATGCAATTTCCCTTCTCTCTCCCTTTCCCTCCCACCTCTCATCCCTGTTAAATGTTAATCTTCTTCTCCTGCTCTTCGTCCCTACTCTATTCTTAGTTACTCTCCTTATATCAAAGAAGACATTTGGCATTTGTTTTTTAGGGATTGGCTAGCTTCACTTAGCATAATCTGCTCTAATGCCATCCATTTCCCTGTAAATTCTATGATTTTGTCATTTTTTAATGCAGAGTAATACTCCATTGTGTATAAATGCCACATTTTTTTATCCATTCGTCTATTGAAGGGCATCTAGGTTGGTTCCACAGTCTTGCTATTGTGAACTGTGCTGCTATGAACATCGATGTAGCAGTGTCCCTGTAGCATGCTCTTTTTAGGTCTTTAGGGAATAGACCAAGAAGGGGAATAGCTGGGTCAAATGGTGGCTCCATTCCCAGCTTTCCAAGAAATCTCCATACTGCTTTCCAAATTGGCTGCACCAATCTGCAGTCCCACCAGCAATGTACAAGTGTACCCTTTTCCCCACATCCTCGCCAGCACTTGTTGTTGTTTGACTTCCTAATGGCTGCCAATCTTACTGGAGTGAGATGGTATCTTAGGGTGGTTTTGATTTGCATTTCTCTGACAGCTAGAGATGTTGAGCATTTTTTCATGTACTTGTTGATTGACTGTATGTCCTCCTCTGAGAAGTGTCTGTTCAGGTCCTTGGCCCATTTGTTGATTGGGTTGTTTGTTCTCTTATTGTCTAATTTTTTGAGTTCTTTGTATACTTTGGATATTAGGGCTCTATCTGAAGTGTGAGGAGTAAAGATTTGTTCCCAGGGTGTAGGCTCCCTATTTACCTCTCTTATTGTTTCTTTTGCTGAGAAAAAACTTTTTAGTTTGAGTAAGTCCCATTTGTTGATTCTAGTTATTAACTTTTGTGCTATGGGTGTCCTATTGAGGAATTTGGAGCCCGACCCCACCGACTGTAGATCGTAGCCAACTTTTTCTTCTATCAGACGGCGCATCTCTGATTTGATATCAAGCTCCTTGATCCATTTTGAATTCACTTTTGTGCATGGCGAGAGAAAGGGATTCAGTTTCATTTTGTTGCATATGGATTTCCAGTTTTCCCAGCACCATTTGTTGAAGATGCTATCCTTCCTCCATTGCATGCTTTTAGCCCCTTTATCAAATATAAGATAGTTGTAGTTTTGTGGATTGGTTTCTGTGTCCTCTATTCTGTACCATTGGTCCACCCGCCTGTTTTGGTACCAGTACCATGCTGTTTTTGTTACTATTGCTCTGTAGTATAGTTTGAAGTCTGGTATCGCTATACCGCCTGATTCACACTTCCTGCTTAGCATTGTTTTTGCTATTCTGGGTCTTTTATTTTCCCATATGAATTTCATGATTGCTTTCTCTATTTCTACAAGAAATGCCGTTGGGATTTTGATTGGCATTGCATTAAACCTATAGAGAACTTTTGGTAATATCGCCATTTTGATGATGTTAGTTCTGCCTATCCATGAACAGGGTATATTTTTCCATCTTCTAAGATCTTCTTCTATTTCTCTCTTTAGGGTTCTGTAGTTTTCATTGTATAAGTCTTTCACCTCTTTTGTTAGGTTGATTCCCAAGTATTTTATTTTTTTTGAAGATATTTTGAATGGAGTGGTTGTCCTCATTTCCATTTCAGAGGATTTGTCGCTGATATACAGGAATGCCTTTGATTTATGCGTGTTGATTTTATATCCTGCCACTTTGCTGAATTCATTTATTAGCTCTAATAGTTTCTTTGTAGAGCCTTTTGGGTCTGCTAGGTATAGAATCATGTCATCTGCAAATAGTGATAATTTAAGTTCTTCTTTTCCTATTTTTATGCCTTTAATTTCTTTCGTCTGTCTAATTGCTCTGGCCAGTGTTTCGAGAACTATGTTGAACAGAAGTGGTGAGAGAGGGCATCCCTGTCTTGTTCCAGATTTTAGAGGGAATGCCTTCAATTTTTCTCCATTCAGAATGATGCTAGCCTGAGGCTTAGCATAGATTGCTTTTACAATATTGAGGTACGTTCCTGTTATCCCTAGTTTTTCTAGAGTTTTGAACATAAAGGGATGCTGTACTTTGTCGAATGCTTTTTCCCCATCTATCGAGATGATCATATGGTTCTTATTTTTAAGTCTATTGATGTGGTGAATAACATTTATTGATTTCCGTATATTGAACCAGCCTTGCATCCCAGGGATGAATCCTACTTGATCATGGTGTACAATTTTTTTGATATGTTTTTGTATCCGATTCGCCAGAATTTTATTGAGGATTTTTGCATCTAGGTTCATTAGAGATATTGGTCTGTAGTTTTCTTTCTTTGAAGTGTCTTTGTCTGGTTTAGGTATCAGGGTGATGTTGGCCTCATAGAATGAATTTGGAAGTTCTCCCTCCTTTTCTATTTCCTGAAGTAGCTTGAAAAGTATTGGTATTCGTTCTTCTTTAAAGGTTTTGTAAAATTCTGCTGTATACCCATCCGGACCTGGGCTTTTCTTAGTTGGTAGTCTTTTGATGGTTTCTTCTATCTCCTCAATTGATATTGGTCTGTTTAGGTTTTCTATATCCTCCTGACTCAATCTGGGCAGATCATATGACTTAAGAAATTTATCTATGCCTTCACTATCTTCTAATTTATTGGAGTATAAGGATTCAAAATAGTTTTTGATTATCTTCTGTATTTCTGAAGTGTCTGTTGTGATATTGCCTTTTTCATCCCGTATGCTAGTAATTTGAGTTCTCTCTCTTCTTCTCTTCGCTAGCATCGATAAGGGTCTGTCAATTTTGTTTATTTTTTCAAAGAACCAACTTTTAGTTTTGTCAATTTTTTCAATTGTTTCTTTTGTTTTGATTTCATTAATTTCAGCTCTGATTTTAATTATTTCTTGCCTTCTACTTCTTCTGCTGTTGTTTTGCTCTTCTTTTTCAAGGATTTTGAGATGAAGTATGAGATCATTTATTTGTTGTTTTTTTCTTTTTTTAAGGAATGAACTCCAAGCAATGAATTTTCCTCTTAGAACTGCTTTCAATGTGTCCCATAGATTCCGATATGTTGTGTCTGTGTTTTCATTTATCTCTAAGAATTTTTTAATTTCCTTCTTGATGTCTTCTATAACCCATTGATCATTCAGTAACCTATTGTTCATTCTCCAAGTGATGTATGCTTTTTCCTTCCTTCTTTTATTGTTGATTTTCAGTTTCATTCCATTATGATCAGATAAGATGCATGGTATTATCTCTACTCCTTTATATTGTCTAAGAGTTGCCCTGTGACATAATATATGATCTATTTTTGAGAAGGATCCATGTGCTGCTGAGAAAAAAGTGTAACTGCTTGATGTTGGGTGGTATACTCTATATATGTCAATTAGGTCTAGGTTATTAATAGTGTTATTGAGTTCTATAGTTTCCTTATTCAACTTTTGTTTGGAAGATCTGTCCAGTGGCGAGAGAGGTGTGTTGAAGTCTCCCATGATTATGGTGTGGTGGTCTATTAGACTCTTGAACTTGAGAAGAGTTTGTTTGACGAACATAGCTGCACCATTGTTTGGGGCATAAATATTTATGATTGTTATGTCTTGTTGGTGTATGGTTCCCTTAAGCAGTATGTAGTGTCCCTCTTTATCTCTTTTGATTAACTTTGGCTTGAAATCTATTTTATTTGATATGAGTATGGACACGCCTGCTTGTTTCCGAAGTCCATATGAGTGATATGATTTTTCCCAACCTTTCACCTTCAGCCTATCAAATATAATATACCAGTCTTTTCCTATCAAATGTGTCTCCTGTAGGCAGCATATTGTTGGGTCTTGTTTTGTGATCCATTCTACTAGCCTGTGTCTCTTAATTGGTGAGTTTAAGCCATTAACATTTAGGGTTATTATTGAGATATGGGTTGTTCTTCCAGCCATATTTGTTTATTTCTGTTACTAAACATGGTTTGTTTTCCTCTTTGATTATTCCCCCCCCCTTTACTGTCCTACCTCCCACTGTTGGTTTTCATTGTTATTTTCCATTTCCTCTTCCTGTAATGTTTTGGCGAGGATGTTTTGAAGAGATGGTTTTCTAGCTGCAAATTCTTTTAACTTTTGTTTATCGTGGAAGGTTTTAATTTCATCTTCCATCCTGAAGCTTAATTTCGCTGGATACACAATTCTTGGTTGGAACTCATTTTCTTTCAGTGTTTGAAATATGTTATTCCAGGATCTTCTAGCTTTCAGAGTCTGTGTTGAAGGATCAGCTGTTATCCTGATTGGCTTACCCCTAAATGTAATCTGCTTCCTTTCTCTTGTAGCTTTTAAAATTCTCTCCTTATTCTGTATGTTGGGCATCTTCATTATAATGTGTCTAGGTGTGGATCTCTTATGATTTTGCACATTCGGCGTCCTGTAGGCTTCTAGGATTTGGGATTCTGTCTCATTCTTCAAGTCTGGGAAGTTTTCTTGTATTATTTCATTGAATAGACTGCTCATTCCTTTGGTTTGGAGCTCTGTACCTTCCTGTATCCCAATGACTCTTAAGTTTGGTCTCTTAATGTTATCCCATATTTCTTGGATGTTCTGCTCATGGTTTCTTAACAGTCTTGCTGAGCTGTCTATGTTCTTTTCCAGTTGAAATACTTTGTCTTCATTGTCTGATGTTCTATCTTCTAAGTGTTCTACTCTGCTGGTAGTATTCTCCATTGAGTTTTTAAGTTGGTTTATTGCTTCCTGCATTTCTAGGATTTCTGATTGCTTGTTTTTTATAACCTCTATCTCCCTGTATAGTTGATCCTTTGCTTCCTGGATTTGTTTGTGTAATTCGTTGTCGAAGTGATCTTTCATTGTCTGATTTTGCTGTTTAATGTCTTCCTTGATACTCCAGATCATCTGAAGCATGTATATCCTGAATTCTTTATCTGACATTCCATCTGCTGCAGCTGTTACCTCTTCTAAAGTTGCGTTGACCTGCATTGCTTGTGGTCCTTTCTTTCCTTGTCTTTTCATACTGCTTGCGTATCTTTCCTGCAGGTGCGGGCGGCAGCTCTGCTCTCTCCTTATTCCAATTGGGGTGTCGTGGCTACCACGCTGGCAGGTCACTGTGCCTGTTCTGGGAGCTGGCGGCCGCTCTGTTCTGCCCCTACTCCAATTGGGGTGACGAGTGTACCACTGGGCAGCCATTTTCCTAATCCCATATTTGTCCCTAAACAACATATGAAAGTGACATCACTAAACTATAACTCAGTATCAGGAATGCAGTAAGAGGAGCACCCAGGAATATCTGCTGAATTTCAATCACCATTAACATGACTCTGTTACCTGCAAAGAATATGTTTGCAGGAAATAACACCAGTGTGAAAACAGTATATCTAAAGTGAAAATTAAAATGCATTTTCATTTCCATTTCATATCTTAGGGATTTTGCAATTCAAAGCATCCTGCATTCATCTTTACACATTTATGCTCTGTTCACTTTTATTTTTACTTCTACCAACCCTGCCAAGTACAGATGCACATTAAATGTATTAAAATGGGTGATTCACAAATGTCAGCTTTCCTTATCACTAAGGAGAAGGAGTATCATATTTTCCTTTACAAGTGATAAAATAACATCTTAACCTCCAAACATCTCTCTTCATGATATTTTGTACTTTTTTTGAACATTATTATAGTTTTCCTTGTGAGTTTTCTACTGAGAAATATATTATTTGGGGCAAAATTCCTTGATAGCCCATTTTTAAAAAAATATCATACGTTGAAAACGAATACTTAGAAAATATTTACAAAGCTCTGCTCAGTTTTTCAGAGTTTAAGAAAGGTGGAGAAGGCAAAGTATAAGTTGCCAACAATTAAAAAGACTATTTTTAAAGTCTAGTGTTTTATGGTGAGATGTGTCAACATGAGTCACTGGTGACTTTTCAAATTCTACAGCAAAATGTTAGATCCAACAGATTCTAGTTAATCCTAGAGATAGTAACATAATGCCACATATATTGTTCAGTCAAACTATTTTAAAATCATTTCCAGGTTGTAATCACCTCTGAGGTTTTTTAAAGTTAAAGAAATCCACAAGTCATTGTTTTCCTGAAAATACAGAGAAAAGGGATTAGGCTACACCTCTGGACCTAGGAATTTTCAAATATGGTAAGTGTGGTATTTGTATGTTCAAATCATGGTTGCTGGATGTGTTTTAGAGTTGTGCATTCAACTCCTTGAGGTAAAAAGTATTAGGGCAAGACTATGGTATTCTACACGAATCCAACATTGCTCAGCTGTCTCACTCAGCCTCATATCCTGCTGCCATATTTTGTGCTCCAGATTATTAATGATTAAACATTTTCAATGCTTAAAACTTGATCTATTATCTTAACTAAAAATCAGAGAATATTTTCTATTTCATGAGAATGTACCTTATAAGGGGAAGAGTAGCAAGAGATGATACAGCAGAGTAGTCACAAGTTAAATCATGGAAATCATATAAGCCATGGTAAAATGTGACACTCTGTCTTCACTTGAAGATTTTTAGATAGGGAGCAACACCCAATTTGTATTTTAGAAATTTGATTTTAGTTTCAATATAGAACAAAGATTTACAGAGGGCAGTTTATTGGCTGGGGGTAAGTTATAGAATGGAGATGGTTGTTGAGCACAATGGTGCACACCTATAATCCCAGTAGCTCTGGAGGCAGAGGTAGGAGGATTCCAAGTTCAAAGTCAGCCTCAACAAGCTAGGCCTTATGAAATTTAGTGAGACCCTGTCTTAGAATACGGCTCAGTGGTCGAGTGCTTCCAAGTTCAATCCCTGGTACGAGAGAGAGAGAGAGAGAGAGAGAGAGAGAGTGAGTGTTTGGATAGGTTAATGAATATTATCAAAAACAAATGCCAAATGTCTTCTTTGATATAATGAGAGCAACTAAGAACAGAGCAGGGAGGAAGAGCAGGAGGAAAAGATTAACATTAAACAGAGACATGAGGTGGGAGGGAAAGGGAGAGAAAAGGGAAATTGCATGGAAATGGAAGGAGACCCTCATTGTTATA
The DNA here is from genome assembly GCF_021218885.2 of Marmota monax. NCBI lineage: Eukaryota > Metazoa > Chordata > Mammalia > Rodentia > Sciuridae > Marmota > Marmota monax. The sequence continues at coordinate 3,919,551 of NW_026692486.1, read as the reverse complement.
CAAAATTACATATAAGAGGTTGTGAGGGGAATGGGAAAAAAAAACAAGGAGAGAAATGAATTACAGTAGATGGGGTAGAGAGAGAAGATGGGAGGGGAGGGGAGGGGGATAGTAGAGGATAGGAAAGGTAGCAGAATACAACAGTTACTAATATGGCATTATGTAAAAATGTGGATGTGTAACCGATGTGATTCTGCAGTCTGTATTTGGGGTAAAAATGGGAGTTCATAACCCACTTGAATCTAATGTATGAAATATGATATGTCAAGAGCTTTGTAATGTTTTGAACAACCAATTAAAAAAAAAAGGTCAAACAGATACTGAGTAGCAACATGGTTGCACATGCTAGGTTGATGTGACACAATTCCATAGGTTCATTCAGCAAAATGGGATGATTACAAATGGATTTAGACAATTTATTACTCACTTAAAGCAAAAGCAAGATTAACATGGTTTTAGCTCCCTGTGACCAACATCCCACAAAATGACACATAACTTGAAGGGCCAGATGACACACAATTAGGACATTGCTCTGTAATGGAAAGGTCATCTCTAGAATGCAGATAGGTACTATTTTCAGATGCAGCGCTGGCACCCTAATTTTGGAGTGGCAGTGGAAGGTGGAAAGTTCCATGCCCCAATCCAGGAAGAAAATGAGAAACTCCCTGCTAGACAGGGAGCTTCCCACAAGGTCGAGAGGTAGCTGAGAAATAGTCTTGTGACAGTTCTTCCAAGGCTGTCTACCTTACTGTTACAGGGAGGATCACAAGACATTTGCTAAGACTTGGGTCAGACTAAAAAGAAAAGTACAATCCAATTAGAAAATGTGCAAAAAGCATGACAAACATTTAATTGAAGAGAACATACATATGGTAAGTAAACACATGAGAAGATGTTCAACATCATTAGTCATTAGGAAAATACAAATTAAAACAACAATGAAATATAATTACATACCTATCAGAATTGCTAAAATTTAAAATGCATCAATTTATTAGAAAAGCATAACAATTATAAGTGTCTATGCACCTAAAAACGATTTTAAATGAAGTACAGAATTAAAGAAGTTAAATACATAAAGTCACTATTAGAGTTTTAAATTTGAATACCCCTACCTTGGTAGAATATGTGTGTGTGCGTGTGTGTACACACAAACATATATATATATATATGTGTGTGTGTGTGTGTGTGTGTATATATATATAAAAAACACATTTATATTTATAAACATATATTTAAATATTATAAACATATTTATTTATACATATATTAAATGTAATATTATACATGTAAACACATATATTTATTTACATTTATACTAATAAACACATGCACATACATATATTTATTTTTTTCTCTGAACAAATGTATATATAGTTTTTCTCTGAGCAAATCTTGTCCAAATTTCTGTTTTGGCTAACTCTAACCAGAAACCTAGAAGGAATGAAATTTGGGTAGTGTTGTTGATCTTAGAAAAATGACACATTACAAAACTCCGTGATTATCATGAATGGTTGTAAAGAGGAGTAAATAGTTAATCTTGGAAAACATTTTCCTGGAAACCATGTGAATTTCATCTAATCTGAGAATATAATTTGGAGAAAGAAAGAAACTATTTACTAATTTTGTCAATCATTGACTATTTGCCCTTCAGATACACTTGTAGCCTCCATTATAACTGACTTCAAAATACAAAATGGAGCTTACAATTCTGTGAGAATATGAGGATCTTGATTCTTCTCAGAAGTGATACAAGTTTAATAAATCACAGAAATCTCTCCAACTTAGAAGCCAGATACAATCTTTGAAGAGACTTAAGGCCAGAAGGTTAATGAAACATGCTACAAGTGCTACTGTTGCCACTGAGGCAAGCCGGTCTTGGATTCTACTAAATAGGATAATACCTTAATCCTATTGATCCCAAGGGACTAACTAAATCCCAGAGGACTAACTAAAAGTTTGTTAGCTATATCATCCCTGCTGGACCATGGTTGTTAGAATTGCCTATTTGTTGGAATTGCCTATTGCTGGGGATAAAAGCATGACAGATCTCATGGTTTCTCAATGTACTCACCCACCTGTTGTAAAGTGCCAGCCCAGTTTTTAATGGTAATTAATATTGATTACTTGGACCAGCATTTATTTGTCTGTCTACTTGACTATTGTGGACATGAAGAGCTCAGAGTGGTAAAATGGTAGATATAGCTCCAAGTTCATTATAAGACTCAGTGTATCCCTGGAAGAAATATCTGCTCCCTGGAAACCAGGATCTCTAAATTCTGTAAGCAAAACACTTGAAGTGATAGTGAGAAAGTCCAATCAGCTTCCAGTCCTTGATTTTCAGACAGTGTGTATTTTAACTATTAGGAACACGGTAGCATATTGAGATCATTGGTCCCTATTACTTTTTAAAGGACAACGTGCTACCTCACAGACTACACCACAAGTTGGCAGAGCAGCTAAAGCTGTAACAGGCCATTCAACCATTCCAATGGGACAGCTATTCTGGTGGTCTTTTCGGGGGGTGGGGTTGTTGTTGTTGTTGTTGATGATTTGTTTTTGTTTTATATAGCATGCCTTCTGAAAAACTCATGCTTCTTGATTGTCAGTCACATAAAATGTCATAAGTAGAGAAGAGCTTTTGAAAAAAATAAAGGCAATTGAAGCCCTTAAGGACTATACTGTTTTAGAGAGTGGGACTGTAGACAGCAGTTATATATTTTTGTCTCTGCCATATGAAAGAGAATTTCTTATTAATTGAAAAGAATATATTCATTTGATTAATAACTATATACCAAGTACAAAAAATTGTGGAAATATTTTCCAGTAAAGGTACTGCATTTCTAGCAACTGTAAGGAGGTTGTTACATGGCTAACTTTAACCACCATAACAAATTGAGTTTTATGGAGTCCCATAGGTAGAATGAATTGGAATAAGAAAATGACAACTACTACATCTACGTTGTTTTAGTGTCTGATGATAGCGCCAATCTGTGAAATACCTTTAAGTATGTGGTAAATCTTCTGGTTTGTTATCTTGTTCGGAAAGAAAGGAAAAGAAATGACCAATCTCTTCTCTCCAAAATGATTTCTTACACTAGAGATCAGGAATTAAACTGAAAGTCCAATGGGTGCTGGTACACCCTTATAAATTATCCTATGTCTTACTTCTAGAATCAACATAATCTATTTGTCACTTCCACCATAGTTAATGTGCCCAGATTCACATTATAGCCTTACTGCCTGTTTTGGTAATCATACTGACCTTAATTCTGATGGCCATGTGCCAAAATATGATGCTAGCCATTCCAGAATCATTATCCCTGTTGATACTAAGAAATCCAGTTCATAGTAGTAGCCTCAAGAAACTATCACCAATTTTTCAGGGATGCTTCATGACCATATCACCAATGCTTTCCTCAACACCTTTATGAATACTCAACTTTTACTAGGTAAATCCTGTTTCTAACATGTCCATCTCCTTGAACCTGAAGACTCCTTCCTCGATACTACACCAAGGAAATCCTGATACCTCCCAATTTATATTAGGCTACCATTGACCCAAGATTCTCAAAGACATACTAACAGATTGTTAGAACCAGCTCTAGGTCTTTGCCCAAACATTAAAACTTGATTCATGAGTGAAGACTCCTATGACAATAAATCCTCCCCTCTCCAGCCTCATAATCTTCTCCACCTGATATAAAGATCTCAAGATCCACCTCATGACAGCCTCCTATTTCTTGCTGTTACACATTGGTGAGGTTCTACAGTTATTTCATATAAAATATGTCTTCCTGTGACAGGTGCTATACTTTCCCTCTCAAACTCTTCTGAGAACTGATCTTGGATATCTATCTGAAGGAACCCAGAAATGATGAGGGCAGATACTTAGGAGGAAAAGTGTCCCTTTGCAAATCATCTGAGGTATGATCTCCAAGCTTAACATCTCTAGGAAGGGGAGAGAAACACTTTTGCTAATTCAGTTTTCAAGGAAATTTGGGATTTCAAAATTTTCAGTTTAATCCACTGAAATGCCACCATCCCTGCATTCAGAGTTCTTTTTTTTTTTTCTGCTCATTTCCTGACTTTGACATAAAAAATCTCTTCAAAAGTGTACATTCATGCTTTTGAAGTTTTTGACACCCTTATAATTAGATTCTGGGCCTGATAATTAGTACAATTTGTCCTGTAGTTATAACAGACAAGAATCTCTTTATAAGCTAACATAGACACTCTTTGGTTTTCCCAGCTGACCCTCAGTTGACAATTGGTTATCTGAGCCTATCATTTGTTTTCCAAGGTTTCTGATGAGGTTAACAAAAGCCAACCCCTTCCACAATTTCAATTGTCATAGCCATGTGTGGTTCTTAAGTAAAACTACAGTAATCATATATTTTACCACTTCCCATTTTTCCTGTAACTCATCCTAATTAAGCACAGGTAAAAGTCTTTTTAGTAACGATAATGCCAACATATGCTGTGTTAACATTTGCTCCTGCTACCAATTGTCTTACACAGGATTCAACAGAAAAAAAAATAACCTGAGGCTAAGATATTTGTGCTACTTTCTTATTTGGAAACCCAAGCTGAAGGAGGAGGAATGACAGACAAGAGAAATAAATCACAGAAGGCTATGTTATCAAGATGGTTGCCTAAGTGTGAATAATTGCTCAATCTGGCTTGGACATCCTCTAGGAAGGACACTTGATATTTATATCTCAGGAAGCCTGTGAGGATGGGGGTGTGAATAGACAAAGTGTGAAAGAAATGTGAAAGTTGTCAGAATCAAAATGAACTTGCTTTTGTCAACTCCAACAACAAGTTAAAGTAAATAAAGCTGGGAACTTATGATGGAAAGGTTCTTGCACATGATTGCCTGATAGTAACTATCATAAAAGACTTTGCCAGAAGCTCAGGCCATCCCAACCTTAAAAAAAAAAAGAAAGAAAGAAATGCTTCTACTGGGCAGTAATATTGGACAAATTATATTGTTATATTGTGTATACCTACAAACATATAACAACAAATTCCATCATTATGTACAACTATAATGAACCAATTTAAAACAAAAACGTGAAAAGATAAAAAAGAGTACTGTACAAGTACTTCTATACAGCCACTATCTGTTAAACTGACTGATGCCACTCTTCTTGTTATGGCAGAGAGTGTTGTTTTAAAATGTCTTTGAATATGCTGATAGTTTATTATGGCTCACATTTTCCCACTGTAGTCTGCTATTTCCATTGTAATGTTAGTCCCAAGAGAATAACACTCTTCTTTGAAGTCTCTTTCTCTGGTAGTTTCTACTTTGTTTTCCTTTAGATTGACAAAAGAGAGAAAAGATTTATTTACCATCTCCCTTATCTCATTTGTCAAAAGAGAATTATACCTTTGGCATGAGACTTTTTTCCTTTGGTCACATAATTGTGTCCTCTAGTCAACCATAATTGTTAAACTGGATGACATAAGATGATAATATAACAGCATGAATGTAAGCACAAACACTTGGTTTTAAATAAAAGGGCAATTGGCTTATAGATGAGATATTTTAAAAAGATGAGCAGATTACTTTTGTTTGGTCACTCTTGAAAAATTAATCAACACAATTTCCGTTACCTGCCCACAAACATTGAGTCAAAGTATGCCTGGCTTGTCTATAAAGTGAAGGAACTAATAACCATCTCTAGGACTGCAGGAGACAATAGGACACAGTCCCTGAGCACACCACATCACCTTGTCTAAGATGTTGCTGTTGCAGCTGATGAGCTCCTCAGATGGAGGTTCTGCTCCTCTTCTGACGAGAAAAGGTTGGATGCAGTTTTCTAAAGGATGCAGTGGTTGTCAGAATGCCCTAACCTCCTCTTTCTTCTTCATTAGCTTTATCCAAACCCCACCTGGAGTGATGTGAAACTGTGACCTTTAACTGGTTTCTTTGCTTGAGGATCTTCTATTTTCTTACTCACTAGGTTTCTTTTTTTCTTTCTTTCTTTTTTTTTTTTTTAGTTGTTGATAGACTTTTATCTTATTTATCATATTTGGTGCTGAGAATCGAAACCAGTGCCTCACACATGCCTGGCAAGTGTGCTACGCTGAGCTACTCATCAAAGAATAAGACAGGTTTAATTCACATACTGTATATCTGTATGATAAATCAATTATTAAGTAAACAAATGGAAATTCAAACTTACAGAAATAAAAATGAGAGCTTAGAATAATATTGGTAAGAAACTTTCAATATCAATTAAAAGGATCATGAGGGACTATTATGAGCAATTATATGATAACAAATTTGATAACTTATAGGAAATGGATAAAATCATAGAAAAAATACAAATCATCAAAGTGGAAGCAGGAAGAAATAGAAGCCTGAACAGATCAATGACAAAAACATTAACATGGTAATTAAAAACCTCCCAACAAAGAAAACCTCAGGACTAGATAATATGTTGGCTGAGTTCTACCAAACTTTCTATCAAAAAGAGTTAAGGTTATTTTATATTCTGTGACTTTGTGGTATAGAGTCTTTATAGAATAGTAAGCTAGTTTCGAATTAGAAAAAGATAAATTTCAATTATTACTCTACAACTTATTGACCATTGATTTTCAAATGTATATTTATATTTCCTTATCTAAAAAGAGTTAGTTATATCTTTATAGAGTTTTTATGATCATTAAATGAGTTAATATATGCAAAGCACATAGAAGTATTTGCAGCCATTGGAAATACTCCACAAATTATAGCTTTAATTCACCATAGGATGAAGTTTGATTTATGCCTCTATAAACTTTCAGATAAATGGAGGCTGACAGGAAGAGATTCATGTTATCTTAATCTATGTCAATAAAAATTGAAATTCCTTATGAAATTCAAATTTAATTTATCAGAACACAGACACTTAATTTTAAGACAACACTATACATAGTGTATTGGAAATAGCGTAAGATTTTTGAGTTAGAGGTCTAGAGCTTGAGTTTTTCCTACTGATTACTTGCTGAGGATTTTCCAAAGTATCTTGCCTTTTTCATCTTTCACATAGAAACAATAATCATGCCTTCCATTTTATCTTGCCTTATCACTTGTGAATTGAATAATAACTTTATTCATGTTTTTTTTTTTTAATTCTGATGTGCCTCAGTCTCAACATCTCTGAATGGGGCTAAATAGTGTCTGTGTCATTATGTTGCTGGAAGAAGTTAATGGAATAATGCAGATGAACTCTTGGCAGAGCACCTAGCCCGGAGGAAGAGCTAAATAGTACTGTCAGGTTTATTGTCTACTAGAGTCCCAAGATTCTATGAGAATCAACTATAGTTCTTAGGCTGAAAACACCAAAACAAGGTTTGTTGTTACTTCAATGACACATTTCAAAATCATTTGCTAGATGTTATGGTTTCAATATTAGGTGTCCCCCAAAACCTCAAGTGTGAGACAATGCAAGAAATGTTAGGAGTGAAATGATTGGGTTATGAAAGCCTTAACCTAATCACTGTGCTAATCCTGATAGGGTAATTGTAAACAGGTGGGGTATGGCTGGAGGACATTGGTACCAGGAGGCATGCCTTTGATAAGAGGGGCTCTCTCTGCTTCCTGATGCAGTGTTCCCAGCTGCTTTCCTCTTCCAACACTTCTGCCCTGATATTCTGCTTCACTTCTAGCCCAGAGCAAGGAAGTCACTCATCTATGGATTGAGAAATCATAAACAGTGAGCTATCAAAAAAACTTTTTCTACCCTAATTGTTCCTTTCAGGTCTTTTGGTCAAAGCAGCAAAAGAAAACTGACTAAAATACTAGATGATTAAACAAACTATATTTACATAAAACACACTATTTTTATGGAATAAAAATATATTAACTTCATTATTGAGCTTCTCTAATATTCTAATAATTTTAATGTTAGATGACTACGGCTAGAAATTTGTTTAAAAAATGCAAAAATTATAGATACATTTCATATTCAGATAAAAATGAAGAAAATAATCTGACTAAAACCCTGCAATTGTACAACTATATCAAGTCCAGTTTATGAATGTAATAGTTCCAAAATAATCATTGAACTAAATATTTCTTTTTAAAGTCAACTTAGAGTTTTCACAGTAAACATTATGTTAAAATTAAGTGGTCTATTTTATTTTTTTCTTTTTCTTCACTCGGATTTGTGAATAAATGTAAATTTGTTTTGAACTGTTTTCTGAGGAGTACATTATGGAAAACACATTAGACAAATTGGTTTGGGGAACATTTATAAACATAAAAGCTTCAGCATCTTATATGAAAAACGGATTTTTAGGAATTTTTCAGTATATTAATAATAATGAAATAAGAAACTATTCTGATATGCTTTTCAGAACAGAGTATATCAATTAAAACAAAATTGATAAAATGAATTTATTACAAAGAACAATCAGTATTCCAATATGAAGTGGAGAAAATGAATGACTCTTTTTAATCTAATTTAATTGCAATATTTTCTACTTTGGGGGATTTTCATGGATTCAGTGATTGTATTATCTCAGCTAATTATTAGATCTCTTTGTATTAGTATGTATGATATATAGTGCTTTCATGACTGACTCTAAAATACAGGATAAAGCATATAGACATTTTTATGTAAGTATGGCTTTCACATTTGCATGTATTCTTTAGGGAAACAAAAACACATCCATTATTTAAAGCTATTCCTCATATTTCATTAAATGGAATTGAACATGCTTGTAATTCTAGAGCCGTATTTTATTTTTCAGAGCCTGACTTCCAGAAAGAGATGATTTATGATTCGAAATATGAAAGTTTATTTCTAGTGTACTGACACAGAGTGCTTGGAAGAACTGGAATATAAACAAAAAGTAAAGTAGAAATCATTGGCACAGATCTAAAAATCCAGTCTTATTAGGGTAAAAAAAATATATCTAATTTGAAAGCTGAAATTACCTTCTCTACAACTTTTTCAAGCTTTGGAGAAATAATTAAGTTTCATCATATGTTTTGCTTACCCATGCAGAATGTAACTAAAACTTTTTTTTTTTTTAATGCAGCAGCCTAAATTCCATTTCACACTTTTGCCAGGTAATTCTCAGCTCAAGCCAACCTTGGGCTTGAGGGATTTCTTCTGCTTTGTGCTCAGGGAGACAATAGAGTATAATTTTTAATGCACAGCAGTTAATTCCAAGGTCAATTCAATTGTATCAAAATTGTATAACTTCAAATTATGTAATCAACTCATTTCATAAGCAGAAAACAAATGCAAAGGCATGTAGTTCGAAGCTACTTGATACTTAACATAATTAATATAGTTTTCTATTTCAAGAATCCATATTACAAACATAGTCAGTAAACAAAAATTATATTTTTATTGCTTGCTATCGTTGACTTTTCCCATCTTTCATTAGAATATGTCTTCGCTCTAAATCCTGTACTGTGAAGAACTATATGAAAATAGCCCCCTCGATCTCTTCATCATAAAAGCAGCATTACTTCATTTGGGGGGAATATGGAGGATCACAGAGTAATATAGTATTTTATGAAAGAACATATTTCGTATGTTTATCTGCACTTGTAACTGGGTGTGGGATGTATGTATAAGGATAGCTTCCTCAAAAAAATCTTTATTTTTTTGCAAGAGGCAAGTGTTGAGGGTTCAATATTTCTATATCAGTCACAAATCCTTCACATGAAGTAGGTCAGAGATCAGACCAAGGTAAAGCCTTTAGAGACTCTCTGGGTTAATATTCTCCTCCATTTAGATTGCTTTTCTTTCTTCTTCTCTAATACCACCATTATAAAGAGAACTGAAATTGTTCAGTGAACTCATAGTCAAGCTACCCCCAATTAGAATCACAAAAAAACACTTCAAATGTCCTTCCCACTTATTGGGACCAAAGGGTTTATGTGTGCAACACACAAAGAGTTTTGGTGGACACACACACCTGGGATTTCCAACAGTTTTTGTAAAACCATGGTACCACTATGAAATCTCCAATTTTAAAAATCAATTCCCACCAATGTTTTTCCTAGCAATATTCTTCTTAAATATTTGTGGCTAAATCTATTATCGTATCAAAGCAGTATGAAGTGTGTTGGATAAGTGACAGAGGAGACAGTGTTGTCAATGGAACTTTGCAGTACTCTGAATGTTAACATTAGTCATAGTCACAATAAGCTTTGAATTTATTTTGGGTTTTTCTTTAAAAATAAATGTAAATTAGATTATTCTACCACATATCTCCGTTAAAGTTCTACCCCCAGAATCTTAGAACATCATCAGGTTTCTCACTAAAGTATATTAATAATAATATATTCACCTGCTTATCATTCTATAAATGAACCTAAAAATTTCTGCCACATTAATCCTTTTTTTGATGTTTACATAATATATAAATAAATTTACAGATATATTTTAATTTATATATATCTTAAGAATCAGTTTAAAATTATGTAATTGAGACTTATTAAAATTTCTTTATAATTTTATTTTAATTTGTTGTATATGACAGCAGAATGCATTACAATTCATATTACAATTATAGAGCACAATTTTTCATATCTCTGGTTACATACAAAGTATATTCACACCATTTGTATCTTCATACATGTACTTAGGGTAATGATGTCCATTTTATTCCACCATCTTTTCTACCCCCATGCTCCCTCCCTTCCCCTTTCACTCCTCTGCCCTATCTAGAGTTTGTCTATTCCTCCCATGTCCCCTTTCTCAACCCCAGTATGAATCAACCTCTTAATCTCAGAGAAAACATTTGACATTTGGTTTTGGGTGATTGGCTTACTTCACTTAACATTAGATTCTCCAACTCCATCCATTTACCTGCAAATGCCACAATTTTATTCTCTTTTATTGCTGAGTAACATTCTGTTGTGTATATATGCCACAATTTTATCCATTCACCTACTGAAGGGCATATAGGTTGGTTCCACAGTTTAGCTATTGTGAATTGTGCTGCTATAAACATTGATATATGACTGTGTCCCTGTAGTATGCTGTTTTTCAGTCCTTTGGGTATAGACCAAGGAGTGGGATAGCTGGGTCAAATGGCAGTTCCATTAAAAGATTTCCAAGTAATCTCCATACTGCTTTCTAGATTGGCTGCACCAATTTGCAGTCCCACCAGCAATGTATGAGTGTGCTTTTCCCCCACATCCTCATCAACACTTATGGTTGTTTATATTCTTAATAGCTGCCATTCTGACTGGAGTGAGATGAAATCTTAGAGAAGTTTTGATTTGCATTTCCCTAATTGCTAGAGATGTTAAACATTTTTTTCATAAATTTGTTGATTGATTGTATAGCATCTTCTGAGAATTGTCTGTTCATGTCCTGGCCCATTTATTGATTGGGTTATTTGTGGTTTTAGTGTTTACCTTTTTGAGTTCTTTATATACCCTAGAGATCAGTGGTCTATCTGATGTGCAAGTCGTAAAAATTTGCTCCCATTTACCTCACTGATTGTTTCTTTTGCTGAGAAGAAGCTTTTTAGTTTGAATCCATCCCATTTATTGATTCTTGATTTTAATTCTTGTGCTATAGGAGTCTTATTAAGGAACGCAGGGCCTAATTTGACATGATGGAGATTTCAACCTACTTTTTTTTTCTATTAGATTCAAGGTCTCTGGTTTAATTCCTAGGTTCTTGATCCACTTTGAGTTGAGTTTTGCACATGGTGAGAGAGAAGGGTTTAATTTAATTTTGTTGTGCATGGATTTCCAGTTTTCCCAGCACCATTCGTTGAAGAGGCTATCTTTTCTCCAATGTATGTTTTTGGCACCTTTGTCTAATATAAGGTCACTGTAATTATGTGAGTTCATCTCTGGGTCCTCTATACCATTGGTCTACCAGTCTATTTCAGTGTCAGTACCATGCTGTTTTTGATACTATTGCTCCATAGGATAGTTTAAAGTCTGGTATAGTGATGCTACCTGCTTCACTCTTCTTGCTAACAATTGCTTTAGATATTCTGGGTCTCATATTTTTCCAGATAAATTTTATGACAGACTTTTTGTATTTCTATGAGGAATGCCATTGGGATTGCATGAAATCTGTATGAAGATTTTGATAGTATGGTCATTTTGACAAGATTAATTCTTCCTATCCAAGAGCAAGGTAGATCTTTCCATCTTCTAAAGTCTTCTTTGATTTCTTTCTTTAGCGTTCTGTAGTTTTCTTGTAGAGGTCTTTCACCTCTTTTGTTAGGTTGATTCCCAAGTTGTTGTTGTTGTTGTTTTGTTTTGTTTTTTGAGGCTATTGTAAATTGGGTAGTTTTCCTCATTTCCCTTTCAGAGGATTTGTCACTGATATGCAGTAATGCCTTTGATTTATGGGTGTTGATTTTATACCCTGCTACTTTGCTGAATTCATGTACTAGTTCTAAAAGTTTTCTGGTGGAATTTTTTGGGTCTTCTAGATATAGAATCATATCGTCAGCAAATAGTACTAATTTGAGTTCTTCTTTTCCTAGCCATATCTCTTTAACTTCTTTCCTCTTTCTAAAAATTGTTCTGGCCAGTGTTTCAAGAACTATGTTAAATGTAAGTGGTGAAAGAGGAAATTCCTGTCTCAATACAATTTTTAGAGGGAATGCTTTCAATTTTTCTCCATTTAGAATGATATTGGCCTGGGGTTTAGCATAGGGAGCTTTTACGATGTTGAGATATGCTCCTGTTATCCCTAGTTTTACTAGTGTTTGAACACGAAGGGGTGCTATATTTTGTCAAATGCTTTTTCTGCATCTATTGAGATGACCTTATGGTATTTATCTTTAAGTCTATTGATGTGATTAATTACATTATTGATTTATGTATGTTGAACCAACCTTGTATCCCTGGGATGAATCCTTCTTGATCGTGGTGCACTATTTTTTGATATGTTTTTGTATTCGATTTGCCAGAATTTTATTGAGAAATTTTGCATCTATGTTTATTAGAGATATTGGTCTAAAGATTTCTTTCTTTGATGTGTCTTTTCCTGGTTTTGGAATCAGGGTGATATTAGCCTCCTAGAATGAGTTTGGAAGTGCTCCCTCTTTTTTTATTTCATGAAATAATTTGAAAAGTATTGCTATTAGTTCTTCTTTATAAGTCTTGTAGAACTCAGCCTTGTATCCATCCAGTCCTGGACTTTTCTTTGTTAGTAGGCTTCTGATGGTGTCTTCTACTTCATTGCTTGAAACTGATGTATTTAAATTGTGTACATCATCCTGTTCAATTTGGGCAAGTCATATGATTCTAGAAATTTGTTATGTCTTCAATATTTTTTTTATTTTATTGGAGTATAAGTTTTCAAAGTAATTTATAATTATCTTCTGAACTTCTGTAATGTCTGTTGTAATATTACCTTTTTCATCACATATGTTAGTAATTTGAGCTTTCTCTCTCCTTCTCTTTGTTAGCAAGGCTAAGGGTTTGTCAATTTTATTTATTTTTTCAAAGAACCAACTTTTTGTTTTGTCAATTTTCAATTGATTTTTTGTTGCAATTTCATTGATTTTAGCTTTGATTTTAATTATTTTCTATCCTCCACTGCTTTTAGTGTTGATTTGTTCTCCTTTTTCAGAGGCTTTGAGATGTAAAGTGAGGTCATTTATTTGTTGACTTTTTCTTCTTTTAAGGAATGAACTCCATGCAATGAACTTTTCTCTTAGAACTGTTTTCATAGTTTCCCAGAGATTTCAATATATTATGTCTATGTTCTCATTTACCTCTAAGAATTTTTTAATCTCCTCCTTAATGTCTTTTGCAACCCATTGTTCATTCAGTAGCATATTATTTAGTCTCCAGTTGTTGGAGTAGTTTTTATTTTTTATTTTGTCATTGATTTCTAATTTCATTCCATTATGATCTGATAAAGTGCAGGGTAGTATCTCTACTTTTTTGTATTTGCTAAGAGGTGCTTTGCAACACCTATTTTAGAGAAGGATCTATATGCTACTGAGAAGAAAGTATATTCACTTTTTGAAGGATGAAATAGTCTACATATGTCAGTTAAGTCTAAGTTACTGATTGTATTATTGAGTTTTATAGTTTCCTTGTTTAGCTTTTGTTTGGAAGATATATCCAGAGGTGAAAGAGGTGTGTTAAAGTTACCCAAAATTATTGTGTTGTGTTCAATTTGACTCTCAAACTTGAGAAGAATTTGTTTGATGGACATAGATGCTCCATTGTTTGGAGTGTATATATTTACAATTGTTATGTTTTGTTGGTGTATGGCTCCCTTTAGCAGTATGATAGGTCCTTCTTTATCCCTTTTAATCAACTCTAACTTGAAGTCTACTTTATTTGATATGAGGATGGAAACCACTGCTTGCTTCAGTAGTCCATGTGAGTGGTATGATTTTTCCCAACCTTTCACCTTCAGTCTGTGAATGTCTTTTCCTATGGGATGAGTCTCCTGGAGGCAGCATATTTTGGGATTTTTTTAATCCAATCTGCTAGCATATGTCTTTTGATTAGTGAGTTTAGGCCATTAATATTTAGGGTCGTTATTTACACATGATTTGTATTTTCAGCCATTTTTGTTTATTTTGTTGTTTAACTTGACTTGGTTTCTCCTTTGATTAGTTTTTCTATAGTATAATACCTCCCTCTGATGATTTTCATTTCCTCTTCATGGAATATTTTGCCAAGGATGTTCCGTAGTGCAGGTTTTCTAGCTATAAATTCTTTTAATTTTTATTTATCATGAAAGGTTTTTATTTCTTCATCAAATCTAAAGCTTAATTTTGCTGAATACAAGGTTCTTGTTTGGCATCCATTTTCTTTCAAAGCTTGATATATGCTGTTCCAGAATCTTCTAGCTTTCAGAGTCTGGGTTGAAAATCAGCTCATAATGTAATTGGTTTCCCCCTACATGTTATTTGATTCCTTTCTCTCGTGGCTTTTAATATTCTCTCCTTATTCTGTATGTTAGGCATTTTCATTGTAATGTACATTGGTATGGATCTATTGTGATTTTGTACATTTTGCACCTGTAAACCTCTTGAATTTGTTTTTTCAATTCATGTTTGGAAAGTTTTTCTGATGTTATTTCATTGAATAGATTGCTCATTTCTTTGGTTTGGAACTCTATGCCTTCCTTATCTCAATAACTCTTAAATTTGGTCATTTTGTGCTATCCCATATTTCTTGAATATTCTGCTCATGGTTTTTTGCCATTTTTCACTGTGTGGTCTACATTCTTTTCAAGATTATATATTTTGTCTTTGCTGTCTGGAGTCCTGTCTTCCAGGTGGTTTAATCTGTTGGTGATGCTTTCAATTGAACTTTTAATTTGGTTTATTGTTTCTTTCATTTCAAGGATTTCTGTTTGTTTGGGTTTTTTTTTAGAACCTCTATCTCCCTATTGAAGTAACCCTGTGCTTCCTGTATTTGTTTATATAGCTCTTTGTCAAAATGATCTTTTGCTGCCTGTATTCGCTCTCTTATATCATCCTTTAATTCACAGAACATTTTAATTTTGTACATCCCAAACTCCTTCTCTGTAATTTTTTCTCCTGTGCTGGCCATGGATTCTAATAATGTTGTATCTTGATTTGTTTGGGGCACTTTCTTCCCTTGTCTTTTCATGTTGCTTGTGTGTCTTCCCTTCTAGCATTGTGGATCCAAGGTGTTACCATTTATACCCTATAGGATTATAGTTTTCCCTGTCGGGTTCGAATGCCTCTCCTTTGAGGGGAAGGACAATGTTAAAAGATCCCAATATAAACAATATACAACCTTAAAAACAATTAGTTGCTATTAAGATATTTACAGTTTGCTCACAATGTACAGAAATGATTAATTCAATTATTATGTACAATATAATCAGTAGGTTTGTAAAAGGGTTTACAGTTTCTGATGGTTGACAAAGAACCAAGGGGGAGGAGCAGGATGACATGCTGATGAGGTAGAAGGTAAGGATATAGAGATATTATATCTTAGGAAGTGTGGAAGAGAGATCTAAAGAAGATAGTTAGTAGCAGGAGAATAGAGTAGTCATTTGGGGTAGACAAGTAAGTGGGAAGACAGTAGAGCACATAAAACAAACACACATCTATATTAAGAAAAATTTTAAAAATGTTAAAATAGTAAAAATTGTATGAAAAAAAGAATATATAAAACAACTATAATATACTATTCAGACATCCCAGACCTTAGAATCCTAATTCACGCAATGTAGTTGGTTTCACATATGTTGGGGATGTGAGGACGGGAGAATAGGGAAGGAGAAGGGGTGGGGGGGAAGTTTTGAAGGATGAAACAGGGATTGTTTTAATTGGAGACCAGTATCTTTTCTGCTTTCCTTCTCATCCCATAGGTAGGGTCATCTGTTGTTAGCTGGTATCTCCATCCTCAGGATGATGAAGATAACCAGGGTGTCACTGTGTTGGGTTAGCAATTACTGGGGAGAGTGAGGAGTTAGAAACAAGGTATTTGGCCACCCAGTGGCCCAAACTGGGAGATGTCCCCTCTAAATATAGTGATGAAGTTGACCCAAGATGGAGGCAGCTACTTTCAGTGATGGGGTGTCAGATCCAGTGGGGGGAGCCAGTTGATGGTGTTGGATGTGGACAATATGTTCAGAGAGAACTCTGTGGCATGCAGTGTGTGGCTGTTGGCTGTCTTCAAAGCCTGTGTGAAGTTCTTGGGTGCAGGTAGGCTACTATGCATAGGGGACCATCTCTGCTGCTGCAGAATCCCAAGATGGAGGCAACCAGGGGAGCCCCACATGGGTAGATGAGGGTCCACATGGAAGTAGTGGATGAACTTCCTGCTTGTGGATAGCTGCTGGGTCTACTGTGTGGGAGTGGAATCTGGGGTTTCTGATGAGTGGGTCATTGAAAGTTCTGAGCGGGTGCTGATGCTGATGGTCCAGCTTGGGCACCCAGTAGTCCTGTGTGGGTGAGTAGTTCAGAGACCTATTCTGACACTGAGACCTGGAGCTCTGCATGGGCATGGTGGCTGTGATTCTAGTGTTGGAGCAGGAATATTGCTTGTAGAGAAACTGTATTCTCACTACTTGAGTCCCAGGTCACAGAGCAACACAGAATGCTGCCTCCCTCTGGCCTGCCATCTTGGATGCCCCCCCCCACATTAATCTTTTTTCATAAAATGAGTTTCAATTTTTTTTACATGGGTTATCCTAGAACTCTTACCCACAACTTTTATACAAGATCATGAAATAGGGCCTTAAAATTAAATTAATATAAAATTTACATTTTTTTCTGCATTAAGGAAATCATTGTAGTGTATGGCTTCTAGAAAGTAAAATATGTACATAGTAAATTTAAAATTGTAAAAAGATATAAAATAATAAGTAAAATATCTTTTACATCTTAAGCGAATTCCAATATCAATGAACAACCAGTTAATAGTGTATCTCTCTCCAAAAAAGTGCTGAATACTTACATACATACATACACACATACATGTCTACATATCAGCATATATACATGAAGTTATATTTGTCAACAAATTTTATGAAATGGTTCACCTATACACACTTTACTATTCCTTGTTTTTTCATATAGTATAGTATTTCTTTAGTTTCATCTCAGCACATACAGATCTACTTTATTATATTCCTTTAACTATTATGGCTTTAGAAAGTTCTTCCTTTGCACCAGTAAATATTTTACTTGATTTTATCCATTTAACCTCCACAAAGGCTCTATGTAAAAAGTACTATTATTTTCTCCTTCGCTTAAGATTTCCTCTTAGCCTGAGCTCAAAATCAAGTTCCCTTGCAGCTAGACATTTAGGTTCCCTTCAGTCTTTCTTTTATCTTTGTTTTGTTGGCTAGCACAATCATATAACAAGATAGCTTTTGGAGTGTATGTTTGTGTATGTTAAAATATATATGAATGTAAATGTGTGTGATTATGTGTAGGTTTGTTTATATAAAAAGAAAAACATATTTGAATAACTAAATTCTATCAGTACAATTGTTGAATAAAAGGTATATTTTTTTAAATTTATTTTATTTTATTTTATTTTGGTTTCCTTTATCACGAGTCCTAAGGATTTCTTAGTAACTTTATTCCTGAATACTTTTTAGTAGATTTTTTATCACTTTTTATACTTTTTACTGATTATTACTTATGTAGAAAATACTTTTTTTAATTTTAGCCATTTTACTGGATTTGTGAAAGTTTTTCTAGGAATATTATCCTATAGTCTTCAAGTAGTAATAAATTCTATTCTATTTTATATCTGTTCTCCCTTTTGCTATTCTTTACAATTTCATTGGCTAGTAATTCCACAATGAGGTTATTTAATAGTGGTGATACCATACACCTTCATCTTGATTCTAATTTTAAAACAAATGCTTTCATTGTGATGTAGAAATTTTAGTAGTGCATTATGACATTGCTCTAATTCTGGCACTTATTTTGTGTGATATTTTTCATAGTTTTGTATGTGTGATGGTAAATTAAAAATAATTTGGAAGTTTCATTTTAGTTCTATGGACTTTTATCTTTAAAAGATTGAGAGGATTGACTTATTAACATACCTGTGATTGGTAGCATTTAAATTTTCACAAATATTCAAATTTTCCATTTTTTATCTATTGCTTAATTTTAATCTTGTTTTTCAACCTACAATGGCCAATCATTTTCCTCAAAAATTACCATTTATCCACTATACAGTTTTAAAGCAATTCCTTTAAAAATTCCAATGATGTTCTTCATAGAAATATAAAAAGCAGTCATGAAATTCATTTGGAAAAATGAGGAATCCAGAACAGCCAAAGCAATCCTTAGTGAAAAAAGTGAAGCAGGAGACATCACAATACCATATCTTTAATTATACTACAAAGCTATAATAACAAAAATAGCATAATATTGGCACCAAAACAGACACGAAGACAGACCGATGGCACAAAAAAGAAGACATAGAGATAAAACCACATAAATATAGTTAATTCATAATAGACAAAGGTGCTATAAATATATGTTGGAGAAGATAGCCTCTTCAATAAACAGTGCTGGGAAAACTGGAAATCTATATGTAGCAAAATGAAAATATGTTCCTATCTCTCATCCAGCACAAAGCTCAACTCTAAGTGGATCAAGGACTTAGGCACTAGAACAGAGATCCTGTGCCTAATAAAAGAAAAATTAGGCCCAAATCTTCATCATGTCAGCTTAGAAACCAATTTCCTAAACAAGATTCCAAAACATCAAGAAATAAAATCAAGAATCATTAAATGGAACTGTGTCAAACTAAAAGCTTCTTCACAGCAAAGGATACGATCAAGAAGGTGAAGAAAGAGCCTACAGAATGGAAGAAATTCTTTGCCACCTGCACCTAAGATACAGTATTAATTTCTAAGATATACAAAGAACTCAAAAAACCTAGCACCAAAAGAATAACCCAATCAATAAATGGACAAAGAAACTTAATAGACATTTCACAGAAGAAGAAACACAATCAGGCAACAAATATATTAAAAAATGTTCAGCATCTCTACCAATTAGAGAAATTCAAATTAAAACTACACTGAGTTTCCATCTCATTTCAGTCAATTATAAAGAATAAAAGTAACTATAAATGTTGGTAAGGATGTGTGGGAAAAGGTTCACTGATACATTGTTGGTAGGACTGCAAATTGGTGCAACCACTCTGGAAAGCAGTATGGGGATTACTCAGAAAACTTGAAATGGAACCACCATTTGACCCAGCTATCCCACTCTTTGGTATTCGCCCCAAAGAACTAAAATTAGCATACTATGGCAATACAGCCATTGTTTACAGCAACACAATTCACAACAGCTGAATTATTAAATCAACCCAGATGCCCATCAACAGATGAATGGATTAATAAATTGTGGTATATATACACAATGAAGTATGTATATTACTCAACTGTAAAGAAGAATAAAATTATGGCATTTGCTGGTAAATAGATGGAAATGGAGAATATTGTGTTAAGTGAAATAAGCCAATCCTCCTAAACTAAGGGCTAAATATTCTCTCTGATGTGTGGATGCTAACAGAATAAGTAGGGGTAGGGAAGAATAGAAAAATCAATGGATTAGACAAATGGGAATGAAAGGAAGGGAGTGGAGATGGGAATAGGAAAGACAGTAGAATGAATCGGACATAACTTTCCTATTTTCATATATCAATACATGACCAGTGTAAATCCACATTATGTACAATCACAAGAATGGGATGTTATTCTCCATGTATCTATGTCAAAATACACTTCACTGTCATATATACCTAAAAAGAACAAAAAAAAAAACTGAAAAAAATACCATTCATCATTTTACCTAGATCGTTTTTATTTACGTTTTTAAAAATTATTTTAATTCCCTGTGCCTCAAGATTATATCTTCTGAAATATATATATATGAGTACATATATTTTATGTGTATGTAATTGCCATATACTAACATACTACTTGAATGTTAAATTGCACCTTGAATATGTATAAGACTTTTGGCACATGTTTTCTTTTCCCTATGATATAAACTTCTACCACTTACACCTTGTAACCACCTTCCAGATCAAGCCATAGATAACAGGTTGCATTTTTTTTTTGGTTGTTCAAAACATTACAAAGCTCGGTTACATTTTTAAAAGCTCATTTTAATTCTGCGTGAGACTATGGATTGGGAAAGCACAAGTGCATATGGCAAGCTTCACTGTGCACCTCCTTAATTACCACCACAAATATTAACAATACCTTGATTTCCCATCACCATAGTTTAGTCTTCACTATTTCACTGTTCTTGAAGTCTATGTATATACCTATGTAAAAATCTATGTGAAAAGATATCATGTCATGAGAAATCTATTGTGTCTGGCTTCCTTTGTTCATTTTAAGACTGTGAGGTCAACCTGATTGTCATAGGTAGCCTTAATTTGATCTTTTTCTATGTTGTATAGTATTCAATTTCATGAACATGAAAATGTGTTTATCCATTCTATTAATGAAGAGTATTTGGTCATTGCAATTTACTTTTAAAATTATTATACTATATAAGTCTTGATATCTGGTACTGTGAGTCCTTTCTTTTTATTCTTCTTCAAGATTATCTTTACACTTTCATGAAGTTTTTTGTCATTTCTCAATGTCAAAAAATCTACTAGGATTTGAAATCGTATTATCTTAAAACTGTTGGTTAATTTGTGGAGAGTTGACTTCTTTTTGATATTAAATCTTCCAACCCAATGATATGGTATAATTTTCCATCTATAGAACATGCAATTTGATTTTTTCTACATATCCCTCCTGATACTTCATAAAAGTTGTAATTTTATTTTGCTTTTATCTGCCATTACTTATACAGAAAACCATATTTAATTTTATGCATGTGGCAGCAGAGATTGAACCCGGAACCACATATACTCTAGGCAAGTGTTCTCCCACTGAGCTATATCCCAGCCCATAATATTATGTTAATATTTGTTATTTTTATAACAGCATGTTAGATTTATAGAAACAATGAACAGTCTAAAGAGTTCCCAAGTATCCCATTCACAGTTTTCCCTACTCTTAACATCTTACATTATTATGGTACATTCATTAAAATTAATAAACCCATATAAAATACATAATATTACATAAAGCCTATAGTTTATTTAGCTTTTCATGGTTTTACCTAGTGTGCTTTTTCCATCACCAGAGCCCAGCTGGGACACAATATTAAATGTAATTGTCCTGCGTCCTTAGGCTCTTTTTGGCTGTGGCAGTTTTTCAGAATTTCCTTGTGTTTGATGAACCTGACAGTTTTGAGATTTAACAGTTAGGTGTACTGTAGATGCCTCCTTCTGTTAGAATTTATCTGATGCTTTTCCCTCATGATTAGACTTGGGCATGTATTGTGAGGAGGAAGATCTGAGAGGCAAAGTGACATTTTTATCACATCATGTCTAGGGTACATATATCAACAAGATTTATGACCATGGATAGATGTGGGCCTTGATCATCTGACTGAAGTAGCATTTGTCAGGGTATTTTTTTTTCTTTTTTTTTTTTTTCATCTAATGTTCCTTTTTTTCCATGTTTCCATTTTGTACTCTTTGGAGGGATGTCACTATGCACATCACACATGTTAGGAGTGGGATATTTTTACTCTTTCTTTTATGGTGAATTATCAATAGAATTTACTTGAAATTCTTCATGAGAAATTTGTCTCTTCTCTGTAACTGAGTTTTGTGTAGAGATTTTCGTATCCAGAAAATTTGCCAGATTCTTTGTTCATTTTACATTTTCTATGTTCACAAACATCTCTTTTGCAAGCTATGATCACTTTTATTTCTTAAATAATCCAAATACATTTTCTATTTTTGTTTTGCCTTACTGCAGTATTCACAGTGAGTACAAGTCATAGCAGAGCATAACTTTGACTCATTTGCCTTTTGGGGTGGAAAATATTTCAATAATTCATTGTCAATCATGAAGTTGGACATAGATTTTAATTTATCTAAGAGAGTTTCTTTCTATATCAAGGTTTTTAAAATTTTTTGAATCATAAGTGGGTGTCAGTGTTATCAAAGGCAAATGTGTTTTCTGCACCTATTTAGGTAATTAAATATGTTTTCTTCTTTATCCTTATAATGAGACAGACTGTATTGTTTTTCAAATTTCAAATCAACATTTTCTTTGCTGAAGAAACCCAAACTTGTCTTTTTGTCTTATTCATTTTACATATTTTCATATTTGATTTGTTACTGTTTTGTTAGGAGTTTTTGCATTAATGCTTATGGGAAAGATTTTTCCTTTCTTGCAATG
This sequence comes from Marmota monax, assembly GCF_021218885.2. Lineage (NCBI taxonomy): Eukaryota > Metazoa > Chordata > Mammalia > Rodentia > Sciuridae > Marmota > Marmota monax. The sequence goes on along the minus strand of NW_026692486.1, from coordinate 3,896,818 downwards.
TCCCTGTGAGATTGTAGTACCATGGCTGTGGTCAACTCATAAAATGAAGTGGAAAATGCTGTCTCTTCCTCTGTTCTCTGGGAGGATTTGAGCAACATTAGTTTTATGTCGTCCTCTAATGTTCAACAGCACTCACTAGTAAATTTGTGAAGAATTGACCTCTTTTTGATATTAAAGACAGACTTCAATTTTTCATTGTTGGATGGATTTTAATTATGAAATTCAAATGTTTAATGTAGAAATATTAAATTTTGTTTTCTATTGCTTAAGAAGTTTTATTTCATGAAAATAAATTTGTTCATTTCATATGAATTTTCGAACTTATTTGTATAAAAATCTCATATTATCATTTTGTATGTTTAATGTTTTTTGAATCTAGCAGTATGCATGCATTCCTGATATTGGTAATTTGTTCACTTAAGAATATAAGTTTCTCCAGGCTCAGTAGCACATGGCTGTAATCCCAGCAGCTTGAGAGGTTGAGACATGAGGATCACAAGTTCAAAGCCAACCTCAGCAAAATCGAGGTACTAAGCAGCTCAGTGAGACCTTGTCTCTAAATAAAATACAAAATAGGGCTGGGGATGTGGCTCAGTGGTCAAGTACCCATTAGTTCAATCCCCAGCACTAGAAAAAAAAAGGATATAAATTTCTTTTTGAGTAATACTTTATGGTCATTTCAGCTTTGATATATCATATTCCCATGATAATTCAGTTTTACCTGACATCTAATTTCCACAGTGGTTTCTTTTATTCTTTTTTAATTGATGGCTTACTTTAAAACAAGTATTTTATTGCTAACTATCTGAGATTGTCTAACTATCTTTTTTGATTTGATTTCAGTTCAAATCCACTATGGTCAGAGAAATACTTTGAATATTCTATGATATTTCAATTCATTGAAATTTAAGGGATTGCATATGACATTTTATTGAATCCCAATTTGTGATAGATATTTATTAATGTTCCATATGCATAAGAAAACAATGCTCATTCTGTAATCTATGAGTAATTCTATTAAAAAATGAGATCATGATCATATTGTCTAAACTACCTATATTGGCTCTAATATTTATTCAGAGAGATGTGGTAAATAATTCATCTTTTTATCTATTTTTCTTGAACATCTTAATTATAATTATCTGATAACACCTATCTGAATGATATTGGCATTATCACAATAAAAATAAATCTTTTTTTAACTTTTAGTCTTTTGCTCCTGTTTTCTAATATTTTCAGTACCTCAGCCCAGGAAACACAAGTGAAAGAGTAGACAAAAAAAAAAAATCAGGAAGAAGAAAAAGACAAAGTAAGGATAAATAATCAAACTGATCCTCCCTCATCCTATGAGGGGTTTGGTCTTGGTGGAATCTTATGAGGTGTATAGAGAATGACTCAGATTTTTTACAGGGGGTGATTAGTCATAAGAACCATTCTACTGAAATCAGAACATTTAAAACATTCTGAGAACATGGTAAGAGGTGATTGCTATCTGTGCAATCATTCATCAATATTTTAAATACAGCCACTCCTCATTATTTGTAGATTCTGTATTTATGAATTTTCCAACTCGTTAAAATCTATTTGCAATTCCAAAATCAATATTCAGACAACTTTTATGGTCACTTGTGGACCCACACAGAGTGGTGAAAATTTTGAGTTATCTGAGGCAAACATTTCCAGCTGAGGGAGAGCAGGATAGCACAACCTTCTTGTTTCAGCTCTCATAGAATTTAAAAAGTGTTAATTTTGTAGCCTATTTAGTATTGCACTTTGAAATTTTGTGTTTATCATTGGTGATTTTGCTGTATAAAATGCCCTCAAGCATTGCATCGTGTTGAAGTATCTTCTCATGTTCTAAAGCACAAGGCTGTGATGTCCCTTAGGAAAAAAAATAAGTGTGCCAGATAAGCAACATCCGGAATGAGTTAGAGAGCTTTTTGGTCATGGGTTTTGTTCCCAAGAATCAACAGTACAGTACATGCATAAAAATATTACATTCAGTACATACATACAGACGAGGAAATTAAACGATCTGTATGAGGCTGCTCTGTAAAGTGCTTAAGTACCATCTATAATACAAGTGCAAGCTAAGGAAAAGACAAAAAGGCTGATAAGTTTGTGGATTGCAACATACAATGACAACCACTTTTTTTTAAGTATATTAAACAGGGTCATTGTGAGGCTGAAATCCAAAGAAACTCCTCATTACCTTGCCCAGGGTCAGAAAAATGTTAAACTCTTCCCAATTAAGGTTTTATTACTAAAGTTAAAATACTGCATATGATTAATCATTTTCAAGAAATATATGTTAAATAAAGTGTTCAAGAAACACACATAAAACAAGGTTATATACTAATCAGCAAAAATGTGACCTGAGAATATCAGGACTATACCCCTGTATTTCCCCTAGGAACAGTGGCTGAGCATTCCCTAATTCACTGTTCAAAGCAACTTTATAAAATAACTGTCATTAATAATTTTGATAATTGACTCTACTTATTCAATGTCAAGTACTTTTCTGCCTCTAAAGACTCCACAATGAGCAAATCAGATATAGTCCTTTTTTTAAGACAGTTAAAATTTTACTGGATGGGTGTGGAGGTGGTACAAAAAACAAGTAAATATATAATCTGTTAGAAATTAAAATGCTATAAGAAATCTGGGTAGGGCAATAGAATCAGTCAGATGTATTTTTATACAGGCTAATGAAGAAAAAACAGCCAGAGAGAGCAGAAGAAAAAGATCCAAAGCAGAAGTGTGTTTCTTAAATCAGAAAAAGTAAGCAGGTCAGTCAATGTAAGCAAGGAAAACATTGGTAGGAAGAATAGGTAAAGGGGTAGGGCCAATCTTGTAGGGTTTATAGGGCATCATGAACTGGCTTTCTTCCATTTTTGCCTCCAGATATACATTTCCCACTCTTCCACACCCTGGTTTGTGCCTATATGGGGCCATATCAAAAAGCTGCCTTATATTGCTTCTGGTTGGGTTTGCCCAATGGAAGACTTACTCAGGAGACTGGAGTAGAAGGAGAGTGAAGGTGAAGTAATTAATTCTTCAGCACCCTTCTTGCCTGTTTGCTTCAGTCAGCATGAAGGCCACAGCTCCTGACAGGTGACCCTCTCTAGAGCCTCCCCTCATCAGTAAAACCCTCTATTGTAACTAATTTCATGATTCCACACTATTCCTTTTATCTCTTGAAGTTTCCTTTTTTATTTTCCCATAACTTTGTAAATACAGTCTTGATTAAACTCTACAAAACTGCTCATTTGAATTGACATCTCTTATGTGACTGCATTACACAAAATACAGATGTGGTTTCTATAGGATGTCTCATGGAATCCCTGGAGAATTTTATCTAAATAATATCCTTTTGGCAGCTGCATAAAGTATAGATAGAAATATGAGGTTAGTAGAAGAGGGACCACCTAGAAGTATATTATAACAAAACAGATAAGATGATGTGGATAAAGCAGTAGACGTAGATTTATTAGGAACTGTAGAATATTAGACATATTTTGGTGAATTTGGTGTAGAATATAAGAGAAAGACAGAAAGAAATGAACAACCAAAAGAATAACTTTAGAGGTCTTGACACAAGCAACTAGAATAATTGAGGAATAAGTCACTAAAATGAGGAACATAATATTTCAGGGAGAAATCAAGAATTCGTTTTTGGAAAATTTGAATTTGAAGCCTTAATTAGATTAGTACAGAAATATGAATCTGTAGTTCAAAGATATGAATATGGGAATCATCAGCACAATGATGGTGTTTTGATTAGCTTTTTTATTTGCTGCTGTCAAATAAAAAAACAGACAAGAACAATTTTAGAGGAGGAAAAGTTTATTTTTCTTACAGTTTCAGAGGTCTTAGTCTATAGATGGCCCACTCCATTTCTCAGTGTTCAAGGTGAGGCAAAACATATGACACAAGTGGGTGGCTGAGAAAATCAAATGGGAACATGACACCAGGAAGCAGAAAGAGTGCTCCGCTCACCAAGAACAAAATACATACCCAAAGGCATATCCTCCAATGACCCACCTCCTCCAGCCACCCTCTACCTGCCTATATTTACCACCCAGTTAATCCCTATTAGGGGATTAATATTCTGATTCAGATAAAACTCTCATGAGCCAATCATTTCACCTCTAAACTTTCTTGTTCTATCACAGATGAAATTTGGGGGGACTCCTCATATCTAAACCATAACAGATGGTTTTTGATGTAAAGACACTATATAACATTAAGAGAGTGTATGCACAGAGGAGAAAAGAGAGAATTAATAATTAATAAATAATTAATTAATAATTAATAAATAATTACCAACAATATTGGTAAGATTGGAAGGAATATGAAATCTGGTGATGTTATCAAGGAAAAAGCTTTAGTTGCTCCCAGTTGACTTAAAAATCTCTAATTTTGCAGGTCACATAGCTGGGCAGCACATTGTCTTCCACTAGCTTCTCTGTAGATAACACCTCTGATATGTGGTATGATGGTAACAAGGGCCTAGGCTAATTGTCAAGAACTTGAAGGCTGCTTTTGATAAAAATACTGACTTTACTTGGACCTGCAGATATCTGATTAGTGAGGGGAACAAGATGAAAGGCTTGACATCTCTACCCTCATATTGTGTCTGTCATCTTTGCTGCCTTAACATTTTTGCCAGATTTCTGCTCAGCTCTGTATGTAAATAGCTTGATCATTTGAGAAATTTCCTATACAAAATATAGTATAGGTTAACTTGACCTAAACTAGCCTAGCCTGTCTTCTCTCCTTCAAGGCTAGATAGACTTACCAGCTGCCATAACAGAAAATTCCAAACCATGAGATGTGAGAAAGGGACTGGCAACCTGAAATCCTAGAAGATTTATGTACATTCCCAGAAAAGACATGAATATCCCTCCCCTTAATTAGCCTATTTCTGTCTTAATCCTACTCTATCTGTGTTTTCTCAGCTTCCTGGGGTTGAGAAGTTAATTTGCAAAGCTTATGCTTTTCCATTCTTCGGCCAGGGAATAAAGCTTTTCTCTCCAACATGTCTCTTAGACATTGGTTTTTCATGGAATGCATTTCTAAACTGGATTCAGAAACAGGTTGGGACACAGAAAATCAAAGAACAGTGAAGTAAAAGAATATAAAGAAGATTTTTTAGATGCTGAGAAAGGAAGAATTGATCAATTAATTGGGTGACAAGTCTTTATTGGCCATGGCACTAATACATTTATGGGAATGAGAGAATGGAAGAAGTAGAAATGTACAGCATAAGTATAAATAATTCTTTTGAGGAATTCTCATAAAGAATGATATATTCAAAAGGACTCAGAGAAAGGGATCATGGATAGTAATTGAAGTGATATTTGGGGATAGATAAAAGTAGGGATTTATTTTTAAGGAATATAGAAATTAAACACTAAATCTTGTTTTAAGAGAGCAAGAGAGTGAGGGAGAAGAGAAATCATATACCTGTAGTAAGAAGGGGATATACTTGGTGTTCAGGAAACCTGAATTCTTTCCTATGTTTCCTTCTATTCTCATTTTGAAACCAAAAGCAATCTTATCAGCTAAGGATAAGGAAGGGAATGAGGTTTTGAAGTTTTGTGGACAGAGAATATATGTAACAGAGAGAGATAAGCAAACTTTTACAGCAAAGTGTAGACATTAACTACTTCAGATTCTGGGAATGCTGCTCTTCCCCTCCTTGTTGCAGAATTACAGCAGCCACAGTTTAACACATGAACAAAGGGGCATGCCTGTGATTCAATAAAGTTTTACTTTTGAATAAAGCAACAGAGGCTCTCTCTAAAGTTCTTTTCTTTCTAAGCCCTGATTAGAATTGCCTTAACATCTCTGCTTCTATCAACAGCCCTTCAGGCAATCGAGGCTCTTTCCAGCATGCACCTCAAAATTCTTCCAGCCTTCACGGCTTATCCTGTTCCAAAATCACTTCCCTATTTTTAGGTATGTGTAACAGTAGCAGCCATCTTAATTAAATCAAAATCCACTTTACATTAATTTATTCAAGAAGCCAAAGCAAAATACCATGTGTCTTAAACAACAGAAATTCCATCTTCTCAAAGATCGGAAGGCCAAGAATAAGGTTCTGACATAGCTCATGGCTGGTGAAACTCCTCTCCTTACCTTTCCGATTATCCATCTCACTCTGTCCTCAGGATGGCTTTTTATTTCCCCCCTGCGCATATAAATATGGAGAGAGAAAGCTCTAGTTTCTCATCCTCTTGTAAAAGTACCAGTGCTATCAGGTTAGGGCCCCATCTTTATGACTTCATTTAACCTTAATTGTCTTCTTAAAGTCTCTGTCTCCAAATCTAACACCGCTTTAGAGGTAGAGGTTCAGTGTATGAATTTTAGATGAGACATAACTTAGTCTTTGACATTACCCAACCCCTAGTCTAGGTCATATTCTCTCTTATTTGTGCCAATAATACCTTATTATTATTTTATATGGAATTGAATATTTATTTAATTCCATGTCTGTCTTTCCTTCTAGATTCTTAACTTCAGAAGAGCAATAATTGTATTGGTTTTGCTTAAAATTCTATTGCAGTTACACTGAACACTACCTAACACATGGTATGCACTCAAAACTTCTTGAATAAATAAATGAGTTTTATCTGTATCCAGTATTTTTTCTTACATAGAAATTCTAGTATTTGTGTTGTAACTAATTCTATTCTTTTTATGAGAAACATACTCCTTTCAAGGAGTATGTAAATCCTTTAAGATTTTCACTTGCTTTCTACAGGTAAAGACAGTTTGAAAATAGAAAACAGGTGAAGGGGAATAAGTGCTATATACAAATATATTTACTTTTAATTTTTTTCCATGAACACTCAAATCTTAATACTCTTTCCAGAATTCATTTATTATAGCAACAGAGTATAATGGCAACTGGTCAAAAGAACCCTTCTTTCACTTAAACACAAGTCTCTTGTAAGACAACTTATCATACCTCTCACATTTCAGTATGATGATTGCCAAGTTGGGAAGATTTATATCAATGGTTAAAATAAGGTATTTATCTGAACATATATTTGTAAGAAATTGGAAATTTAAAAAAATTTCTTCAAGAACAAGCAAAATCTATACTTTGAAAAATAATAGGGCTTTATATAAATTGTTGAAATTATGTGAAAGGTAGTAAAATTATACCATTCATTCTTGAAAAGCAATCTGTCCTGAAATAGCCCTTTTAAATTCAGGAACACATTTCTCAAATAATTGACATAATTCAGGTAGTAATACTGAGATGGCAAGATACCCCTTATGATTCATATTGTGTCATTTTATATTATTATTATTCATACTTGCTAGGCGTATATAGATATGTTCAGAAACACATTGTCCTCAGAGCTGTTTCATTGCATTGTGACCATAATGTTTCAGCAATTACTTCATTCCTTCATTTAATCTTACATAGCATTATAACCTATCAAGTAGGAAATATACTATGGATAAACAAAAATCAGAGGGGTTAGGCAATTTTCCCCAGGTTTCACAGTCTATAAAGGAAGAATTCAAATATATATACGTGTGTGTGTTTGTGTGTGTGTGTGTATTTACACACCTCAAAAAATGGGATTCTGATTAAAGCCTATATATTTGTTTATGATCCCAAACCTGTTTTCTTAACCAGCAGTATATATTTTGTTAGTACATTCAAGAAATTTGCACTGATAACTGAAGTAGTTATGTAAATATAAAAAGCTTTCCAAGAGAATGGGTTATTGGGAGAGATGAAGAAAAGCCAATAATGATTATAACATTGATAAGCCAAGCAATGATACTTCTATTAACAAAATGAGAAACATTTAAAGAGAATAGATATGGCTCTTTGGTGTTTTATCATTGATTATAAAAATAAAAGTGTTTAAAACAATTGGTTCTGCACTATACTATATTGATGAATATACCATAACTTATCATTTTAGGCTTGTTAAGTCATGAAATGTACACCATGAGAATTCTATGGTAGACTGGACTTTAATTGACAGTAATGTCAATGACATGTAGGTTTACCAATTGTAGCAAATGCACCACTGTGGTAGGGGGTAGTTGTGCTTGTGTAGGAACAGGGAATATATAGAACTCTACTTTCTACAGTTCCTATGAACCTAAATCTACTTTAAAAAATAAAGTTAAATAGTTTTAAAAAATAATCAACTAGAGTCCTGCTAAAGCATGAATAATTAACTGTTAGATTATTTCCCCCTGGATTTAATGACTATTTATGTTTAGATATGCTCATAATAATAAATTAAAATGAAGCCTAAGGTGTTTAACAAATATTACTCACCTTTTGAAAAGTTTAAGTAAAATTGAGTTTTGTTAGTATTAACTACCCTACATATAAATTATACATAAGACAATATTACATCATAATATTGTGTTGGTGACCTTTGTTCCAAAGATAAATACAATATATTATTCTTTACAGCATAAAGAAACCAATAAAGTACACATTTTCATACTATTTTCAACTTTTCCATTACATCCATAGATTCTATCCATGTTTGTTTCATTCAGGGCAAACCAATTATGTCAATTTTTTCATATGCTTATATTGTTAATCAGAATTGTGAACTGAACTATTCAATGGGTAAGTTCAAAAGGGATCAAAGTTTCTAAATATATTTTTCAAATGAAAAAAAAGTTCCAGTAGACAACACCAAAGAACTGGAATGAATGTATTACTATGAAAAAAAAAGAATACAACCATAATCATTTTAAAATATAATGTGACTACTAAACTATAATGAATAAAATACATTTCTATCCAGTTCTGGTCCAGATTCTTGCATAAAATTTAGATAAAATAAAACTTATTTAAATGTATGGTGGTATTAAGGAATATGAGTGTGACTTTTTAAAAATATTTTTATGTATATTTTTTCATTGTAGATGAACACAGCATATTTACTTATTTTATGTGGTGCTGAGGATCGAACTTAGTGCCTCATGCATGCGAGACGAGCGCTTTACCACTGAGCTACAGCCTCAGCCCCAAGTGTGACATTATTAATGAATACTTTTAAAACTCGGGAATTTGAAATGGGTAAATATAATAGTTGTCTCCCTAAATTCCATTATATACACATATATATGAATAATACATATGTGTGTGTGTATATCTTTCCAGAATATGCAGAAAAATAAGTGTTAAAATATGAAGAAAACTATAACCTGATCATTTATTCTATTCATAATAACTCTCCTTCTCAGTCCTTCCTGGGGTATTATTAACCTGGGGTAACAGAAGCAGAGGTGGTAGCAGGTAGGTTGTTGAATTAGAGTATCTGATTAGCTTCTTCCCAACCATTCTTCTTGTCTTTCCAAGGTCATGAGGACAAGAATTGTGTTTTTGTGTCTAAGCAGAGCTAAAGTTCAAGTAAACCTTTAATGATTTTTAAAGCAATACTGAAGACCCAAAGGAATGTAAATGCCAAAATACCAGTTACTATGATCAAACTACAAAATATTTTGACTATGGTTAAGGCATAAAAAGTTTCCGAAAGTCCAAGTTTTTTTTTAATTATCTATTAAATTTAGAAAATACATAGTATTTTCCCTTATGTTTCTTCTGGTTCAAATACCCCTTTGATTCACATTATCTCTATTCCCATAGAAAGTCAACATCAGATTCAGTGCTAAGGTTAACAGTTTATAAATATTCAATAAATAATGTTACAGTTGAGACACTTTAGTTTGCATATATCTTTTGACATATTTATATATATTATACAATTGAGTATTGTGGTTACTATTCTTTAGCTATCCATTTGAGGTGCCATTCTTGGGAAGGAAGCACATTAACATCGTAAATGTTTTTCCTCGTCAACACATCCAGCTCCAACTTGATTTCCAATATAACAGTAATTTAACAGCCCTGACAACAAGATATGGACTATAGCTATAAAGAGAAGTGACACTCATGGTCTTTTTAATAAAGACTAAAATGATGCTTTGCGTCTCAGAATTGTTTTCCAGCTTCTATTCATCTAATTCCAGCGGTATGCCTATGACCAATTCAGCTATTTTCTATTTTTACACACAATCTGGAACCTTTTAACAAACTATATGGGATTTTCCAATATGGAGCCAACAATGTAATCTTATGCTAATGGCCTAACTCACAACTGTGTGTTAACTAGCAATATGAAACTATCTTATGTAGGTTAAATAATAGTCACTGCAAGTCTTAGGCAAGCACAGAGCAATCATGTGGAGGATGTAAACCAGAGAGATCTCTGGATGTCTAGATACTTCTTTGCCACACATTAAGTATAACCTCATTTAGTTAATCTTTAAGAATGATTTATTTATATTATTACACCAACAAAACATGTATTAGCTGATAATGGTATGTTATTTATTAACATACTACTAAAAATGATCCTAAAAACAAAATTTAAAGGGAAGGCATTCCACGTAGCCAATTCTTAGTAAGTTAAGATGCTTCCAAACAGAAAAGTATCCAGAACATATTAAAACACAATTCCAAATAAATATTCTACACAGTTTTTCCATTTCTAACAAAAATAGTAAATATTCACCTACAAATATATACATTTATCTGTTCCAAAATGCTTTTGACTATTCATTAGACATAATCTTGGAGAGATGCTTTAGCTATTAGTACATCTAGGCATTATTAAACAGCAATATAATGACTTTGTATGATATAACAGTTATCTATTGCTGCATAATGCCCCAAAATGTATTGGCTTAAAACAACAAAAATTTGCAGTCTATTCTCATTATTTATCAGTGTTCAATAAAGTCACGGCAAATACTGGATTACTTAAAATTGAATCATTGCTCCTAAGGAAAAACAAGCCTAGGTTCCTGCACATTATTATGTCATAATATTTTTATCAATCAACCAATATATGAATTATTTTATGCATTTTTGAGTATTTATTACTTAATATACATAATTGATTTATTAGCACTAAACTCAGGGCCATTTCTTTACAGTAGGACTACTGATGCAAGGTGGAAGAGCATCACCTTATTTGACCTCAGGAGCAGTCTGTCAGGTAACTCAGATTTTTCACAGAGTTATTTTAGCTCAAGCTTCAGAAGCTAAGTCTACAGTCAGCCAACACCATAACTCTGAGACTGAGGTGAGGCAGAACATTATGGTAGAAGGACCTGGTGGAGGGAAGCAGCTCCACCTGGTTTGGACATGGCAAAACAGGAAACAGAGCCCCAACCATGAGGAACAAAATATAAGCCCCAGAGGCACACATCCAGTGTTCTAGTTATACCCTGCCTGCCTATAGGTACACCCAGTTAATCAGTATTAGAGAATTAATCCACTGATTAGTTTACACCTTCCATAATCTATTCATTTCATAATCTAATCATTTCATCTCTCTTGCCTTCTCTCTCTTTCTTTGGCAGATGTTCCATGTCACTAGCATTTCTTAATCTGAGGGGTCTCCAGTGCAGCTTTGGCTTCCTACTTAAATCTTTATGCCCCACTCTCTCAGAGGCTGCTTAAAGGAATTTCAACACTGCTACACTTTTTCTATCCTCCCAGGTCTTCTTTGAAAATCTTGGTGGAAGCCTCCATGATGCCTTAACTCCAGCATCCCGCAGTCCTACAGAATCAGCACTATGTGGTTGATACCAAGGTCTGCCACCACTGACAACCATAGCCAAGCCTCCTGGGACCATGGCTGTAGCAGTTTCTGAGTGCTTAGTAACTAAGCACAGAGAAACAACTTCTAAGGCATCGCCTTGAAAGTAGGGTGTCCCCACGTCATTTCTCTGATATTTTACTCAACCTTGAACCTGTGATGGGCATGTTATTGCAAATTTCTGAGATGCTCTCAAGCCATATTTCTTATTTTCTCTGGGTAAATTACTTAGCTGTTCCTTGTTGGCTATAATCTCTTTAATGACCACACCTTCCTTTATAATCTCTTTAATGACCTTAGTCTCAGTTTTACTTGCATTTTTCTAGCCAAACTGCAAGTTTTTCAAATCTTTCTGCTTTATTTTCTGCTCCTGATTATCTCAGTAAACTTGGCTGAAAGTTGGCATAATAATCCATGCCACTGCCTGAATGCTGTGCTTCCTTGAAATTTCCTCCACCACATTAATTAATCCATCAGTTTTAAATGCAGACTCAAAAACATTTTCTCAGGACATGGGCAAAATGTACACAACTTTTTTGCCAGAAAGTAACATGGATGGCCTATAGTCCAATTTCCGATAGAGTCCTCTTTCTCTGAAACCTCATGAGCTGGGTCTTCATTATCCACAGTTCAATTGTTACCGCTGTTGACCTGTGACGAGTCCTTGCTTCTCCAATGTTGAAGTATAACACCAGAGAAGCACGCTGAGGCAAGTTTAGAGTGGAAAATAGAAGTTTATTAAAGGACAGCAGAAAAGACTTCTCCCTGAGGAAGAAGGGGACCCAAGAGATGGAATCCGTGGAAGTTCAGTTGTCTCCCATTTTTATAGTTCCTTCAGTGATGGAATGTAGGTGGGAAGGCCCCAGGGGTGGGACACAGGGTGGGCCAAAGAAGTCTGTTCATTCACACTTCTTTGGGATGGGCTATCTTCATGTTTGCTGGGGGCTGTTCATTAACACTTCTTTGGGATGGGCTTTGGGCCTAGGGCTTTTCTCGGACTTCATTAGCAGAAAACAAGAGTTGTTCAACTTTTCCCGGAATTTATTTTCAACATGGCCTCCATTTTAGATCTCACTCGATATTAGACCCGATTTACCTAACTACACTGACTACCTAACTTTAAATCTGGCTTCACTATCAGCATGCTGATCTTCTGAACTCTTACCAGAAGCACCCATTAAACTCCACTTATAATATTCTAAGTTTTTCCCACTTGCGTCTCTAAACTTTTCAAAAATTTTCCAGCTCCATCAAGTTCTGAATCACATGGTCAGCTTCATCATAGCAACAACCAATTTCTGTTGTAGTTAGCTCTGAAACACTGTGTGTATGACTTTGTATATAGAAAACATTAAAGATTCAAACAAAAACACGTTTGAATTGATAAATAAATTCAGTAAAGTTATAGAGCATAAAATCAACAAGCAGTAATTAGTATATGTCTTTATGCTAACAATCAATTTTATGAAACAAATTAAAGAATAAATCCCATTCATAGTACTGTCAAAAATGAAATATGTAGGGATTATATTAGCTTTGCATTACTATAACAAATACCTGAAATAAATCAATTTTAAAAGAGGAAAGGCTTATTTTGGCTCATTAGTTTTGTAGTTTCACTTCATGATTAGTTGGCCCTGTTGCTTTTGCACCTGTGGAGAGAAAGTAAATCATGGTAAGGAGTGTGTAGTGGAGTATGCTGCTCATCTCATGGCTGTTCAGAAGCAAAGAGAGAAAAAGATAGATAGGTTAGGGTCCCAATATCTCCTTCAAGGTTATACCTACAATGACCTAAGACCAACGTCTAGGCCCCAGCTCTTGAAGTTTCTAATACCTCTCAATATGGCCAATCTGAGGACCAAGTCTTTAAACACACAGATTTTGGAGATGGTTAAGATCCAAACCAAAGCAGAAGCAAATCTAACCAAAAAGTTTAAAGATCTCTCTATTGAAAACTATAAAACATTAACAAAAAGGAAACTGTCAATGACACTAATAAATTGAAAGGTATCCCATATTTTTGGATTGGAAAAAATTAATACTGTTAAAATGTTCATATCACTGAATGCAATCTATGTATTCAATGTAATAACCATCAAAATCCCAATATCATTTTTCATAGAAATACAAAATCAAATTAATATGGAACAAAAATATATTCCAAGTAGCCAAAGAAATCTTTAGCAAGAGAACATTGCTAGAAGCATCACACTTCCTAAATCCAAAATTCAGCATAAAGTTATCATAAAACACCTTGATACTGACATAAAAACAGACATTAGCCACAGATATAGAACAGAGAGGCCATAAATAAACACATGCACTTATGGCCAATTGACTTTCAACAAAGGTGTCAAGAACACTGTGCTAGTCAACTTTTCATTGCTGTGTCCAAATTACCTGACAAGCATAGTTGGGCTCACAGTTTCAGAGGTTCAGTCCATGGCTGCCAGGCTCTATTGCTCTGGGCCTGAATAGAGACAGAACACCATGGCAGAAGTGTGTGTCAGAGAAGCACTGCTTAGCTCATGATAGCTGGGAAGGAGATAGAGAACAAGCAGGGATCAAGGGACAAATTGTAATCCTCAAGGGTATGCCCCCAGCAACCTACTTCTCCAAGTCACACACCAGCTGCCTGCAGCTAACACTCAGTAATTTATTCAAATTATTAATTCATTTTATGGGTTAATCCACTGATTAGGTCACAACTCTCATAATCTAATCATTTCACCTCTGAGCAGTACCGCTTGCCTCATGAGCTTTTGGGGAGGCATCTCATAACCAAACCATAACAAATATACACTGGAAAAAAAATCCAGTCCCTTCAATACATGATACTGCAAAAACTGGATTTTTACAAACAGAAGAATGTAACTGGACCTTTAGCTCACACTATATAAAAAATATCAACTTTAATGTATTAAACACTTAAATTAAGGCCTGAAATTGTGAAATTATCAGAAGAAAGCAAAAGTGAAATGCTCCATGACATTATTCTGGGCAAAGACTTGGATATGATCCAAAAGCACAAGCAACAAAAACAAAATGTGACAAATTGTGTTGCATCAAACTAAAAAGCTTCTGTACAGAAAAGGAAAGAGTAAGATAAAGGGAAAAAATATCTGCACAACATACATTTGATAAGGAGTTACTATTCAAAATATAAAAGAACTCAAATGATTTTGATAGCAAGAAAACGAAATAACAATCAAAAAAGGGCAAACTTAGCACCTACATGGACACCAGTCCAGAGAAAACAAATAGATGGCTAACAAACAAGTGAAAAAATGCTCATTGTCCTTAATCATCAGAGAAATGCAAATTAAAACCACAATGATATGTCACCTCACACCTGTTAGAACAACCATTATAGAAAAAGCAGAAGGAACATATCATGTGCTTGCAAAGCTGAAGAGTAAAAGGAACCCCTATACATGGTTATAGGGCATAGAAATTAATGCAACCACTTTGGAAGACAATACGGAGTTTTCTTAGAAAACTAAAAATAGAATTAGCATATGACTCAACAATCCTACTACTGGGTATATATCCAAAGGAACTGAAATCAGAATGTGCAAGAGACATCTGCATTCCCATATTCATTGCTGTATTGCTTTTAAAATGCTTACTCTTTAAATATTATTGCCCTGTGGATTCAATCTAATCCCTAAAAATATCCCAGAGACTTCCAGCAAAAATTGGTAAGAGGATTCTAAATTTTATACAGAAATCCAAAGAACCTAGAATCCCTAAAATCGTCTTTTAAATTTTTAAACAGAGTTGGAGTTACACAGACTGACTGCAAAACTTATAATAAAGCTACACTAACTGACATAGTGTGGTATTGGTATAAGACAGACAAAGAGACCAATGACTATAATAAAGAATTCAAAATAGACTCACTTATTTCTGGTTAATTGCTAGATAAATAAAGGGGAGTAAGGATATTTTGTTCTGTTTTGAAATTATACTAAAAATTGCTTCTCACCTTTAACATCTCTAAACATACATAAAAGTTCTTTTATACTGTACTTTCATTGCAGAAAGCACTAAATATTTATATCTATATCTACCTTATATTAATGACAAAACATTTATATCTAGAATGTATAAACATTCCTATAATAAACAATAAAATAATTTTAACAGTTATTCTAAAATAATGGATCAATTATTTCAATAGAGCACCAAAATAAGATATGAAAATACGAAGTAAGCACATGAAAAGGCACCCAATATCATTCATAGTCAGAAAAATACAGATTGAAGTGAAAGACACAAAGGTAAGTCTTTCAGACTTCTAAAATGGTAAATAAACAAACAAGTACACTAATTATAGGGCAGAATGTGAAGAAATTGGAACTATAATTGTTGCTGATAGTGAAAAATAGAAACCACTATGGAGAATCATTGCCTAGTTTATTATTAAAATGAAATGTATACATACATATATGTGTATATATATATATATATATATATATATATATATATAGTTATATATATGTATATGTATATATTTTTTATTCAATATTTCGGAAATTACATTGCTAGGCATTAACATAACGGAAACAAAATATTATATTTGCAAGAAGGTTTGTGCAAGATTTTTAAATCAGTTGTATTCATGATAGACAAAACAAGGAAATAAACTATCCCATCTGGGATAATTTTGTGTAAGATGTAAAAGAATTAACTACCAATATATACAATCTCAGAAAACATTTTGTTAAAAGGAAAATTCCAGACACAACAGTATATGTTCAGTATTATTCCACTTATATGCAATCTAATAATTCACAAAATTAATCCATGGTAATAAAAGTGAGAAAAACATTACCTGGGAAAGGGGATGAAACTGTCAAGGAACATGACAGAAATTCCTAAGACCATAAAAGTGTTCCTATATCATTTTGTGTTGGGATAACACCACTGAATAAAATAGTCAAAGCACATCAAATCAAATGCTTAAGCCTTGTTCATTTTATTGGATGCCAATTACATGCCAATTTTTAAAACTCTGAATTCATGCTATGCTCCAAAATAATTTTATTCTATTGCTTTATTTCTCAGTAAGTGACAGCATAGCCAAACAGTTACTTCAAAAACAAAACCTTAGAAATTATCTTTGAATATACCTTCTATTACTTCTATTTTCTATCATTGAGTCTTCTTGAATTTAGTTGTATGTACTTCTCAAATTAGCCTCCTGCCTGGACCTTGTGCTCCATTTTCCCCTTCTTTGAAATCTGCTCTCCACAATTTATATAAGATGATATTTAAAAATATGATGTACTGAAATTTTAAAAAGTTTCACTTATGAAATATAAACTATGTAATATTTGTAATATTTTCCATAAAGCTATACATGTCTAGAGACTGTAATTTGTGTCATAATATTTACCTCTATTAAGATCAAGTAATAGCCTGGCCTCATGTAGATATAATAAAAAGATTCAGTAAAAATTTACTGATTTGCTGATTTGTAGGAAACTTTACAAGATGGTTATACACATCATCTCTAATTTTATCAACTTTCCTTGAAGAAACAAAAGATTGGATAGGTTAACTTTCAGAAGATTAAGTTCATATGTGGTGAAGCTGAAATTTAAATTCAGGTCTGTTGGTTCCAAAGTCTGTCTTCTGAATTTTAATGATGTAACTGGAAATTGTGTTCATGGATCTTTGGCTGCATATAGATATGATTTATATGGCTGAGTATGATAATTACAAACACTCTACTAGCTGGATCTATACCAACTATTTTTATTATGATTCTTAGTGATCAGCTCCCAATAAATAACATTTACATAAGAATACCCAGGTCTGCCTATGGGCCATTTATGTGTTCCCTTTTCTAAATTGTCCTAATAGAAAAAGTAACACAGGAGACTTCTGAAAAGCAACAGATCCCAGGTAATTTATCAGAAACTCAAAAGAGCATTTTATAAAGTCACGAAAATACTTGATAGTACTAACTATCAATTTCTGGGAAAGCAGTGAGGAAAAGAAGCCCCTGAAATATTTTCAAAACCTGCAGTGAGAATGTAGCCTTTCAAGACAATGAGCAACTTTTATGTTTGTTTGTTTTGTTTTGTTTGATAACAGGGATTGAACCCAGGGCATTTAATCACTGAACCACATCCGCAGCCCTTCTTTCTTTGTTAATTTTTTATTTGAGACATGGTCTCACGAAATTGCTTAGGACCTAAGTTCCTGTGGCTGGCCTTAAATTTGGCGATCCTCCTGCCTTGATCTCTGGAATCACTGGGATTACAGGTGTGTGCCTGAGTCCCGGATTACAATTGGCAACATTTAATAGTTTCATTTATCTTAAGAAAAATAAAGTATATAAGATTTATAATATTTTCAATAAGAATCCGCTAACATGAAACTTCCCCTTATGTCTTGTACTTCACAACAGTTTTTCTTACTTCAACAAATATATATATATATATATATATATATATATATACACACACACACACACACACACACATATACATATATTAACGTTGTGCACTAAAAGTA
Organism: Marmota monax; assembly: GCF_021218885.2. NCBI lineage: Eukaryota > Metazoa > Chordata > Mammalia > Rodentia > Sciuridae > Marmota > Marmota monax. Next base: position 3,878,621 of record NW_026692486.1, on the reverse strand, counting down.
GAGTATAAAATACCTTTAATGTAAGAATGTGCTAAAGGTGAGAAGTTATTTTCAATAATAATCAAATATATCTCTGTCATTTGGGTTAAGGGGCTTACTTCTTTTCTCACCTATGTTTTAACATAAATCTTTGTGCAAAATAAGAGTGTAAAGAGAGAAAGTTAATGGGACATGTTGTTTGTGTTAAGCTGATGCATTTCACATTGTGGTTGCTGAAACTAGGAAGCCAGGAGACAATGGAGTACATAGGACATAGTTAGCAATGTGATGGTCCATTGGGTTCATGTACAAAAGTTGAAGAGAAGTTTAAAATCTAATAGCTGTGATAAGATATCAGTTGATACAATTTCATTTTGGCAGACATAGAGCCTATAAAAAAGTCTAAACCTTCCTGCATCTCTACAGGTTCTGAGTAATAATTTTGCAAAATAAACTCACAATTAATTGACAGATATCTAATGGCAATAAATTCTTTTTTTATTTTGTTTTGTTATATATGACAACAGAATGCATTAAAATTTATATTACACATATAGAGCACAATTTTTCATATCTCTGGTTGTACACAAAGTATAGTCACATCCTTCATGTCTTCTTACTTTTACTTAGGGTAATGATGACCATCACATTCCACCACCTTTCCTACCCCTATGCCCCCTCCCTTCCCCTCCCTCCCCTTTTCCCCTCTGCCCTATCTAGAGTTCATTCAATCCTCCCACCACCCCCACCAGAGCATATTATGGATCAGGTAAACCCCTCTCTCTCACCATGCATAAAACTCAAGTGAATCAAGGACTTAGGAATTAAACCAGAAACACTGTGTCTAATAGAAGCAAAATAGGCCCAAATCTCCATCATATGGGATTGGGCCCCAACTTCCTCAATAATACTCTTACAGTGTAATAATTAATATCAAGAATCAATAAATAGGATGAATTCAAACTAAAAAGCTTCTTCTCAGCAAAAGACACAACCAGTGAGGTGAATAGAAAGCCTATATCTTGGGAGCAAATTTTTAATAGTCCAATCAATAAGTGGGCCAAGGAACTGAACAGACACTTCTCAGAAGATGATATACAATCAATCAACAAGTATATGAAAAAATGTTCAACATCTCTAGCAATTAGAGAAATGCAAATCAAAACTACTCTAAGATTTCATCTGACTCCAGTCAGAATGGCAGCTATTATGAAGACAAACAACAATAAATGTTGGTGAGGATGTGGGGAAAAAGGTTCACTCATACACTGATGGTGAGACTGCAAATTGGTGTAGCCAATCTGGAAAGCAGTATGGAGATTCCTTGGAAAACTGCAAATGGAACCAACTTTGACCCAGCTATACCACTCCTCAGACAATACCCAAAGGACTAAAAAACAGCATACTACAGGCAATAAATTCTTTAATAACTTCTTCCTTGTTATAATGAATTCAGATTTGTCATAGCAATCTCATTCTAATTTTCACTAAAAATACCTTTCAAATATTTTTTGCAGAAAAAAAAAAGCTGTAAGGTAAGTGAAATATGGGACATTATTCAGTCATTAAAAAGCATGAAATCTCAGCATTTACCCATTTTTGAGAAACAGAAATGGACCTGGAAGATACTCTGTTAATTGAAATCAGTCAGTCACACTAAAACACTAAAACACCTCATGATCTCACTCATATGTGGAATCTAAAAAAGTGGATCTCATAGAAAAGTTGAGAGTATAATAGTGGTTACCATATACTATAGTTTGGATCTGGATTGTCCCCCAAAAGCTCATGTATTATGCAATTAAGTAATGTTCAGGGGTGAAAATATTGCTTGATGATATCTCTGACCTGATCAGTGGATTGATCCACTTGATAGATTAATAGTTTAAAAAGAATACTGGTTGGTAACCATAGGCAGGTAGAACATGGCTAGAAGTCACTGGGGCCATTGTCTTAGGGGCTGTATCTGTCTCTGACCCCTTTCTCTTTCTTTCTCTTCTCCTCTCCTTTCTTGCCCTCCCATCCCCTCTCCTCTTCTCTCTTTTCCGGTTCATTCTCTTTCTCTTCTCTCTTCTCCCTTCTTCTTCTTCTTCCTCCCCTTCTGCTACTCCTCTTCTTCCCCCCCACCCCTCTCCCCACTCCCCACCCCCGCCTTCTATCCTTCCTGGCTGCTATGAGTTGAGCAGCTTTCCTCTGCCACACTCTTCCATGATGATATTCAGCTTCACCTCAAGCCCAGATCAGTGTAGCCAAATGACCATGGACTGAGATCTCTGAAACTGTGAGCCAAAATAAACTTTTCCTCCTCTAAGTTGTTCTTGTCCAGTATTTTGGACAAAGTAACACAAAGCTGAATAACACACTGAGACTAGAGAAAGTACTGGGGAGGGAAGAGGAGGAGAGGTCAGGCAACAGGTATAATGTCATAAGAGGAATAAGTGTTGTTGCTCTACGGCACAGTAAGTTGAATAGAGTTAGCATAATTCATTGTGTAGCTCGAAGTAGAAGAGAGGATATTTAATGTACTCATCATAAAGAAATGATGAAAGTTTAATGTGATGGATATGCTAATTACACTGAATTGATAATTTCCCAATGTATATGTGAGTCAGAACACAGCACTGTATCTCACAAATATATACAAATAGTATTTGCCAATCAAAAAAATAAAATTAATTAATGAAAAGTGCATGCTACCCTAAGGAAAGTCATAAGAAATTGCTTACTGATATAGGTCTTTTAATACTGCTTGTTTATTGTTTATATTTAGTCAAGGTAATTGTGAAGATAAGCACTTCCTAAAATGATTTCCAAACAATTGCAACTGAGCATGAAAGTATCTCCTCAAATTAGGTGCCAGCATATGTTGTCTATCTTCTTGAGTTTAATAGTTGAATGGATCATTTCACTGTGTCAACATGTTTTTCATTGGTAAATATTTTCTCTTCATAGTGAATAACTATTTGATACTAACAAAGGTCAAAGGATTAGCATGAGAAGCTGAATATAAGCAAGACAGGAGGTAAAAACCATTTTCCTTTTTATAAGAAAAACTGCTTTCTGTCAGCAGTCAGGAGAAATATGGATAATTTATTATTGTGTATATACAAATCTGACATACACCTTGTAATTATGAAATAATTATCCATAATATTTTCAAAGAACTACCCCAAATTTATCTACCTTGTATAAGCTTTTTTTAAAATTTAAAGTGCCTGTAGAAAACTACATTTGAGATATGTCAATTTGAATTGAACTACATTGATTTTGAAATAATTGAATATCTTATTCATTTAAAAATACAATATACAGTGAGAACATATTCTTTGACAAGTACGATAGTTGTTACATCCTGCTTTTCACTTAATAAATCCTCCCTGTTAACCAAATATTAGTTTGTATTCCTAAACCTAAGGAATTTAAGAAGTATAAGAGAGAAGGAATATAAGAAGAGAGCCATTATAAGTAATCTAATTTTCTATCATTTGCTTCAATTTCTGCTGCTTTCATAATGTGACTCAGCCAATATGAGTCTACAATTATTTTTTACATTAGAGGAAGCTTTGATTGCCAGTTGTGATGTTATACCACAAATTTCAAGACCTACATGTCTATCATACAAATGTCAAATGAACACATCCAAAAATTTACTTAGCTCTTTGACTAAATAAGATCATTGGAAAGTTAAAAAAAAAATCGAAGAAACAAAAGTTTATATGGAACTAAGAGTGGATGGAATAAATTTACAAATAATTTGAAATTCGCCTTTTCCATGGGAGTCTCTTAGAAGTTAGAGAGAGGGAAATCAACTGAATCTCCACTTGAAAAAGTTTACTTACATGTTTATTGGCAAATATTATTTCTCATTGCAAATAGTTATCTACAACTTGAAAAATTGTAAAATATAACAAAGACAATTAAAAGCTAGAATCAGTAAACTAGAAAGATAAGATACAGTACTCAATGCATAACTTCCCATTAGCTGTTTTGTGGTTGTTGTTGTTGTTATTCACACCAAGTTATTGAACCAGGATAATCCATCACTAGTTAGCTGCATAGATTATTCTGTAGATATCCAAGCTAGACTGGATAGTGGAAACAACTGCAGGAGTAACTGAGGAAACCTCTCAGACTCATTGGTGTTTGGAAAGTTCCTATCAGGTTGGTAAATTCAACTCCAGAATTTTTCTTTAGTGTTTTAGGCTGAGCTGCTATTGTTCTGACAACACTCAAGCGATCAGAGACAGGAATACACACAAGGACCAGATTAATCATTTCATAATGTCTAGACAGTGCTGTGGAACCCATATTCTTTAGTGGAAAACTGTGCATTGCATAGTATGTCTTTCTGGGTTATCTGATTAGGATTCTTTGAGGGCTATTTTACAAAATAATTCTTGTCTCTTGACAAACAGAATAGAATAGAATCTGTGTAGAGACAACCTCCCATGCCCCATAGAAGGTTTGTTTGGCTTTTATTTGTACATTCATTTCAATACTTCATAATTCCACATGAATTTGTGCTGACTTCTATTTGACTATCTTGTAGCATCTTATCATTTTCTTCATTAATGAGTTAAATAAAATCTTTTATGAGCTCTCATTTTTCATTTGAATATGAGAATCATGATTTTGCTTTCCCTCAAAAATTTTTCCTCCTAAAGATTCTTTTGCTCTTTCCTCAAATGCCAAGATGCATTATAGAGTAGTATGTCCTGTACCATAAATACTACAATAACTTTGATAACTTTAAACCTAGTGGTAGTGTTGGAGTGGGGGAAAAATCATATCAGATACTCTGAGATTAAGGTGTCTAAGTTTGAAGTAAATGTAAATAGGAAGTTTTGATATCAATACTAGCCAAATTTTACCGATTTGAAAGTTTTTTGTTTACCTTTTACTTGTTCTGCCAAATCAAATACCTTCACTTAATATTATATACATTCACTACGATGCATGTAACACTCCTTTTGAAATGAAATACAATAAAATATAATTTGGTGAAGAGTAATAGGTTCAGGGTGGGTAGAATTTTCTCCAAATGGAAATTCTTCTCATCAAATGAATAAAATACAAATAAACAATTCATAGAATGACCAGACAGGAAAAATGAAGGGCCTACAAGCAAACCAGACAACCTAGAAGGTCTTTCTAGTAAGAATACAGTGGAGAAGTCACTCATCGTAAGATGTCCCATTCTCTAGCTGCCACATAGTATCTCTAGGGAAGGTTTTTTGCAATTATGAATATTGTACTGTCAAATTCTGCTACTACTTCCAATCCTGATGGAACAAGCTATTCATCTAATTCTAAGTGCAATGACTACACGTGAAACCATATATATTCTCCCCGTTGTACCAGCACAGAAAAGAAGAAATCCAAAAACTAATACCCCTGAATGGGTAAATGTTTCTGAGGTTAGATATGATCTTGTTGTGATTTTGCTTCCAATGTTTTATCCAGTGTTACTAATTATATCAAAATACCTCAGTGTAATTTAGTCTCTGGTGAAACATTTTACCATCTGGCTTAGTACTTCCCGATACCTTCATTGGTTTCCCAAACTGATAGCAAAAGAGAGGCGTTTATTCCATTTCTTGATTCTCCTGTCATCTCACATCTGATGATTCCTTATTAATACATCTCATGTGCTTATGCTACACAATGTAAAGGAATGCAAATGCTCTGACTGATACAACTAGAAAAAATATTATAATTGCCATGAAATGAATAAGGAGCCTCTGCTTATAAACATTAATGAGATAAAAATACAGTGTTCTGCTGATGATGGTTTAATGACATGAGTTTTATGGTTGGGATTGTCAGCATTCCTCATATCATACTGTATGTCATATTAGGCAATTAGTAAATCCATTCAAACTGCACAGGGTGTCTTTAAAATCCAACCATACTTGGGCTGATGTATGTGTTTTCTTTTTTACATTCTCTTATGACAAGAAATACCCCTGAATATTTCTCAGTAAATAACATGGGCACTAATTTTCCATCAGAACATTGCCAACATCTTGGTATTAAAGTATGTCGCCTAGGATGGCCCTGGATTTTAAAATGTTGTTTAAATCTTTTTGGTGCAATTCATTTTCTAAAATAAATAGAGATGCATACTTACAAGCTAAAAGATTCTATGAAAATGTATCCAATCGGACATGATACTTAGAGTGCGTGTAAGAGTGTATCCCAAATATAACAGAAAGAAAAGAAAAACAGGAAGATTACTTTCAGCTATTTATACTTCGGGTGATAGTACTGTTAGTGTATTATGGTTTAGTCTAAAAGCAACATCTACAGTATGACTGAAAAGCAATATCCACAAATAATAATTTCACACTTGTATATGCAAAGTTATTTGGAGAAAAACTTGTCTTAAATATATGTGATAAATATTTATTCCAAATGGGAGAGAAAATTGAAAAATGTGTGCTATTTGTCCTGTCCCCTTATAGATAATTTGATTGGTGAGGTAAGCTCTCTTCTTGATTTTTATTTCACAAATGAATCTGTTCTATCTGCATAACCTAGTGGTTTTATGACCTCTGGAAGCATTTTCTCCAGAAGGAATTGGTAATATGCTGTTAGTACTTTAGATCTCCCTTTATCTGAAATTTCAGGCATTTGGAGAACCTCTGAGAAACCCCTGAATGTCAAGATGGTCATTAAGAGTTACCTGTATGGTTTTGCATTTCTATGATATCAACTATTACTCTTAAACATTGAAAAGATCATGCCAACCACCATTGGCCTACCATGAGAAAGGAGCTTCTGTTACACTTCTGTGAACTGGACGTGGCAAGTGTAATTTGCATGATTTTATGTTGTGTGCACAGCATTCAAAACACCAAAGCATTGAGATTATCTAATTATGGTTGAAAATGAATCCAGCATAGTAATTTCATATTTTAGATTTGTTAACTTATTTAACAAAACTTTTTTCTAAAAGGATAAAATAAAATAATTTACAATAATTAATATATGACTTACCTGAGCTTAATATCTAAATGATTTTTACATGATATGAAGTAAAGTTGTATATCTTTCCAGTAGGCATTATTCTGTTCATTTATTATGTCTGTATGGTGATTATAATAATTGTATATAATTGTAAACTGAATTTAAAAATAATGTTTCAGAACAAATATCTCTAGAGTGTCATTTCTTCATTTTATTTTAAGGAGGTTAATATTCAGCTAGATTTTCATGGTCAGTCAGGGAATGGAGATTGCTACCCTAAAGCATATTGCCTTTTTATACAGTTCTACCTGAAAAAAATATAGAATATTTACTATTTATAAGGCATAAGGATGAGAGCAGTGATAAAACAAAAACCTTTTCATTTAAAAATTTATGTATGAAAGATAATTTCCAAAGCATGGTGTAATGGATTTAAAAACTTAAAATGGGCTAATTGTCTACCACAGCAGTGTGACACTAGATAAACTCTTCACATGGCTGAGGCTGGATTTCAATGACCAAGTTAAGACTTAACTGTGGACACATACAAGGATATTCTAATATGAGCTGATGACATACAGTGTGCAATCTGAGACACGTTTTTTGGTATCTTATATATTCATCTGTATGTTTTTAATGGAATGGGGAAGGATAAATAGGGAGAGGCTGAAGGAATAAGAAAGAAAAGATAAGCCAAAAGCATAGATTTGGGATTCATCTTACTTTCCTTAAGAGACTGGAAAGCAGAATACTCCAGAGGCAGAAAGACATGGAGAAGAGAAAAAGAGGGGGACTAGTAAATGGCTTCTGCTCTTGTCTCATTGAACATCAGGGTTGCAGAGGACCCAAGGTATAGGGCACCATGATTAGGTGCTTCATGTGCAAAGGAAGGATCACGGTAGTTATTGAATAAATGAGAGAATAGCTACTAAATTTTGTGATTGTCTCTTTTTGTACACAGGGGTGGGGAGGTAGAAGGTAACTTTTAGTGTTTTTAAGTTTGCAAGGTATTTTAAGGGAGGACATAGAAAGGCAAAAAGACAAAGGGATCGAAGCTGTTACAAAGGACCCTTGAAGGGATAAACTGTGTGTTTAGAAAAAAAGAAATCCCTGAAATAAGCTGAGAGTGAGGAAAGTAGTTGGATGTCAAGGGACTGCAACAAGATCAAAAAACAATTGTGCCGGGATGTTGGGAAAGAAATGATGCTGTAGTCAAAAAGGAAGATGGTGGAGTTTAAGCTTTCTAGTCCTGTTGTGTTGAGGTTAAATTTTCAGGGGAAGGCAAAGTTCAGGATATGGCCATGGAGATAAGCCACTGAAGAGAAATAAAACTGAGAATCATGGCATAGTGGATATAAGGAGCAATGAGACTTGGAATATTTTGGGGAGATTTATATGGTGAACACACACGAAAACAGAAGTTAGAGGAATAAGGGAGACTATAAGATAGAAATCAATATCCTCAATAAATACCTAAAATATGGATGAAATCCTACACTTTTATATTTATATAATTTGACCTAAATGTATATGACATACATAATTTTTCCTGTATGTATTTGAATACTAGGATTCAGACATTAGCGAATAGTTCTAGTTTCATGTTGAAAATATTTGTATGAATTATTAAAGGCAAAGAAGAATGACAAAACTCTCAGCCTCCAAAGCAGTGAGGGACCCAAGGGAATGAGCCCTACAACTAGACAGATCTGAAAGGGAAATAATGCTGTCATGTACAAATCAGGTTTCTGACTATTCCTGAAAATGATCGACCTTCTATAATAAGATCTACATAACATATATCATAATGTACTATTTGTGATTCCAAGAATGTTCTTTCTAGTCGTAGACAATTTTAAAAAAAAATCCTGTTGTACTATGTGTTCACTAAGAGTTCAACTAAGTATTGAATTATGCTGAACCAAAGTATCACTAAACCTTAAGGATATCAACATTGGCTTCTTTTTTTTTTTTTTATCCTCTTGTCTGAGACATTTGCTGCAGTGAAGTCAACAAATTCTTGACAAAACATGATTCTTTGAATTATGGCCTTCATCAAACAATTCTGCCTCTATTGTCCATCAGGTTTTACATTCAAATTTGAAACCAATGTTAAGATGACAAAATGGTTTCCTTCCTATGTTCCCACAAGCTGCTCCCCATTTAGTTAAATACTTCTTCAGGGGGGCTGAGACTCCATTGATTTCAAAGTGAGATCAGCATGCAGATGAAATTTTTAGACCATATTGAAAAATGAAAAATTGGACTCCTCATCACTCTTTCCCAAGAGGGGAAGGCTGCAGTCAGCAGAGCCAAGGAAAGAAAATACCAACGAAAAAACATAGAAACCCAGGGAGCAGCAGGTAGAAGAATTAGTCATGGTTGCTCTGGAGTATAAAATTCTACCTCCAGTACACTGCCAAAAAACTGAATGATTTAATACACAATATTATTCTAGCATTACAAAATATGGGTTTCTGAGGTTTTCTTCCTTTTATGCCCCTGTGTTTCCTTGACTTTTTTACCTGGTTCCAGTTTCCTTAGATATTTGTAAGGGAGAACATTGTTTGAGCACTTTGCCAAGACTTACCCACATGAGTCCTATTGACCCAGATCAAGGCCACAGGGCAAAATCCCTTTTCCTTACTTTAAGAAATTAACTTGATATTTGCAGACATATTTTCATCTGGTTTTGCTATTCCACATATGTGAATTATTTCTCTGAAAGGTTTGATTTACTTCTATTAATTATTATTCAAAAGTATACCCTGTGAAACAATTGTAGCCAAATACCAAACAAATGAAAACAGATGGTAGTGTAATCTAGAGGAAGGATTTGACCCAAGGGGTTTAAAAAAGGGGGGAGGATATAATGAAGGCAGACTTTTCTTTAATTGCCTCAGAAAATCCACATGAAAAGTGACTGCATTTTGCTAGTAATTCTCTCAGTTTTAAACTAGTTTATATTTCTAAAGTAAAGTATTGATAAAAAAATAATCCAGAATTTAAATCACAAATATAAAGTATTTGTTCCCTCAGGTATAATATCAGGGTTCATGTTGAAAATCTAAACCAAAGAAATATTTACCATGTGAATTAGCAAAATGTGACATCTAAATATTAAAGTGAGTTTGAGAATTTAAAAAATAATTTAAAGAACTCATTAAAAGTTTTCCTTAGTCTTTAGGAAGCTTATGAAAGCTATAGTTTTTTTGAATATTGTCTGTGTGGGTCTCCTAGTGTCAAGATCAAAATGACTGGCCAGTCTCATCAGCTTCTTTAAATAATGCATGCAGTTCTGGTCCTCAGACAGGAAAAGCAGCCTGTCTGCAGACCAGACCTGTCCCCAGGTGGAGAGGGCACTCCTTTGTTCTCATAAACATCCACTTAGAAAGCCCTGAAGTGGGGGGTCTGTTCTGGAAAAGTAGACCTCCAGTGCACAAGATGGAGAGGTAAGGTCAAGTTCACCAAATTTTAATCGCTCACAAGTACCTCCCACTGAAAAGCCAAGTTCAAAAATCCCCACGAGGCAATGTTCTTAACACCTCCCAACTCCCTTTTCAACACATTTCCCACTCCACTTATAGCACCAGATGGAATCTTGAAAAAGTGTTGCAATGTAATCAGGCATCCAAGTTAAAATGGATTTTATAAACAGCACTAAGGCTAACTAAATTTCCAAACCACATTTGGCACATTGCTTTGGTCTCCTCCATTCATTTTGCCAGCAATCATTGAATTAAAAGGTTATGTGCATGTGTATATTTTTTTCTAATTTAACATTTACAGAGAAAGCACTTATGTAAATAAACCTTTGGAAAATGAGGTTGTTATGATTAAAGCACAAATGTGGGCATATGCCATGGAAAATACTGTTCTTTTTCTTTAATACTATCTTTAAAAAAGTTATATAAATACATCTCAAGCAAAAATTTTATACATAAATTCTACATTGTAGATGCTCGATTTTCCCCAATATTACAAAAAGGCATCTGAATTGCATTTAGACTACAAATAACTATTGGATTTTCCCTGCTACAAAGATCATAGGGAGCATACCTTCTTTCATATCTGTATATTATTTCTTTAATGCTAATACACAGGAGCCAACTCTGGCTTCCCATCTTACTATGCTGTGTAATTCCACAGGTATTGACATGTGTCACCTGTGTTGCAGCCACATTTGGCCAGCTCTCTGTGCTCACTAGGGAAGAATCGATCTTCAGCTTTCATTAGGTGGCAGAAATAGACCATTGGCATAAGAAATTATTTTAAAAAATAAATAACAGAATTTTCTGCCTGGGGACGTTAGCACTACTGTTCTCCAGTAATTTGAATTATTGAATGGACTAAATAAAAGCTGTTTCTCTTCTTTTATTTTTGCCCAGACGAACCACCTGAAATGCAATTTGATGTTTTTTAAAGAATTCTTTTTTTTTTTCCCTCAGCTTGTTCGGATTTATCTTTGAATATTCTGTTCTGCTCACTCTGCATGGAGCACTCTCATGTATTTATGTAGCAATCTCTAAAAGAGAGAGGAAGAGAGAGAGAAAGTGAGCTTCTAAAGAAAATAAAGGCTACAAAGTCCATAATATTTCCCAAACTATTAAACATGATGTGCAGTTGGGAGACTGCTTGACAGAGAACTTCACAAAAAGATGAAATTTTTCATTTCAATAAAATCTTTTTTTTCTTTTCTTTCTCTTTCTTTCTTTCTTTTCTTTTTTTTTTTTTTTTTTTTTTTTTTTTGGTACAGGAATTGAACTCAAGGGCACTTCTACCCCTGAGCCATATCCTCAGCCCTAGTTTGTATTTTATTTAGAGACAGGGTCTCACTGAGTTGCTTAGTGCCTCACTTTTGCTGAGGCTGGCTTTGAACTTGCAAACCTCCTGCCTCAGCCTCTCGAGCTGCTGGGATTACAGGCATGTGCCACTACACCCAGCTCCATAAAATCTTTTCTCATCAGTGGCCTCCAAATTATTCTGTCTTCTTGGCAGCAGAACATATGTATGACAAAGAGGAAAATGAGTGCAGCCATTGTAATGTGATTATGTTCTATACATATTTGTTAAGCATCTACTATGTGTAGGGACTTGGTTCAATGGTACTGCACACTATTTTTAGTCATTTCTTCACCTGTTATTTCAGTACTAAAACCTCAACTAAGCCTTAATTCTTCCTAGTTTTATTCTCCACCTCTCACACTTCAGCTAAGTGAAGTTTGTCTTCTGGTTTGGGCACATTTGTGTCCATGTCATTTTCCTAAACCCACTGAATTATAATTGTTTAAGGTAACTGCCCCAACACTAAAGAGTTTTCCTTCAAAGTCAAAAATTTTGTCTTACTCCCTATTGTACAGAGATTGACACAGTGACAGAGAGTTTAATAAATGAGTAAATGAATTCACAGTTGAATGACAGAGAGTTTAATAAATGAGTAAATGAATTCACAGTTGAATGAACAAATTAAGATATAGTCAAGAAGTACATAATCTCACAACAGAGATTGTTATAACATGAATAGGATTTAATAAATGGCTGATAAGGATGAAATAAGTGCTACTAAGTGGTTTAGAGTAGTAGACAAGGTACATAGAAAAAGTTAATTTTGCAACCAACTATAAAATATGAGTTCAATAGGAAGAATAAAGTATTGGCAGGGAGGAACGCTCAATGGTGGAACATATGTTTTGCACATACAAGGCTCTGGGTTCAATCCCTAACACCACAAAGAAGGAAGAGAACAGGGAGGAGGAGGAAAAGTCTTGGAAGGAGGGGTATTGCGTTTGTTTATATTCATTACATTTTTTGAGGAAAACTGCATCCATTATAAAATATTAAATTTTACTATCTAAAACAAAATTGACTTGATATTCCTTATCATTTTGCAGCTTTTCATTGGGTTTTACACATTCCTTGAGTTTATTCTTAGATATTTCATAATTTGTTGTTGATGGGACCTTTTTGAAGCATGTGTGTTATTTTATTGAAGAACCAAGTGATTAGAGAACCAAATAGAATCTCTGCCTTCAGGGTCTTATCATGTTGCCCAGACTGGTGATCCTACTGCCTAAATCCTCCCAAGTAGCTGAGCCTATAACCATGTACCCCTGTGCATGACCCCCAAGTTATTCCTCCCTGGAGAGAAAAGACAGTAGCTATTTCTTTCTTTGAAGATGGTATGGCATGATAGTTAGCAGCCCAGTTTCTGTAGTCATATGACCCACATTAGAATATTAGTTCTGCTGTCCACTGGTTAAGTGCCCTTGGGGAAGTTTCTTCACCTCTCTGAGCTTCCAATGTCTCCATTTGTAAAATAGGGACGATATCTTGACACAAAGGACAATGGGAAAGATTAAATGAGATTTGAAAGTGCTTGTCTTAAAGGAAGTGCTTTATAATTGTCTTTGATTCAGCTTCTGGTACCAGTGAGATGACGGGAATTCACATTTATCACGTTACCACTTCATTATAAAGGGTATTCTAAAGGATACAAATGATGCACAGGTGAGGAGATGCCAGGGATGATGTCTGGAAGGTCTGGAAGTGTCTCATGGAATCGGAGGGCATCATCCTCCAGGAGTGTGTTCTTGTTCACCATCCTGGAAGCCCTAATGTGTTCAGCCACCGGCAAGATTCCCAGCCAAACAAGTCTTTTTTTTTTTTTTTAATTGGTTGTTCAAAACATTACAAAGCTCATGACATATCATCTTTCACACATTTGTCTCAATTGGGTTATGAACTCCCATTTTTACCCCAAATACGAATTGCAGAATCACATCGGTTACACATTCACATTTTTACATAATGGCATATTAGTGACTGTTGTATTCTGCTACATTTCCTATCCCCTACTATCCCCCCTCCACTCCCCTCCCATCTTCCCTCTCTACCTCATCTGCTGTTGTCTTGATGGTGGAGGAACAACCGGTTAGAAGCAGAACAGCACTCAAAAGGCAAGAATTTGGCATGAAGTAGTGATTAAACCTGCAGGCTCTGAGACCAGCCTGATTGAGGTTCTTATCCGGGCAGCACCAACCTTTATTTCCATAATCTTAGGTAAGTTCCCTGATTATGTAGCTTGATTTTTTTTTCTCTTTTTCCCCCTCTGTAAAATGAAAATAACAAAGAAAACTACCGAACAGAATTGTTATGAAGACTGTATGATTTAATACGTGTAAAATCTTTAACTTATGATGAGCATTCAAAACATTAACGAATGCTCCTTTAATAAGAAAGAAGCTCATCTCACTAGTGTGAAACATTTGTGAGGGGAAACACTGGCAGTAGAACTTGAACAGGCTGTGGTCCTACTCTGGAGTGTATAAAATTCCAAAACTGTGGTCTTTGCCCTCGGTGTATAACACAGTAGGAATAGACACTGCTGTGTTGTGTTTTAAGAGCATTAACCAGCAATGTTAAAGAGAAAATGGACAAAGTTAGAGGCTAACACATAGCATCAATTGAATGTCAAATAAATAATTAGAAATCAATTCATGGACCAAAAATGTCAAACACATAATTGGCAATCCATTATTGAACCATCAAGTCTTTAGACATCCATTGTGGAGAACTAAATAGCAGATAGTTTTTACATCTTTACTAACAGGTATTAACAAAAAAAACTCCTAGACCCATAGACATTTTTAGCACTGCGATTCCAGGGCACTGCAGAATCAAGACACAAAACAAATGTTTCTAGCTCAAGAATAGTTTTTATGTGAAGTTTATTAATAAAAAATATGATGCAAATTAGAATATGCACATCTGTGTTACTATATAGTGGATGTAGATTAACTGTAAATTGTTTTTCACAACTCATGATACCTATCTATAAGCCCTATATTAACAGAAAATGTGCCCTCAAGTATTTTAGTATATTCACATATTAGATCATTGAAGGGAAAGAATAAAATCATTTTAAATCTGGAAAATATATAAAATATCAAAAAGTAATAAACAAAAAATGGATATTTGATGTAACATATGATATGATTACCAAAAAACATGAATAAGGCTGGAAAATGAGACATTTGTTGTTCATTGGCAGGAATGCTATATAGTTAGTATAAATATTAATAATGTAGGGCTGAAGAATACTCTGCTACTCAGAAACTGGAGCTTCATCATCTACTGCCTTGACTAGTTATTGAAACTGGACTGTAATTTAACTTTTAGCAATAGCTCCCTCTTTCTAATTAAAGGCTTATTTGTAAGATGAAATAGTAAAATCAATGTGCAGTTTATTTATTTAAATAAATAAAGGCATATTTACTTAAATATGCCTTAACACAGGTACACAATAAAATAAGAATTCTAATATTGATATTTTTTTCATATTGTTGTGGGTTTTTTTTTTAATTTCTTTGATTTTCAGAGACGAAAAACCCAGGGTTGGGAGTCTTACTAGGAGGTAGACGGTTCTTACCAAATCAATTAATCACTAAAATTTTGTAAAAGCCTCCTTTCTCTCTACTCAAACTCTATTACCTGAGATAACTATTATATCAGTTGCATATTCAGGCGATGGCCATTTAAAAAGCTACTTCTGTCACTATGTGACTCTTCCATTTGGTTTAACAAAAATTTCCAAGGTAACTTTAAAGGTATTTGTAATTGTTATTTTCAACATAATGGTGAGTTTGTTTATGGAAAGGGGGTATTTAAAATTATGCTTAGAAAATAAGTTTCTCAGAAGCTGAGAATTTATCAGCAGAAACAGATTATTTTTCAATTCTTAGCAGATCATAGAAAGGGCAATTTAAGGAAGCTGGACCTAGACTGAAAACACAGTTATTTCACTTTTTTTAGTCAAGCTACTTTCTGATCCTGCAATCCAGTCTACTTTCCTGGTAACTGCCATATTTTGGAGCTCTGTCTTCCTCCTTCACCAATATTCACCTCTAATACTTCTACAAGGTCGCAATCATCTGGAGATGTTCAAAGTTAACTTAGACTCAAACTACTGAGAGAAGCCTTTACTTTCTAATCATTGTCAGATGAGAAAATCCTGGCCAGATATCAGCAGCTCCTTTTCCTTCTAACTTTTTAAAATCTTCATATATATTCTATTTTATATGAAAAAGATAAACTAAACACCACAAACTGTCTAGAATCCTATGGAAATGTCTGTAAAGAGTGCACACAAGCTAGGCATGGTGGTTCAGACCTGCAATTCCAGCAACTCAGGAGGCTGAGGCCAGGAGGTAGCAAGTTGGAAGCCAACCTCAGCAATTTAGTGAAACTCTGTCTCCAGATAAAAAATAAAAAGGGCTGGGGAAAGAATGCACATGAAATATTCCAAACTGGCATGTGTTGCTTTCTTATTTGTGACTAACTAGCACAGATGTTAACCACTTGAGGTAATTGGATAATAGATCTAGTCAGTGGAGCTAAGTGCTACTTCAGAAATACACACTGCTTTTATGAAAATTTGATTTTGTTTTTTTTAAATATCTTTAAGGATAAAGTTGCCAGAGTTAGCAAACAAAAATAGAGGACACCCAGGAAAATTTGAATTTCAAATAAACAATGAATATTGCCTATATTTTGTATTTTTACCCAGCAATCTTATACAGGGAGTCCATTAATTTGTTAAAGAAATATTACAAAACTCAGTTTTCAAACTCATTGCTGCTATCTAAAGCAAATAATTTCACATGGCAAAGCACGAAATCAATCCACTGAAACAACTTCATATGTATGTAGTATGAAGTGGATAATTTAAATTTTCTTCAAGGGATTTTAGAGTAAGGCATTTTAAATCTTCATCATTAATATGTATTTTACATAGAGAGTGGTCTGGTTAAGACCCAACATTATATTTTATAGAGTCTTACATTGTGAGAAAAATCTCTGGCCTTACATAAATTGGTCAAGTCACTATTAATAAGACTCTTAGCGTGAACATATCCTTTAGATCACCTAAGGCAGACTGACATGAGAATAGAGTCCCAGATGGCTGGGGCAGGGATCTGGGAACTGGTACACAGACAAAACCTTTGCAAAAAGAAAGAGAGAGGAAGAGAGATGGAAAGAGGAAGTATAAATTAAAAGTAGTAGAAACTTGATAGAGTAATGCTGATTTAACTTGTATATGTTCGAAGTATCAGATTCCTACTATATTCAGTTTGAACATCAGAACCTGACAGAATAATCATTCTTGTGCTGCTCATTTATAAGTATAAATTAACAATCCTTTATGAATTAAAAAAACACACAGTGGCATATTGCATGTTGGCTGAAAATTGATTCAATCACATTAGTCAGGTATTTGGTATCTTCAAATATTTAAATGTTCAAATAAAAAACTTCCAAATGCTATGGTATAAGCAAATCTACTAAGATATTGCTCACTAGTTCAGCATGGAAAAATTCTGCATAGTCAATTTAACAACTGAGATTTGGAAATATCGGTATTATCTGTAAATGAGAAAAGAACAACTATAGCAAGGAAAAAATATAGCTTCATCTCATTTATAAATTTGGATGCAAAAGTTTAGATTTATAAATAGAATCCAAAATAATGTTAAAAAATGCACCATGCCTAAGTTGGGCCTTTCTTAGGAATACAAATGTGTTTCAACATTCAAAATATATTAAAACCATATGAATAGACAAAGAGGAAAAAGCATCAGATCACCAAAAAGATATGGAAATTTTATAAAATTCAGCATCTCTTCATGAAAAGAAACCATAGACAACTAAAAATAGAAAAGACCTTTATAGGCTTATATAATGTATAAACCAAAGTCTATCACAAACATCCTTTTAATGGTAAAACAGTAAATATATTCCCTTCAAAATCAGGCTTTAGTCAAAGTTTCCCAAACTCACTACTTTTACTGAGGATTCTTTTTAATCAGTAAGAAAAGCAAAATGAATTAAAGGCATAAGTATTTAAAGAGTTCTTTAAAAAAAAAGAAAAAGAAAATTCTCATAGTCAAAGAGGATATGATTCATCACATAAAATATCCATAATTATCTCCAAATTGCTCAAAATATAAGACTTTAGCAAGGTGGCTTGCTAGCTATAAGATCCCATGTAAAAATAGATGTATCTCAACAAACAAGCAGAAAAATGAAAGAATATTACAGCATAGAAAACAAACACTGAAAGCAAGAGAGAGAGATTATTTTCAATAATAACAAGAACAAAAGATAGATGATTGCTCAGAAAATTATGCATTACCAAATTATACTCAAGAAGACCCAAATCAATAGAGGGATATCCTATGTTCAAGATATAATGACCCAATATGGTATGCTAAAAGTGTACATCCTCCTCAGTTTTACCACATCCACTTTGACTACACTGATCAACTCACCATTGTCATTATATGAATCATTTTTCCATTACTATAACAAATAACCTGAGATCAGATAAAAGATTTATTTGGCTCAGAGTTTCGGAGATTTCAGTCCAGTATTGATTAACCCTATTGCTTTTGTGGCAAGGAAGCACATCATTGCAGCAATGGCATGTGCAAAACCATTCGCCTCCTCGCCAGGAAGTGAAAGACAAGAAGAGTAAGGGGCTGTAGTCCCACAGTCCCATTTAAGGCCATACTCACAGTGGGCTTTAGATGCCCACCGGGTTCCCATAGCACCATAGGCTGAGCACCTTTAACACGTGAGTATTGGCAAACACTTTCCCAAACCACAGCAATTTTT